>NC_139458.1:392637187-393242500 GCF_057233095.1 Heloderma suspectum
ATGCTGGAGCATTCGAAGTTGCTTTCAAAGGTAACCCCACTTGGCAACAGTCAACATCAGAGGTGACTGAAGCATAGCTGACTGAATATGCTGGCAGTATCCCCTCAGTCTGAAGTGATTATCTCAAAATTGGAGTGGGGGAGAGAGTTATTTTCCGCTCGTTGCGGTATTTCAGGTTCCCAGCAATTGGTCACAGGGAGAAGTGGAGCTCTTGAACATCAGATAGTGGGGAGGCTGTGGATGTTGTTGTACTCCATCTCCCATAATCTAGCCATTGCCCTGCTGGCTGGGGATGATGGGGTTTGTAGTCCAACATCTGGGGGGGCACAGGTTCTCCACCATATGCAAAGCAGATTTAATTTTCTTTTGAGCACATTTGAACTGTTGTCCTAAAGACCTTGTCAGGAAGAAGGCAAGAAGTGTGTTTATGTAGATTGCTTTTCTTCTCTTTGCTTTTTGTGCTTTGCTCTCCCAGCATCCCACCCCAACTAACCCAACACACTGAAGGCTAAAATGTATTCATTCCATTCAGCTTTGCAGGGATTAAAGTTGCATAATAATGTTAAGCCAGCAAACTTTGCCATATTATCTCTGAGCTGAAATAAGCGATGCCAGGACAGTTGGTGGCGAAGGGAAACATTTCTGTGAAAACTGGTCAAGCGTGCTTAAAATTCTTTCTTTTTCAATTTGCCCCATCCAAATGGTGGCCTTAGCTTATGGAAGCCTGCTCCTGTACAACATATTTTGCCTTTTGGAGACAAGGCAAAACAATTTTGACACGTCTTCCAGGCAACTTCTTAATTCCTGATGATCTGCCTTTTTTCCCTGTTTCTTTTTTTAACTGTTACCAGTATTTTTTCCTTGTATTCTTCTGCAGTTGACTCAGTCATCTAATATGCAAGTTTTGATAACACTTTTGAATCTTGTTTCGTTTGTTTAAGGGGTGGACAACTTCTGGTTGTCCGGGGGCATTTTTGCCCTCCTGGATCCCTGCCACAGTCCGCTCATTCCACCCCTTCCATGCCATGCCAAAACTGCTCTGCAGTGCTACAGAGCACTCAAGCTAAATTTAACCCTTTTGGTGCTCTGTAACATCAACGGAGTGCCAAAAGGGCCAGATGTAGCTTGCAAACAAGCTACTTTTGGCTGCTTGAGTCCTCGGTAGTTGCTACAGGCACTATTTTTTTGAGGAAGGGGGATATTGTTTTTAAAGGGGGGGGCTGCATCTTGCCCACCCCTGGTTTAAAGTATTCTTAAGATTATCAGAGTGGCATACATGAGAACAACAACAAACAAAATGGTCCCTGCCTGCAGGCTAACAACTTAAAAAACACAACATGCAGTGAAAAGGGGATGGTGAGGGGAGAGGAAAAAAAGCGAACTCAGACACCAGTTCTTAAAGTTACAATGTTCTTATAGTGATCAGCTTGAACAGGAACAGTTGAGGAGGAGAAAAAGGGCAGTGGAGCTGGTCTGTCAGCAGAACTGATGGAATGGCTCCTTCAAATATTGACGGAGGAATTTTTGGAGTTCCTTCACCACCTCTGCTTCTGAAGTTTTGGTTGAGGAACTGGGAGGCAGGGTTTTTAAGGCAGTCTGTGATGCGGTACAAGAGAGCCTCTATTAAGAACATTAAAGGCCCATGTGCCAAGACTTAGCTGGGTCAAGGTTATAACTAGTGCTGTGCCAAAAAACCTCTTCTATGTTTGTTAGGGCCATTCTTATTCAATTTGATATGAAAGACATTGCTTTTGAAAAGAACTTCAGAACTTCAGAGAAATTCTCATAGATGGGGTTCAGGGTTCTTGTGCTTACCTTATGAGGGGGCTGAGAGGAGTGTGTGTGAGTGTCTGATCTTTTATTATACAATTGATCCAGCAGCCTGTAGCCTCCTGAGCTACATCTATCTATCATCTGTCTATCATCTATCTAATCTCCTATCCTTCAGCAATATCTTTCAGGGCAGCTAACAATCATAAAGCAATGAACAAAAACCAATTAACAGCCACATAATACAGCAAAAAGCAAAAGACCAAAGGAGATAAAACACATGAGCAGCATAATAAAATCAAACTCAGCTAAAAATTTAGTCATAACATTTATTTTTATAGCACAGTGATGTGCATAGTGATTTTGCAACAAGCGAAAGGACCTTTGCTCCGAGGAGCTTGCCATCTAAAATTAGGCAGAGGGAGATAACAGGGGAAGGGGTTTGAGATGGAAGCTGAGGTAAACAAGAATATGCATCTCTCTCAGGTACATGAACTTCAGCTTAGTTCAGGAGTGGGCAGCCTGTGGCCTTCCAGTTGTTGGACACTGTGGCGTTCCTGCTCTCGGTTATTCTTCCTCCAGTTTCCACCTGCTGAAACTGAAAAAGAAACCCAGGACCTCTGCCAGTTGTCCTCATGGAATCCCAAAGCTTCAGCCCTTTGTGTCAAGGAGATACCCGTTAGGTTAACTGGTTTCCTTTAACCAATACAGGAGTAGTAACCAGAAAATAGACTTCTCTATTTGGTAGTGTTAATAAATCAAATCAACACATGGGATTATATATATAATGAAACAACTAAACTTTTATTAAACACAAGAAGAGTTATATAGGCTATTATTTAATCATCCGGTACTTAGTCTTAACTTACCTACCTACCTACCTTACCTACCCCTTCTAACCCCTTCTCCCCAAGCCCCACTCACTAGAGGTACATTCACTGAATCCCTAAAGCCCATGTAACCATTAAACTGCCTGTCCTCTCCTTTTAAACGCCTTAGAATGCTCTCATTCACAAGCCCCTCTCACCTTTCACACCCACATTCCATTAACTTACCTAGATAACATTTTACAATTCACAAACATTTACATTATCATGCATACGTTACAGGCACCAGCTCCTATCATCCCCAGCTAGCATGGCCTATAGTCAGGGGTGATGGAAACTAGTCCAACAAGATCTGGAGGGCCACAGGTGGCCCAAGGGGTAAGGAGATTAAGGGGTTCTGTCATCAAAGGCTTCTCAGCAAAGGTGGGCTTTGAAAGAAAGGTGGCATCTGTGTTTCCAAGAGGCAATGGTTCTTTCCAGGATTCAGGATACAACAAACACACCCATGGGTGAAGGCGAAAGATTTCAGTAAGCAAGACTAAACTAACAGCAGAAAAGCCGAAGACAATGACTGCAGCAAGAAACGTTACAGGGGCAGGGAATCCCCTCCAAGCGACAACAGACATGGCTCCAGTAATGGCCTGGTACGCAGCACCTTTCCGGATTGGCCTGTGTGGAGATCCCACCCTGAGAGTGTCTCAGAAATTCATATATACCATTATGCTTGTATTAATCCCACCCCTGTCCTGGAATTCTAGCAAGTGGGATTGCAGCCAGAATGAATAACTCCATGACTATCCCAGACACTCTTCTAACAAGTGGCTAACCTTAAAACCTCGCCAGAGGCTTACCTAAAGGTAAATACTAGCCTCTCGAGCTGTACCGTCTCAAACATATCACTGACTCTGGGAAGAAGCATAGCTAACCACTAAAAGCAACAGGCCCAGCCGGCAATCTAGGTGGGAGAAGGAGCAATTGTTGCACACAACTGAACTCCTTGATATAAGAAGTGTCTTCTGCCTTTCCAGTACAGCATCATGCAGGTGTTCTGCTAGGCAGTTCCAGGCATAAGAGGGAGCAAGGAAGAAAGGGTGGCATCATTTGAGGGAATACGAGACTTTGGGGTCATAACACTGGCCTGGCCTAGAGTTCTTGTAAACATAGGCCAACCTGGTGCCCTCCAGAAGCTCTGCATCATAATTCCCAGTATTTCTGAACATTGGCCTTGCTGGCTGAAGCCGATGGGAGGCCAGCTCTAAAACATCCGGAAGGCACCACTTTGGGGAAGGCTGCTCTAAAACACTGGTCTTCAGCTGGTAGGCTAGGACCCACTCCTGGGTTGCTGTCTGACCTAAGATGCATCTCAACAGCTGCGCTACCGCCCTACACATATGTGTTAAAAGAAAATTGGGAAGTAGGTCTCCAAAAACATGCTGGCTCCCAGGTCAACAATGGTTGAAGATGACTGCGCTTACACGCTATATATAACAATGTTAAGAGTCTTAGGGTGCAATCCCATCTGGATGCCCACCAGCCTCCGAACTGGGAGGCTGACAGGCATCCTATGCAGAGCGGGAAGAGCACAGAGGCAATCATTGCCTCTGCACTTCTCCAGCTCTGCATTTTTGCTAGATGGGCATTTTTGCCTGTCTAGCTAGGGCCCTGCATAGGGAGAGGGAAGGAGGCTAGGGAGAGCTGGGGAAAGCTCATGTCTCTGCTTCCCCAGCCCCCTCCCCGCCCACAGAAACGCCCCCTTTCCGTCCTCTCCCAGGTCGCTTTTGCAAGTTCGGAGAGGCAGCTGGTGCGGTTCTCTCCATGCTGGCTGTGAGGCAGAGGGGACAGGGAGCTCGAACTCTTGGGGCTGAGGTCAAAGTGCAGTCTCCAACCTTGGATCTAGGAATCCGAACTAACCTATGACCTCCCAGACACTGTCTAGGGGACATGGGATTGCTTTGCTCGATAGCTGTATCGCAATAGATGTTCCTACTTCTAGTTTATATTATTAAAATAGAAATAATATTACAAGTCACTGGGAGAGTGATGTTTAGAGGTCGTCAGCAGAGGCAAGCGCATGAATAATTCTTGGGTGGGAGGTGGGGTTATCTTCTACTCCAGCAGGTGAGCCAGTGTTATAACCTGGTTAGGAGGATTATCCATTTTTTGTCTTTAAACGCATACACGGTGGACTGCTGAATGCCTGCTGGGCAAAAGAGAGACATTAAGCACACTTTGCTCCTACAGACCACAGAAAGGTTGTGTGCCCTGTTTTTCTTGGCAGTCAGAGCTTAAGCATTGTGCCGGCTGGAGCACCTGCACAAAGCTCTCCTGCCGTTAATCCAGGCACACAATTTCCCTTTCACTTCATCTCTCTTTTGTGCTAGTTTGATGCCCTGAATGAAAAAAGAACCCCTTCTCCTCATCTGCCTGAATAGAATCTGTCTTTCCCAGTTTCATTATTCCTGGCCTGCAGCTGAGCGCTAACGGGAGGCTTTGTTAGAGAAGTACACAGGGACTCACCTACTGCTAGAAAAGTATGGAGGGACTCATCCACTGCTAGAGCTCATTGAGCAAACAGAGGCTCTGGCTGCATCCTATCCAGTTTGTTACCAGCCTTATGCTAATTATTGGTAGACCTGAAACGAATTAAGCTTTTCAGAGCCAATGATCAAGCTGATTTTGTTGCTGTTGCTGGCATTGTCAATCTCATACCCATACATTAATTCTTGGAGCCCTAAACACTTGGTAAAGATTTGCAAATCTATCACTGAATGGGGTTTGTCCTTAAAGCCGTTGTATTCTCTCTTGATCTGGTGTATCTCAGATACGCCTATTCACATTTGGGAAACAAGCTAGTCAGATGGAGTGAGAAGAAGTTTCTTGTCTCAGTTGGACCTTGGATGCTTCCTATGTTGTGGGGGAACATGAGTGGGAGGGTGCTATTGTACTCATGTCCTGCTCGTGGTCTTCCCAGAGGCACCTGGCTGCCAACTGTGAGAAACAGGATGTTGGATTAGACCAGCCTTTGGTCTGATCCAGCAGGGCTCTTCTTATGTTCTTATGTTTCCTATATACATACACTATCTCCAGATTCTAACCCTACCTCTTATACATCAATTAAATGTCACTCATGTGCCGTTTTAACTTATGGTGTGTGCTTTATATGACCTTATTATATGATTTAAAATCAGCACGTTTCTCTCTATGTCTTGTATTATGATTTTTTAAAACAATGTTTGTTTAATTAAAAAAAGCGTGACGCTGCCCTGAATATCTGAAAATATGTATCATTAACATAGTTTGGTCAGTAGGATTCATGTGATACTAGGAATGTCCAGCAGAGGGAGCCAGCCTTCACACAGGAAGGACAAAACTGGTATAGCGCATCTATGGATTCTAGATTACTGTTAAGGTTAGAAGCAGTGTTTGTTACTAATACAGCAGCAATGTATGTTGAATGATATATCAGTAACTTCTCGCTTGATGAGATGCTGTCAAGCTCTTTAGCTTTGCATTTAAAAGCTCAGAGTATGACACTCTTATCACCCTGTTCCAGATAATATGTGGTCAGTTACTGCTCAATAACATTCATCACCACTTCTCACTTTTTAAACCATGTGTTTAAACCAATTAATGGCACAATCCTATATGTCTACTCAGATTTAAGTCCCAATGAATTTAATAGGCCTTACTCACAAGTCAGATGGTAGCCAATCCACTGTTTACATTTTGACAAGTTTTGTTATTTCTGATTGCTTTTTAAAGGAAAACACTGGGCTTCATTTTTGTGAGAGTGCGAACAGCTAAAAAGCCTCTTGTGCTGATCTCTCTCCACCCGAATATTTGCAAATAAAAGAACTAGACAATTTGGTTTCCTGTTAGACTGTGTACTATAGAGTAACAGAATGACCCAATGGACTAATATGAACGCTTTTCGTTTCTCTGCAAAAGACCATTTGAATTCTCAATTTTACCTCTTGCTGAATTGGTGTCAGACGGTTTTGTGTTAGCCTTCAAAAAGTATTCACACATTAGAGGATGTTATAAGCAGAAATAATTATGGGCTAAAATGAGTGAATCAGTGGTGTGGGAAGCAGCAAACTATTTAGTGTAAAATAGGTAGATAAATGCTTATTTAAAAATTCAAGCACCTCTTGGATGCAGAAAAGAATTGCCTGAGAAGAATCATGAAAAGGTTTGCAGAGGGGTGGTGGTGGAGATGGCGGACAAGCAAGCCTGTCCTATGCTATGTTGCCCAGTGAAAGCAAAAAATCATGGCATTAGGCTCCCAGTACTAGGGCAAGGAAGCATCTGATCCTCACGCTCCAATGCTGTAACCCTATTTGGCCAAAGTCTACCCCAAGCACTGTGCCAGCTGGCAGCTTTTTGCATTGTTGTACTTTGGGGATGTCTCTGTGCCTAATGGTGTAGTGGTAAATTTTGAAGTGCAGGCGCTCATCATGATAGTCCCCACAGGGCCACCCCCAAGGAGAGTCCAAAATTGCAGACAGCTGTGTTGATCCATCTCAACAAACTATTTCTAGGAGTTTTTATCTTGCTAGGAGCAGGTTTTTTTTGTAGCGAATAGGCCTTAATTGCCCATTCTAGACCAAGACACCCCCAAATATTTTATATTGCAACAAAGAACGCAATATATCATTGCTGGGAAAACTCATTCCCGGCCAGCTAAGCTCAGAGGGAACAGGAAATTCCGAGGGGGGGGGGTGGCAGCTGACATCAGTGTTCCTGATAATAGAAAAGTGCGGGTGCTGCATCCCTGCAGTTCATAATGCTGCTACACCACTGCTTCACAACTGTGCTCCGTTGAAAGCATTGTAAGGGCAACATTGGGAGAGGAGGTGGGGCTAAATGTTTGGTGGTGGGGCTACATGTGGGGCTAAATAGTAAATGTTTGGCACTCTCCAAATAGCACCAGCTATTGTATGCAGTGGAGGCTGGTGGCTCCGATGTCAGTGCGGTGGTGAATCCGTACCAGGTTTCAGTCAGAACTCTGAAGGAGCTCCAATCGCAGGGAACCTATCTGGAGAGAA
Organism: Heloderma suspectum; assembly: GCF_057233095.1. Taxonomy (NCBI): domain Eukaryota; kingdom Metazoa; phylum Chordata; class Lepidosauria; order Squamata; family Helodermatidae; genus Heloderma; species Heloderma suspectum. Next base: position 392,644,833 of record NC_139458.1, read on the forward strand.
AATGAAAAGGACTAGAATAGCCTGCATACATCTCAGTGGTTCATGGAAAGCACAGTCTTTTCCCACCCCAGTTTCTCCCAAATGGTCACAATGACATACTCAAATAGCACAGTGCCTTACTAAAATAAGTAAGCGCTTTTACTGCTCTTAGATTTTTGCACTGTTTTATTCCTGCTACTGGTTTCACTTTTGTTTTTATTGTGTGCTGCTGGTGGCGCTATCTTGTTTTTATCTAACTTATTTTATTATTGTTTTATAGCTACTTTGCATTTTTTGTTTTTTAATTTATACCCCATCCAGATAACTTTGGATACTGAGCAGTTTAAAAATGTAATAAATAAATCAACAACATATTTATTTTCAATCAAGAGAAAAAGAATTTGATTTCCTAATCTGTACAACTGCTTGTTTTTCAGGTCTACAAATTAGTGTTTGGTTTCAAATCCTGGGATTTGACATGAACAACTTCATTCTTTCTCTGTTCATGGTGTTTAGTGCATGTGATACTTCATGGGGTCAAGGGGCTGTTATCCCACTTGCTCAGGATACGTCTGAAGACTACCTCTCCATGTTCAGGGAATAGGGTTTTTCTCTCTCTTTCTGCCACCCTTTCTTCCTTTCTCCCTCCCTCTTCCTCTGCGCCCAGCAGGCTGACTGGACAGTTATAGTTGAAGGAAGCAGAGAGTAAGAGGGGCGGTGAGTTGCACTAAAGCTGTCTGTAAGGACTTCAAATTCATGTTGACAAGCTTCTGCGAATCTGTAACACCTAAAAGTATACCCCACACACATTTCCTTCTGTACCTGTGAATTAGGGCCATTGCATCAGTGAGAACGCAACATTATCTTAGGGCACAATTTTTTGTATGTTCAGACAGTAAAAAAGTCCTACAACTCCCAGCATTCCTCAGCCAGCGTGGCCGGTTGGGGGAATGCTGGGAGTTGTATGACCTTTTTCTGTCTAAACATGCACAGAATTGCACCCTAAGTTACAGATAGCCTTTAGCAACTGTTCTTTTCTTCAGCCCAAAAGGCCAATGCAACATCTTTATTTATTTATTTATTTATTTCATTTCTATACCGCCCAATAGCCGAAGCTCTCTGGGCGGTTCACAAACTGAGACTTCTGGGACTTTAGCCAAGTCCCCATCTACATGAGCCATTTACTCCAGGGCTGCCGCGATTTGAGGTTCTTCAGGACATATGATGTAGTCACCACTTCGCAGACAAACCGTGGTTTCCACCCAGAAAATGCAGATTTCCAAAGAGGCGTTTTGCTGTGATGTTTTTGGTTTGCTGTGGGTTTCCCGTGGTTGCAAGCTGTCTGTCCCTTCCCTGATCTGACTTTGCATTTTGTGGTGGGCATGTGGTAGGCATGCCCAGTGCTTGTGTCACTCTGTGATGCCCCGTCACTCCTCCCCATTCCTTTGCGGCTGTGCAGTTACAGCAATGTGGAGAAGCATGCTCATTTCTTCAAGCACACCTTCGCAGCTTTGTATCTTTGCAATGGCTGCTTTGGAGTCAGTGGCCAAGGGCCAGGGGGTTGTTGGGGGAGCAGAAGGTCCAGGACCAACGTCATTCCAAACACCATTTTAGAATGTTGGGTAGGCAAGTAACTCTCATGGGCACACGCCTTAGTGTTTGTGAACCATTGCGAGAGTCTTGGGCTGGAGAACTGCCAAACAGTTGGCATGGTAACGAAGGAGCAGACCACCCACATTTTACCTAATGAGAAATGGACAGACACAAAAGGACCCCTAAAATACAAAACAGCCGCTAAAAGCCAAAGTGTCACACCCCCACGCTCACGTCCCTGCACAGCTGCACATTTAAATATAATGGTAAAAAAAAAAGAGCAGCATGACTGCCGCAGTTTACTCCACTTCAACGGTTATGTGTCAGGGCACAGCGGATTTTCCTGCTGGAGAAGTCTGCAGTAAATTGTGCATGTACCACAGCAGAAGCTAATTTGCAGCTGCATTGCTGCGCAGTTATGACGGAATGAAGGTTGAAAGTGGTGCCGTGTAGATGGCTCCCAAGTCAGTATTGTGTTCCTCCTGCTGCTTAATGGCAGAAAGTGGTCACCCAGAGATCTGCCAGTAGATCCCAGTCTGTCTTCTGCCACCAGTTTTGTAAAGCATGGGCAGGATTAATATCATTTTCCCATTAGAATTAAATATCAAGGATGGTATACTTACTCCTGATTAAATCTGCATAGGGTCTACTATAAGAACATAAGAAGAGCCCTGCTGGGTCAGACCGAGGGTCCATCTAGTCCAGCATTCTGTTCACACAGTGGCCAACCAGCTGTCGACCAGGAACCCAGGTTCTGAGTAAGTTGCAGGGTGTAGAATTCCCATTCAGAAATGTGGCCTTGTTTGCTGCAGGGTCCAAAACAAGACAGTTACTACTCCCAAAGAGTTAACACTCTTCGGAGACAGCAATCCTATGGCCGCTAGACAGCGGCTAGATGGCCATAGGATATGCCGTTTTCCAGGATCCGACCTCAGGGCCCATACTCCAAGGTCGATTCCCAGAAAACTGACCTCCTCTCACTTCCACGCTGCCTCAGAGGCAGCGTGGAACAGCCCCATCCTAAGCGCTCACAAGAGGAGTGCGGAGGGGCTGAAAAGGGGCATGGCTGGGGATGTTCCAGGGCGGGGAGAGCATAGCTGCGTGTACGACACATCCAATGTGTTGTACAACAGCCTCCTTCCCTGTTCCATGCTCCTGCGAAAAAAAGCAGGGCAGGGGAAGTGCAGAGGGCACGATCCCCTGGGTGCTTCTCCTGCCCTCCTTAGGATAGGTGGTTGCAGCTGAGTTCAGAGTTGGCCGCCTATCTCGATAGGATTGTGCCCTTAGTTGCCTAATCAGGTTTTAATTCTCATGATTTTTAAGCTGGTTCAAATTAGCTCACATTAACACAGATGCCTTATGACTGAAAGGTGGTCATATTTTGTATTACTGAGGCATGCATTATGATCACTGTGTAATTAATATCTGTCCCCTCCCCCTTTTTTACTATGGAAAACATAATATTTAGAAACAAACCTTTGCTTTCTCTTCCATCCTGTATGTGCCGATTGGCTAATTGTTGCCTTGTTTCCTCTAAAGTACTCTCTTGATGCCTGTGTTGTTTTCAAACTCTCCAAGGTCGGTGAGACATAGTTTCCCCGTTGATATTCCATAATGTCCAAGGGTCAAAGCAGGCCAACCATATGTAGAGGATGTGCATGCATGTCCCCTGTACATCTAAAGTAGGTGTGGAGCGGAGTTTACTCTTCATACAAAAAGGTGGATGAAGAGGAGCAGGAGAAAGACCAGCCAAATGAAGTCCATGTTTAGCTGCTACACAGGCTCAGTAACCTGTGCATTTACTGCCTGTCTGGGATGCAAAAACTGGGGCAGTTCTCAAACATCTGGTTGACCATAATATACAGTTGTTGGACTGTATTTGGCTTCGTTTTGCCAGTTCCACAGTGTAACCTGCTTGATCCATTTGCTGAGGCAAGAAATATAAGCAACTTGGGTGCTTATAATTAATGATTCACATACATTGTCATTTTTAAACTCTGGTCTCCCCCCCCCCCAATCTCTTTCCTTCCAGGGAACATCTGTTTAACTACTGACATCTGCTGGACAGTTGGCATAATTTTTGTGAAGAAGCAAATCTTACTGGCAGAGCTGACACTTCTGTCCCTTAATCTTCACCCTGCCTTTCGCCCCCCCCCCCCTGGTTCTGAGATAGGGCTGGCCCTGTCTTGAGGCAGAGTGGGTGAGGCAACTGACCGTGGCTGCTGATTCTGGAAGTCATAAAAGGGCAGCACATTGTTCATTATTTAATGTATTATTGTTGTATTTTTATTGCCAAGGAAGGGGAGAAGTGCTTGTGGAATGTTCGGCTTCAGGTGTCAAAGTAAATTGACTGGCGTTCGGTATTATGTACCAAAGTGTGTATTTGGGGGGCGGGGGGGGGATCTGCTGTTCTGTCCCTGGCAGCAAAAAGTCTTGGGCCAGCTCTGAGTGCACTGAGTGTCAGGCAGAGCTGATTATACGTGTTGTCTGAAATGAAAACTGTGCATGGGATGAGAAGAGTGAAATGGACAAAACAAGAAATATGTATTGATGCTCCGTTTAGAAGGGGGTGGGGAACCTCTCTCAGCAAAAGGGCTGAATTCAATTTCAGAGATGCTCTCAGGAGCTGCATTTGAGTGGTGGGTGTGGCTCAAAGGCAAAAGGGGTGGGGCCAATGGTAAAAGTGGGGGACAAAATTACAAAAAGTACTACCATGTTTTGTGCTACATCGGTGCCTGGCTGTGACAATGGGCTGGATGAGGGTTTATAAACTGAAGCTCAATCCAGACGAGACTGAGATGCTGTTGGTGGGCAGTTCTTCTGACCAGATGGAGGGTGCTCAACCTGTACTGGATGGGGTTGCACTGCCCCTGAAGGACCAGGGCCATAGCTTGGGGGTCCTCCTGGAGCCATCTTTGTCACTTGAGGCTCAGGTGGCCTCAGTGGCATGGAGTGTCTTCTACCAGCTTCGGTTGGTGGCCCAGCTACGGCCCTATCTGGACAGGGATAACCTGGCTTCAGTTGTCTATGCTCTGGTAACCTCCAAGTTAGATTACTGCGGTGTGCTCTACGTGGGGCTGCCTTTGAAGATGGTTTGGAAGCTGCAGCTTGGGCAAAATGCAGCAGCCAGACTCATAACAGGGACCAGAAGGTCTGAACATATAAGACCAATTCTGGCCCGCTTGCACTGGCTGCCTATACCAGGTGGCCCAAAAGTAGGTATACAGTTGTTTAGTATGTTGATGGGAGGGGGAGAGAATGTGTGAGTAGAAGATGTGTGGGTGGAGTCAGAAGGACAGTTGGGAAGAGTGAGTGTAAATGTAAATGTAATAAACGTCATGTAATGGAATACATTTCGAGCACTTACGAGATTAAACAGTGTTAAACAAATGTAAATGTAATAAACAATGTAATAAAATACAAGTAAACTATACTGTATACCTACTTTTGGGCCACTTTGTATACTTCCGAGCCCAATTCAAAGTGCTGCATTTGACCTATAAAGCCCTACATGTCTCGGGACCACAGTACCTGATGGAACACCTCTCCCAGCATGAACCAAACCATACACTATGCTCTGCATCTAAGGTTGTCCTCAGGAGCTTCCTCCAAAGGAGGCTCGGAGGGCAGCAACAAGAGAGAGGGCCTTCTTGGTGGTGGCTCCCTGTTTGTGGAATAATCTCCTTGACGAAGCCCACCTGGCACCAACGTTGTCATCTTTTCAGTACAAGATTAAAACTGCCCTCTTCTCTCAGGCATTTGGCAGTATATAATGAGTTTCTTGATTGTCTCTGGCTGATGTTTTTGTTTTAGATATATGTTGTTGTTGTGTGTGTTATTTTTTCTATGTTATTATGTGAATGGTTTTATATTTTATATTTGAATGGTTTTAATTTTTGTGAACTGTCCAGAGAGCTTTGGCCATGGGCAGACTAGAAATATAATAAATGAAATGAAATAATGTAGCTTTTAAAGCTCTTACTACCAGGACCTGAGCTCAGGAGAAGCATTTCAACCATTCAGAATTGGAGGAAAAACTGTCCAGAAGGTGGGAAACCACCAAACAATTGGTGGTTGTGGAGAAGGGACTGGGGCCAGAGGAAAGGGGCCTGGCCTTCTGCGGAACCCTGGAGGGCCAGATTGAGATCCTAGGAATGCCAGATTTAGCTCTCAGGCCTGAGGTTCCCCACCCCTGGTTTAGAAGATTTTAGAACTACATGAACATGATGGGATTGTTGAACAACACAGAATCATTGCCAGGGAACCATCAACAACTGTATCCATTTGTCCTGCAGAGGAAATGGAATTCCCTGGTGCCCATTTTACCAGTTGTCACACATTGGATGGTTAGTCTAAAAGAATGCTGTATTGCTGGAGCAAAATTTTGAGGTATTTAGGATGAAAGATGCCTCGCAGCATCAACAATGTAGTGTCCCGAACACATAATGTTATGGAACCAATTCACTTGAACTACAGGTAGAAGTGCAAATAGTCAAAGAAAGTTGAATTAATGTTTATACATCATTCTGCTATCGGTACTTGATTTAAGGGTGTAATGAAAAAGCCCAAGTGAGAGACCATTACACTGCTGCTTCCTCAGCACTTCTACGTATTTCTATGATATACCATTCAAGATTGCATCTTAGGCGGAAGTACAGGCAGTAAGTGTTTATTCACTTTTAATTTGATACAGGCTTCAAGGGACCCAGACTAACAGAGGTCCAGTCAAGTGTATTTTTCCATGTTGATGTTGCTTAGGATACTCCCAGGAGAGAGACAGAGGGACAGTGGAGGCTGGTGGCTCTTATTTCTGCCACCAGGAAAGTGGGGGTGTGGAGAAGGAACAACTGACAGGCACTTCGCCAAGGCTCTTCTCAAAGCCAGATTTGACCCTGTTTATGTCCACCTGTCATTTGGGATAAATGAGCTTGCACAGTATTTCTGCGGCGCATGAAGCCACTGCTTTCTGAGTTAGTGGAGTAATTTGCTCACTCTTTTCTCAGGATAAAGAGAGGAGATGTTCCCTCTCTATCCCTACTTACAAGTGGGATGGAGAATATTATTCCTGTTTTAAATATTTGTCTTTCATTGTCATTACAGTGCTTTTATGCTATTAGCCTTCTCAAACTTTGGAAGGGCAGGAGAGATATTAATAATATATTTGTAAAGAAATAGATGAGAATAGCTGTGTTTTAAGAGTAATTTCTAACCATGAAAATATAAGGCGGGAGATGATTCCTAATGGATATTTTTAAAGGCTTTTTTAAATGACTGAACATTCTGCTAGATTTGTGTGATTTGTGATTAAATATTTGCACTCCACTTTAATGCGTATATTTTCACCAAAAGAAATCCTGTTATTTTTATCATTTGCACAAACCCCGCCCCCCACTAAAAACCTCTGAGGCTGCACTGGAAACTATCAAAGAAAATTCAGCTTTGCAAAAATGAGCATAGATGAGAAGCTGCCGGTATATAAAATATACTAAAAGATGATGTATTGCCAAGCAAAACTAAAGTAGCCCTGAACCGTTGTTGATCTCTAGATACGGAGCCAATGGTGGTGGCGTGGAGTGCTCTACAACATATCATAAGATCTTGGCTTTTAAGGATTGGGTCTTTACTTCAAATGAGCTCCAGTGTAAAAGTCCTTGAAGTCAATGGGACAACTTCTGAAGTAAAAAACATGTTGGTGTGAAGGAATGTAGTGGTATTTGCACACTGGACATACAAAGTATCCACATAAGTCAAGGCACTGGCTCTCCTGGGTTTCAGGAGGGATCTTTCCTAGCCCTACCTGGAGATGCCGGGAATTGAACCTGGGACTTTCTGCATGCAAAGCAGGCACCCTGCCACTGAGCAACAGCCTCTCCCCATCCACCCACCACCTGGGTAAAAAATGAAAAAGGCCTTGTGACTAGAAGGTTTCACTACCTTCCTCCTAGGATTTCAGCCTATGCAGAGGCCTTTCTTGCTGGGGGGTTTTAAATACAAGACCAAGTGCCAACCCTATCATTAGGCATGGTGAGGCAATGATTTCAGCATATCATTAAAAGGCAGTAAGGGCGCAATCCTATGGGGATAGTCGGCTGCCTCCAAACTCGGAGGCAACCACCTATGCAGGGCAGGTGGAGGGGATCTTCTCCTCTGCACTCCAGCTGCCCTGCATTTGCGGCTAGACGCCAATCTCGGCTGTCTAGCTGGAGTGGCTTGAAATGGGGGCGGGGGGGCAGACAGTGCGTAGGAAGCATCGTACCGGCGCTTCCACCGTCCCCTTCCCTCAGGAATGCCCCCCTTTTCCCCACTCCTTGCTGCTTTTACTAGAGCAGAACCGGGGACAATCCGTGCTGCCCACGAGGCACTGGCTCAGAGGTCAGTTCCCAGAAAACAAAAAATCCTATTGCTGTCTAGCCTCTGTCTAGCAGCCATAGGATTGTGCCCTGAGTTGTTGATTATATAACGTATGAATGTATTTTTACCACTATGCGGGGTGGGGGTGTCATTTGATGATGATGATTTTGCCTCCGTCACCAACATGTCTTCGGTCATCTCTGGATTAGATCTCGGCATGTAAGATTTAGCGAAGTAAGACTTTGATGTAAAGTGTGTTCAGGTGCACTCCTAGAGAGGTTTACCCCTGCTGCTTTCCTGTATTTTAAGTACTGTGATTTTAAGGATGCCCGTGCTTCTGTTTTTATTGTTGCTTGGGTATTTTGTGTTGTTAGCTTCCCTGTGGTCCAGAACTGGACGAAGGGCGGGATACAAAAATATGGCACAAATTAATAAATACGTGGATGGCTGCACGCGCTGTCATGGTGCACAACAGATATTGTCTTCCTTTTGCCTTTCCTGTTTCACAGGAAAGGGCTTTTGCAGATCAGGCTGGGAAGAGAAGCAGGCTTGATGTGACATCCTGTTAAAGAGGCCTTAGTGCTTTTCACCATAAGTATGTTTCTATATCATTGCATTTGCTCCTAGCATACGTCATCTGGCTGTGACCTGCTCTGGAATGAGAGGGATATCTGGAAGTTCCACGTGCTGTCACTAAGGGGAGTGGTGCCCACGTCTGCCACGCTCTAAGCTTGGCACAACTGTCACTGTCCTCTCTGCGCTTCCAAATTTTCTTTTGCCGCTGCATGCGGAAATCACCCCCACCAGTATCACTTCTGTGATACAGTTCTGTGAACTGTAGACCTTTAGCTCAGTGCAGCTGCGAAATCTTTTTTTTGTTGCTATGGGCATCCCATTGTATTCGCTATTGTGCTGTTGATGAAGGAGAGGAGGGGAAGCTATGAGCGGCAGATTTATTCTGTAAGTAACAGACTGAAAAACATGCATCTCCAGCTTTCCATTTTTCCCAGTCCTGTTCCAGATGTAACAGTTTCACTACTTGTATCTAACCTGCCTTACATCAACCTGCGTGGATGCCTTGGCATTCAATCCATGTTAATAAACGACGCTCTCAGATCAGCCATCCTAGCTGCTGTGGGTTCAGTTTAAACATTTTTCAGAGGGTTGTGCTTTCTCACCCCACCCTGACATCTGTTTTCACAGCAGAACTGACACTGAAATTATTCTCATGGAAATAGATCTTGCAGATAAACAGCAGTTGGCTGAACTTTAGAGATATACTGTAAGGAGTTGGCTCTGCCACCGATTTTCTTCTTGATCTTGTGGAAGTCACCCAATGGGCCGCAGTTTCCTGTAGTAAAAGGGATGATACTAGTCTTTCTTTCCCCACAAATATTTATTCTCTCCTTGGAATTTTTCTACAAATTTGCTCTTTGTGAGGGGAGAACTGGACAAGCAGGTTGCCAGACTCAGTAGATAACCCAGCAAAAGTTTGTTATGAAGTGCAGTGGAGAGCCAGTGTGATGTAGTGGTTAGAGTGTTGGACTGGGACTCCAGAGATCTGGGTTCTAGTCCCACTCAGCCATGAAGCTCACTGGGTGACTTTGGGCCAGTCACTGACTCTCAGCCTAACCTACCTCACAGGGTTGTTGTGAGTAAATATCAGAATGGGTTGTGAGAATAAAATGCAGAGGACGAGGGTGATGTAAGCCACCTTGGTCTCTTTGCCCAAAGGAAAAAAGGTGGGATATAAATGCAATAATAAATGTGCATAGGATTGTGGCCTCCCTGATATCAATGGGACTTACAGTTAGTCACAATCACATCCCGCTCCTTTGCTTTCTGTAGGGCTTTGCTTTGACTAACCTTTCCTGGATGCCACCCAATTAATTTTTTCCCATGACAACTCTTGTGTATTTCAATACTGTTTAAAGAATAATTATATTTGTGAAGCTCTGCATGACTTGTTGATTAAGAGAGCGGAAGTGACAGGCCCACGGAGCATCTTTCCACATCCCTATATCACTGCTTTAAGCTGTGGTCCCACTTACCTTGGAATAAGCCTTACTGAACTCAACAGAACGTACTTCTGAATAGAGCTGCATAGGATTGCATTGTTGTTGTTGTTTTAGAAATGAGAAAAGCAACAACCAATATTCAAAATGTACCAATTTGGATGTATGGATGATATGCTCCAACATTACTTTTTTCCCTAGTCTCCAGCCTTCTCCAACTGGCCCGCCAGACGTGTTGGACTACAACTCCTATCATCCCCAGCCAGCAGGGGACTACATGAAATACATGGAATGCATGAAACAATAACAAAAGAGAGCGCACCTTGAAGGATGTGTACAGCTCCTTTCCTTTGTTGCTGAGTGGCCACAACAAGGCCTCACATATCTTGGATTGTGGAGGGGTGTGTGTGTCATGTCGGACCCCAACACCCCATCTGAGGGCCACAGTGCTGGTGGTACGGGAGATAAGGGCTCCCAATTTGAGCTCCTACTCAGTGCCTTACAACCCCCCACTTCAGAAATGGAGGACTGGCCCTGGGGGACTGTTTTGTCTACCCAGGCTTCTGGAACATCTGGCTATAAAGAATGGTTCTAGTGTAGCATCCCCCAACCTGGCATTCTCCAGATATGTTGGACCCCAACTCCCATAATTCCCAGCCAGCATAGCCAATGGCAGAGGATGCACATCTGGAGGGCACCAGGTTGGGGAAGGCTGTTCTAGTGGTTGCAGTTAATATATCCTGGTTCAACCTCCAGGTTATATGGGCAAGCAGTGAAGGCTGGTGGGTCCAATGTCAGTGGGGCTTCGGGTTTCAGTCAGAACTCTAAAGAAGTGAAGCACCTTGAATAGCTCTTTTAGAGTTCTGACTGGTTCTGACTGAAACCTGGAACAGATTCACCACCGCACTGACATCGGAGCCACCAGCCTCCACTGTATGTAAAGATTCATTACACTTACACCATATCCAAGCTTCTTATGAGGTTTTATGGATTTTGTAGAGCTGCTTCTCCTTTGATGTCCTGCCAGCAGCCTTGTTTGTTACACCTAGACCAATCCTGGGTAGTTGAGAAGCGGTGAACGAGAAGGAAAGTCTTGTTAAATTCATCCTTCTCCTTCGTGCTCCCGGTGTGGCTTCTGAGCGCGGAGCTGAATTGAAGCATGCATGAAAGACACATTCCCCTTTGAGGTGAACCATTCCTTGGAATCAGGCATGTTGGCAATATAGGAAGCTCACTGCTGCCAATTCGGTACCTGCTGCCAGCCAGCCAGCCAGCGGCCGTGTGTGTATGTGTCTCTAGGGTTCTACTAGCCTCCATCTGGGACCGCTGGTAAAGTCTCAAAGGAACAAGCACATGGAAATTGTTTGAAGTCGCTCCAGCCGGTCGGTGGAATGACACGCAGCTTTTCTCAGTATAATCAGTTCTGAGTTTGCTTCCAGATGGGACTCCTTGCCTCACTCGAGCAAGAACGCTGGCATAACTCACGTGGCACAGCCTCTTCATTGCTCACATCCAGGCCCGTGGGTCTGTCTAGAAAGACCCCCTTCACAGGCTGTTTAACAAGGTCACAGCTGCCAGGCGCTGATGCGTTTAGAGAAGCATATTGGAGAAGGCTGGTGGACGGCAGCCATTTTGCCGGGTTGCTTTGCTCTGCCAAAAGGGAACCATCCATGTCTCCTGACTAATTGCACCTCTGCTGGCTTCCTAACCTGTTCCTCATTCTGTGGAAAGGCCACTTTTCCACTAGAAATAAAGATGTCTCCATGTCTGTATAAGTGAGGAGTAGCCACGTTGGAGCCAATTGAGAACACCCATTGAATTCAGAATTTAGCACAACTTTGCCATTTGTATATATTTATTTGTTTTACCTTATTATTTTATTTAAAGCAGTTGTACCCCACTCCTTCAGCCAGAAAGGCCCCCAGAGCAGTTTACAGATAGATAAAAACAAGACCATCCCTGCACTCAAGCTTACAATCTAAAATAGAGACAACACAAAAGGAAAAAGGGATGGGAGGGGAAAAGAAAGAAAAGAAAGAAAAGAAAGAAAAGACGACTCTGGCACCAGTCCTTAATGTTATATGGTTCTTATAACAACTTATGCTGTAATACATCGGCACATCCCCCATATACCCCAACAGTTCCTACGTACCATCTTTTAGTCAAAGGGCAGTATAAAAATGTTCTAAATAAATACAAATGTACAAGGCACAGTCCCTATTTTCTGGTCCTGTCCCTTGTAAATTGCCACCCCTATTTTGCCTTTTGGGAACACTCTGGAGATAGCTTTAAAAAAATTATTGTGTGCACATTCAGCAATGTTTACTGTCAATATAGGCAATAATAGGGGAAACAATTATTTTATTTATTTATTTATTTATTTATTCATTTCATTTCTATACCGCCCAATAGCCGAAGCTCTCTGGGTGGTTCACAAAAATTAAAACCAAACATTTGATCATCCTCAGCGGCCCTTTTCCGTGAGCCCCTGCCAAAGGAAGTGAGGCGGGTGGCTACTAGGAGGAGGGCTTTTTCTGCTGTGGCACCCCGGCTCTGGAATGAGCTCCCTAGTGTGGTTCGCCTGGCACCTACATTGTATTCCTTTTGGCGCCGGGTGAAGACCTTATTATTTTCCCAGGCATTTTAGCATTTTAGCTTTCTAAATTTTTAGCTTTGCTGTTTTAAATCTGTATTTTAAATTCCTGCACTGCTGCTAGGTTTTATTGTGGTTGTATTGTTATATTGTGGTTTTAATGTTCTATATATTTTAAATTGTTTTACTGTGTGTTGTTTGGTTTTAATTTTTGTGAACCGCCCAGAGAGCTTCGGCTATTGGGCGGTATAGAAATGAAATGAATAAATGAATAAATAAATAAAATAATTGTTTCCCCTATTATTGCCTATATTGACAGTAAACATTGCTGAATGTGTTTTGAGTTCCAGGTTTTCTGTCATGACTCCAACAAGATCCACTGGCGGATTACAGATACAATTAAAAATTACTTCTGCATGTTTTAAAAAATAAAATAAAAACACTGATACGGTCAGTTTACAAGTACACCTTCCCTGCTGCAGAGTAAATCAATACAGCATATTGCAACAGAGAAGAGCTTTCAGCAATATACAAGTTGGACCTGCCACAAAATATTGCTGTTCAGGATTCCAGCCACCCCATTCCATTGTCCCTCCAACGGTCTTGCAGCATCCCATGGGCACTGAGCACATTCAGTCTCTATGGGACTGTTTTTGTGGTCCCCTCCCCAGTAGGGTTTTTTTCCTCCCTAAAGATGTTTTCATACTTGTGCAAACCTTGGGACTCCTCCAAGCCTGCTGATACCTCTTCTCCTGTGCATGGGTGTTGTTGTTTTGGCTACATAAAGAATGGCACTCATCGCCTGAATATTGGAAATAAAGGGAATTGCTTCTGCCAACCTAGCAGTTCGAAAGCAAGAAATTGCAAGTAGATAAATAGGTACCCCTTCATGGATCACTGCCTTGTTGTGGCGAAGGGGCTTGCGTAACTCAGTGAAGCCATAAGCTATGCCGTGCAGGGCTACCCAAGACGGACAGGTCATGGCAGAGAGTTCTGACAAAATGTGGTCCACTGGAGAAGGAAATGGCAACCCACTCCAGTATTCTTGCCAAGAAAACCCCATGGAACGTATCACAAGGCTAAAAGAGATGACGCCGGAAGATGAGCCCCTCAGGTCGGAAGGTGTCCAATATGCTACTGGGGAAGAGCAGAGGGTATTTCCAAGTAGCGCCAGAAAGAGTGAAGCGGCTGGGCCAAACCCGAAAGGACACTCAGCTGTGGATGTGTCTGGCGGTGAAAAGAAAATCCGATGCTGTAAAGAACAATATTGTTTAGGAACCTGGAATGTCAGATCAATGAATCAAGGTAAGCTGGAGGTGGTCAAACATGAGATGGCAAGATTGAACATCAACATCTTGGGAATCAGCGAACTAAAATGGACAGGCATGGGCGAATTTAATTCAGGTGACCATCATATCTACTATTGTGGGCAAGAATCCCTTAGAAGAAATGGAGTAGCACTCATAGTCAACAAAAGGGTGGGAAAAGCAGTACTGGGGTACAATCTTAAAAATGATAGAATGATCTCAGTACGAATCCAAGGCAAACCATTCAACATCACAGTAATTCAAGTCTATGCCCCAACCACTGAGGCCGAAGAAGCTGAGGTTGATCGGTTCTATGAAGACCTACAACACCTTCTAGAACTAACACCAAAAAAAGATGTCCTCTTCATCATAGGGGATTGGAATGCTAAAGTAGGAAGTCAAGAAATCACCGGGATAACAGGCAGGCATGGCCTTGGTGTACAAAATGAAGCAGGACAAAAGCTAATAGAGTTTTGCCAAGAGAACACGCTGATCATAGCAAACACTCTTTTCCAACAGCACAAGAGGCGACTCTACACATGGACGTCACCAGATGGTCAATATCGAAATCAGATTGATTATGTCCTTTGCAGCCAAAGATGGAGAAGCTCCATACAGTCAGTCAAAACAAGACCTGGAGCTGACTGTGGCTCAGATCATGAGCTGCTTCTTACAAAATTTCGGCTTAAATTGAAGAACATAGGGAAAACCACTAAACCGTTCAGGTATGACCTAAATCATATCCCTGATGAATATACAGTGGAGGTGAGGAATAGATTTCAGGGATTAGACCTGATAGACAGAGTGCCTGAGGAACTATGGACGGAGGTCCGTAACATTGTTCAGGAGGCAGCAACGAAATCCGTCCCAAAGAAAAAGAAATGCAAGAAAGCAAAGTGGCTGTCTGAGGAGGCTTTACAAGTAGCTCACGAAAGAAGGGAAGTGAAAAGCAAAGGAGAAAGGGGAAGATATACCCAACTGAATGCAGAGTTCCAGAGAATAGCAAGGAGAGACAAGAAGGCCTTCTTAAATGAACAATGCAAAGAAATCGAGGAAAACAACAGAATGGGAAAGACTAGAGATCTCTTCAAGAAAATTGGAGATCTCAAGGGAACGCTTTGTGCAAAGACGGGCATGATAAAGGACAAAGAAGGCAGGGACCTAACAGAAGCAGATGAGATTAAGAAGAGGTGGCAAGAATACACAGAACTATACAGGAAAGATCTGAATGTCCCTGATAGCCATGATAGTGCGGTCACTGAACTTGAGCCAGACATCCTAGAGAGTGAAGTCAAGTGGGCCTTAGGAAGCATTAGTAACAACAAAGCTAGCGGAGATGACAGTATTCCAGCCGAGCTATTTAAAATCCTAAAAGATGATGCTGTTAAAGTGCTGCATTCAATATGCCAACAAATCTGGAACACTCAACAGTGGCCACAAGACTGGAAAAGGTCAGTTTACATTCCAATTCCAAAGAAGGGCAACACCAAAGAGTGTTCAAACTACCGCACAATTGCGCTCATTTCACATGCCAGCAAGGTTATGCTCAAAATCCTACAAGCTAGGCTTCAGCAGTATGCGAACCGAGAACTACCGGAAGTACAAGCTGGGTTTCGAAGAGGCAGAGGAACTAGAGATCAAATCGCCAACATTCGCTGCATCATGGAGAAAGCAAGAGAATTCCAGAAAAACGTCTATTTCTGCTTCATTGACTACGCTAAAGCCTTTGATTGTGTGGATCACAACAAACTGTGGCAAATTCTTAAAGTGATGGGAGTACCAGACCACCTTACCTGTCTCCTGAGAAACCTGTACGAGGGTCAAGAAGCAACAGTAAGAACCAGAGATGGAACAACCGATTGGTTCAAAATTGGGAAAGGAGTACGACAAGGCTGCATATTGTCACCCTGCTTATTTAACTTATATGCAGAGTACATCATGAGAAATGCCGGGTTGGATGAATCAGAGGTCGGAATTAAGATTGCCGGGAGAATTATCAACAACCTCCGATATGCAGACGATACCACCCTAATGGCAGAAAGCGAAGAGGATCTCAAGAGCCTCTTGTTGAGGGTGAAAGAGGAGAGTGCAAAAGCTGGTTTGAAACTCAACATTAAAAAAACTAAGATCATGTCATCTGGCCCTATCACTTCCTGGCATATAGAAGGGGAAGAAATGGAAGCAGTGACAGATTTTACTTTCTTGGGCTCCAAGATCACCGCAGACGGTGACTGTAGCCATGAAATTAAAAGACGCTTGCTCCTTGGGAGGAAAGCTATGGCCAACCTAGACAGCATAGTAAGAAGCAGAGACATCACCTTGCCGACAAAGGTCCGTCTAATCAAAGCTATGGTTTTCCCAGTAGTAATGTATGGCTGTGAGAGCTGGACTATAAGGAAGGCTGAGCGCCGAAGAATTGATGCTTTCGAACTGTGGTGCTGGAGAAGACTCTTACGAGTCCCCTGGACTGCAAGGAGGTCAAATCAGTCCATCCTAAAGGAAATCAACCCTGACTGCTCATTGGAAGGACAGATAATGAAGCTGAAGCTCCAATATTTTGGCCACCTAATGCGAAGAGAAAACTCCCTGGAAAAGACCCTGATGCTGGGAAAGACTGAAGGCAAAAGGAGAAGGGGACGGCAGAGGATGAGATGGCTAGATAGCATCACGGATGCAATGAATATGAACTTGAGCATGCTCCGGGAGAGAGCGCAGGACAGGAAGGCCTGGCGTGCTATGGTCCATGGGGTCACGAAGAGTCGGACACGACTGAACGACTGAACAACAACAACAACAAAATAGGTACCGCCTCGGCGGGAAAGGTAACAGCGTTCCGTGCACCTCGGTGTTCAGTCATGCCGGCCACATGACCACGGAAGCGTCTTCGGACAGCGCTGGCTCTTCGGCTTAGAAACGGGGATGAGCAGCGCACCCTAGAGTCGGACACGACTGGTTGGGGACACCTTTACCTTTTTAATAGCGGAAGCACTTAGGTAGCAACCCTTAGTGTATGAACAGGGTTCTTTATGAATACCGGGACTACCATCATGGTTTTTAATGATTTTTGTAGCTAACAGTTAACAAACAGAATAGGGTTGTTAGGCGTACTCAAAAGGGTCCCTCTTTTCCTCCTGTGACCCTCAAATTTCCTCACTTGATCCAACTAAGGAGAGCCCTAGGCTACATAGACACAACCTGGCATGCCTGTATCGCTTGCTTTCTTGGTGAACATGGTCGAAAATCAAATGCACATCCGCATGTCTATTTTCACTGCCTTGCTTTCCATGAGGTGCACACGTTGATTCATGTTCTATGGAAAACAGTACAGTGCAGATAGACTGCATACCTTTTTCCACAGCAGGGGCATTTTTCTTTTAAGAATTCTGGGGAATATTCTGCACATGATCAGTAAAGGAGTGAGTTAGGGAGTGGCCACTATTTTAGGTAGTTACCGGGATGGCGGAGTGGAAGAAGCTTGTTTTCTCGTCCCTGTAAGACCCTGAACCTTAAGACAGGTTAGTAGGGAGGTTTCCTTCTGAATTTTTTCTAATGAGTTATGATTTTTTCTCAAACACTATGAGTTCCTTGTTTGTTTATGTTCTTCTGTATTATATAAAGGGCTGTTCAAGAAGTTGTTCCTGTGTTGCTGGATCCTGGTCCATTTTGAGAAGATTGCTGAGGAGCTGGAGTGAACAGACTGTTTTCTTTCTTCAAGCTTCAGAGAGAAGTTTTATTTATATTTTTGTTGTGGACTCAAGCTGAAAAAAATGACAGAACTTTGGGAGGGCTGTGCTCTGTTTTATTGTTTTGGTGGATTATGCATGTAAAACTATTACATGTGCATTATTATTGTTTTAATTAAGATATTAAAATATATGTTAATTGTCCCCATACAAAGCCTTTGCTGTGAGCCCGTTTAGAGACCCTGAAGAAAAAGTGTTAGAGAAGTATTTTGGAGAGAGAATTGCTGTCTGCACTTTTGTAGGAGCACACCAGGGCACCTTAAGAGCTCATTAGATTCCTGCACTGAGCAGGGGGTTGAACTGGATGGCCTAAATGGCCCCTCCCCACTCTGTGGTTCTATGATCATTGGCTGGATGGACGTCCCCACTCTGTCCACGAGCCTTCTGATTCCCACCAGCTGGGACCTAGCTGTAAAGCGGGAAAAGGAAAGTGGCAAGATACTACAAATGAAAATGAGAAAATGGTGACCTGTGATATCACAATAGGAGGAAACGTCACCCAACTCTGGGGGTGAGGGCTTGCACCATCACAGTGCTTTTGTGTGTCAATATTAGCTGGCAGCTTGAATCCCAAGGCAAGTACACAATATTTCCCTACATTCTTTGGGTTCCCTCCAAGTCTGTAGGGTCTGCCCACCCAGCTTGTCCCTTCCCCCACTTTGGAGCTGAATATGTCCATATGGATTGCTGACCATACTAATTAGTGGGAACATATCAAAGCAGAAGCAGGAAATTGAGTTTACCATGAAATCCCATGGGAGTTAGCTTGGTCATTGTTATCAACACTCTGGTAATATCCAGGATTGACTACTGCAATTTGTTGTACATGGGGCTGCCTTTGGAGACTGTTTGGAAACTGCAGGTGGTAACCTAGCTGCTGCATTTTGCAGTAACTGGGACTGGGTGCTGGAAACATCTTGCGCCAGTACTTAAAGCGTTTCACTGGAGGCTGGTCTCTTCCCAAGCACAATTCAAAGTGCTGATGCTCACCTTTAAAGCTCTATATACCCTGGGAAATTCCTAAAATAATCATCCCATGGTGGTGGCAGAACCCTTCTAAATTCCCTCTTGTCTTTTAACCTTGCTTTCCTGTCCTTCATCCTCCCCATTTTCCTCTTGCTAGGTAATCACTACCAACTCCTGCAGATGCTCAGATACCATCTGGCAGTCACCTGAACACCAGTAGAAATTGAGTTTTTTTGCAGAGGAGAATTTAACCCATTCTGATAGCTTACTCTCCATTTAATACTCATTTCAGCAAGACAGCTGCTATCTGGCAAAATTATCAGGAGGCCCCTACACTAGTGATGGGCAAATCTACCCTGGGTGAATTCATTGTTTCTTTGAAAAGTAACAAATTCACCCATGTTAACTTGGATAAGATTTCTCCTTCAGTACGAACTCTTGTTCCATTTATACGAGTTTTTGCACAGGCATAATATCAAAGTGCATCTTGGGATGGATGCATTACCACATGTACCCCCTTCCTGTTTGGTTGTTTTCAGAGTTAATCCTACTCAGTACATGCACAGAAATGGCATTACTTAGATGCAGACCGTGCATACTCCGACGCTTGTAATCAATGCTGAACTTAATAGCAAATTGGTGAAAAACAGATCCAGGCTCACTACAAAGGTGAGCATTATGAACGGACGCGTTTCGACCAGCGAGCTCATTACAAAATTTGGCAGCATCGCTAAACATCGCAATCACACACAGATCGATTTCTCCCCCTCCCCTATTATTTTTAACTCAGTCTCATTTCCTGATTTCTCTGCATGGGGGCATTCCTTCCTTCTGTCCTTGTTCCATGTGACTTCCTGCCCTGGGTTATACCTTCTTCCAGCTTCCACCTGTTGAAACTGAAAAACCCCTCAGGACGTCTGCTTCTACTTTGGTCAGTTGTCCTCACTGACACAAAACTTCAGCCCTTTGTACTTTCTGGGTTAAAGAGACACCCAATATGCCTAATTGGTTCCCTCTACCCAATACAGGAGAAGTAAAAAGGAAATAGATTTTCTAATGGTAGCGCAATAAGAGGACATGTGGGATTTTGTATTAAAAGCAAACAAAGAAAATTTATTAAACAAAAGAACAGTTATATATTATTATTAATCAAACTATCCTTGGTCCTAACTTACCTACCTACTCTACCCCTTCTGAATCCTGGTTCCAAAACCCCACTCACTAGATGTAGCTTCCTCAATCCCTAAGGCCCTGTCTAACTACCTATCAGCTCTCTCCTTTTATAGCTTCAGAATCCTTACACACACACACAAACACGCGCACGCGCGCGCCCCCTCCCCCCTTTCACTCACTCCCAAACATTCTTTAAACGCTAACCTCCTAGGTTACACTTAACAATGCAAGCACATACACTAATATAACAACTGCATGTTACTTTCTGCTTGGCTAGAATACGCATGCCCATTGCACTCTCACTCCATGCCTCACTGCCTCCTATGTTCGGTTCCTGCACCTGATACTACACATCCACAGCTAATAAAGCTTTGGATGAAATTATCAGAGTCACGAGGCTGGCAGTAACTGGATCAAGGCTCCGTGCAGGCTCAGCACCCACATGTGTGATGCACAGAGACCACGAAGAAGAACTTCTGTTCCCACAAACCCTCCAAAATTCAGCCCAGGTTATTGGCATTATTCAGTTGTACCTGATGCAGAAAGGTGGAAATGTGAACATATAAGGTGGCAGATCACCCGTTTTCTCCCTCTGCCCCCAACTAAGATCAATGGGTTGTATTCAGACTTAGTCATGCTTGGAGCAGTCCTGTTGAAATAAATGGGATGTAACCATAACTAACTTGTCACATTGATTTCAGTGGGCCTGTTCCAGGGATAGGCAACATTGTGCTCATGGGCACCAATGTGTTCCTGGACACCTTTCTTGCCCTACCCTACCCACTTTTTTTGTAATTAACACATTTTTGCACCAGCGACTGGGACTGCTGTGAAATAGGTTTCAATTGGTGCTGAATGCGGGTTCAAAGGAGTTGTTTCATGTGCTGGGGAAACAGGCCCCACCACCTGAGTCTTTTGGGAAGGTACTTGTCCTTTGCCACACCTCCCATGGCAGCCATCATGTGGTGGTGCCTAGGGCAGTTTCTCAAGTTGCCAAATGTGCCTACAGGCCCAAAAAGTTTGCCAAGCCCTGGTCTACTCTAAGCACAAACGGTTATCTAACCCAATGCAATTGATTCTTTCTCAGTTGAGGGGGAAACCATGTTTTGAATACTTTGTACAGCCCATGCTGGCTGAGGATGATCGGCATTGTAGTGCAACACATCTGGAGGGCACTAGATTGGGAACGGCTGTAAAGCTTAAGCGTGTTGACTATCACTGAGGGTGCTTCTAGATGAGGCTTTTAGGGCTCATCAGCCTGCCTCATTCACAGAATGTTATGGGGGGTCCATACGTCATCATCCACTTGTAATCCTCCTATGTTTTCCCACTGCTTCTTCCACCTTTTTTTTTTTTTACTGTGGAAAATCCATTAAGGAAGACAGAATTGCTGCACGATGCCTTCTGAGTGGTAGCGCTAGGACCCTACCTCTGGAAAGGCCCTAAATTATTCATGGGATTTTTATTACACATCAACACCACTGAGCTGAACTTGGACTACCCTGCATGCAGAACATGGAGATGTTTGCATTTAAGTGTGTGTGTTGAGGGGTGGGGGTTTAAATTGTCCTAAGTTTACACCCTAAACCAGGTGTGGGGAAGCCTATCCCATCCAGATGTCACTGGACTTCTGCTCCATGACCATGAGCCATCCTGGTTGGGACCAATGGCCATTTTAAGTCCAATTTTAAGTCTAGGATTACCTTGTTGTTGTTTTTCAGTCGTTCAGTCGTGTCCGACTCTTCGTGACCCCATGGACCATAGCACACCAGGCCTTCCTGTCCTCCGCTCTCTCCCGGAGCGTGCTCAAGTTCATATTCATTGCATCGGTGATGCTATCCAGCCATTTCATCCTCTGCCGTCCCCTTCTCCTTTTACCTTCAATCTTTCCCAGCATCAGGGTCTTTTCCAGGGAGTTTTCTCTTCGCATTAGGTGGCCAAAATATTTGAGCTTCAGCTTCAGTATCTGTCCTTCCAATGAGCAGTCAGGGTTGATTTCCTTTAGGATGGACTGTTTTGACCTCTTTGCAGTCCAGGGGACTCGTAAGAGTCTTCTCAAGCACCAGTTCAAAAGCATCGATTCTTCGGCGCTCAGCCTTCCTTATAGTCCAGCTCTCACAGCCATATGTTGCTACTGGGAAAACCATAGCTTTGATTATGCAGACCTTTGTCAGCAAGGTGATGTCTCTGCTTCTTACTATGCTGTCTAGGTTTGCCATAGCTTTCCTCCCAAGGAGCAAGTGTCTTTTAATTTCATGGCTACAGTCACTGCCTGCGGTGATCTTGGAGCCCAAGAAAATAAAATCTGACACTGCTTCCATTTCTTCCCCTTCTATATGCCAGGAAGTGATGGGGCCAGATGCCATGATCTTAGTTTTTTTAACGTTGACTTTCAAACCAGCATTTGCACTCTCCACCTTCACCCTCAACAAGAGGCTCTTTAGATCTGCTTCGCTTTCTGCCATTAGGGTGGTATCATCTGCGTATCTGAGGTTGTTGATCATTCTCCCGGCAATCTTAATTCCGACCTGTGATTCATCCAACCCGGCGTTTCTCATGATGTACTCTGCATATAAGTTAAATAAGCAGGGTGACAATATACAGCCTTGTCATACTCCTTTCCCAATTTTGAACCAATCGGTTGTTCCATGTCTGGTTCTTACTGTTGCTTCTTGACCCTCGTACAGGTTTCTCAGGAGACAGGTAAGGTGGTCTGGTGCCCCCATCACTTTCAGAATTTGCCACAGTTTGTTGTGATCCACACAATCAAAGGCTTTAGCGTAGTCAATGAAGCAGAAATAGACATTTCTCTGGAATTCTCTTGCTTTCTCCATGATCCAGCGAAAGTTGGCGATTTGATTTCTAGTTCCTCTGCCTCTTCGAAACCCAGCTTGTACTTCCGGTAGTTCTTGGTTCACATACTGCTGAAGCCTAGCTTGTAGGATTTTGAGCATCACCTTGCTGGCATGTGAAATGAGCGCAATTGTGCAGTAGTTTGAACACTCTTTGGCATTGCCCTTCTTTGGAATTGGAATGTAAACTGACCCTTTCCAGTCTTGTGGTCATTGTTGAGTGTTCCAAATTTGTTGGCATATTGAGTGCAGCACTTCAACAGCATCATCTTTTAGGATTTTAAATAGCTCAGCTGGAATATTGTCATCTCCGCTAGCTTTGCTGTTAGTAATGCTTCCTAAGGCCCACTTGACTTCACTCTCGAGGATGTCCGGCTCAAGTTCAGTGACCGCACTATCATGGCTATCAGGGACATTCAGATCTTTCCTGTATAGTTCTTCTGTGTATTTTTGCCACCTCTTC
The DNA here is from genome assembly GCF_057233095.1 of Heloderma suspectum. Lineage (NCBI taxonomy): Eukaryota > Metazoa > Chordata > Lepidosauria > Squamata > Helodermatidae > Heloderma > Heloderma suspectum. Next base: position 392,667,868 of record NC_139458.1, read on the forward strand.
TTAATCTCCTCTGCTTCTGTTAGGTCCCTGCCTTCTTTGTCCTTTATCATGCCCGTCTTTGCACAAAACATTCCCTTGAGATCTCCAATTTTCTTGAAGAGATCTCTAGTCTTTCCTATTCTATTGTTTTCTTCGATTACTTTGCATTGTTCATTTAAAAAGGCCTTCTTGTCTCTCCTTGCTATTCTCTGGAACTCTGCATTCAGTTGGATATATCTTCCCCTTTCTCCCTTACTTTTCACTTCCCTTCTTTCGTCAGCTACTTGTAAAGCCTCCTCAGACAGCCACTTTGCTTTCTTGCATTTCTTTTTCTTTGGGATGGATTGAGTTGCTGCCTCCTGAACAATGTTATGGACCTCTGTCCATAGTTCCTCAGGCACTCTATCAGGTCTAATCCCTTAAATCTGTTCCTCACCTCCACTGTATATTCATAAGGGATATGAGTTAGGTCATACCTGAATTAGAAGCTCTATACAGTCAGTAAAAACAAGACCCGGAGCCGACTGTGGCTCAGATCATGAGCTTCTTATCGCAACATTTCAGCTTAAATTGAAGACTGTAGGGAAAACCACTAAACTAGGATTCCCTAGCCCTGCCCTAAACTATGACACACTTTTTGGTAACCCAAGTCCTCCTGTAGAGTGAACTGAGTCCCACACTACTTCTGCATGAACTATCTGCTGGCCTACGATGGCTCCTTGTAGCATGGCCACCTCTCTCACAAACCAGCAAAATGCAAGTTCCTTACTCGTATCAACTGACAGGAGTGGCAACCAATGAAACAGGTTTTCTGTGTTTCAAGATAATGCTGCTCCTTCAAGTCTATCCCTCAAGATGTAAGCGGTGCTGAACATGCACAGGAAACGAAGCAGGGAGTTCCAATAAGACATTTCAACCATGTTGGTGTTCAATAGAATGGCAAAGATAAAAGCCAAATTGTAAGGGGGACAATGAAATCATTGGAGGAGACTGCAAAAGCAACATTTCTTATAGAAGCCATCTGTGGGGGGACGATGACAGGGGACTCTTCAAACCCATAACAGTCTCTGTAAATTCTATACCCTTCCCCCATGAAGAATCAGAAACTGCATGTTTTAAAGTTTTACTGCCAGTGTAGGCAAAACCCTTGATGCAACTTCCCTCTTAGCCTCAAATGCTAGGGGTTTACAGAGAATTCAAGGGTTAATCCATTATTTGCACTGACTTGATAGTACATTTCCACTCATCTACTTATAATTTGTGAAGCAATTATTTCAGATGTGCTGGGGCGGGGAGGGGGGAGAGATCAAGTTAGGCCAAGCTTAATTGTGAAAAGTATTTTTTAAAGTCCCTTAAAATATTAACAAGTATTCAGTCTCATGGATGCTTAAGACATGACTAAATCCTAGTTTCCTAACCCTGCTACATAAAAATTTGAAGGATTGTATGCAATTCACTTCCCACCCTCCTATATGGTATTAAGCAACATCCACCTAGCACAACTCTCTCCAGTTGCTTCAAAATCAGTTCCCTGATCCTGCCAATTGGTTTATCTTTCCATCAAATTGAATGTTGAGGATTCCGCCATTAGGGATGTCGGAGAAATCCTCCATGGACTCCAATGAGGCCGGATTCTATTGAATCCAGCCCCCCGAAGTCCGCGGAGGCTTGGATCTCTTACCTCCACCTCCCTCCGAAGTCCTCACCGGCTGGATCCTGCCTGGTGCCGGCTCCAAAGCCCCTGCAATACGGCTGCCATTGTCGTATCACTGGCTGGACTGATGGACTGGGGCCGCAAATGGTGTCCGCTGCGCCATTTGCGTCCCTGCTTTGACGTGATAGGCTATGTAAATCTTTACGTAGGCTATTGAGTGACAAAACAGGGACGCAAATGGCGTATTTGCATCCCTGTTCCTTCGCACAATAGGCTAAAGATTTACATAGCCTATCATGTCAAAGAGCAGGGACGCAAATGGCGTCTGCTATGCCGGACGCCATTTGCGTCCGCAGTACATCAGTCCAGCCAGCAATACGGCAATGGTGGCCATATCGCTGGGGCTTCGGAGCCAGCCAGTGAGGATTCCAGGGAGAGGGATGGATCACCTCCTCCCCCCGCCCGCGCCGGAATAGCAGTTAAGTAATTTGTACATCCCTAACTGCCATGATGAATTTGGATAAACATTTTCAAGCAAATCCTAGCTTGAAATACTTGTTTAAAAAGCACACATCAAAAATGGTAAAACTTATTTGCCCCAATCTAAGTAGGGGCCATATGCATGCAGACGCAGGTAACCTCAGCTGGGAATAACCAATCCCATACCAACCTGCCCGATCCCTGAGGTCATCAGAGGGCATGCTCCTGGTGGTTCCACGTGGATGTATGGTCTGACTGCAGTCTACCCAGAGAAGGGCCTTCAAGTGTGATGGCTCCCTTCCTATGGAACTCCCTGCCTCTGGAGGCCAGGCAGGCACCAACACTGGGTTGTTTTCAGCACCTCCTAAAAACAGCTCTTTTCCAGGAAGCCTTCCTTGGTTGACAAGCCTCCATTTTATTACCACTGTTTAAAGAATAATTTTAATATCATGTTTCATTCTTATTTGTTCATTTTCTTTCATTCACCGCTCCAGAATCTGTTTATATGTGGAGCAGTATACAAATGTTGCAAATAAAATAAATTTCATGCACAAATGCTGTAGTTCCCCAGCATTATCCAACAGCCAAGTCTATTCCTTAAAGATTTACCTTTTATTCATTACAACTTGGTTTGTGTAAGTTGGCAGTGTAATTGTAAGTGGGAGCCAAGAAATGAAACAGACCAAACATCCTCTGAATCCAAGAAACTCACCTGGCTACAATTCTATGCTGTGGATAATTGCTGAAAGCAGAAAAGCAAGGGATGAAGCTATTTAAATGGAGTGCCCAGACACAATCATGTCTCCTTTGCACAGCCACATTTATCGGACTTTTTCAGTCCATATGACGAAGGGTTCCCCACCACCAGCAGCCAATATGGGATTAAAACCAAGTAGGGAAGTAGTAATTTCAGTTCAGAGGCCATGACCACAGACCACCAGCTTTCACAGCATGAACTGCAAGAGAAATCTATGAACTGCAGACAGACTGCTCATGATATACAAGCTAGTCATTCATGCTTATGGTGACCAATTCATGTAACTAATGTGCCACTTTTATACTTGCAGACTGAAAAAGCAACCCCAAATCAGTCCAACCCTGATAGCCTATTCATATTGGAGTACAACTACCCTTATGGAAATACCATTGACTATGCAATTGTTTCCACATGTGTGTGGTCCTGCTTCAAGTACATTGGGCGGCCTTCATCCATCACAAGGCTAATGTATGTGAACAGCCCTTATATGTGTATCTCCAAGATGTACTCACAAATTTTCATCTGCTCATAATTTTCAATCTGAGCCATAACACACATTCCTAGATGCTCTCAGCATAAATGCAGCATATTAAAAGCATGTTTAATAAACTTCCATTGATGCTGACTTATGGTAACTAGTAGTCAAAGTGGCAGGGTTAAAAATTAAGACCAAAATAAGCAAATGTTATTTAATGTATTTTAATAGCAAACTTACAGGAACAGCACAGAAGACAGACAACATTAAAAACATGTACTTGCATGTAGGACAACTTAGTTAGAAAAGTATAGTGAATGGATGGAATCTACTGTATGATAAAAATGTTACAGACACCATATAGTGGCCATCAATAAGAAATTTACCTATTTTTTTAAAAAAATCCAAATGCTGGCATTGTCCAGAAAAGTTTGACTGGCATATTTATAATTGTTATAAAGTTGAACTGTTGAAATTTGTTCACTGAAATGGTTTTTGATAGCAATAATGCTTTATATGTCCCCACGTTTATATTAAAAATCCACACACAAATGAAAATGAAAAAGAACTTGCCAATACCCGATTCTGTCCTCTATTTTTCCATTTGCAACCATATACTTAGGTACCTTTTAACCCCATGGAAAAAAAATATCTAACGTTCATTACTACCAATAACAGGAAGAAGAGATTTTATTTGTTTTGAGAATGACAGATCCATCTTAGCAGAATTTAAGCACGCTCTCCACGTATGCGGCGTGCTAGCTGGATATCTTTTGGCATGATTGTGACACGTTTGGCGTGGATAGCACACAGGTTGGTGTCTTCAAACAGGCCAACCAGGTAGGCCTCGCTTGCCTCCTATTGAGAGAAGAAAACAATTTGAATGTTTTAAACAGAATCCTCATGCAGTTACAAACTTACACTTATGCTATGTCCCTCTTCTAAAATGTCTTATGATGCTGGGAGGGGGGAAACCCCAGAAAGGTTCTTGTATGCATTTATTATTAGTTACGATTATATCCCACCTTTCCTCCGAGGAGCCCAAGGGGGCGAACCTGATCCTTCTCCTCTCCATTTTATCCCCACAGCAACCCTGTGAGTTATGTTAGGCATACTTTAGACCTTGTGTTTCTGTGGTCTTTACAAACTATCCCACTATGCAATTCCCCTGTCTTCTAAAACCCACTTATTGGTTCCACCTTTGGATCAGATGTTGACCATCTTTAGCCATTTATCTTGGATTCTCCCCCACCCCACAATATTATCTACTTGCAGCTTGTCAACTCATTCACAGCTCTCACAAGCCCCTATTGGATCCTGATTCACCACCTGGGCAGCTAAGGGCTCAATCCTCTGCATATTTAGACAGAAAAAAGTCCTACAGCTCACAGCACCCCGCAGCCAGCCATGCTGGCTGGGGAATACTCTGAGTTGTAGGACTTTTTTTTCTGTCTAAACATGCAAGAACTCCACCCTAGGATAATGTTGTAGTCTCACCAATGCAATGGACCTAAGTTGCAGGTAGAGAAGGAAATGTGTGGGGGTATACTTTGAGGTGTTGCAGATCCACGGAAGCATGTCAACAAGAATTTTGAGTCCTTACAGACAGCTTGAGTGCAACTCACCTTGGCCGTTCTTACTCTCTACTTCCTTCAAACTATAACTGGAATACTCGTTTCATTCTCTTTTTGAATAATATTAATTTTTGGAACTTTCATCAGTGCACAGAATGGCACTAGATGACCTTTGGGTCCCTACCAACTTCTGTTATCTTAGGAATTCTGGACCACAACTTTCACAGCTTAGAAGTGGAAACAGAAGTTACAGAATCTATCTACATGTGGAATACATACAAGGCAGAGATGGCAATACCTGCTCGTGGTAGGTAGATATATTATGGGCTTTATGGAACAACTATGCCATATTGTGCCAAACAATGGAACAGTTCCTTTGGCGGCTAGCCATAATGTTGCACTCTGATTTCAGCAGTTCTGCCAGCTGAGAAAAATCATCTGGTGATGGGTAGCCAGAGACCTCACAGCATCCTGGTTACTGGAGGTTTGACTCATCAAGCCAAGTGCAGCCCATTAGCCATATATGGCAGCCCACCGAGGGCTCAATCAACTTCTTATTCTTCAGCCATCTGCCTGGGACTTCAAAAACAGGGGGAGGGGGGAGAAGTGGATCATACAGGCACCCAACAGCCTACAACAGATAACTGGTGGACTGCATTGGCCTTGGTAGGTCACAAGCTGTGCAGGCCTGCTCCAGCCAGTGCTGAACGTTTTCATCAACTGTTCTGGCTGAAACTCTGCATGTGTCCTGTAGACACATATATGGTGTCTTCCACATGTACACCTTCATTGTGTTATGCCTGCATTATTTTTATGCTGGCCATTTTGTAAAATTGTGGAGTGATAAGCACTTCCTGTTGTCCCTTTAGGACAGGAAGTAGCAGTGCTACATCATACAGAACAGGCAGAACATGCTGATGAACACAGGGGCTTATACAAGTTCCAGGACAGATATGTTCACTCTTTTCTGGGAACTGCTGTGGAGATTGTCTAATAGGCCTGTAATGCAAGGAACACTTCTCCCTAAGTATAACAGTTACAAACTAAGGGCTGCTTTCCAATGCCAACCTAGCCATGCTCCCATACGTCATTCTTTTATACAGGCTTGTCACATGGGAAGGAATAATTTACCTTGCTACTTTTGGAAAACATACTGGAATTGTCCACATATAGCGCTTTAAACAACAGTAACTTGTGGGAACACTCAGGAAAGAGATCTGTAAGCAGCATTTCTAAAGCACAAATTCCACTTTATATTTTGATATCCCCACTTTATGACAATGCTATTCCAAGCAAGTGAACTCTTGCATTCCACTTGAGAACATGCAAATTGCCTTGTTGGATCCAACCAATCCAGCATTCCGTCTTACTAGAGGGTTCAAAGATCATGTATCACACAGTGTGTGATACATCCCCCCCCCCCGACATATGCCAAGTTTTCCACGCTCTTCCTACTGATGTATAGAAAGAGGAAGGGTACATCATGTGTGGTCACTACTGGAACTTTGTCAATGTCAGAAACTACTAAGCATTCTGAAACAATGTAACATAGCTAACATTCAGAACAGAAACTTCTCCCTGTTTAATGGCTTATAATTATTTTGTGGCACTTCATGTTGAAGTAAAAACCAAATAATGCATATTAAGAGAATGCAGGGAAAAATAATGGATTTGTTTGCAATTGCTTCAGGAGATTGTAACTAAAATCCTACCATTTCCATTTCAACATCCAAGATTTCACTCAAGAAAGCAAACTACTTTTGGAAGATTAAACTCTGGCAGTTATCAGCTCACCTACAACACATGGATGCTTACTTCTGAAACCCACCAATCATGTGAAGTTTTGACTGACCATAGAAACAGCTCAACCAATAACAACATGAGAGCATATGGAAGCAACCAATCACATACTCCCTCACGTACCAACAGCACAGTACTGTCAATGGCTGCACTCTAGAAAGGACCCTGGGTGCAATTTGTATTGGTAAAACTACACCCACATCCTGCATAAGACAATAGTTGATTTAATTTTATCTAGTCTTTAAAAGAGCCATAGGAAAAGATATTTAGAAGCAAGTACATCTATTAATTAGATACAAACCTATCAGAGAACACAAAATGGTTACCTACATAAACATTGCTTATATAGAAGTTATAGGTGGAAAGCATTGATATATATTGAGGAGAGGACACACTTGGAAGTTTTTAGACTAACTGTGACATGTATCATCAATGAAGGAGGATTTTGCCTTTTGTACGGGCAGCTTAAAATGGCAACATAACATTTACCTGCAAAGCACCAATAGCTGCGCTCTGGAAACGCAGATCTGTTTTGAAGTCCTGAGCAATTTCACGCACCAAGCGCTGAAAAGGAAGTTTGCGGATCAGAAGTTCAGTTGACTTCTGATAACGCCTGATTTCACGAAGAGCCACAGTACCTGGCCTTTGAATGAAAAAAGAAAAAAAACACACCAAACAAGATCAATAAGCTTTTTATCTTCCCCTCTGAAAAACAGAGCGCACAAAATTCCAAAGAGAAACCGAATGCTTGATAATGTAAGAGACACGAACAAACAAGTATACTGCGCAAGGCACCTTCTACAAATGAAGCAAGCCCATTGTTAGAACACAAATAGATTTCAATTTTTAAAAAATACAGTCCAAAACAGAATGCTAGAAAATACCAGGGGAAGCCCAATTATAGTTCTCTATACCCATTTTGTTTTCTCTCCTTTTTACTGTGAAAGTTGATGAAGGTGAAAATGGTTGTCGAGTTATGTCAATTACAGTTTATCCTTTTTTATATACACACCTTAAGAAGAATTTGTTTTATAAGTGTAAACCTGCTATTTACCTGCTTATCTGGAGGCAGCTGCTGCCCTCTAGTGGTACACCGTACAAATTATATCCGTTTTACAGTAACAACGGAGAAGCTGAACTAATTTAAATAAATGAAAAATGTTCAGGCTCGGCAAGTTTCAAATGTACAGACATTTTTGCTACAATACACTATTTAATCAGCAGGCTTTATTATTACATCCTGTACCTGATAAAACAATATTTATTTATCTTAAATTTAAGAATGGTATTTTAATATTTTATTTTAAACTTGATTTTGTCAATAAAATAGTTCTATTAGTATTATAGGCAATTCTACAGCTGTTTTGGAAAATTTCAATTTAAAATGTATTATAGATCGGAGATAAATTGTTGGAAGTCGGGTGAAGAGAACAGGAGGCTGCTAAAATAATCTCGATTCAGTGATAAAGGAAGAAAGCGTCGACATTTCCTCAAAGCAAAAAGTTGCACTCAGATCAACATTTCCGCGTCGTTAAGGGACTATCACATCACCACGCTTCCCTTCCCGGTTATTTCTGTACCTGTAGCGATGAGGTTTCTTGACCCCACCAGTAGAGGGCGCGCTCTTACGAGCGGCTTTTGTCGCGAGTTGCTTCCTGGGCGCCTTCCCACCGGTGGATTTACGGGCAGTTTGCTTGGTACGAGCCATGTTCCCGCGAAGTTCTCTTCCTTACACCTATCGGTAAGATATCACCCACGCGATCACTATACCGTAACAAAGCAGCCAGTAGGGGAAAGGGAAAAAAACGTTCCCGAAAACGCAGATTTATTGGTTTTTAACTGCCTATCAAGAAAAAAAGGCACCTCGGATGTTAAGAGCCACCAAAACCTTAAAAGCAATTACAAGGCTGCAGATCCACACCTCCAGTACCAAGCTAAAGAGCAGGCAGCTTGCCACAGAAAGAAATCCTTCCCTTCCTAGTACTGAACTGGATGGTAAAATGGTCGGGGGAGTCGCCGACCTAATTTATTTAAGAGTCGAATAAATTCCAGTGATTTCAGTAGATCACTCAAATACAGCCCAGGGCTTAAAATTGGAACGATGCAGCAAAGATTACAGAGGGCGATTCCGACACAACACAGAAGAAACGGCTCTTCTCCCCCCTCCTTCCCGTGGGCTAAAAAAAAGTGCCAATAATTACTGAAAACGCCGGGGGGACGTGCCGCTGATTTATAGCTTGCATTGAGCAAAGAGAAAAACAAAAAAATCCACTGGAAAACAGGAAGGAAAATAGGGGGGAAGAGCGGACTAAAAGCCTTAAAGTGCTCTCCTGCAAAGAAGGCGCCGTTTCCCTCCTAAGCTCAGCCGTGCGGGCAAAGGCAAACAAATGGAAGCCGCACACAAGTCGGATTTTACGCGGCCAACGGTGGGGGACAGAGTCAGATTTTTAAGAGCAAGAAAGCAACGAACTTTTTGGGGGGCTGGTTTTTCGGTTTTGCCTCCCGCCTGTACCATTGCCAGTCCTAAGGCTGCCTCGCTCCCAAGCGCCTCTCGCTGGCAAACTCATCCCCAACAAAATGGAAACAATCACGAAATGCAGCCCTAGTCCCTTTGCAGGGAGAGAAAGAGAGAGAGAGAGAGACGGGGGGGGGGGAATAAAATAGCAACACAATCATACTAAAAAATATATCTCTCCCCCAGGAAGTCCAAACTATGTGGGGTCCGACAGGCTGCGGGAGAGAGGAAAAGTTTGGACTCCGAATCGCCCCAAATCTTACCGGGTTCCGAGGCTTTCCTAGGCACCTTTCTTGCCTTTTTATTGTTTTTATGCAATCGGGGGAAAAATATGGTCGGTGACCAGAGAAAAGAGACAAGATGGTGAAGCTGAGCAACAACTGTGGGGAGCAGGGGAAGGCAGGCGAGGAGAGTTTCCCTGGGCTGGCAACTGGCTCCAGTGTGCAGCCGCTTCCGAGCGCCGATCCGGGGCGCCGAGGGGCTGAGGCGGCGGGCGAGGGGCTGGGGAGGAGGACAGTGAGGGTCTGGGGTGGCGGGGAGGGCAGCAGAGGGGGGCCGCGACCGAGCAAAGTGGGGCCGGGGGGCTGAGGGAAGGAGCACTCCGAGCTCCGCGGCTGCACTCGGGAAGGCGGAGGAAGGGGACGCTCCTGCCCCCCAACCGCTCTTCCTGGCCCCCCAGAAGTTTGCCGGGGGGCTGAAGGGGCCGCCCGGACGGCTCCCCAGCCAGGCCGGGGGGTCCCGGGAGGCAGACTGGCGACTTACCCCCGTCCGCTGAGACCGAGCGCGGCTGCCGAGCAGGCAAGGAAGAGCGAGGAGGCGCCGAAGCTGCTGCGGGCGACGGCGGCTGAGAGCACAATTGAAAGATGGCTGACTCGTGAGGGCCGTCTCCGCCGCTCGGCCACGCCCCGCGCCCGCCCAGGCCGCGCCCCCTCCTCGCCCGCTCGCCAATGGCGCACAATGGAGGGAAGGGGAGGCCACGCCCACGCCCCGTCCTCCCTGCCTACTCTCGGCTTCCCGCGGCCGCCTCTGTGTGTACAAACACAAAAGACACGCCGTGCGCGCCGCGGAGGCAGAGAGTGAGCGAGCGAGCGAGCGGGATTCCCCTCGGCCCTCCGTCTCTCCCCGCCGCGAAGTGAGGGCCAGTCTAGTGGCCGCCGGGTGGGGGGAGCAGCACGAGGCCCGCTTCAACGGCCAACGGTCCGGCGGGAGCAGCCCCAACTGTCAAGACCCGGCGCGAGGTCAGGCCAACGGTCTCTGTTACTACAGTGAGTAACTTATTTGGGGGAGGGGAGAAGGGGAGTGCGCCCCGCACCCCTCGGTCAGTTCACCCCCAAGTGGGGTCTCAGCCTAAGATGGCCACCTCAGAGTCTCCGGCCCGCTTCGCAGGTGCCACTTGATGACTGAAGCCTCAGTTGGTGATGGACAGCTCAAACGCCACAGCGACGTCACCGTAGACTTGGTCACTGAGCGCTGTGTGGGGCTTCGCAAAGTGGTGAAGAAAGAGGTGGGGGTGGGGGCTGCCTAAAGGAGGCAGAGTGTGAAGAGGAGAAAGGATGCTTTTTTTTTTTTTCCAAAAGGTCTTTAAAAATGTGACAGTTTATGACAGGACCAAAGGCGAAACGTCCATATTACTTTATCTCAGCACTTCTGAAAGGATGCTTTTTTTAGGCCTCTGGCTGGGCTGCGAATCAACAAGTGGGTGAGAAAAAGTGAGGGTTGTGCATGTGCAAAACCAGCCTTTATAAAGGCCAGATTCAGTTTTTTGCTGCTCTAGTAATTCTTCAGGTTGAATTCAGCAAGACACTCGCACTAAAACTTTGTTCTAGTTAGCCGCAGTGTTTTCACTTCCCCTACTCAGGTGGCTCTGGATTCAAAGATTGGCAGCTTACTTTCTTTATACTCTGTAAAGTTAATACTGAGACTCCTTGACCTTCCTAATACAATAAAGATTGTGAGGACATACTAATACTGGGCTCAAATCTGAAAGGATGACAGCCAGTGAAGGCAATAAAAAACCCACTGCACAATGTCTGTTTTCTAATAACTGAACTGACACATACATACATACTGCCATACAACAGGTGCCTCTCAACTGAGAAGCTGTATCTAGTCTTCCCCAACCTGGTGCCCTGCTGATGTGTTGAACTGCAACTCCCATAGTTCCCAGCCAGCTATGCTGGCAAAGAGTTAAGGGAGTTGCAGTCCAACACATCTGCAGGGCACCAGGTTGGGGAAGATAGTGTAGTCTCAGGGTGGGGATTTCGGAGGCAGCAGTTGCAAGGGAATGGGATAAAAAAACCTAACTCCAGATGGATGAGGCTGATGGTCAGAAACACTTTTCACCAACTCCATCACAGTAAACGGCTGTGAGCCTTTCTCTTGACTTTGGTCCCAGCAGCATCATTTTCTTGTCTTCTTAACTTTGAGACTAGAATACTGGCATGTGCTCTGCACAGAATAGTAGGGTTGGAAGGGGCCTGTAAGACCATCAAGTCCAACCCCCCTCAAGGCATGAGATGGCCTTTCATGAATAAGAATATAAGAAGGACCATGGTGGTCCATTTTTTTAGTCCATCTTGTCACCATTTTTTAGTCCATCTTGTCCAACTTTCTGTTCAAACAGTGGTGAACCAGCTGCCTGTGGGAAACCCACAAGTAGGAACTGAGTGCAGAGCACCCTCCCATTCATTTTCCCCAGTAACTGGTATAGATACTGGAAGTAGCATATAGCCATCAGAACTAGTAGCCATTGGTAGTTTTATCCTCTATGAATTTGACTAATCCTCTTTTAAAGCCATCTGAACTGGTGGCTATCACTACATGTTGTAGTGAATTCCATAGTTTATCTATGCACTGTGTGAAGAAGTACTTCCTTTTCTCTGTCCTGAATCTCCCACCAGTCCGCTTCATGGGATGACCCCATGTTCATGAGAGTGGGAGAAAAATGTCTCCCTATCCACCTTCTCCACAAAAATGCATAATTTTGTACACCTCTATCATGTCTCTCCTCACTTGCCTTTTCTCTTAAGTTAAAAAGCCCAGATGTTGTAACTTTTCCTCATAGGGGAGTTGGTTCAGATCCTTGATATTTTAGTTGCCCTTTTATGCATGTTTTCCAAGTCTACAGTATCCTTTTTTAGGTGCAATGATCAGAACTGTACACAATATTCCAAGTGTAGTTGCACCATATATTTGTATGAGGGCAGTAAGATATTGGCAGTTTTATTTTTTATTCCTTTCCTAATTTTGCCTAACATGGAATTTGCTTTTTCACAGCAGCCGCACACTGCATTGACATTTTCGTTGAGCTGTCCACCACCACTCCAAGATCTCTTTCTTGGTCAGTCCCCAATAGCTCAGATCCCATCGGATTATATGTGATATGTGAAGTTGGGATTTTATGCCCCAACATGCATCACTTTATACTTGTTCACATTGACTGCATTTGCATTTTATGCCCCAACATGCATCACTTTATACTTGTTTACATTGACTGCATTTGCCATTTTGATGCCCATTCTTCCTATTTGGAGAGATCCTTTTGGAGCTCTTCACAATCTCTTTTTAAATAATTTGGTGTCATCAGAAAACTTGGCCACCTCACTGCTCACTTCTAATTCCAGATCATTTATGAGCAAATTGAAAAGCACTGGTCCCAATACAGATCCTTGTGGAGCCCCACTGTTTACATCTCTCCATTGGGAGAATTTACCATTTATTCCTTCTCTCTGCTTTGTGTTTTTTAACCAGTTACTGATCTATAGGGGGACCTCTCCTCTTATTCCATGATTGCTAAGTTTGGTCAGGAGTCTTTGGAGAGGGACTTTGCACAAATAAACAGTGTGTCAACTAGACCTCTTATAACATTTCATAAATGAGGCAGGGCAGTGGGACCATAAAAGGCCTCATCAGGAAGCACCCACAATCTCCTTCCCTTTGTCTAGGTTGCATTCTCTAAGATAAGAACGTTTACCTGAATCATGCATCACATTTGTACTAAAAGGAGATAGAAAGTGATTTTCTTGTGACAGTTCCACAACTACGGAAATAATTTTCCTTGGAAACTCAACAAATCCAGTTGTTTCCTGCAGGGAAACAATGTGCGATCTCTGCTTTCAGAACAGTGATGCCTGTGGTTCAGCCAGCTATTTCTTGCCCATCCCTTCTCATTGCATTCACTAGGAGCCCACTAGATGGATAAACTCTGCAGACCCTGAGAATTAGCAGCTTGGTTTGGTTAGCTGTGAAGAAGTATGTGCAATCTCCTCTCAGCATGATATGGGCAAGAGTGGACAATGTATGAGCTGGTGAAAGAAGATCTGCTGTCTCAGAAAAGCTGTTGAGAAGGACAAGATGAACTCTTACCTTCATCTCATTATATGAACAGACTTTCTTGACATTGAGAATGTTCTTACCCAGAAGCTTCACCAAATATGTGTGTTTTTGTTTCCCTGTGTCTGCCCTCCAAGCTATGCTGGGAAGGGTAGAGGAGAATGTGTGTTTGGATACTATTTATCGATGTAACAGCTTATTTGCAGTTATCCTTCGGATAGTTCTTCCTACTGAATGCAATTTGTATATTTCAATTCAAGCAGATATGAACTGTGATCTTAAGCATTAATGTGAAAGTATGGTCCAGTGAAACCAGAGGAACAAAACATCTTAAATCTAATATTCTGGCTTAACATTTGTAAATTAGGCTGAAAATCTTTTTGGGCAAATATCTGAAATCTTTGAACACTGTTAAAGTGAATTGAGAATGGGAAAAATATTTTCTTCTTTCCCTGTGAAATAAATTGTAGCTGATATTGTTGTACCTGAGAAACCAAAATAATTGGAAAGCAATCAAAGGGATAAAAAAAAGCGTTTATGAAGAGATTTCAAAGTCAGAGCTGTGGCAGATAAGTAAGGATCATGTTCGAAGTAAACTAGAAATTGTTAGTCTACGTACAGCTCATTCATCAAAGCACTACAACAGAGCAAAAGTCCTGCAAAAACTTCCCTGAATTCTGAATTTGAAAGAGTTTAAAGAGTAACATTTTGCACAATACATTTGTCTCCTGTATTCATTTCCTGTTATATTTATTCATCAGGTTTATAACTAAAGCTCAAACTGTATGGGAAATTATGATGAGCTCAAAAACCTAGAACACCAGCATTGGAAACAATCCGCATCCTTAGGGTAAATATTAATGAGCCGCCTTTTATTAAAGATAACGATTCCAGATCAAATAATTAAAACAGTCTAAGCAAATAATTAGACATTTTAAAATGTAATATAAGTGCTAATTTTAACAAGACAAGGGCTTTTATGACTTACAAGCCATGATCATAGCTCAGTTTCTTTAAACAGGAGCCCTCCTGGCTACTTTACAAATGGGTTTGCCACGTGGCATGTGATACTGCTTATTAAAAAAAAAATATTGTCAAACGTGCAATATTGGGCATGCAGACTCAGTCCTATGGACTCTTACTATGGAGTAAATACCAGTGAACTTAGTTATACTTATTTCAAAATAAATAAAATAAAGCTATCTTTGCTGCTTATCTAAAAATTAGAGTCTGCCCTTTGGAAAAGTTCAGAGGTACCATAGTGTTGTCATCAAGGCAGGAATTTGGGCAGATGTCCAGAGCCCCAGCCAGCAGAATGGGCAGGAGGACCCCAAATGCAGCAGGGCTGGCTTACAATATTTGAAGTAAGTAAAGTAATACACATTCCATCTAAAGAGTGTGTGGGGTGGGGGGTGCTGTGTAAGTAAATTCAGAATCTAAAATTATATAACTGCACAGAACAGGGGGGTCCTTGTTCAGTCCTGGCTAGGTGGTCCAGAAGGGTATCAAAGTCGATGGTATCAAAAGCTGCTGAAAGGTCCAGGATAATCAACAGTGTTGCACTCCCCACCCCCACCACACAAACACTTTTTCCGTGGTGCAGGTCATTCCCACCAAGACAACCAAGCCAGTTCCAGTTCCAAAAATGGGCTGGAAACTAGACTGGAAAATACCAAAAAAAGGTTTGAACCAAATAAACCTGGAGCTGATTTGGCACTATTGGAATTCCCACTTGCTCCCTGCCTACTGATGTTCTTGCTGGATATGCAGAAGCTAGCGGAGGGCGCAATGTAATGTGTGTAACATTGGTGGGTGGGGCTACTCAAGCACAGCCCCGCTCACCACTCCACTGTGAGTTACTCTTTCCCCCTAGCACCTGATTAGGGTTTATGTCACCTTTCCATCAGATGTTGGGGAGGTAGTTGATATCCTAAATCGGTGTTTGAAGGCTGTGATGGGCTGGATGCGGACTAACAAGCTGAACCGTAATGCAGATGAGATGGAGGTGCTTTGGGTCAGTAGGAAAGCCAATTTGGAAATGGGTGTTCAGCCTGTTCTGGATGAAGTGACACTCCCTCTGAAAGATCAGGCTTGCATTCTAAGTGCTTCTGGACTCAGCCCTGCTCCTGGAGGCAGGTTGCAGCTGTGGCCAGGAGTGCATTTGCACATCAAGTTTCCCAGCTGCCACTCTTTCTTCAGAAGGCAGATCTGGCCACTAATACACATGCTCTTGTTACATCCAGGCTGAACTATTGCAACACACTCAATGTGGGGCTGCCTTTGAAGGCTGTTAAGGACCACAGCTTTTCCAGAATGCTGTTGCTGCCAGGCTGTTGATGAAGGATCCTTATTCAGAGCATGTGGCTCTGTTGCTAATGAATCTGCATGATCTCCCAGTATGTCTCCCAATTCAAAGTGCTGGTAGTTACCTTTAAAGCCCTATGCCAGGAGCGAATAACTTTTTTTAGTCCAAGGACTGCATTCCCTTGTAGCTAACCTGGAGGCCATATGCCAGAGGTCAATGGTCCTCCACAAAAAAATGGAACTGGAGCCAAAGTGGAAGCAGCCAAAACCACACTCTCTCCTACACATGTGCGCGCGCACACTCACACACACATCAGCCACACATAATACATACACACATACCCATTCTCACCAGTTCATTCATGCATACAGAGCCATTCTCCCACATAATACGTACATAATTTATAAAGGATAAGACTATGAGTGGCTACTAGTTATGATAGCTATATATTCCCTTCAGTATAGAAGGCAGTATGCGAGTCAGAACATGAGCGAGAGGGTGCTGTTGCACATGTCCTGCTTGTGGGTTTCCCATTGGGGCATCTGATAGCCACTGTGTGAACAGAATGTTGGACTAGACAGACCTTTGATCTGATCCAGCAACGCTCTTAAAACACTTAGTCATTCACATAGATGTACCACATACACATAGTACACACACCCATTCTCACACGCAAGCTACAACACCCATTCATGCACACCTATTCATACACACACATATACACAGAACACATGGCCATTCTTGCACATTTCATTTATTATATTTTTATACTGCCCCATAGCTGGAGCTCTCTGGGCAGTTCTCCCAAATTAAAAACTATTAAAAGACATTACACACAGTACAAAAAAGCATTTGCATAAAAACATAAAAGACAGATAACACATACATGGACAACATATATCTAAAAACAATTTTTAAACAATCCGCCAAAGACAGTCGAAGACGTAATTAAAACTCATTTTATGCTGCTAAATACCTGGGAGAAGAGGGCAGTTTTACCTGGTCCCAAAAAGATGACAGTGTCGGTGCCAAGCAGGCCTTGTCAGGGAGATCATTCAAGAATTGGGGGGCCACCACCAAGAAGGACCTCTCTCGTTGCCACCCTCTGAGCCTCCACTGGAGGTGGCATCTGGAGAAAGGCCTTAGATGCTGATCATAGTGTACAGGTCTGTTCATCTCGGGAGAGGTGCTCCATCAGGTATTGTCCTGTGCCGTGTAAGACTTTATAAGTCAAAACCAGCACTTTGAATCAGGGTCAGAAACATACAGGCAGCCAGTGCAAATAGGCCAGAATTGGTGTTATATGTTTGGACCTCCTCATCCCTATTGTCAGTCTGGCCACTGGATTTTGCACAAGCTCTAGCTTCTGAACTGTCTTCAAGGGCAGCCCTAGGTAGAGTACATTGCAGTAATATAACCTGGAAGTTACCAGAGCATAGACAACTCAGACCAGGTCATCCCTGTCCAGATAGGGGCATAGCTGGAAGTTGGTAGGAGGTACTCCAAGCCTCTGAGGCTACATCGCAAAGAAATTTGTATTCTCGTATATACATATATGAACATGCCCCTCCCTCTGACTTCAATGGAAGGATTTTTTCAAGCCTAATTGCTGTGTACAGAGGAGGGAAGGCTGTGGGCTAATTGGAGGCCTGCAGGCAAGGTCCAGCCCACAGACCAGAAGTTCCTCACACCAGCCCTATGCAGTTTAGGCCAAGGATATTTGAAGGACCATCATTTTATTTTATCTGTACCCTGCTTTTATTTCTAAAAGGAAGCACTAAGCAGCTCCCTGCTTGCTCTTGCATGACTGCCAGCCTGCTAAGATCTTTCTTGGTGGTTCTGCTCCACCTCCCACCACCATGTGAGGTATGCTTCATGAGTATGCAAGACAGGGCCTTCTTGGTGGTGGCACCTAGGCTATGGAACTCCCTCCCTCAGGGGGGCTTGTTTCACTCCTTTCCTCCCAGCCTTCAGAAAGGCTGTGGTTTTGTTTAAATATGATTTTTATTGTTTACGTTGCTGCCATTTTTAGTAAGTAGTTTGTCTTTAAACTGATTTTATTGTTCTCATCTATTATTATGTGAGCCTCATTGGGCACCCATGTGGGCATTTATTTATAAAAATAAATGTTACAAATGCTGAATTAAAACATAACTTCATGATTCCCTTTCATTAACACATTTCCCCTCCCCCTTTGCATGTATAACTAGCTTTTAAGCATCTCTGTACTTTGTGACTCTCTCACAACTTGTGAGTTTCAAAACATGGAAGGGCAACTAATTCTGCTTGAAGCAGCAATACCTAATCCCTAATATTTACATGGGCCAGTGGCCACAAGGATCTTCTGGAGGAGAAAGTAATAGCTCTGCTGATGCAGAGTACATCCCATATAACCTCTCCTACAGTCCCCAGCTTTTTACAACATAAATGTTCTGCATTTTGCACTGCTTGGATTACAATGAGCAGGGGAAGGATATAAAGAGGGTGGTATCTCTAGTTATACAGTACATTCAAATTCTATAGCAATAGGATTGTAATACTCATTATATGGCTAATTTATGTAGCTACAATAGAGGAAGAGAGGGGAAGCAGAGCTATTCCATCAGTTCTGCTGAGCCATCTGTATATTTCTCCAGCATAGGGTAGCTACATAAATTGCCAAAATAGAGGAAACGTATCACCAAAAAAGAGGACAGAAGATAGTGATTTGCATAGAGTATGCATATGCTAATATATATGTGTGTTTATGCAATTTATAAATAATTATAATTGAAATAGAAATAGAGTACATATCACCATAGTGTAGACCACTGTGACCAGGTGACCTGTGTGCCTGTTTGGTCTGCTGTTCAGATAGGCAACACTTCTTATGGTTCTTTATCATTAAACTGGAATTGGCCAGGAGAGCCCTTCAAATAGAGGTTGGTCATCTGGCAGCCCTTCAAAAAGAGGACTATCCTGTGTAAAAGAGGCCATATGGCCACCCTGTGCCAAGCTCATGGATCACTATTAGAAAGACTGGAATTGCTCCAATCAGCTGTTTTGTGGCAGCTGTAGAACAGAATCCAGCTTTGCCCACTCTTCTAAACAGCTAATTGGATGTTCTAACATGGATATACCATGATTATACTGCTTTTTATATATCATGCTATGATAAAGGGCAATGAATATAAACAACTCTTAATGTGTTTTACTAGATCTGCAGGCCAGTTCTCTTCATCAAGCAAATGAAAGCTTCTCTTTTGAAGCAATTTGACTTTCATAATATCCATTTTGAGGTAGGTTTCCCTCCCCCCAAAATCGTTGGAACTCCTTATATGAGCAGCATTACTAATTGAGAATTGTCTTCCACACTTGGATCCTTTAGGACTCCTCGTGTGATATTCTCCTGCTGCAATCTGTTGTGATTGATTTTGTTTCTGTTAATTCAACACCAAAAAACATGTTATAGCATGTTTTACAGTGAATGTATTTACAATGAGTGTGGCACACATATGACTAGAACCAAAGTCTCTCAGGTTGAGATTCAATATTCTGTTCACCCAGCCACAGGGTTGTTGCGAGAGTAAAAACTATTTTGAACAGATTGCAAAACATTGTGAAAATATAGGTCACAATCTACTGCAGAATGAAGGCTGCAATCCTAAACAATACTTGCTTGGGAGTAAGTTCCTTGAATGCATTTGGATTTACTTCTGAGTAAACATGCTTAGAATTGTGCTGTAGGTCTGTGTGGGATTGAGGCCTAAGTCTTAACACCACACTGGGCTATTCCTGAGTGGTTTAACCCAAGAATTGCTGGAGGAGCAGAGCACCTGAGCCATGTGCATACCTGTTCCAATTTCAGTTAACAACCCAGGAACCCTTTCCTGAGTTGTTTCATGATGTCCAAACCTGGAAACTCTGGGTTGTTTATCAGTTAACCAATCCAAAGTTAATCCAACAACAAACCATAAGTAATTGTGGGTGAATTGGGGGCTGTTTAATAATAAACAACCCAGAGTTTCCAGGATCAGACATCATGAAATCCAGGGCATTCTTGGGTTGTTCGGTGAAATCGGAAATGGCTCACACACTCCACTTCTCCCACAATAGTCCAGCATGACATGTGAACTGGGTCAATGAATCTTTATCAGTGACAGGGCTTGAACTCAGAGTTTCCAGATTGAGATTCAGTTCTATCCACTGATCACACTGATTAATCTATATAAGAATATGGTAGTGTAATGCTTATTACTAGAGATCTACTGGAGCGATTTTGCTCATTCTTTAAAAAACTGAAGCTTGAGCAGCGTAGACATGCAGAAAATGTTTAAACTTCAAAAAAGTTCAAAGCTCAAGCTTTAATAGCAAGACAGTATGTGTACAGTCTCCTATTGCTCTATGGTTCAGAGCCGGTTTATTTGCTCAGCGCCTGATCTGACATCACATATTTTTGACCTCCATTATCTGCATTTTCATGCTTTCCTTTTTTCTGTTTGGGTTTGTTTTTATTCATTTTGCTTCACAGGCAGGCTTCATGGGGCGCTGCTAGGTCTCAGGCTGGTTGCTAGGGGTAATGGCCACGCTCTCCCATGGATTGTTTTGTTTCGGACAGGAAGAATCAGTGAGGAGGGAGGGGCTGCTGGTGCTCCTCCTATTATGCCCTGCATGTGTGGGGGGTTTGTGGGGGGGGGAGTGAGCAGGGTGACAAGACAGGAGTGGGTGGGACGCAAAACTGGCACCATATTGGATGGCTTTGGCTCAGGGCAGGTGAAAGGTGGTATTTTTTCTTCTCTCCTCCCCCTCCCGTCTCACCTTTTCTTTTTCAGGCCCAGGTGAAGATGGGGGTGGGGCTTATTGGGTGGGGGCTTGGAACACCCCCTTTCCCTGCAACAGAGGAGGGGTAGGTCAGTCTGTGCTTTCATGTAATGGCAGGGGGTTGTTATTGGGAGGAGGGAGGTTAATTTTGTGTGAGAATGAGAGGGAGGGAGGTGGGGTGGAAGACCCCGTTTGCCATGGCGGGGGGAGGCTTGTTTTAATGTAGTGGGAAGAGGTCATATTATTGGGATGCTCACTGAAGGGAAGCTGATGCGGGACATCATTGGAAAGTTGACAGAGGAAAGAGAAGGAATGAAGGAAATGCCCCTGAAAGTTGTTCCAGTCACAAGGGAAATGGCCAAACATACTTTCATCCAGTCATTCTCAGACTACTAGCGCCCATGGTGACACGGGCTTTACACTAGTAGTAAATAGTAGGAAACACTTTCTGTGGTAGGAACTGAATAACCCTGGCTTCAGTTTAATAGATTCTGTAGAGGGTGTATGTGGAAATCTTTTATTTTGTGTTTATAGAAGCTGTTAAAGACAGTATGGAGAAACAAGCAAGTCCAAGTCAAATTAGTTCTCAAAGAGAATCTGTATCTCCAGCTAACATTTACTGACCATTTTTATTAAAATCTGTTAATCCCTTTAATATCCATGAAACTGATTAAACAGTATATGAGTAATGATATATGATATATAAACAATTATTATTACAGGACCATAAAGCAAAAGAGTTCATGATTAAGATCTAGAAAAATGTACGTTTACTTTATCATTCCCTGTTTTTGAAGTTATCTATAAATAAGGGGCCTTCTTATGGTATTTGAATATAAAATGTCTGACCCGTAAAAGAAGCAATCAGCTTGAAAGGGAAACCTGATGGTAGCTTACATTTTGCTGCTGTAGCAGCAACACAACAAACTTTAACAAACTCATATGCCATAGGTGACAGATTAGTAATGGTATTAGTTCAGCTGAGTTTGAGCTAGTAAATGTAGCTATACTCTCATAGCCAGCTATGCCAACTCTGCAATCTGCACCTGATTCACAGTAATGTAGTGGGGTTGCAGCTGATAGGCAACATAGTAGAATGGACATATTATATGCTTCGGACAGGATGCTGCTATTGCTACACTGCCACAAGCCACTCCTCTATTGCCATAACTGGGCAGCAAAGAGAATCAGGATGTAATTATTCATGAGACATGTTTCTTCCCTAATATGTCTTTCCCTTGACATGCAAATAAAAAAAGGAGTAAAGTCTTTGAAACAAGTGCTGGAGTATCACTGTTAGAATCATTGAAACAAATGTTTTCTCAGTAATGAAATAATTACCATGAGAACTGGCTTTACCTGTTTAATTGGCATTGCTTCCCCAAAGGGAAACTGGGAGCTGGAGTTTTGTCAGGGTGCAGAGCATTTTTCATCTCATTCCAGATAATGAAAATTCCCCCGGGGTTCCTTGGGTGAGGGGTAACCAATGACAGTAAAAGCTCTTGAAAATTGGCATGTGCGGATGTTAGAAGTCTGTATTGTGCCACGTTATTAGTATGGTTATGCCAGGATAGCTCTGTTATTCCTTAGAATGCATGGATATAGGAAATCCAGTGGTCACTTATATTTGGGGATCTTCCTAGGTCTTGACTCCCTCTTATCCAGCTGAGACAGTAATGCACTAGTTAAAGAATACTCAGGGCCTTTCAGTGCTATCAGTATAAAGATGTTCTGTAAACATTTGAGCAATACTACTGTATCCTTAAAGCAAACCAAGGGCACATTCTAGTCAAAATTAAGCACTTTGAAGCATATGTATAACTCTCGCATTGAAATCAGTGGGGCTTCATAGTAAAGCTTTGCTGGATCACGCCCCAAATGTTCACCAAAAAAGTAGGACAGTGTTGCTGCTTTCTAGTTAAAAAAAAAACATGTGGCACACAACAGCTCATCCATGCTCTTGTGCAAGTCCCATTCATTTTAAAGTGGCTCACACAAAATAGGTTCCTGGTAGCTTCCTTTCTCTACCTTTTAGTGAAACTATTCTGATCCCTGCTCTGCTGGCCAACAACAGAAAGTAATGGAGTGCAAAAGACAGGTTTTGTAGTCACACCCTTTCCCTGAGCTTCCTTTGATGGTGCAATATGGCGTCACAGAGAATGGTTCCATCTGCTCTCTGTCATTCTTCAGATCCTTCCTGCTGCATATATAGTATTGCAAATGCCTCATTATTTACAGAGCACATTTGTATCCTGCCCATCCTCCAAGACTGGCAATACACGGCAATTATTCCATCTTATCCTCCCAACAACCCTGTGAGGTATGTTAGGCTGAGAGAGGATGTAACTGGTTCAGAGCCATTCAGTGAGCCTTTGCAAATGAGCTGGGATTTTTGAAGCTGAGTCATCTTGGTCCAACACTCTACCAACTCCATATAACAGGCTGTTTTAAAATCCTTTAACATTTAGCTTACAGGCCTTTTTCAGGTCCTGATTGACAGGGAGTACACATAAGTCAGAATCAAGCTACCAGTCTTACAGGTTTGGGGCCTTAAACTATTCTCTACTTAGACCTGTCCCTGTATTCTTGGTTAGATAGTTCCTATTTGTTATGAACAAGTATTCTAGGTGAGCCACTACCAAGCGGATATGGGTGCGGTTTCAGTAACTTGGGAATTACTCCCAGCTACTGGAAATTCAACTTGTTTATTACAAAGGAGGAGTTTGCAACTCAGTTCTCATCCCATTAGCAAAACAAGGAAACATCTCTGTGTTTTGCGTGTTTGTTTTATTTTACTTCAGGCTCTTCAGCTGATCATCTCAGTCACCACATCATTAACTCTGTTTTGCAAACTTCAAGTGGTTACAAACTGTGTCAATCTCTGTTCTAGGAGGCATATTTCAAGGCCATGTGATGCTTGCCCTCCCATTTCCTACAAATTTCAATACTCGCAGACCTGGGTGGCAGCTCCTAGAAATGCCCTCAGGATACACTGCTGCCTGTATGTTCATTCTTAGATTGGGGATGTTGGCAAGGTTGCCAAATGCTCAGATGCTAATTAGGCAGACTAAAATCCCATCCTTACTTAAAGATTTAGTAATGCAGCACAGTGTCTGCCTGTAAGCTATAATTACATTCAAGGAACCTCTGTGAAGGGACAGCAAAAATAAAGAGGGTGGAGACTTATTTTGTCAATTGTCTTCTTCTCTCAAGTCGACTATACATTGGGTTTGCCAAGTCTTTCTGCCCCGGCAATAAGGGTGAGTCGTAAGTGATCCAAAACAAAGCAAGCTAACACTTCAGGAGCAAAACAGCCTGAATGAGGCTTTGTTGGTGGAACAGCATGAATTTTAGAAAATATTCACTTTCCAATAAAAATATTACATTCCATTTTTGTGTTGCCCAAGTTTGAATACATTATGTCAGGGACTACAAGGCTAATGGCTCAATCTTATGCATGTTTAGACAGAAAAAAGTCCTACAACTCCCAGCATGCTGGCTGGCTGGGATATGCTTGGAGCTCTAGGACGTCTTTCTGCTTAAACATGCATAGGAGTGCACCCTAAATGTTAGAGTTTGGGATCTTGTCTAGTAAGTTACCATGGACTCAGACATCAAAGTGCAGGTGTGAACAGAACTGTGCAACACCAGTCCTTGGGATTGGCAGGCAGTATGAATCCTCTGGATTGGCCAGGCTTGCTATAAATATCAGGAACCGGGCTTCCTGCCTTTGCCTAGTTAGTGGAGACTGCTTTCTGAATGGAGTGCCATCTCACTTCTCAGCGACCCTAAGCTGGAAAACGCTCCCTCCATATTTATATTTGGGTATGGCTGGCTGACTCTGACTCATTAATAACCATCCACATGGCCCCTATTATTGATCATGTCTATGGCATCTCATTGGCTTGTTGGCTAGGGATGATGGGAGTTGTAGTCCAATACATCTGGAGGACACCAAGTTGGGGAAGGCTGTTGTGTTGTTGTTCAGTTGTTAAGTCGTGTCCGACTCTTCGTGACCCCATGGACCATAGCACGCCAGGCCTTTCTGTCCTCCGCTCTCTCCCGGAGTGTGCTCAAATTCATATTCATTGCATCGGTGATGCTATCTAGCCGTCTCATCCTCTGCCGTCCCCTTCTCCTTTTGCCTTCAATCTTTCCCAGCATCAGGGTCTTTTCCAGGGAGTTTTCTCTTCACATTAGGTGGCCAAAATATTTGAGCTTCAGCTTCAGTATCTGTCCTTCCAATGAGCACTCAAGGTTGATTTCCTTTAGCATTGACTGACTTGACCTCCTTGCAGTCCAAGGGACTCGTAAGAGTCTTCTCCAGCACCACAGTTCGAAGGCATCAATTCTTCAGCGCTCAGTCTTCCTTATAGTCCAGCTCTCACAGCCATACGTTGCTACTGGGAAAACCATAGCTTTGATTATACGAATCTTTGTCGGCAAGGTGATGTCTCTGCTTCTTACTATGCTGTCTAGGTTTGCCATAGCTTTCCTCCCAAGGAGCAAGCGTCTTTTGATTTCATGGCTACAGTCACCGTCTGTGGTGATCTTGGAGCCCAAGAAAATAAAACTGTCACTGCTTCCATTTCTTCCCCTTCTATATGCCAGGAAGTGATGGGGAAGGCTGTTGTACAAAGTAATTTTCAGTCATTTTGTTATTAATCTTAATAATGTGAAATACATAATTAATGATTTTGTAGATGAGAAACTGAGGGTTGGATAATATTAGCTGCCCGAGACCATCTAGAAGTTCAATATCAGTCTGAGACCTGGAAGACAATTACCTCCATGTAAGAAAAAAGCCATGCGTGAAAGGATCTAAAACGTGAGGATCCAGATCCAAGCACATGATCCAGTAGCATAACATGCTGTTTTTCTTTTCATGTTCAAAGTATGTTAACAGTCATCTCCTTTGATGTTACTATTATTCAGATTTTATAGAAAGAATGAGTTTGAGAGGTAGTGATTTATATAGCTGAGATGGGATCTGAACCCAACCACTTTGCCCATTAAACTAAACTAGCTCTATACACGCACACAGCTTTATAATAATAAAACAACAATCGGTTTTTGTTATCAGCAACAACTGTTTTGTGAATGGCTGCCGCTGATAACATGATTGTCACTGTCTGTACTTTCTTCATTTCCCTCTGACCTCACTGTTTACAATCCATGGAGAAAAGAGAGAGAGAATACATGTGTATGTATTCCTGTAGCTCAGGATAACCATGTATCTGATGAAGTGGCCTGTAGTCCATCAGATGCATTTAGTGCCATAGTAAGTCTTCATGAGATGCATGTAGTGCCATAATAAATGTTAGACTTTACGGTGCCACAAGACTTTTTGTTGTTACTTTTAACTGTGTATCTGGTCTGGATATCCTTGTGCCATTTGGCCCTTGAAAAAGTACTACTGCTAGGGTATATACACAAAATAATTAATTGATCTCAGGCTCTGTGCCCACTGAGAGGGGGGTTGTAAGTCAGTGGTTCAGCACATACCTTGCATACAGGTAATCTCACCTTAAATCCAATTCTTTAAAAATAAAAAGATCAGATAGCAAGTGATGTCAGAGGCCTCTTGCTGAGGCCCTAGATTGCCACTGGGAGTCAGAATAGACACTACTATGCTAGATGGACAAATAGTTTGACCTGGTAAATAGGCCTGTTTTCCATCAACACAGTGGCCAGTTGTGGTGCATGGCCAGATGTGGGAGACCCAAGTTCTAATCTACACTCAGCTGTGAGTGTGGCCTTTGGCAAATTACTTTTTTTTTCCCGGCTCAGCCTACCTCACAGGGTTGTTAGGAAGATAAATAAGGTGAGAAATATCAATCATGTTGAAGAGTGCTACAGAAACTGTTAATGGAAAAAGGCCGTGAAACTGAACCTGGTCTGGAAAGTATTCAGTAGTCTTGATCTTAGCAATAGTATTCATGCAAAAGCAATATACCTTTTGTATTCCTGCAGTATACTGTAGCACAGTGCTCCTGTACTAATGTCAATTATCACAATACATGGCTCTTACCCATTATACTGATGATAGTAGCAGCAAAGCAGGAACCTGACAATGCTCAGTTTAATTATGTTTTACATCAGGGGTCCACAACCTTTTTGGACCTGTGGGCACATTTGGGAATTTGAAATAGTGCTGTGGACACCACCTCAAAATGCCTAATCAGTGGATGGCCGCTTTGGCATGCATCTACCTTTCGCGTCTATGGATCTTAGGCTGCATCTTATTTAATAAAAACTTTTGCTTTGTAGTAGACACCGCAACTTCTCTTTAATAAGGGATTCTCTAAGTCAACTAATTGCTGGCAGTGCAATATAGCTAATGCTTTTTTTAAACATGTTTTGGTAATGTCCATTAGATGCTTCTTTAGCATGGTGGTTATTACACAGAAAATTTTTTGTACTGGAACAGTCTTTAACATTCACTGATGTACACACTCTTTTAAATTATTTACCTGCTTCATGGAAATTAACAAATGGTCAGCATAAATGGATTCTCTGCACCCTTTTGACAGCTAAAAGACTGATATTACAACATTGGAAGGATAAACACTCACGTCGTATAATGTAATGGATTGAGAACCTTATAACACTTCCAATATTTGAAAGGGTGGGATATAAACATCACCTTCAAATGGATACATATTTGGATATTTGGTCCACTTTTGTTGCAGCCCATGTACTGCTAGAAAGCTGTATGCATTTCATACAAATCTTTGTATGTATATTAAAAAGGGGGGGAGATTTGGGTGCCTGGGGGCACCACGTTGGGGACCCCTGTTTTACATCCTTTTGTTTTTTCCCTCCTCCCTCCCAGTTCCTTTTCCTTTTGTGTCATGTAGATTGTACACCTTAGGGTAGGGACTGACATTATTAATTTCTGGGAGCATCTTAGACCTAAGAACACACACACTGTGATCCTCCATTAAAAGGTGCTACTGAACATTTGTAGGAATCAAGGATCCACAAATGAGCTCAGGCAGAGGGATAATTCATCATGCTGCACTTTGGAGGTACCTGGGGCACTTTGGGAGTGTGAGCGCATGATGGTAGGACTCCCAGCTTCAAAGGAAGCCTGATGCAGTCGTGCGGTGCTGTGCTTTGGAGGGCCCAGCCCTCCTCCAACACTTGGAGCAAGAGAGGCAGATCACTGTCCCTAACATCATGAAGTGCTTTCCAGGTGCTCTGTTTATTCCAGGAGTGAGATTTTAGAAGCTAATTAAAATAATACAGCATCGCCATTAAAAAAAAAATTAAGATAGTTATAGAAGGAAACATCTCTTAACTAACTTCCAAAGGGGAGTCATGTTGTTCTGTCGCAGCAAAAGTAAGAGTGTTATAGCACCTTAAAGAATTACAGTGCAAATTCCTCTACAAGTCTATCCACAGATCAATGAATCCCACTCCCAGGTAAGTGGGCAGCAATCCTAAAAACACATACATCGGGACTTACTTCTGAGTAAGCACATATAGGATTGCACTCTAATACATTTATTATGGCATAAGCTTTCTACAGCTGGTGGGGGACTCTAGTCCATGAAAGCTTATTCCATTAGGAAGTTTTCCCTCTTGACTAAATGTATTAGCCATTTGTTCTTTGGACATTTATCATAAATGCTTAGGGGGGGAAAGAGGTGTACAAAAGTCAATACTTATAAAAATGGGGAAGAAGTCAAAAATCTGCATGAGGCTAATATTGATTTAAATGTCCCAGCAAATATGAGTGCAATTTTTGAATACCCGCTTTAGAAGCAAACCTAAATGCAGCGGTCTCAGACAGAGGAGGTGTTTCTGTGAACCTTTCTGCATTCAACATTCAACATTCCTCAGCAGATTTCTCTTGGTGATGGTGGTTGGAAATCCAGTTTGCAAAACAGTGTGCCTTACATCCTGATTTACTAAGAAATCCCATGGATTTCAGCGAAATTTTATTATACCTGACCAGGCCTGCGGTCTGAAGGCTTCCTCGCTTGCTGCATCCCCTGCTCTTGCGTTTTATGTTCATAGTAAAGCTGTAGTAAGGAGTGCGATATAAAAATAGAATAATTCCTGTGGGAGGACATCCCACTACAGCTCAGGCTGCCTGCGAGTGTAACTCCTTTCCTCCTATTGTCAGGCAATGTGATTTTCCTTCTCAGCCATCACCGTGTGTGTATGTGTGTGTGTGTGTGTGTGTGCGCGCGTGCGTGCGTCTCTGTTCGAAGATTCACAGCCCCATCGTTGCAAGGCCCCTCGTTTCCTCCCCGTGGCTGACCTCGGCAACGAAGCTGTCAAAAGCTTCTAGAGGCGTCTTTCCCGACTGCCTAGCAGCCAGCCATTCAGTAGAAAACCTGCCCCACATTAGAACGCAGCGAGCCCATGACGTCACCCCCGAGGGCCTAGTTGCCATACATGGCACTCAAGCCTGGGCGGAGCTTCCCGTTTCATAGTTACTTGGGCGTTGGGCCGCGGCTCCGGCGCAGGCGCTTTGCGGCCCCTGCAGCGAGCTGCTAAGCCTCCCACCACAGAGGCCGCGGCTGGCAGGCGCGCGGGCGCTGAGGCAAACGGTACCTGAGTTTTGTCCTTGAAGCTTCTGCTCCATAAGGCTGTGTGGCCCACAGCCTGCCCTGAACACTGTTACTAGGCTTCCTGGTAAAGGGCGAGAAACGAGGTTTGTTTTGCCGGAGCTGGAAAGGAACTAGCAAAAGATTTCAGCTCCATTTTAGTAGCAATTTGAATCGAAGTATGAGGGAAACCACAGCCATTCCCCTGTCAAATCTCTAAAGTTCCACTCATGAGGAAGGTCACCATCTCTCTTCTAGAGAACGATTACTGCCCAAATAATGCACCACCGTATCGGGGTAGAAGTTGCTTCTGCGGCAGGGATGCTGCCTTTTTCCTTTGAGTTATTATTGAGAAAACAGCTTTCCATTTCTACCCTGGCCTCAAGAAGTCGGCCATCTAGCTCCATTTCAGGCACAATCTCTTACTAAGATCTCTCATCAAAAATGGTGACAGCGCCAGCTCCAGATGTACAGAACTGTTTGCAATGTAACGTATTTAGTACTGTAGGGAAAAATAAACCCACGTGATGGCTGAATAAACATGGAAAATGTGTGTCTGAATGCAAAATCTCTACACAGGAATCACGCAGTCTTGGTCCTATGCATGCTTATTTCAATAAAGCATACTGCCAAGTAAGTGTGCATAGGATTAAAGCATTACAACCTGATCCTGTGCAGAGTTAGCTGTGCATAAGCCACACAGTGTCTTAAGTGTGCCACATAGGATCTGGCTGTTACGCTCCTCTCCTCAGGTATGTCCTCCAGATGAGAATGGAACCTAATTGTTTCTGATTTTCATTTGTATATTGTACCCAGGCAGATCAAATGAATATTATGCAGATGCACTGAAAGCCACAGTGGGAGTTGGGTGGGGCACAAAAGAAAGTAATGCTGATTGCTGAATCCAGAATAAAATCAACTTCATGCACAAAGGCATGGCAGCCAGGGACATGACCAGACACTTTGCACTTCTAGGAAGGTAATATTCATTCTGGCTACTTCACAGCACAAAAGCAATCTGTTTTGCCACCCAGTACATTTGCATACAGCACACCCACCCTGCTAATATAGGGAGTGAAAGCAGCCTCAGTATTACCTGCTTTATTAATCCAAGTTCCTGGTCCTGGACAGTGCAATCCTATGCATGTTTACTCAGAAGTAAGACCCATTATGTTCAACGGGGCTTACTCCCAGGTAAGTGGGTATAGGATTGCAGCTTCAAACTATGATGGAAAAACCCCTTGCAGTTTAAAAGACTGGGAAGATTGGTTTGAGTGTTACATCCAATAGGGAGGGACAACCCTGCTCCAGGATGTGATACATGCGATACTTTATATATTTTTACAATGCCCCACTTGTCTTATCTATTGCATCGCTTAGGTCTAACGTAACTAAAATGTTAGCCACAGAGAAACATTAAGAGCTTGACTATGGGTGCTTTGAGGCAGAGGGCCCCTAGTACTAGCAACCAGAAGGCATTGTGCAGCTGTTCTGTTTTTCCTTCCTTAACAGATTTTCAGCATTAAGGAAGAAAAGAGAAGTGGTGGGACAACATGGGAGGGTTATGAATGGACCTCCTATAAACTTCTGTGGATGAGACAGGATGATAGTGTCATCCTCAAGTCTCAACTGGAAGCACCCTATGATATAATTGATGCCCCTGCTATCATGAAGTTAGCTAAATTGTTAAGTAGTGTTAATGGAAAGTGGTGGAAAACTGTAGAAAGCAACTAAAAGAAGATGCAGCTTTAATTTATTAAAATTAGGACTTTGTCATTAAAAACCTACAAATGTATGTTGTAAGCACATCATTTGGGAATCAATGGGCACAGCCTATTTTAAGTCCGTACTTGTTACTCACTTTATTAGTCCAATCTAGTGATTTTTGTAAGTCAGATATGTTGGTAATGACAGACAATATATCTGACTTAGAAAAATTACTAGATGGGATTAATAAAGTAAGTAACAAGTATGACTTAAAGTGAACATCAAGAAAACAAACTATATGGTGATAAGCAAAAAAATCTTAGTGTGCTTAATATGATAAATAATGTGTCAATTGAGCGAACTTGGCTCAATGAAGGAAATGAACAAGCACAAGAGATAAACAAAAGAATTGAGATGGCAAGAACAGTGTTTGTTAAAATGAAACAATTATTATGTAATCAGGACCTTAATCTTGCATTAAGGATTCAGATGGTAAGATGGTATGCGTTTTCACTATTGTTTTATGGAGTGGAGACTTGTATACTCAAGAAGAACAATCTGAGGAAAATCAAATCCTTCAAAATGCAGATATACTGATGCATGTTGAAGATACCGTGGACTGACTGAGTAACAAATGAGAACGTACTATGTAGACAGAATTAATAACAAACAAACAGAACTAATAAATACCATCAAGAGAAGAAGATTACGATACCTTGGTCATATTATCTGAGGTGAAAAACACACCATATTCCAACTTATTATGGAAGGGGAAATTGAAGGAAGAAGGTGAACATCAATGGGAGGAAGATGAACATCATGGTTAAAGAATGTGAGGGAATGGTTTAGCTGTACTTCTATACAATTATTCAGAGCAGCGGCATCAAAAACGAAAATAGCTGTAATGATAGCTAACCTCCAATAGGAGATGGCACCTTAAAAGGAGGGCACAGCCTGGCAAAGTTTGTTGTAGGTAAGGATATGTACAGCCATGCATAATTTTAGCCATGATCCTGTTGTAGAAGTGCACTCACCTCATTTTGGGCAGACATACAACTGTCTTCCCCACATAAGCTTAAGGGAAACCTGTTCTTCTGGTTTGCAGGTGAATGGACTATGCATAGCATTAATTGGCTGGTTCTTGTATCAGTCATGAAGCCACATACATTCACACATACATAAACACCCCTTCTTGGAGCAGTTTTTCAACTGTAGAAAAATGATTTATGTGTTCTTTTAAAAAATTAAAATAAAATACTGGGTGCTTGAAAAACAAAACAGATAGCCTGCCTGAAAAAGCAAAACCAGGCTACCTTGGAAAGATGTGGAAAGTTTGTTTGTTTGTTAAAATTGTATCCTGCCTTTCTACCAAATGGTGCTCAAGGCAGTTAACAACACAATACATAATACAAATACAGAACATATAATGAAATACAATAAAACAGGAAAACATAAATGAATTAAAACCAATTACAGCATATTTACAAATCAGCTTATTGGTCAATGACTTGTCTAAATAAAAATGCCTTTGCCTGCCAACAGAAGGTCATCAGAGATGGGGCTATTTGGGCGTCGGCAAGGAATTCCAGAGCCTGGGAGCAACCATTAAGAAGTCTCTCTCTCTGCTTCAGATGTTGGCAGGACAGAAAGAAGGCCTGTTCTAAGGGTCCTAAAACCTGGGTAAGCTTGTATGAAATAATGTGGTCTTTGAGATAACCTGGTTCCAAGTTGTGCAGGCCTTTGTAAATGTATCTATTTTATAATTTAAAAAGAAAAGAAATATCCTACTTTATTTTATAACTCAAAGCAGCTCACAATATGATCAATAAAACATCAATGTACATAATTAAAATCAGAACAAAAGTACAAAGCAGCAGAACAAAAAATAGGCAACATACTTCTTTGAGTGGAAATTCAAAAACAATAGTCTGCAGAATAAGGAATAACTTAAACAAGGAAAAGCAAGGTGACAACAGTCAACTGACCCCAAATAGTTTACCAAAGAGCCAGGTTTTTTCCTGCTGTCTGAAGGCTGCCAGTGTCAGTGCTTCACTGGGGAGGGCATTCCATAGAGTTTATTTTTATTTATTTATTTATTTCATTTCTATACCACCCAATAGCTGAAGCTCTCTGGGTGGTTCACAAAATTAAAACCAAACAGCACACAATAAAACAATGTAAAATATATAGAACATTAAAACCACTATATAACAATTGTTGTTGTTGTTGTTGTTCAGTCGTTCAGTCGTGTCCGACTCTTCGTGACCCCATGGACCATAGCACGCCAGGCCTTCCTGTCCTGCGCTGTCTCCCGGAGCGTGCTCAAGTTCATATTCATTGCATCCGTGATGCTATCTAGCCATCTCATCCTCTGCCGTCCCCTTCTCCTTTTGCCTTCAGTCTTTCCCAGCATCAGGGTCTTTTCCAGGGAGTTTTCTCTTCGCATTAGGTGGCCAAAATATTGGAGCTTCAGCTTCATTATCTGTCCTTCCAATGAGCACTCAGGGTTGATTTCCTTTAGGATGGACTGATTTGACCTCCTTGCAGTCCAGGGCACTCGTAAGAGTCTTCTCCAGCACCACAGTTCGAAAGCATCAATTCTTCGGCGCTCAGCCTTCCTTATAGTCCAGCTCTCACAGCCATACATTACTACTGGGAAAACCATAGCTTTGATTAGACGGACCTTTGTTGGCAAGGTGATGTCTCTGCTTCTTACTATGCTGTCTAGGTTGGCCATAGCTTTCCTCCCAAGGAGCAAGCGTCTTTTAATTTCATGGCTACAGTCACCGTCTGCGGTGATCTTGGAGCCCAAGAAAGTAAAATCTGTCACTGCTTCCATTTCTTCCCCTTCTGTATGCCAGGAAGTGATAGGGCCAGATGACATGATCTTAGTTTTTTTAATGTTGAGTTTCAAACCAGCTTTTGCACTCTCCTCTTTCACCCTCAACAAGAGGCTCTTGAGATCCTCTTCGCTTTCTGCCATTAGGGTGGTATCGTCTGCATATCGGAGGTTGTTGACAATTCTCCCGGCAATCTTAATTCCGACCTGTGATTCATCCAACCCGGCATTTCTCATGATGTACTCTGCATATAAGTTAAATAAGCAGGGTGACAATATGCAGCCTTGTCGTACTCCTTTCCCAATTTTGAACCAATCGGTTGTTCCATCTCTGGTTCTTACTGTTGCTTCTTGACCCTCGTACAGGTTTCTCAGGAGACGGGTAAGGTGGTCTGGTATTCCCATCACTTTCAGAATTTGCCACAGTTTGTTGTGATCCACACAATCAAAGGCTTTAGCGTAGTCAATGAAGCAGAAATAGACGTTTTTCTGGAATTCTCTTGCTTTCTCCATGATGCAGCGAATGTTGGCGATTTGATCTCTAGTTCCTCTGC
This sequence comes from Heloderma suspectum, assembly GCF_057233095.1. NCBI lineage: Eukaryota > Metazoa > Chordata > Lepidosauria > Squamata > Helodermatidae > Heloderma > Heloderma suspectum. The sequence continues at coordinate 392,702,200 of NC_139458.1, forward strand.
CTCTTCGAAACCCAGCTTGTACTTCTGGTAGTTCTTGGTTCGCATACTGCTGAAGCCTAGCTTGTAGGATTTTGAGCATCACCTTGCTGGCATGTGAAATGAGCGCAATTGTGCGGTAGTTTGAACACTCTTTGGCATTGCCCTTCTTTGGAATTGGAATGTAAACTGACCTTTTCCAGTCTTGTGGCCACTGTTGAGTGTTCCAGATTTGTTGGCATATTGAATGCAGCACTTTAACAGCATCATCTTTTAGGATTTTAAATAGCTCGGCTGGAATACTGTCATCTCCGCTAGCTTTGTTGTTACTAATGCTTCCTAAGGCCCACTTGACTTCACTCTCTAGGATGTCCGGCTCAAGTTCAGTGACCGCACTATCATGGCTATCAGGGACATTCAGATCTTTCCTGTATAGTTCTTCTGTGTATTCTTGCCACCTCTTCTTAATCTCATCTGCTTCTGTTAGGTCCCTGCCTTCTTTGTCCTTTATCATGCCCGTCTTTGCACAAAACGTTCCCTTGAGATCTCCAATTTTCTTGAAGAGATCTCTAGTCTTTCCCATTCTGTTGTTTTCCTCGATTTCTTTGCATTGTTCATTTAAGAAGGCCTTCTTGTCTCTCCTTGCTATTCTCTGGAACTCTGCATTCAGTTGGGTATATCTTCCCCTTTCTCCCTTGCTTTTCGCTTCCCTTCTTTCCTCAGCTACTTGTAAAGCCTCATCAGACAGCCACTTGGCTTTCTTGCATTTCTTTTTCTTTGGGACGGATTTCGTTGCTGCCTCCTGAACAATGTTACGGACCTCCATCCATAGTTCCTCAGGCACTCTATCAGGTCTAATCCCTGAAATCTATTCCTCACCTCCACAGTATATTCAGAAGGGATATGACTGAGGTCATACCTGAACGGTTTAGTGGTTTTCCCAACGTTCTTCAATTTAAGCCGAAATTTTGCAAGAAGCAGCTCATGATCTGAGCCACAGTCAGCTCCAGGTCTTGTTTTTACTGACTGTATGGAGCTTCTCCATCTTTGGCTGCAAAGGACATAATCAATCTGATTTCGATATTGACCATCTGGTGACGTCCATGTGTAGAGTCGCCTCTTGTGCTGTTGGAAAAGAGTGTTTGCTATGATCAGCATGTTCTCTTGGCAAAACTCTATTAGCTTTTGTCCTGCTTCATTTTGTACACCAAGGCCATGCCTGCCTGTTATCCCGGTGATTTCTTGACTTCCTACTTTAGCATTCCAATCCCCTATGATGAAGAGGACATCTTTTTTTGGTGTTAGTTCTAGAAGGTGTTGTAGGTCTTCATAGAACCGATCAACCTCAGCTTCTTCGGCCTCAGTGGTTGGGGCATAGACTTGAATTACTGTGATGTTGAATGGTTTGCCTTGGATTCGTACTGAGATCATTCTATCATTTTTAAGATTGTACCCCAGTACTGCTTTTCCCACCCTTTTGTTGACTATGAGCGCTACTCCATTTCTTCTAAGGGATTCTTGCCCACAATAGTAGATATGATGGTCACCTGAATTAAATTCGCCCATGCCTGTCCATTTTAGTTCGCTGATTCCCAAGATGTCGATGTTCAATCTTGCCATCTCATGTTTGACCACCTCCAGCTTACCTTGATTCATTGATCTGACATTCCAGGTTCCTAAACAATATTGTTCTTCACAGCATCGGATTTTCTTTTCACCGCCAGACACATCCACAGCTGAGTGTCCTTTCGGGTTTGGCCCAGCCGCTTCACTCTTTCTGGCGCTACTTGGAAATACCCTCTGCTCTTCCCCAGTAGCATATTGGACACCTTCCGACCTGAGGGGCTCATCTTCCGGCGTCATATCTTTTAGCCTTGTGATACGTTCCATGGGGTTTTCTTGGCAAGAATACTGGAGTGGGTTGCCATTTCCTTCTCCAGTGGACCACATTTTGTCAGAACCCTCTGCCATGACCTGTCCGTCTTGGGTGGCTCTGCACGGCATAGCTTATGGCTTCACTGAGTTACGCAAGCCCCTTCGCCACAACAAGGCAGTGATCCATGAAGGGGTATATAACAATACAACCACAATAAACCCTAGCAGCAGTGCAGGAATTTAAAATACAGATTTAAAACAGCAAAGGTAGAAATTTAGAAAGCTAAAATGCTAAAATGCCTGGGAAAATAAAAAGGTCTTCACCTGGCACCGAAAGGAATACAATGTAGGTGCCAGGCGAACCTCACTAGGGAGCTCATTCCACAGCTAGGGTGCCACAACAGAAAAAGCCCTCCTCCTGGTAGCCACCCGCCTCACTTCCTTTGGCAGGAAGAGAGAACTGAAGATGATCTTAAGGTCCGGGCAGGCACATATGGGAGGAGGTGATCCTTCAGATAACCTGGCCCCAATCCATTAAGGGCTTTAAATGTTAATACCAGCGCTTTGAATCGGGCCCAGAAATGGACTGGCAGCCAGTGCAGCTGAAAAAGTACTGGCGTAGTATCGAAAAGGGTCTTGCTCTTAGTGAATACCTGCTGAACTTCAGTTGCCAAGACTCATACAGCAGGACCTCACACACTGAATGGGTCACATGAGAGGTCCTTGAGATATCTAGGTCCCAGCCCATTTACAACATTAAAGGTAAGAAACAGCACATCAAATTGAGCTCAGAAACTTGCATCATATTACACTAATAAGCTTGAAGGTGCTGCTGCTTAATGCCAGATCAGTTAATAAGACCATGATCATCCAAGACTTCATCCTAGATGAGCAAGCTGATCTGACATGCATTACAGAGACCTGGCTGGATGAAGTGCATGGAGTGAATCTCTCCCAGCTTTGTCCATCAGGTTTCAAAGTCCAGCAGTAACTAAGGCTCAAGGGGTGGTCTATCATGGGTCCATCCCCTATCTATGTGTCTTGTTCAGCAGTCACCAGGTTTTGAGTGTTTGTTGTTGATGCTGGGTGTGCAAGATAAGACATGGATTCTGTAGATGTACCATCCACCCTGCTGCCCAACAGTCTCCCTGCTTGGGCTTGGGTGGGGGTGATCTTTGGCATGACTCTGGAGACACCCCCCTCCAAGGCTATTGGTCCAAAGGAACTTTAATGCCCATGTATGTCAAAGCCCACAGGATAGGTGCAGCTCAGGATTTCATGGCTCCTAAGGCAATGATAGGTCTACCTCAATTGATATCTGCCCTCACTAATCAAGCTGGACACATTTTGGACTTGGTTTTTACTGCTGGGCAGATGGATGGGGATCTGGGAATGGAGAAAGTTAAGATTACTCCTTTGTAGGGGCATTGCTGGGTTCTTAAAAGATCCGGGGCACAGGCCCATAACACAAATTTGCATATCTATCTAATCTATCCAAGTTTAAGCACCACACACACACACACACACACACACACATATATATATATATATACACACACACACACACACACATGCGCGTGTGTGTGTGGGGGTTCATGTGGTGTGCTTGCGTGTGTTTATATATTGCATACATACATAAGAAGTGTACACTGACCCCCCACCCCACTTCAACTCAGACCCTGATTCAGCATTTTGGAAAACATCTCGCTTCTGCTCAGGCCAATCTGTAGTCAGTCCACTCAACACCAAACCTGAGTCAAGGTTTGGAAAAATAAGGCTTTATGCGTCCTGTTGACTACCATGGGAAATTAGAAAAAAAAAACCTAACTTTTTTCTCTTGGTCAGAACTGGATGATAATTTCAGGCACAGTAGTCCCCTAGAAGGGGATTACACCTGCCCAATGTCAGAAAAATAGCTGCAGGGTTTATATTTTGATTTTCTTTTAAAGGGAACTCCCATTTACATTTTTATTACTTGGAAGAATTGGATAAACATTTCAGGATTCGTTGCCCCATCAGAGGAGATCATGTCTCCAAATTTCAGAATGATAGCCACAAGGGTTTTTGTGCAAGGGTGGCCTTGACATTTTGAGGTCTCCAAAAGAGGACATACTTTTCTCCTTATTTTCCTTGTGGACCAGTGTTCTGAAAATTACAGACAGCCGTTGTCCCTATGTAAGAAACCAGCAAAGTTTCAGAAGGATAGGTGCACTGGTTTATGTGGAAGGCGAGTTCTCCAATTTGGGGAGGGACTGATTTGCTTTCCCTTCCCTTCCCCCCTTCCCCAATAGTTTTTGGGTAAATTTGTATGAAAATGCACAGGTCATTAGAGGTGTCCCCCAGGCAAGAAACCTGCAAAGTTTCTGAAGGATATACATGCATGCAAATTTAGAATGACTAGAATTTATTTACATTTCACCAATGTTAGCAGCAGGGGAACATAGGTGGGAAGGTGCTACTGCACTCATGTCCTGCTTGTGGGTTTCCTGTGAGCATCTGGTTGGCCACTGTGTGAACACAATGCTGGACTAGATGGACCTTGGTCTGATGCAGCACGGCTCTTCTTATGTTCTTAAATATAGAGTGCCTCTGAGCATGTGCAGAATGCTTTTCTTTTACCAGTGAGCACTTACATTCTCCCCCTACCAATTCTATTACCCTCCATGCAACCATCCCTCCTCATCCTACCATCCCCCAGCAACTCTTCATAAAAACAGATGTTTTGTGCAACTCTCCTCTACCTCCTCCTTGTTATGCACAAGTTGTCATTGTATCTTCCTCTCCATAACTTCATTTGTGCCAAGACTTCACCAAGATTCAGCCAATGAGTCTGTTTTCAAAACTAGGGCTAAGTTACAGAGAAACTCTGAGCATGTACTAAGTGCCTTTCCCTCACCACTGAAGCTAGAGTTCATGCAAAAAACAAACAAACCCACAAATGACAAAACATGCATAGGACTGAGCTGAAAGGGTAGTCAATTCATTAGACAGAATTGGGTAGGCACTGTAGTAAGCTTGCAGTACCATGCTCACAACTCAGGACTTATTTCTGAGTAAACTTGCAGAACATCAAGGTGCTGCAAACCTCCCTCCAAAAGTAACTTGTGCTGGAATCCTATGCACATTTTCCTGAGGGTAAGCCTCATTAAGCATAATGGGACTTCTGAGTAGGCATACATAGGATTGCATAAATGAGCAATATTTATCTCCCCTCCTCTTAAAAAACAAACTGAAAACTCCTATTCTTATATTATTATTATTGTTATTATAATTATATTTATATCCCGCCTTTTTTCCTCTTGCAAGGAACCCAAGGCGGCTTACATTATCCTCCTCCTCTCCGTTGTATCCTCACAACAACAACCCTGTGAGGTAGGTTGGGCTGAGAGTCTGTGACTGGCCCAAAGCCACCCAGTGAGTTTCCATGGCCGAGTGGGGACTAGAACCCGGATCTCCCGGCTCCCAGTCCGTCACTCTCACCACTACACTACCCTGGCTCTCTTATTAAAGCTTTCTGTTCATAGGAACATAGGAACCTACCTCATACTGAGTCAGACCCTGGGTCCATCTAGCTTAGTGTTGTTGACACTGACTAGCAGCAGCGGCTCTCCAGAGTTTCAGGCAGGATTCCTTTCTAGCCCTACCTGGAGATGCTAGGGATTGAACCCGGGACCTTCTGCATGCCAAGCGTGTGCTCTGCCACTGAGCTACAGCACTTCCTATTGCTGGGTAATGGCAACTGACAGACAAAACAGCCCCAGATTTGTTTCTCTGCAACCATGTGATCCCACTTTTCTCAAAGATTTGAGTGAGGAGGTGAAGAAAAACAAACCCTCTTGCTTGTATAAAGGCAAATACAGTTCAGAACTTCTCTTGCCCACTGAAGAGAATTCTCTTTAAGAATTCCCCAATATATGTTCTGGGTGGAATAAAGAAGAGAAAGAAAGAAGGATAGGGGAGGGAATAAGAATGGTGATTAGAAATAGGGGTGCGGGGGAGGTAAGAGAGAATTCCCTAAGCCAAGTGGCTGTTTTCGGAGAGGGAGTACTTCAGAGGCATTTAGGAGGCTGTGGAAGGTTTCACATACTTACATTAACTTTATGAGGTGAGGTGGCTGAGGGCTTTTTCTAGCTTTTTTTTTTTAAACTGTAGAACCTTTTAAAAAGCTCCAGCAGTTTCTCAATCATGACACCACATAGTCCTAACCCTCCCTTTGGAATAATTTGAGTCCTACAGCTATTTAGGAGAAATTAAAGTGGAGGGGGAGAAAGACGTTTGTGCAGGCTGATGGGTCCTTTTCTGTACTGAATCTACTAAACTTCTGCAGAAGCCAAAGGTTCCAGTTTGGGGCAGTAAAATTAGATGCTGTGTGAAATACCAGTATTTCACATGGAGCTCTTTCTTCCCTTCCTTCTCCCTCTTCAAAATTCCATTGCCAGCAAGCTCCCAACTGTGGGCATGTAAGAGCAGAAAAGAAAAGTAGGGGGAGAGAGGTTTTTTGCACCTCAAACAACAACAACAACAACACTACACCAGAGATTAGGGATAGTGACCTCCTAATGGTCACCTTAAACACCTTCTGATTAGGATCTCTGATCCCCTGTGTGGCTTGACAGTTTTTACTTTTTCTTTTAGTCTTTGAGAAAAAGAAACTTTACCCATGAATAGCACAAAAGCCACTGGACCTAACTGTCTGAAATTTGGCAGGTTCAGTCAGCTCCATAGAGGCACCCAGGTCCCCAAATTCTATAACTTTCTGTGGAAGTGCAAAAATTTTTTTATAGCTCTTTACTTGGACAGATTTTCTTGAGAAAAACAAATTTTACCTGTGGCTAGCACAAAAGCCACTGGACCTGTCTGAACTTTGGCAGGCTCAGTCATCTCCACTGGGGATGCCAGGTCCCCAAATTCCATGCACGTATGTGGAAGCACCAAAGAAAACCAAAACACTTTGCTTTGACATATTTTCTTGAAAATAGCAAAATTTACCTGTGTCTAGCACAAAAGCCACTGGACCTAACTGTCTGAAATTTGGCAGATTAAGTCAGCTGTATAGGTGCTGCCAGGTCCCCAAACTCTATGCACTTATGTGAAAGCACAAAAAAATTATAGCTCTTTGCTTTGACCGATTTTCTTGGAAATAGCAAATTTTACCTGTGACTAGCACAAAAGTCACTGGATCTAACTGCCTGAAATTGGGTAGGTTCAATCAGCTCCATGGGGGCTACCAGGTCCCCAAGTTTCATATATTTATCATACAAAGTAAAAACGTTATGGTTGTTTTTGTTTTCCAATGCAAGTCAATGGGAAAATGTAAAAAAAAAAGGCAATTAGAACAGCTCAAAAGATCCAGGGCACAGCTCAAAAAAGATCCGGGGCCCGTGCCAAGGTGGGCCTTCATCTAACAAAACCCTTGCTCCTTTGTCATGGACAGATCACCACCTGGAAACCTTTAGACCTCTCAAGGGGCCCTAACTTCTACAAGGGTGGGGGATCTATTAAAATAATCCACCCTTGGAGGCTTATGGATCCAGATGGATTCCTGATGGTTTGGAATGGGGAAATGACATGTGCCATTAACATGATAGCTCCAAAGCACCCTCTTTCTACCAGCTAAGACCACTCCCTGGTTTTCTGAGGACTTGTTCAGAAAACAGGTGGGTAGACAGGTGGGTAACTAGTGCAATGATGGAGGAAGACTTGTGACTAATCTGATCTAACACAGGTTAGAACCCATTTTCTGGGCTACTTTTGGCAATGATAGTGGCAAAGAAAGCTTACTGCCAGCATTGCATCTGCACAGTCAGCTAGCAGAGCTTTTTTGAGTGGTCTGTGGTCTTTTATATCAAGGTCCCCAGGAGTTGGATACCTCAGTAGCTTGCTGTGACCAATTTGCAAGAGACTTTGCAGATAAAATACCTTGCATTCATTCCTACTTAGGACTCCATATTATCAGAGTCCAATGATGTACCTTTTGCAGCTGCTTTGGGATTCTTCTCAGCGTTTGCTGAGAATGTGAACAGGATTCTTGGATCAATGAGGGTGTCTACATGTGCACTAAACTATTCCCCATCCTGGTTTGTAAAGGCAATCAGAGGTGGACTGGCTGACTGGATGTTGGAAATTGTAAACTCTTCTTTACATAAGGATTCTATTCCATCCTGCCTAAAAGTGATGGTAGTTTGTCCTATATTAAAGAAGGCATCTTTGGATCTCATTGCTTTAAATAATTATCAGCCAGTGTTAAACATTCAATTTTGGGGCAAAGTGCTTGAGCATATAGTGGGGACGCAACTCCAAGAATTCCTGGATGTGACTGATTATCTTGATCAATTTCAGTCTGGCTTCAGAGTTGGTTTTGGTCACCCAATTAGATTATCTTCGTCAGGAGCTAGACAGGGGAGTGCATTCCTGTCAGTTCTGCTGGACCTCTCAGTGGCTTCTGATACCATCAAACATGGTATCCTTCTGGGCTGCCCTCCTTGGATGCCTATGGAGTCCCACAGGGTTCAATTTTGTCCCTTATGCTTTTCAACATCTACATGAAACTGCTTGGAGAGAGAATTCGGGGATAAGGAGTGGGTTTTCATTAATATACTGATACTCAACGCTGTATCTCTTTTCTGTTACATTCTGGGGAGGCAGTGGAGGTTCTGAATTGGTGCTTAGAACCAGTAATGGACTGGATTATGGTAAACAAACTAAAATTAAATCCAGACAAGATAGAGGATTGGACCCTACCCTCCCATGAGTGGATGTCCCCCTCCCCCCCTTGCAGTCTCCCACACATGATCCAAATTTGCTTCTGGAGCAGATTTGGGGGACACATGGTGGGCTGCAGCAGGAAAGGGGAAATCCATTCTGCCAGCAGTTCCCTTCTGCTTGCAGAACAACAGCATTGGATAGAACCCAGAGATGCTATTGGTTAAGAAGGGGTACCAGGGATACGATGTCAGCCTGTTCTGGATGGGATTTCACTCCCCTTAAAATATCTGGTTGATGGCATGGGTGTTTTCCTAGATTTGACCTTGTTATTAGATGCTCAGGCATCAGCTGTGGCCAGGAGTACTTTTGCTCAGCTTTAACTAGGGTGCACCAGCTGAGTGCATTCCTGGTATGATCAGACCTGGCCATAGTATTACATGCATTAGTTATACCTCAGTTGGACTACTGTAATGCACCCTTAGTGGGATTGCCCTTGAAAAACACTCAGAAACCAACTAGCACTGAATGCTGCTGCCAGAATTTTGACTGGGACAAAGTGCTGGGACTATATAACCCTTTTATTGTATCAGCAGCACTGGCTACCAGAGTGCAGTTCAAGGAGCTGATTATCACTTTAAAGCCCTAAATGTCTTGGGACCGGACTACTTGAAGGACTGTCTCCTCCCATGTGAACCTGCCCATCCTTTAAAAACACCTGTTGTACTACTCCTGTGTGTGCCATTGCCTTCAGAGGCACAGTTGGTGGCAACACACAAGAGTGTGTTCTTGGTGGTGGCAGCCCATATGAGGAACTCTCTGCCTGAAGTTGTTTTAACTCTGCTGTTGCTTAATTTTATTTTTTGACTGTGAATTTGTGTGCATGTTTGCTGTCACTTTTAGCTTATGTATTTTGATGTTTCTATATTGTGGGAAGTGGTTTTGAGCAACTCCTTTTTTGGAGGGGAAAAGCAGGGTAAACATTTCTTAAAGAAAGATATATTAAACATTGTTTTCAAGGCCATAACCTAATAGTGCAATCAGATAGATCAAGAGCTTAAACATTTATTGGCTGGGGTGCCTTATTTTTTAAATTTGTGTATTATTCAGTTGTCTTACCTTGATTTTAGTTTCAACTGCATATTTTTTTTGTTTACCTTTTTATACACCTGAGGATTTTGTGGGGGGTGGGGGAGAAATAAAATTCATGAACCTGTTTTTATAGCCAATGCTAAAGAATCCACATAGGTCAATTTTGATTTCTACACTTGCAGTAGGTAGCTGTGGTAATGCCTAGACATCTCCATAATACTTGAATTCAGGGCTCAGCTTCAGAAACCCTAAACTCATTCCTAGAATATGGAAATAATAGAGGGTGCTGCTTTGTGCAGAGTGCATTTTGTCTTGTTGGGAAGCCACAGATAGTTCTCACACATCTGAGATTAGGAGCCAGTTCACAGGGTGTGCCTCCCACACACTCTTGAGCTTTGCTGCCTTTCTTTTTAGAAATGAATCATCCCTTCTTCCAAAGTTCCAGACTCAAACCATAACTGCTTTACCACCATTCTCGCTAGGCTATGCAGTTAGGACATCTCTTTGTCAAAACCAGACTTTGTACGATACTAAGTGGTGGCAACATCAATTTCTGTAGTAGATCAAGCTGTAGAGTCCTTTTCTGAAGCTGCATTCCCAGTCTCAGCCATTCTTTTTCATGGTGTTTTCATGATTCCCATTTGAACGGATGTTGTTTGGATGAGTTCCAGAAGCTGTTTTGGGCATTTGAGGCTGAATCTGTCATATCATACTGTGACTTTTATGTGAACCTTTAGACTGGCTGGAGGGGTGTTTTGAGTATGTGCAGTGCCTTTTCTGTATACTGAATCAACACCTCCAGTCATTGTTTTGAGGTTGGCTCTCGCCCTCAGAGTGAGGCATAGATGAGGCATCCAGCCACACCTCGATGTAAGCACTCATTATGGAGATCCATGTGGGGTTGCTGCCTTAGCTCCAGGCTGTTCCCGCTCCCCCCGCCTTTCAAATGTCCTGTGCAACTATTCAGACTTGTGCCATGTTTGTTTTACAAGCTGAATGTCCAGTCCAAGGCAGGCAGGCAGACAGTGTGTGTTTGTGTCTCAGCGTGCTCGCTGACACATATTTGCTGCCTCTTTGGAGAAAACCAATGGAGTGAAGGAGCCTGGTGTTGTTGCATTGTGTAATTCGAGTCAGTTTCCTCTTAGTTTCCCCCTCCTTCCTCAGCGTTTACACACAGTCTTCTCCGGAAAGGACAGGCGTGTTGGCTCGGGCGGCGAGTCAGTGGGCTGTGTGTGCTTTGCCTTTGCCTCCGAAACGAGCGCAGCCATTCTCTCGTTGTTGCCGCTGGCACGGTGACATGGGCAGTCGCATTTGCTGTGCCACCACCTGGAGAGAGGCTGAGATGCTCCTCAGATCGTTGCTCCCAAGCTGGCATTGTCAGGGAACATGGCGTTTGCGAACAAGCACAATGAACTGTGCGGGCAAAGGCAGGGGGAGAAGAGGTGAACGCTCCTTTGCGGGTGTATAAATACACCAAACTCTCTAAACCTCTTGTGCCTGTCGATGTAAGTGGAAGGCAAGTCGCGTATGCTGCTGCGAGCCCCGGGGTCGCCTTTTCGACTCGGCCCCCAGCCTCACCGTCAGTTTTTGTTTTTTTAAAGAAGCCACGCCGTACTAACTGTTCGTTAACAACACGGGGATTTTCCCGCCCTCGTCCCCTTCTTCATGACGGGAAAGCGGCGCGAAGAAATGTCCACGCGCTGCAGTGGAAGCTTTGGGGGTTACGTTGGAGCCACCAAATGCACGGACAGAAGGCCGACGGGCCGAGGGTTTGCCAAGATTGCGGGGGGGGGGGGGAAGGCAAGCGGATAACAACCCTGCGCTGTCTCCAACGGGGCAATAAACTTGAGGCGCCGCCATGATCCAGGGGAGACATTGCCGCTCAGCAGCGCCGTCCGCCTGCGCCTTGGCTTCCCTCGCCCTGTCAGCCTGCTAATTCCAACCACGCTGCCCATCCCCCATCCCACCCCCTTTATCTGCCTCCTTCAGACATCCCTCGCGGATCCACCCTTTGCGCGCGAGCGAGGGTGCGAGCGCGCGCTCTTACACGCACACACAAGCACCCCGCGCGCTTCTTCTCCCACCCTAATCTATGTCACGTGGGCCGAGGAGAACCCTGCGAGGGAACTCTCCCTCTGCTGGCAATGCAACCCAGTAATGCCCTACTTCCTGTTTACCTTCTACGTCAGTAGTGCGCGCCGACCGCCTCTCCTTGCGTCTTACCGGAAAAGGGGGACCGTCTGGCTGGTGGCTATCGCTCGGGAAAGGCAGAAAATGGCGCTGTTGGTGCGGGGACCGTTGGGTTCTGGAGCGGAGTTGGTGCCGTTACCGGGCGAAGGACGGTTGGTCTGGGATTTGCTCTGCGCCCGTTGCCAGGCACAGGTAAATAGGCTCGTCGGAAAGATGTGGGCGTCTAGGCCTCCCCTGGGCGTCTGTGTAAGGGGCGGCAAGGGATAGATGTGAAGAGGCCGTTTCTGGTTCCTTTTCATCAGTCTCTTTTGCATAACAAGTTAGGTAGAGTGGGGGCTAAGAAATAGGTAGGGGGGTTACTTTCTTAGTGAAAGGAAGTGTGTGGACGATATGACGTATAGAAAACCGAATCGGGTCACGTACAAAAACCCGAATCTTTGCTTTCTCATTCAGGGTGCAATCCTATGTATGTTTAGACAGGAAAAGGCCTATAACTGGCCGGAACATGCTGCGAGCTGTAGGACTTCCTTCTGTCTTAAGCATGCATAGGATTCCACTCTCAGAATGAGTGCTCACCTGGTTCTATACTTTCAGTAACTGATGTCGGTTGGAAGCCATAAGTGTGTATTGGTAGAGTAATAAAATTCTTTTTCGTGAACGCTAACTGACAATCAGTATTGGCAGTAGGGTAAAGTGTATAGAGATTGTTAAAAGGGTAATGAGTTGAGTTACTTATTTTACCCAGAATATTTATGTTCTGGTTTTCAGCAAAAAGTTCTCACAGTAAAAGAAACTTGTTTCAATAAAGTTTGTTTCTATTCTCAGCAGGAGTTTCAATTTTAGATAATAACTGAAGTTACCAAAGGGGGGGTGCATCTTTTGTGTTCTGTAATACAACATTTACAGGGCAATCTTATGCAGGGCATTAAAAAGTTTAAAAATAAAATATATGATAAAAACAAAATTCTCTTTAAGCTAAATGTCCCAAAGGACCTGACTATTGGATGCCAGACCAAACAGAAAAGCTTTACATCTCCTTCAGAAAATATATAGGGTCTGCTTTTGCTGGAATTCTAGGGAGAGGGAATTTCAGAATTGTGTGACATGTATTTATTTACAATATTTATATACTCCTCCGCATCAAAGATTTTGGAGTGGTGAACAACAAGATAGACGAATAAAACCCCATAATTAAAAAAATTAAAACATTTTAAAAGAACAGATTTTAAACATAATAAATGGCAGCTGGTCACTCAGGGAAAGCCTCTCCAAATAATGTTTTTAGGAGGCGCCGAAAGCGATACAATGTTGGTGCCTGACCTCCAAAGGCAGGGAATTCCACAGGAAGGGGGAATTCCCTGCTGAAGGCTCTCTTCCTGGTGGGCTCCAACTGGGCCATAGGTCCATGACTTGGAAACTTAATAACCCTTCCATGCAGTTGGTCGGTGCTATGGGTGAACATCTGGCTCAGGGGTGGGTACCTTGTGACTCTCGATACGTTTGGCCTACAACTCCCATCATCCTTCACTGTTGGCTATGCTGGCTAGGGGTGATGGGAATTGTAGGCCAAAACATCTGGAGGGCCACAAGTTGTCCAGTCTTGTTCTAACCGGAACTTGCTTTTGTATAAGCATTCCCATTTTTAAAAATCTTATATGTATTGTCATTTAGTGGAGAGAGAGAGAGAGAGAAACATTCATTCCCAAATATTAATGGTAGCAGCACTGATTTATGCTGAACTTCTTGTCGTCTGTGCTGCACATCTCTGCATACATGCACTTGGTCATGAGCTGCGACTTCCACAGAGGAAGAACTACATCTTTTACCCATCTTTCTCTTACTCTTGAGGGAGCTGCCAGCATACTGTTCTAAATAACTTGATTGGAAAGTAATCTAATTGCCATTTGCTGTAGGCTAAAATGTGAAAGTGTTTCTATCCACAGTGTCTTTTTGGAATTTTTTTCTAACTATCTTGTTTCTAGGGTCTTCCTAAAGATCACTTCTATGTAAAGTGTAATGGTCGATGTGTTAATTCTGAAGATGTGCTACAGGATGGAGCTGTTTACAGCTTGGAGCCAAGACTATGTGGTGGAAAGGGAGGTTGGTACACTGCTGCTACTTTATGCTAAACAAAGCATTATAGTTGGATGTGACTCTTAAACTAGTGTAAATGATAACGTGTTGGTCCTATCATTGCATGCTGCCCATAACTAAAGCTATGATACCTAAGGCTAGTTTGTGACTAATGAGCAGCCTAAGCATCAGAATGCTTTCCCCTTACAATTACATTAAAAAGATATTCTCAGCACAATTAATTCAGCAATCAGGATGAAAGAAATTATTGGAAAAGGATACTCAGCCAGTTCTTGTAAGAAAAAGTAGGATGCCTACATTGTATTAAAACAGGAGTGCAAAACCTCGGAACTGGGGGCCTAGTCCAGCTCTCTGGGGTTCACCAGAAGGCTGTACCACTTCCCTTGGTTCTACTCCCTTTCCCCTGGCACCAGTTGTTTGGTTTCCTGACTTTTATGCAGCTAAAATATGCTGGTTTGTTTTGTATTTTGGCCCCACCCCTTTGCCCTCACCCCCACTGGAATGTGGCCCCCAAGAGCTTTTCCGAAATGAAATTTGACCCTCAGGCCGAAAGAGGTTCAGCGTCCTGTACTAAAAACATTCATGTGCATTTCCTGACTTGCTATGCTAGCTTCCTACAGAAGCCTGAGGCTGGCTTTTCATGGTGTATCTTGATATGTGATTATAATTTTAAGGACAGTTAAATAAACCTACTCCAACACTAAGAGTTTTCAAGAATCCCCTGGAGATTATCTGATTGTTCATGTTGTGTCTCTCCCTAATTTCATCTTCCTTCATTGTCATTCATTTGCTGTTGACCCAGCAAGTTATTTTGTCTGATTGTCACAGTTGCTGCTAAGATCAGCTCCCTAGTGAAACTTTTTTTAATGGCTCCCTTGTTAGAATTTTGTATGATTACTGAAATATAATTGGTGAAAACATGAGCATGCATGGCCTATGCGCTTCATTGGAAAGCTTTTTTCAATAACTAGCAGGATTGGAAAAATCAAGATGCCCAATTGTCTAGGAATTTGATTCTGGCTTCCAGGAATCTGAAATAGTTATTTAGTCTTGGGCTGGGATGTCAGCTAGGAAATCTTCAGTCCTGCTTCAGGATCTCTAAATTGGGCCTTTTCATCTAGGCAGTCCTATACCCCGTTACCTGGGAGTAAGCCCTACTGAATTTGGTGCGGCTGACATCTGAATAGGTACATATAGGATTACACTGTTAGGGTATTTATTTCAGAGGCCTTACTGAGCTAGTAGTGTGTGGTTTAGTTGTAGTTCATTGTCCTTTTGATTTACAGTGTAAAATGAAATACATAGTTTTGCAAGCAGCCTTGCAAAAATTGACCCACCCATAGGAGCAAAAACTCTTTCGGTGCTCAGTTGTTTGCCCCTATAGGTTTCATAGGTTCTGCAGAGTGGTTTGAAATATCTTCCAAGAATTCCAGTATTAAAAATCGTGAACTGGCCAATGCAAAGCAGCGTATTAATATAGTCCATATATATATGCTTAGTGCCAAGTTCTTAACAGATATAAGTCTGTCTCAAATTACTGGATATGGCAGTAGGAAGAAACAAATGCAAAGAATAACATAGGTTGCGGTGAGTCCTGTGTAACCATCTCTGGAGTGTTCTTCTTGCACTTCTGCTACTGACATTTTCTTCCATTTCCTACCAGGTTTTGGATCTATGCTCCGAGCACTTGGTGCTCAAATTGAGAAGACAACAAACAGAGAAGCTTGCAGAGATCTCAGTGGAAGGAGACTTCGAGACGTTAACCATGAAAAAGCGTGAGGCATTTCTTTCTCTCACAAACACAAAATGACCATACACTCTACTGTCACTATTGCATAGTTTTAGAAGTGCGTTTCTCAAATTTTGAGTTACAAAAAGTCCAGATGACAACACTGTGACTAGTGCAAAATATCAGTCCACTGTGTAACCCCCAGAAATTAGCTTCAGTCTCAAAAGACTGGTTAAAATGATGTGGTGATTTGTGTTCCTTTAGTTTTGATGCTGCTGCCTGTGATCAGTCATATAGTTGTTGCTCAGCTCTGCCTTGTGTCTCCTTCTGTACAATAGCGTTGCTGAAAGCATCCATGTTGTGGGAGATGAGCAGTTTGGTTACATTGATAAAGCAGCCAGCCCTTTTAGTGGCCCTTGTTACATTATTTGCAGGAAATGAGACCTGTGTAAATGCAAAGAGTGAAACTGACAAGGGCATGATGCAAGTGATTTTACTGGGCAAGACATGTCCTTACAACTTCCTCTATGATAATGAATCATTCAGAGGATTATTCTTTTCCCTCCTCCCCTCCCTTGACAGTGTTTACGTAGGAAGCATAGGCAGATGAAGTTTTTTGGTCATGTCTAAGGCAGTGGTAGGTGACCTGATGCCTTCCAGATGTTTTGGACTGCAGCACCCACAATTTCTTACTATTGGCCATACTGGCTGGAGCTGATGGGAGTTGCAGTCCAAAACATCTAGAGGGCACCAGTTCTCCTACCCCTGCCCTAGGGCTTTTCTGCCAGGTAGATGGGAAAAACTGAGCGATCCAAAAGCACTGAACCCATAATAGAGTTTACATGTTGAAATGCATCCTATTTCATGTGGTTTCCTCTCCCTTACAGAATGGCCGAATGGGTTAAGCAGCAAGCAGAACGTGAAGCGGATAAGGAGCAAAGGCGTTTGGAGAGGCTGAAACGCAAACTTGCTGAGCCGAAACACTTTTTCACTAATCCAGACTACCAGCAGCAATGTCATGAGATGGCGGAGAGGCTAGAGGACTCTGTCCTCAAAGGTAGTGCTGGAAACATTGGTTGTTTATGTATCGGAATGCATTTCTCAGTAGCTAATTGGTTATAACTAAATAGCTTGTCAGCAACGTAGTCTGGACTGGTGCTGAACCTCCCTGTGTTCTTCTCTTTTGTTTTCAGCTTCTGTCCTCTTTTTCTTTCTCTCTCTGCCTCTCGGTGGCTAAGCTGCTCTGTGACATTAGCTCTGACCATGCAGATCTTGTCATGGGCCCTTCTGGCTGCCACTGGCTCACCTGCTTTGATATTATAGAGGCTTACTAGCCTTGGCATGGAGGCACTTAAAGCAGCTTCGTAGTAGGACCTTAGAACATGAATTCTGAACTCCGTGAGCAGCCAAAGTGGCATTGAATCCAGTTCCCTATGCCAGTAATCCATGGACTCTTGAATGACATCTTGGGGAATAGATTGGTTCCATGGTACCATAGCCTTCTCATGAGAATTCGCACAACTGTGGAAAGGCATGTAATCGCTACTGTAGAAAATGAATATTGAAAACTGCATTCCTTGGTATCCATTTTGATAGGTGCATTTGATTAAGTTCTAATAGACTCCCTGGGATAAATTAGTGAAGAATTTCCACTGCTTTTTAAAACTTAGTGGATGTGCAGTAAAGGGGACAACAGATGCCATTTTGCGCTATTCTGTCAGCTATGTGGAGGACTGATGCTGAACTGAGCAAAATGGACAGAGCTGGAGGGGAAAAGCTAAATGTTGAGGAATAGAGATAAGAAAAAGACTTGCGACTTCTACGTAAATTCTTTCACACCTGAGATTATTATTATAATTTCTAAGTTTCAGTTAAATTTGGGGAGACTAAATTGAGTAGGAAAAGCTGAATACTTTTGCTTCTTTTCAGGCATGCAAGCTTCCTCCAGCACAGTGGTATTGCCAGAAAGCAGCGAGAGTGGGAAGCGGCCAAATGAGTCTGAAAAAGGAGCGACATCAGAAAAGAAGAGGTGTTTTTGGTAAGCATTATAGTTCAACCGCTGACACAATGGGAAGAAACAAATTATACAAACTGTACGAGAAAGGATCCAGTTGCTTTCTTTACAGGTGGTGGTGGAGGAGAGAGGTACAATACAATACAGTACCTTAGATACAATACCTTAAATACCTTAGATACAATAGCTTGGATCCTAAGAACTGCAAGCAGTGCTCTGCTTGTGGAATGGGGGTTTCCCCCCTCCTCTGCTTGCCCAAGTAGTTCATTAGATCCAAGCCAATAACTATTTCATAGCAATCTGCCACAACAGTTCAGCATATTCATCTCTTTTATTCAATGCAGGAAAATTAGAAAGTAGCTTCTTGTAAACATCTTCTGTGTAAGTTTTCCAACTAGTGAATTGCAGTGTATATAGCAGTATGAGTACTACTCTTGAGTGAACCCCTTGGAATTGCTTGGGAACAGTCTTGGTAGTTGTGATTAGGTGCACATGAGGGGCCATGGCTCAGTGGTAGACCACCTGCTTTGCATGCAGAAGGTCCCAGGTTTGATCCCTGGCATCTTGAGGTAGGGCTGGAAAAATTGCTGCCTGAAACCTTGGAGAGCCGCTGCCAGTCAGTGTTGACAATACTGGGCTAGATGGACCGAGGATTTGACTCAGTACGAAGCAGCTTCCTATGTTCCTGTGACCTCAGACTTCCTAACGTGACTACTTATTGAAAGAGTTATGCACCTTAACCATTGCCATAAAGTTGGAATGATTTGTATGGCATTTCAGCAATGCTGGAACTTCACTGATACTGGTCTTGTGTAGCTTTCATTGGGGACAGAATCTGTGTTCTGTAGCTCCTTTCATAGTTACAGGTCAAGCAAGTCTGTGGCCATTCGGAAATCCACTTCATTTCTGTGCTTCATAGAGACCATTTTTGAAAATAATGTACTTTTTAAAATGGATTTCTGTTGATTGTGATAGGCTGGGTGTGGAAGAGTTGGAGGATCCTGATAGTTCTCAAGACAGCAGTGACAGCGAAGAAGACAAGTCACCCAGTACATCAGGAAGTTGTGCAACGTCAACTGGCAACCATGTCGAAATGGCTGGCAGTAGAGAACAGTGCCCTAGTGGTTCAGAGGATTCTGTAAGCTTCTGCTCAGTCTCTGATACAGCCGAAAAGTCACAAGCACAAATGGAGGTTGCCAAAAAAGATCTAGCAGAGGATCCACCTGTCAGTGAAACTCCAGCTAATGAGAAATGTGAATCAGCCAAGACCCTGAAGGAAGAAAAGCAAGCCAATGCCTCGAGTACTCAGGAACCTGTGAGCCTGTCACAGACCACTGTAAGTATGATAGACTATTCCTGACTGGAGATGGGCTCATTTTGCTTCTTGAACCCATTGTACATCTTTATTTTTTTAAGATTTTTTTCAAGATTCGTGACCCACTTTGTCAATTAACTTTCCATGAGGCATTCCTAAATTATACCAAATGCTGCATAAAGTAAGTCATAGATGAGACCTGGAATAAAATATTGCAGTGTGGAATGCTGCTGTTGAGGCTTCCAACCAATTTTTGTGAACTGCCCAGAGAGCTTCAGCTATTGGGTGATACAGAAATTAAATAAATAAGCCACCCCCATTCCATCTCCCTCTACCTGGTTTTCTGTTTTTCCCCCCTGAACTGTCAGTCATTCTGTGGCTACGGCAAATGATGAGGGCTCATTGGGCTGTTTGAGGGTATTTTCCCCACCTTTAAGGGTTCTTCTAAGGACAGGATGTACTTCTACATACCTTGGGGTTCCCCCAAGCCTGCTTTTACCTCCTCCTTATGCATGGGTGGTTACATATGTGTCGGTGAACTAAGCCTGCACATTGAAAATGAAGAGCATGATGTGACGTTTTCAGTAGCAAAACCCCAAGTTAATTGTATTTGTTGATCTCTCTGCAGTATATTTTCATGTGCAGGAATATTCTAATGCAGAGACTTTGAGGAAGGCAATAATATAAAAAAAAATCACATATGGATTTCCATAATGCTGGCTTTGATTTACAATTTAATATGGACAAGAAACTCTACACTAATATGGGGCAGATCAGTATTATATAATTTAAGGTACATAACACACTTATGTTGTGTTTTATACAACTGATTTTTAGCATGTATACTTGGAAGAGAGTCCTATTTTTAAAAAATCAGTGATACTTTCAAATGAAAAGGCTCCAAATGTGAAAATTGAGCAGTTTCAAAGGCAACTAAATACTGTTTTCCAAAGCCTCCATTTTTCTTTGAAAAGAATGTGTATGTGTGTTTCTTTGTTGGCTGCTTGCCTAGCCAGGTTTTGTGGTGTTAGGTCCAAATTCTTTCTCATTTTCATATAAAATATATTGAAGAATAAAACTGCTGGTTAATATTTCATGCAAGGTGAGGCTTTCTGCCATAGCACGGGTGGTTGCTGCGATAGCTTTAAAGTAATGCAGATGGATGTGTGTCCTGCTGCATTGTGGAACAGTTGACCCTTTTGCCAGTGTGCAAAGTCTCTCCCATTATAGAGAGATGACTGCAGGCTCTATTGCAACTGGGATGGTGCTGCTGTGTGCAGCCATGGTGTCCTAACTAGTTCTAGCACTTGGACATGCTGTCTTCATCAACTTTAGCCACCTTGAGTGCCATTTGTTTAGTAGGAAGGTGGGGTACAAATCAGATCAGTCAATCAATAAGGGAAGATTGGAGGTAGGAAAAACCTAGACTTTTCCCCCAGGGCCTACAGGAAACATCATCATCATTATTGAAAACAGAAATTTTCCAAGCTGTTTGAAGTAGCCAGGAGTAGCTACAAGCCGCAGCCAGACAGGCTGCCATTTTCTTTCACAATGTGCCAGTTGGAATGACGCTATGTCATGATGTAGGCAGTGTCTTTCTAGATGCGTTGTTAGAAAAAAGATGGTGACTTCAAAGAAAGAGAAGAAAAAGAAGCTTTTAAAAATAAACTCTTAACCCCACCCCTGCTGTTAAGCCCCCTTCCCCTGCCTGAAATTTTACCTTGGTCCTGGGAATTTCACCAAAGAATGTCCGACTTTTGAGACTTGTGGCTGTGGCTGTGAAAGTGGGAGTTCTGGTATTTAGAAAGTAGTTCTAACCATAGAGCTCTTCAGTAAAAGACAAAACGGGTTTGGATTTCTATAAAGGACACTCATATCACTTAAACCTGAACAACCATTATATTACATAAGGGGATTTTGCAATATTACTCTAAGCATTTAATTCAGTGTTTGCTAAAAAGTCAACACTTTAATCTCATGGGTTACCTGAGATGAACATTTTAAACACCGTATGTTTCTTTCTGCTTTTTTAGGACTCCTCAACAGTGGATCTGTTGGAATTCCACTCTGTTGCTGAGCTGGAAACCCTGGGGCTAGATAAGCTGAAGTTTGAACTGATGGCTTTGGGACTGAAATGTGGGGGCACATTACAGGAAAGAGCAGCACGACTTTTCTCAGTGAGAGGTCTATCTAGGGAGCAGATTGATCCAGTCTTGTTTGCTAAGCCTTCGAAAGGCAAAAAGAAATAAACACCAGTGCTTGGTTTGGTTTGTATACCTAGAGTTTTGCAAGATTCGTCATAGTCTGCTGTTTTATAGAGCAATCCTGTTTTTAAAAAAGCAAATATGAATTTGTGTATTCTTTAAATGCAGTTCTTATAAGAATAAGCTTTGTGCATGTTGGAAGTCAGGTTTAGAAGTTTTTGTCAGCAGTCTTGTCTTGATTTTTGTGAACGTTCCTCTGGAAGACTGTAGTAGGTTGCTGCTGACTGGGAGAATGTTTTATATTCAAGCTCATTTGCTAAGAGTAGTAAGTGGCAAACATTAAATACTATACAGTTTTGGGTAAAATAGAAATGCTCTGTGAATGACATTCTTGGAGAGGGGGGTGGGTTGTAGAAGAAAATAACATTTGTGATGGAAGATAAATGCTGTATCTTAACATGGATATGTAATAAAAGCCAAAGCTACGGACCTTGTGTTGAATCTTCTCAGACCAGATTTCAGGTTTGGGATATATATTTAACTCAGCACTTGTTGCTGCAAGAATAGATGGACAAGTGAGAGGTGTTACTGAGCAACCTGGGGCAATGTGCCCTTCAGGCAGCTTCTATTGTAGTGGCATTCATACTTTGGAAGCCAGCATTTTCTGGACTATTGTAGCAAGCTGAAACAGGTTTTGATTAACTGCCGGTGAATCATATATATGGTCAGAACTCCTATTTCTAATTTTATAATGAAAATCTTAATTTGTGCATGACTAGAAATGGTTAAACCAGCTTCATTCCTTCCTGTTCAGATTAGCCATGGGCTGAATGACTTGTTAACGTCACATAATAGTAACCCAACCAGGGCGAAAATGGATGAATGCGCAATCTCATCTCTGTTCTATTTGTCCTCTCATCACCATTAAACACAAAATGATCATCTTGACCAGGTGTAGGCAACCTTAGTAGGCCATGGGCACATTTGGCAAGTTGAGAAAGTGTCCTCAGCACCACCACAAAATGGCTGCCATGTGAGGCACAGCAAAGGACAAGTAAGCTGGCCAAAAGACTGAGTACAAGGTAGAAGTAGGGTCTGGGCCTCAACACAGTGAACAAGTCCTTTGAACCCACAGTTCTCGGGTTTCTGTTGGTACTGTTTCACAATAATCCCTGCTGCCAGTAAGAAAATGTGTTAGTTGGGGGAAAAAGTGGGAGGAGTATGGCTCCTTAGTGGGTGCCAAGAAAGGTGTCTGTGGGTGCATTGAAGCCCACGGGCACTATTTTGCCTACTCCTTATCCGTACCAGTAGCTATACAGAACACAAGTGTGTGCTGAAGGTATTAGGACACTTACATCCTATGTTCCACCAAACTCAAGGTAGCATAGATGGTGTTCCCAGGTAGTCTGCTATCCAGGGACAGACTCAGCCTCCAACTTAGTATTTTTTCATTCTTGCTATCTTACATGGGGTTCTGAGTGGTCCACACCAGCTTGGTGTCAGCAGTGCTGTAGCTTCCAGTGCTCCCAGCCCCTTCCATGGGCCCCAGAACTGCCTGGCACAGTGGTGAAGGTACATGATGCAACATCATACCCTGGTGCTAGCACCTGCAAGAGAAGATCTACATAAATATCCTGGTGTAGCAGCACCCCAGTGGTGGAACTGTCTCCCTATGGAGGTTGGGCCTGCCACCTCTTTAGTGCCCTTTAGACAGCTGGTGAAAATGATACCCTTCAGCTGAGCTTCTAATAATGCTGCTCTGTTTTTGTTAATTAATCTCTGACTTTAAAAATGTTTCGTGTTTTTGGATTTTTATGGATGTTAATTCTTTGTACTCTACATTGCCTCGAGTTCTCATTGCACGGAGGGGTGACTGAAAATATTATAATAAAAATAAAGCCTAAATACACAAGTGCCACTTGCTGAGGTGAACTTTTACCATGTGTATGGTCTATGGAATTCTGAATATTTTTCACTTTCAAGTAGCAAGGATGATACGTGTCCTGAGATAAGCCTTTGTCTTATAAGCCTTTGAGGAATCGCATATGCAAATACGTATTGTTAGAATAGGAATAAATGGTCAGTTATTGCAATGGATGGATGTAAATGGTGGTGTGCCCAAGGATCGGTTTGGGACCAATGCTTTTTAATGTGTTCATAAATGATCTGGGCTTAGGTGTGAGCAGTGAGGTGGCCAAATTTACTGATGAGACTGAATGATGTTGGGTGGTTAAAACAAAAAGGGATTGCAAAGAGCTCCAAAAGGATCTCTCCAAACTGAGACAATGGGCATCACAATGGCAAATGCAGTTCAATGTAAGCAAGTATGAAGTGATGCGCATTGGAGCAAAAAATCCCAGTTTCACATATCACATATAATCTGATGGGATCTGAGCTAGCGGTAACTGACCGAGAAAGAGATCTTGGGGTTGTGGTGGACAGCCCTATGAAAACGCCAACCCAGTGTGCCGCTGCTGTAAAAAATAATCGCAGTAATAATTTAAAATAATTTAAAACAATAATTTTATTGTTTTAAATTGTTTGTGGTTGGTTGTACATCGCCCAGAGTGGCTGGGTGACCAGTCAGATGGGCGATTAATAAATTTAATAAATAAATAAATAAATAAATAAATAGGCGAATTCCTGTTAGGCATAATTAGGGAAGGAATCAAAAATAAAACTGCCAAAAAAAGGACAGCAAAGACCTCCAAAAGGAATTCTCCAACCTGAGGAATGGGCATGAAAATGGCAAATGCAGTTCAGTGTAAGCAAGTATAAAATGATCCATGTTTGGGCAATAAATCTTAACCTCACGTATAGGCTGATGAGGTCTGAGCTGGAGATAACGGACCAGGAAAAGGGATCTTGGGGTTGTGGCAGATAACTCAGTGATGCAGCTGTTTCAAGAAAGGCAAAGTCCATATTGGGGATCATTTGGAAAGGAATTGAAAACAATACTGCCAATATTGTAATGCCTTTATACAAATCACTGGTGCCACCACACTTAGAATACTGTGTTCAGTTCTGGTTGCTGCACCCCAGAAAAGTTATTTTTGAGCTGGAAAAGTGCAGAAAAGGGCAACCGAAATGATCCAAGGGCCGAAGCAACTCCCCTATGAAGAAAGGTGAAAAAGGGGGACCATGATAGGGTTTATAAAATTATGCCTAGTGTGAAGAGGGAGTTTTTCCTCCTCTCATAATACTAAAACCCAGGGTCATCCAATTAAGTTGAATGGTGGGAGATTCAGGACAAATAAAATGAAGTACTTCACACAGTGTATAGTTAAAACTATAGAATTTGCATAGCACAAGATGCTAAATGGGGCTAGACAAATGCATGGAATGAAAAAGCTTTCAATGGCTACAAGTCATGATGGCTACAAGTCAGTGACAGTATGCCTCTGAACACCAGATGCTGAACACTAGTGGGAGGGCGCTGTTGCATTCATGTCCTGCTTGTGGAGGGTAGGGATGGCGGAGAATTTCTCCCCGAAACTTCGGGGAGCCGAGCGCCAACGTGTTCGGCCCCCCGAACAAGTTTCAGGGAGAAATCCTCCGAACCCCCCCGCCCCCCCCGGGACGGGACTTACCTTCACCGAATGTCCCTCCCGGTGGCGGGTCCGGCTGGCGGTTCGGCGGGTGTTCGAGCGGGGCGGGAGCGGCAGCCGGTCTTTTGACCGGCTGCCGCCGCCGCCGCCATTGCAATCAAAGAAAAAAAAAGAAACGCCCCCTGATAGGCTACGTGACGATTCACGTAGCCTATCACGGCTAGATCTGCAAAGTCAGCCGTGATAGGCTACGTCAATCGTCACGTAGCCTATCACGGGTGACTTTAAAAAAAAAAAAAAAAGCGCGTACGGATAATGGCGGCCCCCATAGGGAGCCGCCATTCCCGTTCCTTATTTGGTCGCTGTAGTCTACGTAAATGTTTACGTAGACTACGGCGAAAATAAGGGCAACGCTATTTGCGTTGCCCTTATTTTCGCCGTAGTCTACGTAAACATTTACGTAGACTACAGCGACTAAATAAGGAACGCGAATGGCAGCTCCCTATGGGGGCCGCCACTAGTGTACGCGTTTTTTTTTTTTAAAGTCACCCGTGATAGGCTACGTGACGATTGACGTAGCCTATCACGGCTGACTTTGCAGATCTAGCCGTGATAGGCTACGTGAATCGTCACGTAGCCTATCGGGGCGTTTTGTGTTATTTTTTAAACACAAAAATCGGGGCGTTTTGTGTTATTTTTTTAAACTTCCCGCGAGGCGGGAAGCCTCCTCCCCGGCCTGAATTTCGGCCGGGGCGAGGCGGGAAGCCTCCCCCCCCCGGCCTGAACTTCGCGGGGGGAGCAGCGAAGCGCCTCCCCCCCACCGCGAACGTCCTTCGACGACAGGTAAGGTACGGCTACCAATGGCTACTAGTCCTGATGCCTGTATGCTACCTCCAGTGTCAGAGGTGGAATGCCTATGTACACCAGTACAGTAGCTGGGGAATATGAGTGGGAGGGTGCAGTTGCACTCATGTCCTGCTTGTGGGTTCCAATGGATAGCTGGTTGGCCACTGTTTGAACAGAATGCTGGACTAGGTAGACCCTTGGTCTGATCCAGCCTGACTTTTCTTGGAAGGCTATCTAATGCAGAGCACATCCCAGTATTCTAGTCTCAAGTTATGAAGACAAGGAAATGATGCTACCAGGACCAAAGCTGAGAGATATTATCACAGCCTTTTACTGTGATGGAGTTGGTGAAAAGTGTTTCTGGCCATCAGCCTCATCCATCTGGAATACACACACACACAAACACAAACACACCATTCCCTTGCAACCGCCACCTCTGAAATCCCTATTCTGTGACTACACAGTCTTCCCTAACCTGGCGCACTGCAGATGTGATGGACTGCAACTCCCATAATTCCCAGTCCGCATAACCATGCAAGCAGAACATCCCAGGTTCGATTCCTGGCATCTCCAGGTAGCGCTAGGAAAGAACTCTGCCTGGAACCCTAGAGAGCCTTTGCTGCCAGTCAGTGTCATCAATATTGGGCTAGGAGGACCAACAGTCTGACTCCGTGCCAGACAGCTTTCGGTGGCCCTATCTCCCCCTGCCCCGCCCAGTTAATTGGTTCCATTCTCAAACTGCTCTTACCATTGAGCTTGCCCTACGGTTCAAGTGAAAACTGTCCTCCTGTAACTTCAGCCCATTAGATCAAGACCTGTGCTGTTGGGCAGCAGTGTACAACTCTGGCCTCTTCTATGTGACAGTCTTTCAGGTAACTGAAGAGTGATACCATGTCCCCTTTCAGTGTTCTCCAAGGATGGGCATAAAATGATACGCTGAAAACATCTCTTGTCGAAAAATGCAGAAATCAAAACTCACAATCAAACAGCTAGTTGGTATGGACCCATGTATGAGCATTTAGGCTGATTAGTGAGTCTTGGGGTGCTGCCAGACAAGGCTTTTAGAGAGCAATCCTATGTGCTCTGAACAACACTCTGCTGGCAGATGCCCAGCAAAGCCGAAGGAACAACAGAGGTGATCTTCGCCACTCCACCCTCCTTTCTGTTGCTTTTCTCACTAGGCACGCTTTTGAGCAGTAGCAACGGATGGCTGTGAGAGCTGGACTATAAGGAAGGCTGAGCGCCGAAGAATTGATGCTTTCGAACTGTGGTGCTGGAGAAGACTCTTACGAGTCCCCTGGACTGCAAGGAGGTCAAATCAGTCCACCCTAAAGGAAATCAACCCTGACTGCTCATTGGAAGGACAGATACTGAAGCTGAAGCTCAAATATTTTGGTCACCTAATGCGAAGAGAAGACTCACTGGAAAAGACCCTGATGCTGGGAAAGACTGAAGGCAAAAGAAGAAGGGGACGGCAGAGGATGAGATGGCTAGATAGCATCACCGATGCAATGAATATGGACTTGGGCATGCTCCGGGAGAGAGCGGAGGACAGGAAGGCCTGGCGTGCTATGGTCCATGGGGTCACGAAGAGTCGGACACGACTGAACGACTGAACAACAACAAAAGTGGAGTTGCAGGGATGGGAGCTGGGAGGCTTCAGGGTGTTGTGGATCCTTGACGCTTCCCCTTCCCGCCCGCTTCCCCCTCATTTGCATCCTCACTCAAGGTTGGAGCTAGGGATGTATGGATTTTGTAAAATCCGTTCCATCTGCGTTTCACGGATTATCGAGTGCCATTCATTCTGTCATTCGCTCATTGACAGAATTGGATTTTTCCAAATTTCCCAGATTTGTGCAAATTCGCACCTGCAAAAACTTGCAAATCCACCCCAAAATGTGCAAATCCCCCCAAATGCATATTTTCATGCTTTAACCTATAGAAGAAATGCACATTTTCTGCCCATTTTTTATTTTATGTATTTTTCTATTACTACATTTGCATAAAATTGCAGAAAGTAAAAAAAAAAACCTGTCCGCAAGTCCATAGGATTCATGCAACTCAGGACAAGCCAGTCCACTGAGGATTTCATGGGTCAGATTCATAGAAATCCAAACTCATTTGATTCCATCACAGATTTCTCTGACATCCCTAGTTGGAGCTCTGACCTTCAGTGAGGAAGCCACCACAGTGCTTTCTCCAGCAATGGCAAAGGGCGGTGGTGGCGGGCGGGCGGGCGGGGGGGGGGGGCGGCACACCATCCCCATTCGGAATTTCTTCTTTTGAGGCTGTAGCAGTGTCTACGGCCTCAGAGGGGGAACTCCGAAACATCGTATGGTCCCTGGGACACTCTCCCAGGGACCATAGAATTGCTCTCTTGCTTTGCAATTGCATTGCCTCGTTCATGGAATTTTATGGGGGGATCCAGATGTCATCATCTTCAATTTGCAGCCCTCTGGTGTTTTCCCATCACTTCCTCCTCCTTTTTTCTTAGCAGGAAAAAAAATGTGCAAAGGAAAGAGGAAAAAAAAAAGAATAGCTCACAATGCCTTCTGACTGTTAGTGCTAGGCGGCGTCTGAGCCTGAAAGCCTCCCTGATTTTACAGCTGGTTTTCACATGTGATGACAACATTCTGCCACGAGGGGTCACAAGGCACCAACTAAAGCCATGAAAGGCTCTGGATGCAGTTAACTGCTGAACTGTGAGCCGGAAGATCCTTCACAGAGGTTTGATTATTTCTGCTGTGAATAGATCATTTGTTAGTTTTTCAGAGCATGATGTCCTAAAAAAAATTACTATCAAAATATTATTTGATCAGGACATTTCAGCCTCGGCATCTGCTTACCATAGACCTTACTCCGTTTCTTTTTCTTCTTCTTCCATTACAGTGTGCACAGGCCTCTAAATCAGACTACCGTGGTGTAAGCGCTGTTTTATTTATTTATTTATTTATTGAAAGCATTTGTATCCCACATTTCCTCAGCAGAGCCCAACAGGCCAAAACAAGCATAAAATTAAGACGACACTATAATGACAAGTAAAAATACAACACTAAAAAGCAGATTATTATTATTATTATTATTATTTTTAAGAGGAAGAGTACTACTAAAACCCATGTCATCGCAGCATGTCCTAGCAAGTTAAAAGCAATTTGTGAAAAATCAAACATATTTATGGCCCAAAGACCAATGGGCCTTAGTTTCATACTTAAGATCAGAGTATAACATACGAAGGCAAACAATACATGGCTTGGGACCACAATACCTGATGGCGTGCCTCTCCCCAGATGAACCTACCGATAGGCTATGTTCAGCATCTAAGGTCCTCTTCCAAGTGTCTCCTCCAAGGGAAGCTCAGAAGGTGGCAAGGAGGGAGAGGGCCTTTTCAGTGGTGGCCCCCCATCTGTGGAATGAGCTCCCTGATGAGGTTTGCCTGGCACCAACATTATTATTTTTCTGGCACCAGGTTAAGGCCTAGCTCTTTTCCCAGGCATTTGGCAGCACATTTATGAGTTCTAATCGGTCCTGGATGTGTCTTTAGTTACAACTGACAGTTCAAAGTTGTGTTTAGTTATATGTTGTTTGTGTATATTGTCTGTGCACTGTTGTGGAAATGGCTTTGAAACTCTTTATATTGTATTTAATGTTTTAACTTCTGTAAACTGCTCCGAGAGCTTCGGCTATGGGGCAGTTTAGAAATGTAAATAATAATAATAATAATAATAATAATAATAATAATTGTATATCTTACACAGATTATAGATAAACTCAGATCTCAACTCACCAGTCTAACTGGTTTAGGGATTAAGTGCCCCCCTCCCTGCCAGGGCTTCCATGCGTTTAACAGCTACAGGAAAAGCAGCAGTTCCAACAGGCAAGCATTTATAGCATTTATAGCATTGCATTGCTAAGCTGAGAAAACACCTTATTGCTTGGATTTCTGCCTGTTGCAAAGGCACAGGATCCCCGCCAGAAACTACTAGAGCAGCCCCTTTCATGTTTGAGGTTTTAGAAAAAGGTTTGTTTGGGAGCTGGTCTATTTTACTACTGTCGATATAGTATATTATGTTTCTATTATCTACATTAACATTTGCTGTTTAAATTCATTATTTTAATTTTGTATTTCTTGATTATAATCTGCATTGAGTCCCCTTTGTAGATGGGCGGGCTAGATATAAAATAAAACATAACAATGACAAGTTTAATCACTTGCTAACCCTAACCATTAACCTGTGTAAGTTGTCATTCATGTTGGTAAAAACAACAACCAAAAAACAAATCTAGTCTGTATCATTATTATTTACACAGATAAATACATCTCTTAACTTATTCTGGTCTCCCTGCTCGATAAGTGTAGATTCAGAAAACTACGTTTTGCATGAAGTAGACGTTCTCAGTTACTAACTCCCAGAGAGGCTTGGGAGTCTCTTACAGCAAAGACAACACAGAGAGTTTTGCAGCTCTTTAAAGGCGAACATTGCTTACATGTTTTGTGAACTGGAGGGAGTCAATGGCATCAGATCACAGGTAGTTCACCTGCAGGGGGCAACAGAGAACACTGATCCTGGTGGGCTTCTCTTCCCAAATGAGAAGTGCTGGGATCCAGTCTTGCAGGGCAGGGCAACCCTTGAACTGGAACGCCTGCCCTGCGTCCTCATTGCAGACGTGTGTGTCAGCGTGTCTCTGTGCGCTAGCTATTCTTCCCCTGTAATGAAGGAAATATACTCTATGCAGGGTTCTTGTCATGAACTTCTTCCAGGACTACGGCTTGGCTTACAAAATAGGTTCTGGAGCTGATGCCTGATGAACCATGGCTCAAATTAAGCCCTTTTTGCTGGGCCCCTTCACAGCGTACACCCACATGATTCTTGCTCTGTTGCAGGGTGGCCAAGTGTCCTACTTTATAGAGGACAATTCTCTATTTGAAAGTGTCCTCTCTTTGAAGCGCTGTCTAGGCCAAGTCCGGTTTAAACACAAAGGGGGCTTGAAGCTGCTTACCAAAAGTGCAGCACCTGCACAGCAGACTGATAGGCACGCAGGTCACTACTGTGAGCAGATCAGGGAATAGGGATGCAACCTGTGCTGGATGGGGTCACACTCCCCCTGAAGACTCAGGCTTACTGTTTGGATGTACTCTTGGACTCAGCCCTGAACCTGGAGGCCAGGTTTTGGCAGTGGCCAGGAGTGTGTTTGCGCAGCTGAAGCTAGTGCGCCAACTGCGCTCATTCCTGGAGATGTCTGATCTGGCCACGGTCATGTATGCCTTAGTTACATCCTATTTGGGCTATTGTAATGGGCTCTGTGTGGGGCTGCCTTCAAAAATTCTTCAGAAACTTCAGCAGGTCCAGAAAGCTGCAGCCAGACCATTGACCGGAGCCAGTTACAGGGAGCACAAGACTCTCTTGTTACAAGAGCTTCACAGGCTACTGGTCTGCTGGTTATGACCTGTAAAGCCCTATATGGCTTGGGACCAGGCTACCCGAAAGACCGCCTTCTCCCATACAAACCCACCTGGGTCTTAAGATCTTTGGGAGAAGCCCTTCTGTCGAGATCGCTGCCTTCAGAGAAGCATTTGGTGCTGAAGAGAAAGAGGGCCTTCTCGATGGCTGCTCCCAGCCTGTGGAACTCTCTGACAAGGGAGGCTAGGTTCACTCCCTTTTTGCTGTCCTTCTGCTGGCAGGCAAAGCTGTTTTTTATTCAAGCAGGCCTTTTGCATGCAAGCGGGTCTGTTGGGTTGGATGCTTTTTTTATTCTATTATTGTTGTGTTTTTAATTGTGTTTTGATGCATTTGTTTTATTATTGTTTTAATCACATTTTATTTATGATTGTAAGCTGCTTTGAATGCCATTTTTTCTGATAGAAAGGTGTGGTACAAATCAAATCAAATAAATAAATACATTAATAAACAAATATTGTATTTCTATTTAAATCAGAGTGTTTCTAACAAACTAGGCTTCAGCAGTATGTGAACCGAGAACTACCGGAAGTACAAGCTGGGTTTTGAAGAGGCAGAGGAACTAGAGATCAAATTGCCAACTTTCACTGGATCATGGAGAAAGTAAGAGAATTCCAGAAAAATGTCTATTTCTGCTTCATTGACTACGATAAAGCCTTTGATTGTGTGGATCACAACAAACTGTGGCAAATTCATAAAGAGATGGGAGTACCAGACCACCTTACCTGTCTCCTGAGAAACCTGTACGAGGGTCAAGAAGCAACAGTAAGAACCAGACATGGAACAACCGAGTGGTTCAAAATTGGGAAAGGAGTACAACAAGGCTGTATATTGTCACCCTGCTTATTTAATTTATATGCAGAGTACATCATGAGAAACACGGGGTTGGATGAATCAGAGGTCGGAATTAAGATTGCCGGGAGAATTATCAACAACCTCAGATACGCAGACGATACCACCCTCTAAAGAGCCTCTTGTTGAGGGTGAAAGTGGAGAGTGCAAAAGCTGGTTTGAAACTCAACATTAAACAAACATTAAAAAATTAGAAGATCATGGCATCTGGCCCCATCACTTCCTGGCATATAGAAGGGGAAGAAATGGAAGCAGTGACAGATTTTATTTTCTTGGGCTCCAAGATCACCACAGATGGTGACTGTAGCCATGAAATTAAAAGTCGCTTGCTCCTTGGGAGGAAAACTATGGCAAACCTAGACAGCATAGTAAGAAGCAGAGACATCACCTTGCCGACAAAGGTTTGTATAATCAAAGCTATGGTTTTCCCAGTAGTAATGTATGGCTGTGAGAGCTGGACTATAAGGAAGGCTGAGTGCCGAAGAATCGATGCTTTCGAGTCCCCTGGACTGCAAGGAGGTCAAATCAGTCCACCCTAAAGGAAATCAACCCTGACTGCTCATTGGAAGGACAGATACTGAAGCTGAAGCTCAAATATTTTGGCCACCTAATGCGAAGAGAAAACTCCCTGGAAAAGACGCTGATGCTGGGAAAGATTGAAGGCAAAAGGAGAAGGGGATGGCAGAGGATGAGATGGCTAGATAGCATCACCAATGCAATGAATATGGACTTGGGCATGCTCCGGGAGAGAGCGGAGGACAGGAAGGCCTGGCGTGCTATGGTCCATGGGGTCACGAAGAGTAGGACACGACTAAACGACTGAACAGCAACAACAATAGATACACATACACACACACACACACACACACACACACGTATATATATATGTAAATCTTATGCAAATCTGTGCCCTCCTCTTTTTGGGGTGATATGTAAGTGGCCACCCTAAAGTCAATATCTGAAAGAAAATTAATAAAACCTGCTTGTCTGAAGCCACTCTGTCAGCACATCAGTGTGGTGGGTCATTCATGCTCCAGAAATCTGAGATGGAAACCATGTGGCATGTCCTGTACACAGTAACTGTGGGCCCCTCTTTGAGGACCCTCACTTCACACTTCCAAAGCTGGGATGATCCTTGATCTCCTGCCTAACTTTTAGTGCAACCTTATGCATGTTTCCTTTAAGTCCCACTGTGTTCCATAGCACTTCCTCTTCGCAGCAAGTGCGCATAGGATTGCAGCCTTAGCAAGCCTGTGAAAGTTGAAAGTGACAAGTGTTAATCTAGAATTCTAAGAGGGTGATGTTTCATCTGGGAAGGTCAATGCGTTTTTGCAAATATCCCCCGTTGCAGGTAGAGGTTTCAAGGGCCTGAAATTGTAAGCCTCATTTTTCATGATTGTATGTTGTTGCTGTTTTTAAAGAAGGTTATTTTATTTTCATTTATTTATTTATAAATGTATGAGTCTTAAATTGGCCCCCAAGATGACTTATAACTAAAAAATTTCAAAAAATACTTTAAAAACTTAAAAAACAAAAAAAGTTTAAAAGAGCACTTTTTACCTATGTATGTGGCCTAAAATTAAAGGAGAACATGTTATCATCTGAACTAGGAATGGGGAACCTGTAGCTTTTCAGATGTTATTAGACGACAGTTCCCAACAGCCCCAGCCAGTATGGCCCATGGTCAGGGCTAACGGGAGTTGTGGTCCAACTGGAGGGTCACAGGTTCCCCATCCCTGATTTAAAACATTATCATCTGTTGCAATCCTTTACCAAGCAGAGGAATAGTTTTTGGCAGAGGAAGTAATGAGAACAAAGATCAATTAATTGGTGGAGATACAGGAGCTTTTATTAATGAAGGATGGAAGGGATGTTAATTTGGAAGCCACTTATTATTGGGAATATAAGGACCGAAACAGACATTACTTTAAATGTGTGTCTAGCAGCTGTTTATTCTAGAGTAGGCACAGGGCCCCAGTCCAGATCAGAACCTGAACATGAGGGGTAGGGGGGCTTTTAAGATCCAGATTGGGAGCGCTGTGCCTACTCTAGATGAAAAACGCAACGATGACAGATACACATTTAAAGTAATGTCTGTTTTGGCCCTAAGAAAGCAAACTTTCACAGGGGGAATGGCAGCCTCTCATTGGGCAGTGTCATGGTCCAATTTGCCCACTGTATAATCCCCATAGAGACAACTGTAGTAAGAACCTAAGAAGAGCTCTGCTGAGTCAGAGACCAAAGGCCTATGTAGTCTAGCATTCTTTTCACACAGTGGCCAACCAGCCGAAGACTGGTCCTCAGACACTAGGACATGAGTGCAATAGCACCCTCCATGTTCCCCAGCAACTGGTATTGTGAGGCATACTGCCTCCGATATAGGAGGTAATATATAGTGATCACAACTAGTAGCCATAGATAACCGTTTTCCTCCATGAAATGGGTGCAGCAGAGAAGCATGTCTGTAACACGGTTAATATGGTGCAATGAGTCTGGATTTCTGTGTATGCGTCCACACAGGCTTTCAGAGCACATCGCCACACAGCAGGGTGTTGCATGCCACAGGGTCAAGAGCAAAGTTTTCTTTTCCTGTGGTGTGTGCCTCATCATGCCAGCTGCTTGGGCTTATTCTAGCACACCAGTTGAAAGGAAGGAAGAACTACTGGAAAGACAGAAGACTGTCACTTTGCACATTGGCCACTGTTTAAAAAATGGTTAACAAACCATGGGTTGTTGAAAACGCAGAGGGAACAAGCAAGTGGGCTGGGCAGAGCAGCAGAAGTGCTTCAGACTCTGGGTTGTTCGTCCTCCAACAACCCAGAGTTCTGGGTTTGGACATCATGATAAACAACCTAGGGATGAAGCGGCCCTGGGTTGTTTATTGGAGCAGCTTGGCGGCCAGAAACCAACACGCCCCCTTACTCCTGCTAGATGTTTAGCAATCCACAGTTAACAAATCATGGGTCGCTGATAATGTGTGAACCAGGTCATTGTATGCATCATGTAGATCTCTTCATGTTCACCTAGTTAAGCTGTTTGTGGGTGATTTTTGATTCCATGGTTGAGCTACCAATGGCTCTCCACCAGCAGAGAACCCTCCATGTGATGGGAGCTGTGGTAGGCCTCCAATCCATGTGTGCCCATTGTTGTTAGGCCTCTACTTAACATGGCATTGGCTGCTGTGTGTGATGATGTTTGATCTCCAGTCTAAAATGTTATTGGGATTGAGGGCTTTGCTGACGCTTTTGGATTCCCACTTCCTGTGGCTACGTGAGGGATGTTTTGTGCTTTTGTGGGATCTCCTCTGACGATCGGCAGCTCTACTTTTTGTCGAGTTTTATCTTGTGATTTCAAAAGTTTTGTAAAGGTTCTAACATTTTAAAGAGATCCATGTTGGGAAGTGAAAGTGGAGTGTTTGTGAAGGGAAGGTTTTACCTGCTTGTCTGTTCCATCTATCTGGACTGGGGAACAACACGTTTTTTAAATGCTCTAAATCACCCTTCCCTAACCCGGTGCTGTCCAAAGGTTTTGGACCACAGCTTCTGTCAGCAGCAGACAGTGAGCTGGTTTGCACGTCACAATAACCTACCATGCGGTTCACCTGCGGGGCTCCAAGATGCACACCAGCTGCCATTTTGAATATGTAAGCCCCATGGGGGAATGCCACAGCTTGACGTGTTGTATGAACCCAGACATTATGGGTTATTTGAGGGTTAATAACCCTCAGATAACCTTAGAACAACCCAGGGGTTCACATGACGTGACAAGCTGCAGCATCCATATTCAAAATGGTGGCCAGCGCGCATCTCTGAACCCCACAGGTGAATTAACCTGTGGCTTATTGTGATATGTGAACCAGACCAGTGGACAGGGATGATAGGAATCATAGTCCAAAACGTCTTGCTTAGTTTAGTTCCAATATGGTGTATCCCAGGCCAAGTAAATACACCTGCATTTACCTTTATTACGAAGTTAGGGTCACTCTGGTGTGGCTCTGATTTATTTGTTTTTTGTTTTTTGTATTGTGACCTCCAGATCTCTTGAACTGCAACTTGCATAATTCCTGACTATTGGCCATACTGGCTAGAGCTTATGGGAGCTGTAGTCCAAAACATCTGGAGATTGCCTACTCCTTTAAGGACCTGTGATCTGAGGCCAAACCACTAGGGAGGTGTGAGGGAAGACTTAGGGCACCCTTCCCCAACCTGGTGTTCTTCAGGTGTTTTTGGCTACAACTCCCATCAGTGCCAGCCAACATGATTAATGTTCAGGGATGGTCGTAACTGTAGTCCAAAACATCTGGAGGGCACCAGATCAGGGAAGACTGACTTAGGGGGATTTGTTATTTTCCCCTCTATTCTTTTGTTATTGGATTTGTAGATTTAAGGAAAGCCCACCACCTTTTTGATGTGATCGTGATATTCTCCTACATCATTTCTCCTTTGGAAACAAAAATTAAACAAATGTTCTCCTCAATATAGTGTATCATTAAAAAAAAATGTAGGAATTTTGTAACATGAATTTTTGCTCCCATCACAGTATTAGGAAATTACTCCTAAATTATTCTCCATTACATCTGGGAGAACAGCGTCACCTTAATTTAAAAGCGGGGGTGGGGGGGACATCACAATGCAGTGTGCATCATGCATTGCTGCGGTAGGCCTTGAAATCATCAGTGTACCACTTCTTTTGTCTAGCATCCCTTTTCTTCCAAAGCTCCAGCTGGTTAATTTCCACCTTGGCTAGGAAGGATGTGGATTGGGCATTTGTCTTTTGGCCTAAGCTACCAGTTAGGGGCAGCCCTGGAAAGCAAGGTGCCAGACAGCATTGCAGGGCCTTGTCCAATGAAGAGGAGGCAGCAATGAGAGGAGGAGGTGCGTCAAGTCCTGCTTGCAGCAGGAAGGTTATGGCTTTGTAATCACAGTGGGAAAGCCAAATAGCAACTCATCCAAAAACTGGGGGATTTGCTCAGAGTCAACTCTATTCATTCATTACATCAAAGAAAAAAATGTAATTAAAACAAGACTGAAGTCAAGTGACTATATCAGTCCTGGCAGCATGATGTATCTGTTAGAGAACCATTGCATGCTGTTGCGCTAATATTCATTATTTGGAATGTACCAGCAGTGTGCAAATAAATACATCCTCTTCTCCCCTACCAAAAAAGCACGCCACTGTCTCCTAAAATGGCTTACAGCCCAGTGAAAGGGTGAGTGTACAAAAACAAGACACATTTTTTTTAAAGAAGTGCAATCAAGAAACAATTTATCAGTAATCTGCCATAGCTGCACAGAATGCCTGCTCTTTATATTGCATGATCCCTGAAATATATAGAGCAGGGGTGAGCAAGTTGTGGCCCTCCAGATGTGTTGGCCTTCAACCCCCATCAACTCTCACCACTGGCTATGGCTAGTGGGAGTTGTAGGCCAAAACATCTGGGAGGCCACAAGCTTCTTACAGAATTCATTATCAAGCAAATATTTTAAAAAGCAGCCGAATTTTAGATGTATGAATAAAGCCAGGCTAGTCATAAATGGCAATGTGTTTACCCACTTCTGATGATGGCCTGTTCATAGAGATTGTAGGGATAGCAGCAATAAATAGTTGCCTACTACTATACTATACTCCTGTTACTCCTCCTCCTCCTCTACAACACACATATTTAGAGTCAACATTTTCAGTTCACAGTATGTTGTCTTCAAAGGATATGTTGGCATGGAGCAATTTTCACATGATTTGTTCTATTAAACACTTGTGAAGTTTTCAACAAATACAGTCCACTGCCCCAACTTGCTATCTATTTCCAATATATTTGTTTAGCCCTAAAGTAGTATCCTAGAAAACTTTGCTGCATGTGTTGTATCCAATGGTGTAATTCCTCCAGCAGGAGGAAACATCTGGCAGAACAGATCTCCCGCTCTCCTCTGCAGCCCTATATGCATGCCTAAGAGCTTTTCTACATGAGGCTGTTAATCAGCTGCATCTACTTTTGGTTTCATCACAGAATGGTGATCTGAACACTACATGAGGAGCGTTTCCTTTCCTGATTTCTTGCTACATAACCTCTAGGAGGTATAGTGGAATAGTGGAAATACAACTAGAGGAAATAGTGCTTTCTTGCGCTTTCACAATTAAATGCCGCACTTTTTGTGCTCTAAAAATACTCACCAAAAATGCTGGTTAGACACAGAAGCAAAACTGGAGGGTTACCACATTATCTAAAAAACCTGTAAGCCACTGTGAATAGGGAATGATGAGTGCATGATAAATGCCTCATATAGAAAAGCCCTTAAACTGCTCCAGAAGGTTACGGGACCCTGTAGTAACAGATTTGGGGGATACACGGGGGACTGCGGGAGGGGGGAGAGAATGGGAATGTCCCATCATCTGAATCTCATTATGTGAGTTGACTTCTTCTTGCTCGAGGACTGGATCCAACCCATTGTCCTTAGCCTTAGCATTATAAGAAAATGTTTTGCAACTCCTTTCATCCCTTTCACCACCATCACTATCTTTTTAAAGAGATATTCTACAGTGCAATCCTGTGCATGTCTACTCATTAGTAAGACCCATGGCATTCAGAGTGTGCATAGAATTGCTGCCAGTCCCATTGAACTCAGTGAGGTTTACTTCTGCATCAACATACCTGGGGTTGCATTCTTAATCTTTTATTTCAGTCTGTGTGCTTGCACTCTCCTGCTCACCAGTCTTCACACACAAAAAACCTCGTGCAAAAATGAAAACTGCTTCTGATTACACATCCCCACCTTTTTTTGGAATCCCTTACTATTTTTTTTAGCCCTTATTTTTATATATTTCTTTTAAATATCTGAGTCACTTTGTACTAAAAATTCCAAAATACATATTAGTGCAATACCTTTATTAGGTGTTAATAGGAAATTTTAATTTTTTTCTTATGGCCAACAAAAATATCTGTTTTATGATGGTACCTGTTTTGACCTTTGCCTTTTCTACTAAAAGTATTTGAACTGACATACCATCATAAAACCAAACTATCTCACCGATCAGGATTAAAACATTCATTCTTTGTGTGGCGTATATTTAAAGATTCAAATCAAAGATACGTGTGTGTGTGTGTGTTATTCATAACGCTAACATGGACTAAATTACAAGTGAGAGTTTTTGAATGACTGAGTTTATCTGGCTCAGTACCCCATGGTTCTGTAACTTCATTTATGTTCATGAAATTACACAGTGAAAGTGGACAAGGCATTAACTATGGTGTATGGCTTTAACAGAAATCCCAAATTGGGAGCAATGACCACAGATGGTTTCAATGAAAAACAGATGGTTTTTTCAGGTACATTAGATGAAAAGGTACAGAGTGCTGTCCTTCAAATACAAACCTTATATTGCAAGCTTGCATTCAAAGAAGGGAAAGAGTGTTTTCAAGCCCTCTTTAGTATAAGAGAACATTAGGTACCCTTTATTGGTGTCCTGTCTTGAGAACCTTGCGAATCCCTCATATGAAGGAGCAATTGGACAATGAAGGAAAGGTAGATGAAAGAAACAGAAAAATACATTTATTGCTATATGCATATTTACCTATTTCTACAGTCATTGTGTGGATCACAACAAACTCTGGCAAATTCTGAAAGAGATGGGAGTAGTCTCCTGAGAAATCTGTACGGGCGTCAAGAAGCAACAGTAAGAACCAGACATGGAACAACTGATTGGTTCAAAATTGGGAAAGGAGTACGACAAGGCTGTATATTGTCGCCCTGCTTATTTAATTTATATGCAGAGTACATCATGAGAAACGCCGGGTTGGATGAATCACAGGTCGGAATTAAGATTGCCAGGAGAATTATCAACAACCTCAGATACGCAGACGATACCACCCTAATGGCAGAAAGTGAAGAGGATCTAAAGAGCCTCTTGTTGAGGGTGAAAGTGGAGAGTGCAAAAGCTGGTTTGAAACTCAACATTAAAAAAACTAAGATCATGGCATCTGGCCCCATCACTTCCTGGCATTTAGAAGGGGAAGAAATGGAAGCAGTGACAGATTTTACTTTCTTGGGCTCCAAGATCACCGCAGACGGTGACTGTAGCCATGAAATTAAAAGACGCTTGCTCCTTGGGAGGAAAGCTATGGCAAACCTAGACAGCATAGTAAGAAGCAGAGACATCACCTTGCCGACAAAGGTTTGTATAATCAAAGCTATGGTTTTCCCAGTAGTAATGTATAGCTGTGAGAGCTGGACTGTAAGGAAGGCTGAGTGCCGAAGAATTGATGCTTTTGAACTGTGGTGCTGGAGAAGACTGTTACGAGTCCCCTGGACTGCAAGGAGGTCAAATCAGTCAATCCTAAAGGAAATCAACCCTGACTGCTCATTGGAAGGACAGATACTGAAGCTGAAGCTCAAATATTTTCGCCACCTAATGTGAAGGGAAAGCTCCCTGGAAAAGACCCTGATGCTGGGAAAGATTGAAGGCAAAAGGAGAAGGGGACTGCAGAGGATGAGACAGCTAGCTAGCATCACCAATGCAATGAGTAAGAACTTGAGCACACTCCGGGAGAGAGCGGAGGACAGGAAGGCCTGGTGTGCTATGGTCCATGGGGTCACAAAAAGTCGGACACAACTTAACGACTGAACAACAACAGTCATTTAGAAAAATATATTTACCTGGTGTCATTGTGTGACCATTCAAATTATTATTTTATTAATTAATTAAAGAATTTAAAAACTACCTTTCAGGGCACATTGCCCTCACAAGACAACATTCAAGAAACTCATAACAAAATATAATACTATATAAAATCACAGATTGAAACCACACTATACCCCTTTTTAAAAAGGAGCAACAATTAGTCAAAGTGTAGCACTTAATTCAAGGCAGATCAAAATTATAAAAATGTCTTAAAAGTTCTCTTGAAAATTAATAGTGATGGGCTGTGCTTATTTCATAGGGGAGGGAATTCCATAAATGAATATACTTTTCCACAAAAAGGCCAATAATCGGACTTTCGCATGACCCAATATCCCACCATGGGTTATTTAATCCACAGTGAGGCTGCAGCATGTGCAGCCGCCATTTTGAATATGCCACCCCTGCTCAGGGGGTGTTGTGTTGTGTGAACCAGGCAAGTGTGGGTTATGTGAGGGTTAAACAACCCTCACATAACCCATGGCCTGTTTTGTTTAACCCTTGCATAACCCATGTTTGCTGGGTTTGCACAACACCCGAGTTTAGTTAAATAAGCCATGATGAGCTCCGGTGTGTTGTCTGAACCCAGTCACTGTGAAGCCTATTTTTTTTATTAATCAACTTTAGTATCTGTGGCCCAAAAAGCACTTTATCCAGGAGAGGGGAAGCAGTTCTGGGCCACTTTCATAAATAATAATTATTACACATAGCATTGATAGAGCATTTCAGATGAATTGACCTGGTTCACATGATCAAACAGCCCCCCCATGGCTTATTTACGCCACAGTGGACTGCAGTGCGGTGTGAGCAGGTGGCCATTTTGAATATTCAAGCCACAACCATGGCTTGCCATTACATCCAAACCCAGCAAAGGTAGGTTGTTGCCATGGTTAACAAACCACCCAGAACCATGGGCTGTCTTAGGATTGTCGGTGGTTTGTTAACCATGCCAACAACCCAAGCCCACCAGCTTCAGATGTCACAACAATCCGTGGTCATGGCATGAATATTCAAAAGTCAGCTGGCATGCGCTGGCACGACCCACAACCCACTGTGGCTTAAACAAGCCACGATGGGCTGCAATGATCATACAAACTGATCTATGTCTCAGTAAACCTTTAAACAACCCTAAAAGGTAGGCCAATATTATTATTCCCCACACACTGCAGACAGGGAGTCAAGACACAGTAGTTTGCCAAAGGCCACCTAGCCAGTTCATGGCAGAGGTGAGATTTGAACTAGGGACTTTCTGGTTCACAGCTCAGTTTCTTAACTACTATGTTACACTGGCTCTCTTCTCCCAGAAATGCTGTGACACACAGGTGCATGATAGTTCCAGCATCAGACTGACTAGACAGCTCATCTAAACAACTCAGGGAAGATGCCATAGTAATGGGCCATAGCTGTCTGTGCTCAGAATAACCTCCTCCAGCGGCACCAGTCTGCTGCATGAAGGGAAGGGCAGAGACACACCATTGCCAATGACAGCTGCCTCATCTGCACTTCAGCTGGGATCAGGTCCATATTCCAGCACTGGGGCCTGAAGAACTGACCTGTGAACTCCTACCTCAATCCAGTGGCTCATAAGACTGGGAATGTTGTGGTATGTCTACAAAATAAATAAAATATGCCAATGACCATTTTCTGACAATAGTTTGGACAGTTAACATCTCTCTCTAGAAGAGAGAGTTTTCAACATTCTGTCACGTTCTAGTGCAACCAAGGAACAAACATCACGATGAGGCCATGCAGATGCAGGGCTGGGCTCTATGCAGCTGAGACCAGTGTTGATTCTCAGTGGCTGAGGACAGATAGATTCCAATGCCCACCCCAAGTTGTGTCACTGAGTACACCTCTTTACCTTTCCCCATGGGGGTGATTAGCAGCCATTCACTTCTACAGGAGAAAGTGACACTGCACCTGGGGACACTGTTGTAGTGAGGGTAAATCTGTCTTCCGTCCCTGACAGAGATCCTCTGGAAGGCACAATATGAGTCTGCTTGTGCGTGTGAACTTCATCCTGTAATGGTCCTTGCCCTAAAGAGGCCTACTGTCCACACAGATCCCCCCCAGCGCCAGCTCCATGTTTGTTTGAGGAGCCTTGAGCAAGACACCCTCACCAGGCCCCCGCTCTCAGGGAGTCCCCTTTCTCAGTACCATTGTCACCAGCTGCTATTCCTCCTCCTCCCCTTTCTCATCATTGCTTCCCCCTTTGACTGGCAAAAAGCCAAAGAGCAAGCAGGCAGTGGTATCTACTGCTCCTCCTTCTCACCACCACCACGAGAGGCAGGTGAACAAGCAGGCTGCAGTCTTCGAGGAGAAGCAATTCTGGGGGGCTCTCGTCAATGGGCCTCTGCTGGGGTGTGTGCCTTTGGCAGGTGCCCAATAATGCCTACCTTTGACCCGGGCTCTGCTCCCAGCAATGCTAATGATACACATTTTGTTAGTAAAAAGAACATAAGAACTGGCATGAAGGGACAGTGATATGGACAACTCTCAACTAGCATTAACAAACTGTTGTGGAATTTGGTATCACATTTCACACTGTTGCTCTGCCATAGAAAACGGAAGCCCAGTAAAAACTCAGTAGAATACACGCAAGCTGCTCTGTGGTACTGAATTCTATTATTTTGGCCTCTTGTGGAAAAGTCCAAATTGAAACGACCTCCATTTGTGGCGGCACAGTTTTATTCCTTTGGTGAAAGAGGAACAGCACAGAACAATGCTATGAATGTGCTCAAAAAACAAGCAGCCTAATTCAATATGCCACAGGTGATGTGTGGTCAGGATTAAGAGCGCTAAGATCCTTGGCTGCACTGACAAGTCAGAAAAGAGTGCCCTGCAGCTGGGCCACCTTTTGCACCCCTGCTAGAACTACCAGTACTAGTCTCTGCATGTTTGTGTCTGTGCGGGGCTAGACCACTGCTATATTGTCCATGATGCAGCCACATTTTTCAACAATCATGTTGGGGAACTCTGCCACCTCAATTTCTGTGTAGTTTCCTTTCTTGACAAGATACATCATGGGAAGTGGAGAACTCTGTACCACTGCACAGGTTCTCTCTCCATAGCCAAAGTGGTGCGGCAAGTTCTTGGGCTGCCGGCAGCCACCCATGCAGCGGTAAGCCTGGTAGCCAGCTGGCTCAATAATCCAATACTGAGTCCAGGTAAGCTCTCGGAAATTGATGTAATGTTCTTGTCGGCAGCAGATGGCCTTCTCTGTCAAGGTTCCTTTGTTACAGTCCCCAGGTCCTCTGTCAAAAAGAAAAACCAATCATTTTATGTTTATTTTATTTATTTTTTATTTTATTGCATTTATACCCCGCCTTTTTTTTCCTCTTGCAAGGAACCCAAGGCGGCTTACATTATCCACCTCCTCTCCATTTTATCCTCACAACAACAACCCTGTGAGGTGGGTTGGGCTGAGAGTCTGTGACTGGCCCAAAGTCACCCAGTGAGCTTCCATGGCCGAGTGGGGACTAGAACCCGGATCTCCCAGCTCCTAGTCCAACACCCTTGCCACTACACCACACACTGGCCCTGAGATGGGGA
Source organism: Heloderma suspectum (assembly GCF_057233095.1). Lineage (NCBI taxonomy): Eukaryota > Metazoa > Chordata > Lepidosauria > Squamata > Helodermatidae > Heloderma > Heloderma suspectum. The sequence goes on from NC_139458.1 coordinate 392,746,315, forward strand.
ATCAGGACACACTGGAAAGAGCTGAGCTACTATTTATTTATTACTTTTCTATACCACCCAATAGCTGAAACTCTTTTGAGTAAACATGGTTCATAGAATCATAGAATCGTAGGGTTGGAAGTGGCCTACAAGACCATCGAGTCCAACCCCCTGCTCAATGCAGGAATCCAAGTCAGAGCATCCCTAAAAGATGGCTGTCCAGCCTCGTCTTGAACACCTCCAGTGTGCGAGAGCCCACCATCTCCCTAGGTAATTGGTTCCATTGTCGTATTGCTCTAACAGTCAGGACGTTTTTCCTGATGTTCAGCCGAATCTGGCTTCCTGTAACTTGAGCCCATTATTCGTGTTCAGATTGGGTTTAACTATCTAACCTTTACCTGATATTTTCATCTTTATGAAAGGATAGTAAAACTACAAGGGGTCACCATGTGGTTACAGTTTGAGACTTACCCATATATTTCCAGGTTGAGAGTGTAAAGCACCAACTCAGGTTTTCCCAGTGCCTTATCCGAAGGGTCCTGAGATGTAAAGCGCACAACTTTGGCCATTTCAGAGGCATAGCTGCCTACCCTTTCTCCTTCAATCCAGATCTCCAGGAGTATTGGCCCTGGCTTCTTTGCTTTTAGCCAAAAATGCACAGCTTGGGTGACGTCGAAATTCCTCCAGCCAGACTCCATAACTGGAACTAACCTAAATAAGAAAATGGATTAACAATGGAGATACAGCCTGGAATGTCTGAGGTATAAAAACACATGTATGCAGTGGTGCAGCCAGGTGATTTTAGACTCTGGCTTTAATGACTTGGTGGCGGGGTGGCGGGCACTTTAGAGGACTTTGTGGATTACTTTAGTTGTGAAGTACACAACTAACATTTCTCTTCCCCCTGACTGCCATTCCATACTTTACAACTACATTCCTTATAGTGTAGAACAGCCTTCCCCAACCTGGTGCCCTCCAGATGTGTTGGGCTACAACTCCCAGCATATTCCAGCCAGCATTGTAGTCCAATACATCTGGAGGGCACCAGGTTGGGGAAGGCTGGTGTAGAATGTTTGCCAACCCTGCTAAAAAACATAATAATACTCTGAGCATGTGCAGTTTTGCATTGTAAGCTCACTTAAATCATAGTATCATCATGACTACAAGAATAAAATGGAGTTTGCTCCTGCTGCCCTCTAGGTGGTCACTGAAAATCAGGCGGAGGTACCTTCCCTGAGCCGAGCCCGCTGCCAATGGAAGGCACACACCCTGGACCCAACCCAATGCATTTAACCTAGCATGCAGTTTGTTCCTGGTACGACACCTGGTACAGCAGTTGTGCATTTGGTATATTGACTGTGCCACAGTTCTAGACAGATATGTAGAGGCATTGAAAACACAGCTTCACCTGCTAGCTGGGTGCCAGCTGAAGCAATCATTGCTTTACTGTATGCCAAACTGCTCTTGGTTTTGTTTAGCTGCAATCGTGCATTAAATTTTAGTACTGTCTGGGCTAGATGTTTTATTGCTGGTGTATGTTGCTTTGATTAATTTTTGCTGTTTGATCATTGAATGGGATTTTATTATATGGGATTTTATTGTGTGAGCTGCCTTGTTGGGAGGGCTTTCGCGCTTAAAGGCGATGGAGAAATATCTTAAATAGAATACATAAATTGTGACTGCATGGATATACTGAGCCCATTCCCATTTGGTTGTATGAACTTACTTTTTTTAATGGATAATATTAAAAGTACTGCAGTATTAGCCACAACTTTAGCCAGGGGCTCTGATTTGGAGTAGCACTCCTGTGCAGTGCAAGCATGGGGTTTTCGAGGGCCTTTGGGCAAGACACCTTCAATGGGCCTCCTTCTTCAGTGAGTCTGCCTTCTCAGCGCCATTGTCACCAGCTGCTCTCATTCCTCATCCTCTTTCTCATCATTGCTACCATTTGCCTGCTTGACAGGCAGAGAGCCAGTGAGCAAGGAGGCCGTGGCATCTACTCCTCCTCCTTCTCACCACCAGTGTCGTCTGGGCCAGACCAAGAGGCAGGTGAGCAAGCAGGTTGTGATGGTGAAGAGTAGGAGCGATTCCAGAGGGCTCTTGTCAGTGGGACCGTTAGGATGTGGGCCTTTGGCAGGTGCCCAACCAAGCCTACTCTTGATGCCAACCCTGCAGTGCAGCATCATGGACAGCTGTGTGTATATCCTCAAGGTGACTTGAGAACTGTCCCTGACAAGGTAACCACTACATTGTAGTGAACAGGATGCCCGCGCTTGTGTGGGAACTCAGTGGGCTGGTTCGCATGATTGCCACAGACCTCCATGGCTTATTAAGCCATGGTAGGATGCGGTGCGTGCCAGCTGCCCTTTGGAATATTCAAGCCACTGCGGGCAGTCGCCGTGGTTCATTGTGTCATGTGAACCCGGGGGTGGTGGTGAGAAACTGGCAAGGGTTAAATAACCCTTGCATAACCCATGGGCTGTTCTTGGGCACCTAAACAACAATAGTGTGAACTGGCCCACTGACATCAATGGGACTTACTCCCAAGTAAGTGAGTGGAGGATTGCAGCCTTAATGTTGCCCAAATGTTGATTTCTCTTATTTAAGGCAGATGGATATTTCAGCACATGATGGAAGCAGGAATCATATGAGTTATCTATCACATGCAAGTTAGCAACATTGAATTAGAGTAGACACAGAAATGCCATTTAGGGAAGGCTGGGATGGTGTGTGGGGCAAGTCCTCACTCTTCTGGATTATGTTTCAGACCCGATATGATCATTCCTCAAGAGAAACTATACGAAGGGCTGGATGTGCCTGATCTTGTCTGATCTCAGAAGCTAAGCAGGGTCAGCCCTGGTTAGTACTTGGATGGGAGACCGCCTGGCAATCAGGCTTCCTGCACTGAGCAGGGGGTTGGACTTGATGGTCTTGTAGGCCCCTTCCAACCCTATGATTCTATATGTTTATGATTATGAAGTTTAAAACCCTAAAATATTCTTAAAACACATGCTGCTCTGTTTTGTTTGTTTGCAATTTTAAGTAGGAAAGAAGTCTTATATTTTGCTGGGAATTTTGCCTTCTTCCTCTGAATCTACATCATTGACTATAGTAGCATTCAAGTGCACTTTTCCTGAGCCAGTCGACTGGTCTCTTCAATCGTACCTGGAATCAATCAAAGAGGTCCGGTTGGTGCCATTCTCCTGAAGCTGCACCCAGTACACGCTCACCCTGGCATTCATGACCGGCCTCTGAGACGGCCTGCTTGGCAGGTGTTTCCTCTCCAGGGGCTTTTTGAAAAGCTTCAGCTCAGCCATGGTGACTTCACTGTTTTCTGGTATCCTGCCTTCCATGTCGAAGATCAGATTCTGACGGGTGGCATCCGAATAGAGAACATCTCCTGAAATATCTGTGTGCATTTGGGAACAGCAGAAAGTTCATCATAGTTTCCACCTCCCACTGAAGAAAAAAGCAATAATGCTATACTTCCATGTTGCATTACATACAGCCTTCCCCAAGCCGGCGCCCTCCAGATGTGTTGGACTACAACTCCCATCATTTCCCATCATTTCCAGCCAGCAGGGCATGGACTTTGGTGGCTGGTGATGATATGGGTTGTAGTCCAACACATTTGGAGGGTGTCTGGTTGGGAAAGGCTGCATTTTTAGAACATGCATCCCTTGGTGCTCGGGAAGGCGTTCTCTTTTCTAATGTGCCATCAGGTCGGCCTGGTCCTCCTTCATATGCTACCCAGCAGATAAAGGAAAGAGAGTGTAAGTCTTAAGCTTTAAGATGCTATTTTCCAGTTCAGGACACTGATCTCTGGGTTCTGCATAACAGATAACAGAGGAAAGGGTTTAAGGCTCGGGCGTGCTGAGAACTGTAGGACTTTTTGCTTGTCTAAACATGCATAGGATGGCAGCGTAAGTCAAACACTTGGGAAACAGCACTATTTATAAGAATAGCTGAGCAATGGGAGAAGCTGCCTAATGAAGTTGTACAGTCAACTTGAGGAGGAAGAGGAAGAGGAGGAAGAGCTTTGTGGTTACTTCATTTGTTGGAAACCTGTTCCAGTGCATGCAGTGCACATCCAGTCCCTAGCATTCCTCTAACTTCATCCTGCACTGCAGCTCTCTTTCCCCCGCCCCTCTTTCACACACACTACAGGTGCTAAAAAAATATGCATCAGTGTGGTCTGGGTCAACTGCACAGCAGGAATCCTATTTCGGTTCAGTGAAAAGGGCACCTGCTTTCCCCCCCAGCCCCTTTCCTTCATACAGTGTTTCCTGAGTTACTAGTTTAGTACCCAAACACTGAACGGAGATCATGTAATGTTGCCCTCTGGACATTCCCTCAGGGAAGAGAATTGTACTCTAAATCAGCCTTCACCAACCTGGTGCTCTCCAGATTTGTTGGACTACAACTCCACTCACCCCAGCCGGCATGGTCAATTAGCATACTGGCTGCGGATGATGGCAGCTGTAGTCCAACACATTCAGGGGGGCACCCGGTCCCCTCCTGAAGCCTTTCCAGTGGACAGCCATGTACTACATAGGTACTGCTGAAAAACATTGCATGCAAGCTGAATGTTAGCACATTCCTCACTCTTCCTTGGTTGTTGGGAAATGGTATAGTTCAGCTCACCACATAGCTGGAGACCACAAATGTGTAGAACCATAATGTAGGATCTAAAAACAAAAACAGCAACTATACAGTAAGTGGTTGCCTTATTTCCCCTTCATTGTATTCCTATTTTAAACATTCCACTTGTTTTTAAAAGTACAAATAGAATTAGCAGAAACAGGCTACAATCCTGTACATGCTTACCTGAGAATAAGTCCCACTGAACTCATTAAGACTTACTTTTGAGTAGACATGCATAGGATTGAGCTGTCAGACTCCAACCCAACACACCTTTACTTGGGAATAAGTCCCTTGGACCCACCAAATCTTACTTCTGAGTAAACACATTTTGGATTGTGCTGCATGTAAGGAAAGTGATGCCAATTTATCTTGTGAAAAGTTAATTTCTAACAGATTCAATGTCTGACTACTATGCCTGGTTTAAATAGTGGAGGCTGGTGGCTCCAATGTCAGTAGGGTGGTGAATTCACTCTGGGTTTCAGTCAGAACTTTAAAGGAGCTATTCAAGGTGCAAAGCAGTGGATCCACTACCCCACTGACATTGGGGTCACCAGCCTCCACTGAGTTTAAATATGGCAATATAATGATATAATGCAATGGAAAATTATTCAAGAGGCATAACATTTCCTGAAATCAATCTTGTCATGCTTTAATTGTTAAGCAAGCCTTTTCACACACCACCACCTTATCATCCCTTTGATGACAAATATTTTATATATACAGAAAAATTGCAAGCTGCAAATGTAATCTTTGGGTATACATTTGGCTCTCGATGTCTCAGAGACTTCATCTCAGTGATTTGCACTTAGTTTATGAAACAGGTGAAATCTATGAAGTCTCAGAGAAGACATGGCTTTCCATTTAGGGCTGAGGGTTTGCTTTGAATTCCCTGTAAGAATCGCAGCGATGTTTACCTGCATTGCCTGGAATTCCTCTCAGGATCCCGGCTAGACTTGGCAGTGCCCTCCGCTTCACTCGGTGACGCTTCAGCATGGAAATGTATTTATTCCTTATATTCTGTGGAATGATCAAATTCTCCAGGTCGGTCCTCTGAAAGGTGGGGACTTCAGGAAGCCCTAATTTTTCCAGCAATATCTGCTCGAGACCTTTCTGGGTAAATCCACTGGCAGTGGCAGCTATGAAGAGGGCACAGGTTATCATCCAGGCCCACCTAAGGCTCATGGCCATCCTTTGCCTATCAATCAAACGTGGGGGAAAGTCCCTTAAATCTCCCTCCTCGGCGCAAGCTGTTCTTGGCAGAGAAGAGAATGCTCTGTGAGGCTGCAAGCTGCCTGAATGGGAAGGAGAACTACTCCGATGGCTTTATATAGCGAGTCTGATACCACAGGCATAACAAATTCCACAAGCCGAAGTGAGGCTGAGGACTGGAAGTGTTACATCCCCTTTGATATAACCAAGCAATAGTAACACCTCCCAGTGCTGTAAACATAATCCAGGAATATTTAGAACATCGTGTGTTCCAAAACCTCTCAGTGAACCAAAATATAAACATCTCAGGCCTGCTTCATTCATCGTATTTCCCCACTCATCTGCCTGAGACACTCTCCCCTACACAAGGAAAACATGTGGACAGGATGATGTTTGAAGTGTGTTGCTGCAACGGTTTTTCCTCCAGTAAATATATGGGTTTGGTATGTGGGTGGGTATTGTTAAGTCACTTTGATTTCTACTATTATTAGATCCTGCTTCATAAACCAGCAAACGTTGCACAAAAGTCTTGTGGATTCCAATGAAAAGACGACAATTTTCAAAGTGACTAACCGTGCAATTCTATGCATGTCTACTCAGATATAAACCAAGGAGGCTTACTCCCAGGTAAGTGGCTATAGGATTGCAACCTAAACTGCATTTCTGCAGGGTACAAATCTTATGGTGTACACATACATCACCAACACACTCAACTCAACATGTCTCATGCAGAAGGCAAGGATATCTTCCAGAGCTTTTGTGATAAAGATGGAGCAGATTATAATGTATCAGGCAATTTTTTAAAAAATGAGTCTCCTAACAAGAGATATTAAAATAATATTCTCCAGAATAATCTTTCTAGTCCAAATATTTTCTTTAACCGAGTTTGTGAATTATAACTACATTGTTGCTGTCAAATAGGCATTAATTATAACACTTTGGTGGTTTATCTCCTTGAACCAGAGAGGGTATTTTTGAATTTTAGGTGTCTAAAAATATACAGATGGAGCATTTTTAAAAGGCTATTTGCATGATTTTTATTATGGCCTCCTGTAATTTTAAGTATAGTATGTGAGGTTTATTTTAAGCTGTATTGTGTATGCCTTGTTGCTGTCTGAAATGTAATGGGTTGTTTTTTCAGGAATGAAGCCTGTAAAATCTCATTACTCCAGTAACACCAATTATTGCAGATGATGACTGCCTTTGAGTAGGGGCAAACTTAAGATGAATGGACTTCTTTCCTGTGGAGTTATTGTTTCGGAAAGTTTAACTTGTTTGCCTCTCTGGTATCTCCATTTATACAAATCAGAGAGCTGTCAACAAAAAAGTTTCTCCAAGTGCAAGGCTATATTGAAAAATAAGAACATAAAAAGAGGCCTGCAGGATCAGACCAAAGGCCTATTTAGTCCAGCATCCTGTTTGCCACATAGGCCAGCCAGATACCCCACTGGCCAGCCAGATGCTCAAGGGAAGCCCATGAGGAGGGCATGAGGCAATAGCTTTTTCCTACTGTTGTTCCCCAGCAATTGCTATTTGGGGGCATGTTGCCTCTGATTCTAGAGGTAGCATCTACCAATCATGACTAGTAGCCATTGATAGCTTTATCCCCCATGAATATGTCTAATCCCCTTTTAAAGCCATCTAAGTAGCAAAATCCATAGTGTATGTGTTGAATCTCCATTCAGCTTCATTGGATGACCCCGGCTTTTGATATCATGAGAGAGGGAGAAAAACATTTCCACTTTCTCTACAACATGCAGTTTTATAAACCTCTGTCACGTCCCTTTCAGAGATGCAGCCACCAGAGCTGGACACAGTATTCCAAGCGTGGTCACACCTTAGTTTGTACAAAAGCATTATAATACTGGCAGTTTTATTTTTGGTCCTTTCCTATGGATCTTTTGCATAGAATTTGCCTTTTCCACAGCTGCTGCACACTAGGTCAATGTTTTCACTGAGCTGTCCACTACAACACCAAGATATCTTTCTTGATCAGTCACAGCTAGCTCAGATCCTATCAGTGTATATGTAAAGTTAGGTTTTTTGTTTTGTTCTTTGCCCCAGTGTGCCTCATTTTATACTTACTTACATTGAACTGCATTTGCCATTTTCATGGCCATTCACTCAATTTGGAGAAATCCTTTAGAATTTTTTGCTATCTTTGTTTTTACTATCCTGCTGTGCATCAGAATCCATGTGCATACCAGAATCTCTGTATATTTCCTAGTACTGCTGGATTGAGACTATGACAGGCATATGGGGCACTCCAGTGAAATCAAGGAATTTCTTTCTAGATCATGATTGAGATCTAAAGCCCTGAATGCATGGGGACTTCCTATTCTCTTTGAAGGCATTGGCTATGAAGGTGAATACTTTGCTTTTCTAGGATTACTACCTTTATTTTAAGATCCTAAGGGAGGAGCAGGCAACCAGGCATCCTCCAGATATTTTGGATTACAAGTCCCATAATCCCTGGCAATTCACCATTCTGGCTGGGGCTTATGGGAGCTGTAGTCCAAAACATCTGAAAGTCACCAGGTTGCCTACCCCACCCTAATGAATATGATATTAAAAATAAGAAGGACCTGTGCATTAAACAAAAAAGCAGGTAGGTCAAAAAGCATCCAGGTGGGGAATGCCAGATCCCCCATGCACTCTCCCTTGTGCTGTGAAGTGAAGCATCAACTAGAATAGGGAAGCCTCTGTTTCAACATCAGAGCTGCTGAATTACACTTATTATGTGCATAGGGTGAGGAATGCAGGATTAAAGAGACCATGTTACATTAGTTTCAGATATTTATTTATGAGGCTGTCCATAACATTACACAGCCAACCATTTCTTACACAGATTGCCGTTCTTGATCCAACCCTCATCCTTGCACAGAAGTGACCTGGGCATGCAAGTGTGTAAACATCTCTGTGTCCACCACCAGGGTGTGCAGTGGTTCCATACTGCTCACACACTCCTCCTGACCAGATGTTCAGTGTTACTTTGCCTTTCTGATGTACTTAGCACATACTGGTGCCGGGGTCTGTATTTGTGAAGCAACTGGCCAGAACTCCCTGTTTCCTCCCTGCCACCTAACAAATGATCCATGTTGTCAGAGGGGTCGGGACAGACTTGTGAACAACTTCAGGCAGGAGCCCCACTGACACATAAGAGTCATGAGAAAATCTTTCTGGGTTTAAGATTTTGATATATCATTTAAAATATCTGCATTGTACATTCCTTTGGAAAGGATAAACTATTATTCTTTCCTCAGTAATGGAAGGCATTGTTAAAGATAAACTTATTAGGCATGTAGAAAAACAGATCTTCCTGTAGAAGAATCAACTTGGCTTCTGCAAAGGTAAATCTTGTTTCACTAAAGTCATGTTGACATGCAACAGTAAGCCATAATTCTGGAGAATCCTGGATTACTAAAACCAATGTGTGCATTGATGGTTCCCTCCCACTCAGGTCCACCCACCAGTGGCTAAACTAACCAGAAATGAAAGCTTATCATGTAGACCCAACCAGGGATCCTGGCTTGTTGCACCCCTTACAAGCCAGGATTGCAAGCCAGGGTTTGTTCTTAGTCTACAAATTCTGGTTTGTTTGGGAGCAAAAAGTCAGGAGCCCCATTTCAGACAACATACTAAGCTTTCATTTTCTGTGTCCTGTTCTGTGGTCCCTTGAGGAACCTGGGGAAGTAGGGGAAGTACTTTCCAGTAGGGGAAGCTGGTAGCATCTGATGGCAGTCAGAACAAGGCAAGAAGAAAATACAACCTTGGATAGCTCCAAGTGGGTCCTACTGGTTGGAACTCTCTCCTACTACAAAAATAGGAGGATGTTGTCTCAGCAGGGAGCCTAAGCCAATTGAAGCCTTATGTAGGCTAACAAGACCTATAGTGTAGTCAGCTCCACCCCTCCCAGAGGAACTAATTGGCCCCTCACTGGATTTTGTAGTCTGAGACTTCTTCGAGGCTGGGGAGATGGAGGTTCTGTAGCAGACTCTTTCTCTGAGTCAAAGGATGATGGCAAGACTGTCTCCTCTGGTCAGGAGGGCCCAGAATAAGGAAGTGACTGTTCTATCACTGAGGAAGTAGCCTGTGCCTCAGCTTCATCAAAATCTTCTGCTGCACACTGGAAGGTCCAAGGGCTAAAGGTCATGACATTCTGGTTAGTTCAGCTGTTCCCACTGGTGGGAGGAACCAAGTGGGAGCAAAAGGGCTGCATGCACCAGCACAGAGCTCATTCATAGCCAGGATTCTGGAATTCTGGCTCCCCATTGCATGCAAATGCAGCCAATGACTTCTTCCAGAGTGTCAGCAAGCATGTGGACAGGCGTGATGCAGTAAATACTGGGTAGACAGTGTACAGTTGAACTTTAAAAAAGCATTTGACAAAGTCCTCACCAATCACTTCTGAGTAAATTTAGCAGACATGTGATAAGAGGATGGTTCTCTTATGGATCAGTAACTGGTTAAAGAACAGAAAGCAGAGAGTAGGAATAAATGGACACTTCCTCCAACAGAAAGATTTAAGAAGTGAGGTCTCCCAAGTGTCTACGTTAAGTTTGATACTTTTTCCCTGGTTCATAAATGATCTGAAGTTAGAGGTGAACAGTGAGGAGGCCAAGTTTGCAGATGATATTAAATTATTCCATGGCTACTTCTAGACAGAGGCCTAGTACTACCAATCAAAAGACATCATGCAGCTATTATACCTTTCCCTCCTTAATGTTTTTTTTTTCCAGTAAGAAAAAATATGGAAGAAGTGGTGGCAAAACATGGAAGGGTTACAAATGGTAGATGACACCATTGAGACCCCCATAAAATCCAGTGTTTGAGGCAGGGTGATTGCAGGAAAAAAGCTGTCAGGCTTATAATATAAAGACACGTCAGGAAAGAAAAAAGGGATGGCAAGTGAAAAGGAAAACATGAATACTCAGGCACAAATTCTTAATGTTGCACAATTCTTATAACGACCATCTGTAATGAAGTTGTAATGTTGTGATGGATGTTAGTGCAGCCAAACGTTGCTCTTATCATAAGTACTCATCTAACATGACTACACCATATCATCTACATACACATGTAATGTATTAATTCCTACCGAGAAATGTCTTCATGTGGGAAATTTTTAATGTGCGAAAGTAACAAGGTTTTCTTTAGGTAGTCCCCAACAACAGCAAGACTGAAGTGCACAGTTGATATTTTGAACTCTTTGGGGTTTTGAGTTTTGCTGGTAGAAAGCAAGCATGAATGAGAAGAGGAATAACATTGACCAGCATCTCAGAGGTGACCAGAGGGTTTGTAAATGAAAATTGCTATGTAAGACATATTCCCATATGATCTATTCTGGGATTTCTAGGAATGAGGTAAGAATTTTGACTTGAAGAAGATATTCCTTTCTGTGGATGTAGCTTGGCTTCTGCAAAGAATTGCTAGCACTCTTTAGTCTCTGGAGCCTCTCTGACTTCTTTCTCCCAAATCTGTCCATTATTTCTCCTTATTTCTTCTAGTCAAGCCAGCGATATTACATATTATTCAAATCAAGACTCTTTCGTTTTTACAGCACTCCAGAATATCACAATGCATATTCCAAAAAATATTTTTCAGATATTATTAATTTTTGTGTAGTAATTTACTGCATTGATTTTGCAAACCTTTACAGGGTAACTCAAATTATCATTTTTAAATAAGGCCCATGATGATAGTGATCTTTTAACCAAGGCTAAATTGGTTAAATTGGTTAAATCCCCTTCATGGATCACTGCCTTGTTGTGGCGAAGGGGCTTGTGTAACTCAGTGAAGCCATAAGCTATGCCGTGCAGGGCCACCCAAGACGGACAGGTCATGGCAGAGAGTGCTCACAAAATATGGTCCACTGGAGAAGGAAATGGCAACCCACTCCAGTATTCTTGCCAAGAAAACCCCATGGAACGTAACACAAGGCTAAAAGAGATGACACCGGAAGATGAGCCCCTCAGGACGGAAGGTGTCCAATATACTACTGCTGAAGAGCAGAGGGTATTTCCAAGTAGTGCCAGAAAGAGTGAAGCGGCTGGGCCAAAGCCGAAAGGACACTCAGCTGTGGATGTGTCTGGTGGTGAAAAGAAAATCCGATGCTGTAAAGAACAATATTGTTTAGGAACCTGGAATGTCAGATCAATGAATCAAGGTAAGCTGGAGGTGGTCAAACATGAGATGGCAAGACTGAACATCGACATCTTGGGAATCAGTGAACTAAAATGGACAGGCATGGGCGAATTTAATTAAGTGACCATCATATCTACTATTGTGGGCAAGAATCCCTTAGAAGAAATGGAGTAGCACTCATAGTCAACAAAAGGGTGGGAAAAGCAGTACTGGGGTACAATCTTAAAAACGATAGAATGATCTCAGTACGAATCCAAGGCAAACCATTCAACATCACAGTAATTCAAGTCTATGCCCCAAACACTGAGGCCGAAGAAGCTGAGGTTGATCGGTTCTATGAAGACCTACAACACCTTCTAGAACTAACACCAAAAAAAGATGTCCTCTTCATCATAGGGGATTGGAATGCTAAAGTAGGAAGTCAAGAAATCACCGGGATAACAGGCAAGCATGGCCTTGGTGTACAAAATGAAGCAGGACAAAGGCTAATAGAGTTTTGCCAAGAGAACATGCTGATCATAGCAAACACTCTTTTCCAACAGCACAAGAGGCGACTCTACACATGGACATCACCAGATGGTCAATATCGAAATCAGATTGATTATGTCCTTTGCAGCCAAAGATGGAGAAGCTCTATACAGTCAGTAAAAACAAAACCTGGAGCTGACTGTGGCTCAGATCATGAGCTTCTTGTTGCAAAATTTCGGCTTAAATTGAAGAACGTAGGGAAAACCACTAAACCATTCAGGTATGACCTAAATCATATCCCTGATGAATATACAGTGGAGGTGAGGAATAGATTTCAGGGATTAGACCTGATAGACAGAGTGCCTGAGGAACTATGGACGGAGGTCCGTAACATTGTTCAGGAGGCAGCAACGAAATCCATCCCAAAGAAAAAGAAATGCAAGAAAGCAAAGTGGCTGTCTGAGGAGGCTTTACAAGTAGCTGAGGAAAGAAGGGAAGCGAAAAGCAAGGGAGAAAGGGGAAGATATATCCAACTGAATGCAGAGTTCCAGAGAATAGCAAGGAGAGACAAGAAGGCCTTCTTAAATGAACCATGCAAAGGAATCGAGGAAAACAACAGAATGGGAAAGACTAGAGATCTCTTCAAGAAAATCGGAGATCTCAAGGGAACGTTTTGTGCAAAGACTGGCATGATAAAGGACAAAGAAGGCAGGGACCTAACAGAAGCAGATGAGATTAAGAAGAGGTGGAAAGAATACACAGAAGAACTATACAGGAAAGATCTGAATGTCCCTGATAGCCATGATAGTGCGGTCACTGAACTTGAGCCGGACATCCTAGAAAGTGAAGTCAAGTGGGCCTTAGGAAGCATTAGTAACAACAAAGCTAGTGGAGATGACAGTATTCCAGCTGAGCTATTTAAAATCCTAAAAGATGATGCTGTTAAAGTGCTGCATTCAATATGCCAACAAATCTGGAACACTCAACAGTGGCCACAAGACTGGAAAAGGTCAGTTTACATTCCAATTCCAAAGAAGGGCAACGCCAAAGAGTGTTCAAACTACCGCACAATTGCGCTCATTTCACATGCCAGCAAGGTTATGCTCAAAATCCTACAAGTTAGGCTTCAGCAGTATGCGAACCGAGAACTACCAGAAGTACAAGCTGGGTTTCGAAGAGGCAGAGGAACTAGAGATCAAATCGCCAACATTCGCTGCATCATGGAGAAAGCAAGAGAATTCCAGAAAAACGTCTATTTCTGCTTCATTGACTACGCTAAAGCCTTTGATTGTGTGGATCACAACAAACTGTGGCAAATTCTTAAAGTGATGGGAGTACCAGACCACCTTACCTGTCTCCTGAGAAACCTGTACGAGGGTCAAGAAGCAACAGTAAGAACCAGACATGGAACAACCGAGTGGTTCAAAATTGGGAAAGGAGTACGACAAGTCTGCATATTGTCACCCTGCTTATTTAACTTATATGCAGAGTACATCATGAGAAATGCCGGGTTGGATGAATCAGAGGTCGGAATTAAGATTGCTGGGAGAATTATCAACAACCTCTGATATGCAGACGATACCACCCTAATGGCAGAAAGCAAAGAGGATCTCAAGAGCCTCTTGTTGAGGGTGAAAGCGGAGAGTACAAAAGCTGGTTTGAAACTCAACATTAAAAAAACTAAGATCATGGCATCTGGCCCCATCACTTCCTGGCATATAGAAGGGGAAGAAATGGAAGCAGTGACAGATTTTACTTTCTTGGGCTCCAAGATCACCACAGACGGTGACTGTAGCCATGAAATTAAAAGACGCTTGCTCCTTGGGAGGAAAGCTATGGCCAACCTAGACAGCATAGTAAGAAGCAGAGACATCACCTTGCCGACAAAGGTCCGTCTAATCAAAGCTATGGTTTTCCCAGTAGTAATGTATGGCTGTGAGAGCTGGACTATAAGGAAGGCTGAGCACCGAAGAATTGATGCTTTTGAACTGTGGTGCTGGAGAAGACTCTTACGAGTGCCCTGGACTGCAAGGAGGTCAAATCAGTCCATCCTAAAGGAAATCAACCCTGAGTGCTCATTGGAAGGACAGATACTGAAGCTGAAGTTCAAATATTTTGGCCATCTAATGCAAAGAGAAAACTCTCTGGAAAAGACCCTGATGCTGGGAAAGACTGAAGGCAAAAGAAGAAGGGGATGGCAGAGGATGAGATGGCTAGATAGCATCACCGATGCAATGAATATGAACTTGAGCACCCTCTGGGAGAGAGCGCAGGACAGGAAGGCCTGGCGTGCTATGGTCCATGGGGTCACGAAGAGTCGGACATGACTGAACAACTGAACAACAACAACAAACCAAGGCTAATGCAACTCCCCCTACTCTACCCCAACCACCTTTGGACATATATATGAACAGAGCCTCAATAGCTTGTTGATCACACGGCACTTTTGTGTATTCTGAAAATATAACACACACAGTATCCCCACATATGGTACCCCACTTTTGATAAAGTGTAAATCTCATTGTGTAGTAGGCTGGCCTCAGGATTTATTCCTGAACAAAGCAAGTGTGTGCTTTAACTACTTTTAGCACCACATAACAGAAGGACTCTACCCAGGAGTGCAAATAAAGTTCTTAATTGGCAGCTCATTCCTTATATTGACTTGAGTGATATGAGTTAAGACCTGTTAGGTACTCACAATAAGTAAACCCTTCTGGTAGGGCATTTTCAGTGAGGGCCTCACAGTTAGAAGGTGCCTTCTTTTCATTTCTGATGTCCAGTCTAATAGAGTGAAAGCCCTTTAATGTCAAATGTGTATTGGAAGCAGATTTATGAGCTCCACAGGTAATATAAAATTATTAAGCAAACAGACAGTTGAAATCAGTTAGAAAGAAAGAAAAATGTGGATTGAAGTCTTCTTCACACAATGGTGATTATCTGCTTCAATTGCTGGATTTACTATTCTCTTTTTGTCATGCAAACAAGAAAAGGCAGGCATTTTATAGGAGCTCTTTCTTGGTGATGTGTATTGGAATCGACATGGTGGATTTAAAATGTCAGACAAGGGATTTAAAGTGTCTGTAAAGAATGAAATATGAGAGATCTGTTTCAGTCCAAGGCTACATGTAAAATTTATGATGGCCATGTCAGTAAATGTAAGACTAGTTTTTATTGTGTAAGCATAACTATCAGGATTCTCTGCTTTGTTGTGTGTGTGTGTGTGTGGGGGGGTGCAATTTGCATTATAACAGCATGCTCTTTCATCAATCGATCATGTGTGTTAATAGGGAAGTATAATAGGCTCAACCCTAATTGCAAAGATTTTTTTCCCAAATAAGCATGGACATTTCAAACACATTTGCAACAGAAAGCGTAACAAAATATTTGCCTGGCCAGTGGTGCCTCTATTTATTTAAGTTTATATTTCTTGTGATTGTTAATATGCCTTAATATGGAGGTGCACTGCTTGTAGAATGGCATTGCCTCTTTCCAGGGCCCTTGTATTCTATGGTTCTTAAATAATATCACTGATTTATTAAAACTAAGGCAACAGATGCAAAGGTTCAACATGCCCTAGAGAGGTTAAATACATACCCTGCTTCCAAATACGATGACCCACTGAAAAAGCCACCAAACGTAGAGTTGGGCTCAGGATCCTGTACCCAGTCCACGATCTTTAGTGTTCTCATCAGGTACACTAGTAACCTGCTAGCACCTTGCTTTTCAGCTCAGCACTGTTTCTTGTTTACATGCCTTCTCCTATACCTGAATAGAGCTTAAAAGAATAGAGCTTTAGACCTTAAAACTGAATAGAGCTTTAGACCTTAAAACTGGTCTAAAGTCACATGTTCTACTGCTGAATTAAACTGCCAGAGCTGAAGCTGACCCTGTAAATTGCCTGGATGAGATTGCCTGGGAATCATATGTAAGCCACTCTGGAGTTCTTTTGGTGTTGTGGTAGTGGTGGTGGTGAGACAGAGATAAATGGAATAAACAAACCATCTTTGCATAACTTTCTTCCATGCCCTGCTATTAAAAGTATGTTCCTTTAAAGTTACTCAGAATTGCTGAGCTTGAAACCCTCTCCAGAAACCAGTAAGTTTTAGGGATGCTCTCACAATCACTCTAATGTTGAGGAGCATCTCCAAGGGTCAAAGGGGAAAATCATTCATCTTTATGGCTTGTCTAACCCTTGCTTCTGTGAATTTTAATAAGAGATGCAGTTTAGATGGTAACTTTCATGATGTTTTTTCTTGGCCACTGGATCAAAGCTAACTTGCTTATTTCTATGAAATTAGGGTGCAATCCTATGTGTGTTTAGGCAGAAAAAAGTCCTACAACTCCCAGCCCTCCTGGGGAATGCCAGGAGTTGTAGGCCTTTTTTCTGTTTAAACACACATAGGATTGCATCCTTATTAACTAATTATCAGCAGGTCAGATACAATGGTCAATGTATGCGTATACTTAACTGCCAATATTTATCTAAAGCTGCAGTCCTATTACTTAGGAGTACGGCACATTGTCAATGGCTCCAATTTGCCCTTACCAGAAGGGCTGCCTTCTCCCACAAAACCTGCTTGATCTTTAAGATTTCCTTTGGAGGTCCATCTCTGGGTGTCCCCACCTTCAGAGGTTAGATGAATAGTGATTTTAGAGCGAGCCTTTCCAATGGTGGTGCCCTGTTTGTGGAATACCCTTCCCAGGCAGAACTCTGAGGCACCAAAATTGTTATCTTTTAGACAACAGATTAAGATATTTTTATTCTCTAAGGCTTTTAATGGATCATCTGCGGTTCTGTTGCTTTTAGCTGATTTTTACTGATTTTTTAAAAAATTGTCGATTCTGGCAGCTGCTGCTTTGACATTGTTATCAGTGGGTTTCATTGTTTTAATTAATGACTGTTATTATTTGTTTGTTTGTTTAATTTATATCCCATCCTTCCTTGCAAGAACTCAAAGGGGCATGTATGGTCTTCTTCCCCATTTTATCCTCAAGAATCCTGTGAGGTAAGTTAGGCTGAGAGACGGTGAGCTGGTTCGGACGACATGCCATGGCTTGTTGTGGTCATCCAGTGAGCTTTGTGGTTGAGTGGGGATTTGCACCCAGGTCTCCCCAGTTCTAGTCAAGCATTCTAACCACTACAGCACTCTGGCTCTGTTTTTTTTTTTTAGGAGACAAATGTATTTTCACATAGATTCAAGGGAGGACTTTCTTTGCTACAACCCCCTCGAGTATAAATTTAACAACAAAGAGTTCACATTCCTCCAACACCGAACTTCATGAGTTGAACACACAGAGTGTTAATATGATGGCACATTTAGCTCATTGCTATTGTACATTGGCCCCTTCATGGATCACTGCCTTGTTGTGGCGAAGGGGCTTGCGTAACTCATTGAAGCCATAAGCTATGCCGTGCAGGGCCACCCAAGACGGACAGGTCATGGCAGAGAGTTCTGACAAAATGTGGTCCACTGGAGAAGGAAATGGCAACCCACTCCAGTATTCTTGCCAAGAAAACCCCATGGAACGTATCACAAGGCTAAAAGAGATGACGCCGGAAGATGAGCCCCTCAGGTCGGAAGGTGTCCAATATGCTACTGGGGAAGAGCAGAGGGTATTTCCAAGTAGCGCCAGAAAGAGTGAAGCGGCTGGGCCAAACCCGAAAGGACACTCAGCTGTGGATGTGTCTGGTGGTGAAAAGAAAATCCGATGCTGTAAAGAACAATATTGTTTAGGAACCTGGAATGTCAGATCAATGAATCAAGGTAAGCTGGAGGTGGTCAAACATGAGATGGCAAGATTGAACATCGACATCTTGGGAATCAGCGAACTAAAATGGACAGGCATGGGCGAATTTAATTCAGGTGACCATCATATCTACTATTGTGGGCAAGAATCCCTTAGAAGAAATGGAGTAGCACTCATAGTCAACAAAAGGGTGGGAAAAGCAGTACTGGGGTACAATCTTAAAAATGATAGAATGATCTCAGTACGAATCCAAGGCAAACCATTCAACATCACAGTAATTCAAGTCTATGCCCCAAACACTGAGGCTGAAGAAGCTGAGGTTGATCGGTTCTATGAAGACCTACAACACCTTCTAGAACTAACACCAAAAAAAGATGTCCTCTTCATCATAGGGGATTGGAATGCTAAAGTAGGAAGTCAAGAAATCACCGGGATAACAGGCAGGCATGGCCTTGGTGTACAAAATGAAGCAGGACAAAAGCTAATAGAGTTTTGCCAAGAGAACACGCTGATCATAGCAAACACTCTTTTCCAACAGCACAAGAGGCGACTCTACACATGGACGTCACCAGATGGTCAATATCGAAATCAGATTGATATGTCCTTTGCAGCCAAAGATGGAGAAGCTCCATACAGTCAGTAAAAACAAGACCTGGAGCTGACTGTGGCTCAGATCATGAGCTGCTTCTTGCAAAATTTCGGCTTAAATTGAAGAACGTCGGGAAAACCACTAAACCGTTCAAGTATGACCTAAATCATATCCCTGATGAATATACAGTGGAGGTGAGGAATAGATTTCAGGGATTAGACCTGATAGACAGAGTGCCTGAGGAACTATGGATGGAGGTCCGTAACATTGTTCAGGAGGCAGCAACGAAATCCATCCCAAAGAAAAAGAAATGCAAGAAAGCCAAGTGGCTGTCTGAGGAGGCTTTACAAGTAGCTAACGAAAGAAGGGAAGCGAAAAGCAAGGGAGAAAGGGGAAGATATACCCAACTGAACGCAGAGTTCCAGAGAATAGCAAGGAGAGACAAGAAGGCCTTCTTAAATGAACAATGCAAAGAAATCGAGGAAAACAACAGAATGGGAAAGACTAGAGATCTCTTCAAGAAAATTGGAGATCTCAAGGGAACGTTTTGTGCAAAGACGGGCATGATAAAGGACAAAGAAGGCAGGGACCTAACAGAAGCAGATGAGATTAAGAAGAGGTGGCAAGAATACACAGAAGAACTATACAGGAAAGATCTGAATGTCCCTGATAGCCATGATAGTGTGCTCACTGAACTTGAGCCGGACATCCTAGAGAGTGAAGTCAAGTGGGCCTTAGGAAGCATTAGTAACAACAAAGTTAGCGGAGATGACAGTATTCCAGCCGAGCTATTTAAAATCCTAAAAGATGATGCTGTTAAAGTGCTGCATTCAATATGCCAACAAATCTGGAACACTCAACAGTGGCCACAAGACTGGAAAAGGTCAGTTTACATTCCAATTCCAAAGAAGGGCAACGCCAAAGAGTGTTCAAACTACCGCACCATTGCGCTCATTTCACATGCCAGCAAGGTGATGCTCAAAATCCTACAAGCTAGGCTTCAGCAGTATGCGAACCAAGAACTACCGGAAGTACAAGCTGGATTTAGAAGAGGCAGAGGAACTAGAGATCAAATCGCCAACATTCGCTGCATCATGGAGAAAGCAAGAGAATTCCAGAAAAACGTCTATTTCTGCTTCATTGACTACGCTAAAGCCTCTTGTTGAGGGTGAAAGAGCCTCTTGTTGAGGGTGAAAGAGGAGAGTGCAAAAGCTGGTTTGAAACTCAACATTAAAAAAACTAAGATCATGGCATCTGGCCCCATCACTTCCTGGCATATAGAAGGGGAAGAAATGGAAGCAGTGACAGATTTTACTTTCTTGGGCTCCAAGATCACCGCAGACGGTGACTGTAGCCATGAAATTAAAAGATGCTTGCTCCTTGGGAGGAAAGCTATGGCCAACCTACACAGCATAGTAAGAAGCAGAGACATCACCTTGCCGACAAAGGTCTGTCTAATCAAAGCTATGGTTTTCCCAGTAGTAATGTATGGCTGTGAGAGCTGGACTATAAGGAAGGCTGAGCGCCGAAGAATTGATGCTTTCGAACTGTGGTGCTGGAGAAGACTCTTACGAGTCCCCTGGACTGCAAGGAGGTCAAATCAGTCCACCCTAAAGGAAATCAACCCTGAGTGCTCATTGGAAGGACAGATAATGAAGCTGAAGCTCCAATATTTTGGCCACCTAATGCGAAGAGAAAACTCCCTGGAAAAGACCCTGATGCTGGGAAAGACTGAAGGCCAAAGGAGAAGGGGACGGCAGAGGATGAGATGGCTAGATAGCATCACGGATGCAATGAATATGAACTTGAGCACGCTCCGGGAGAGAGCGCAGGACAGGAAGGCCTGGCGTGCTATGGTCCATGGGGTCACGAAGAGTCGGACACGACTGAACGACTGAACAACAACAACAACATTGTACATTGGATTTGGATTTCCCTGTAGGACAGTGCCTGTTATTGTATGAGTGGACATGATTAGCAGGCTACCAAAGTGCAGCAGAGGATACTGAATCAGATGTTTTAAATTATTTGCATTTGACAGCGCTTGCAATGTGCCAGTGCTATCTGAACAAGAGACATTTTATGGAACTTCTAAAAAAGTAATAAGCAACATGGAAGTTTAATTGCTTTCCTTTAGCTTGCTAGTACTCACTTCTCTATTCCTTGCAATGTTGGATAGAAATTGCATTTCCTTTTGCGGACTGGAGACAAAAAGGAGAAGCTTCAAAACACAAAGAGCTGTTAAATATTGTCCGGCTGAATATATGTAACATAATTTACCATATCAAAAACAGCAGATTAATTTTATGTATATTGCAGGATTACAAAATAATAATCATTTACTGTTCTGTGACTGATATATTCTTTCAAAGATCGCATTGGTGAGGGGCTGTGGCTCAGTGGTAGAGCACCTGCTTTGCCTGGAGAAAGTCCCAAATTCAATCCGCAGCATCTCCAGGTAGGGCTGGAAAAATTTCTGCCTGGCACCCTGGAGAACCTCTAGCCGTCAGTGTCAACAGACCTGGGCTAGATGGATCAATGGTCTGAGTCTGTATAAGGCAGCTCCCTATATTCCTATTCTTTTAATATGTAACCAAGTAGTGGCTCGGCTCATGACAAGGTAGATCACAGAGATCACATTTAACATTTGCACGGGCTTCGCATTTCTTTCTGTGTATAATGTAAGGTGTTCGGTCTCTTTTTGGCTTATATTAGGACGCAGGTCTGGTTTATACATGCAGCAGAATGAGGTGACAGAATAGACAATGCTAAGTCAGACTGCAGGTGGTGTATAAGGTTTTTTAAGGTTCCCCATGAAAAATACACCCTGCAAGTTAAAAACCTAGCATGTCACAGAGAAAGATTCTAGCACAGCCCTCTCTCTGGTGTGTCAGTTCTCCACTCATAGGCTGTTTTTCGGATAGGGGGACATTCATGTTACCCCACATCTGTAGCCTTAAAGGAATCCTTTTTACTACCTCATTCTCACCTCATTCTGCTGCATGTGTAGATCAGGCTCTAGAGACAAACATCTCCCCTATCATCAAGATCTTTAAAATCAACGAGGCGCATCTCTTTTACTCTACCATATGTGCACCATGTTTAATTTAAAAGGGATATTTATGTATTTATTCTGTATATAACCCCCCCATACACACACATACACAATAAGTACAATTTCTAGCCCAGACCATCATAGACCTCATAAGGTATAGACATTGTAAAATTACATATAACACAGCCAAATACACACTAAGAAAAGGATGTACAATGGGTGTAGTCCAGCTCCTTTAAAATCAATGAGGTTTAGATATGGATTTCAGTGGATGGTGGATTGCGCTTATAATCTTGAAGTAGGTTTTCTGAATGCTATTAATTTGACTAAGCTCTTGATTTCCTCTTACATCTTGTGGCTACAATTTGCACAGGTTAATTATGCAATGTGTAAAAAAAAGTTCTTCCTATAATTAGAATTCTGTTGACTTTTAATTTCTTTGAAAATTTCTTGTTCCAACACAGAGAAAGTAATGGCTGCTGCATTCATTTTCCCCCACTTTAAAGGCTCTTCTGCAAATAAACAGCAACTTCTACTAGGTGTTACTTGGATGCATTAATAAAGGCCTTCAAAGGCAAAGTTGTCACAAATCACATGCTAATAGAAGACAAATGATTTGCATTTCTAAATTTCCAAGGTGTCTTCTCAGTCACCTTGGCCAAAAATACATATTAAAGACCAAACCAAATAAGAATTGCAGAGAAAGTTTCCTGCTAAAGACCTGTGAGGTGGTTAGTGCAAATGCAGCTTTAATTCCCTGAAAGAGTGTAAATTAGGAAAGAGGTAGTAGCACTTGTAGCAATATTGGCTAAATCTTGGTCAAAATCAATGACAGAGGTTTCAGTAACATTTCTAACAAAGATATGTTGGAATTAGTACATAAGTTAGCCTTCATGTATTATTAGCAATAATATCTTTTTAGATTTCGAAAGGTTTGCATAAGGCAAGTGAATGAACCCTGCTGAAAGTATTTAAAACTAATCTCTGCAATGAAACAGAAATAAATGTATACCCCCAGGGAGCACATTGATTCTGACAGGAAGCACAACTGAATAGATGTTTCTAATTGTTTTAGCCTTAGGGTGGCCATTTACATACTGACAAAAAACAGGAAATGCAACACCAAAAAGGGGGAGAAATAAGGACACAGGTTTGCATGACATTTGCATTTGTTAATTTATATGAATAAATGCAAATTTAAAAATAACTACAAGTTAAATAGAAAGACGATACATGTAACCACAGTGGGTAAAACTGTGACCAGGTATCCCTCTGTACAGGTTTTCAGCCGCTCCATTCCTTTTCCACTCACCCATCTAATTTTCTTTCCTTCCCCCCTCCAACAGGAAGTTAACACTGTGTGTCCATGAGCATGGTGGGGGGCAGGGAGTCCTCTTCCATTTGAGATTTTGGGGGATGGCAGTTGTGCCCAAATCCAGTTAATTAAAATCTTAGATTCCTCCTTTGACTTCTATGGACAACTCTCTGCTCTGCTTTTGGGGACAGTTTAAACATAGCTTCTCAGCATGAACCTAGAAATTATCTCTTCAGGCAATGCCATGGTTCTGTTTACCCCTTTTATCTGTGTCTTTTTCCATCGTCCCTCTCCAACCATTCCATTCCATCCCCACTCCTGAGCCATTTCATTTCCCACCTGGTTTTCATTTTTTCCCATCCGCTCTCACCTGGCTGTCACTTTTCTTTCTCTCATTCTGTCATCATTCCATGCCACTGAGCTATCATTGGGATCTTTTGGGGGATCCCATCTTAGAGTTTTTTCTTACAATTTTTTTGCGCCCCTGCAAATCTCACGGTTACCCTAAGGTACCTCCCTTTTGTGCCTGGTTTGGCAAAGTCTGTGCGAGCACAGGAAGACTTGAATTGGAAATAGAAAGAACAAGTGGGCCCTGAACAAAATGTTAGTGTGGAATGCTTCTGTTCAGGCCACCCCAACTTTTGGGGTTACCTGTTGGGTGACCGATGGGGTGCTACAAACTTTCACCTTGTCTCCCATGCTATTAACATCTCTATGAAGCTGCTGATGCAATCACATGCAGACATGGGGTGCTCTCCTTTTCATCCACGTTGTCCCCTTTTCATTAGCCATCTCTCCTTTTCAAATGTTCTTGATAGGATAGTGGTGGAATATTTGGGATGTACAGGGACAAGGGTAAATAAATTCAAGCTCAATCCAGATAAAATAGAGATACTGATAATGGAGGAGGGTAGTCAGCCAAAATGTAGAAGTTCTGCTTGTTCTAGAAGGGATCACACTCTCATTTAAGGCTGAGGTACACAGCTTGGATATGATTTGGAGCTGTTTCTGGATGTTTGGGACTGCAGCTGGGGATAAGAGTACCCTTTTCCAGCATCTCATAGTCCAATAGCTGCATGTTTTCTTTTTTAAGCTAGGAACCTTGCTGCCCATGTATCCACTCTGGTGACTTTAAAACTTGACTATTGTAATGAGCTTTGTGTGGGCTGCCAAGTTGGAGCTTATAGTAAGTTAACAGAGATGCCAACTAGCCAGAATGTACAGGCCCAAGCAGAATTTTATCTTCTTAATTGGTTGCCAGATTAGAGGATGCAAAGGCAGAAAAAAATTCCAGCCAAATCACGTTTGGTATGTAGTGTACAAGCAGAAGCTGTTAAATTGCAAGGTCAAACAATCATGTAGGGTGATGGCTGCATTTGTAGTGTGGTGTACTTGTATGTGAATGTGTCCAGATTGCACCGTCACATGGAGATCTGCTTCTTAAGAGAAGCACCCATAGTAGTTTTTATCCTCTCAACAGAAAAATCGGTCTAAAAATGTTTTGAATAATGACAATTTCCATTACCAGCTTCTAATAAAACAATTTATTTATTTAAAACAGTTGTATCCCACCTTATATCATTAAGATCTCAGGGCAGCATACGGATAAAATAAACAGTATAAAATAAATAATTTAAACAGCTAAAAGCATATTAAACCATTAAACAAGCTAATACCAATATAAAAATCTAAAACAATAAAACAGTTAAAACAGTGTGCAACTTCAGGAATTCATTTAGCCCTCAAAGGCTTTGGTGAAAAGCCATGTTTTAACTTGGCGCCGAAATGAAACCAACATCTGTGCCAATCGGGCCTCCAAGGGGAAGGCATTCCACAACCGGGGTGCCGAAGCAGAGAAAGGCCTCTCCCACATCCCACCATGGTCTCGCACTGGTGGGATGCAGAGGAGGGCTCCTCCAACAGATCTCAGTCCTCGGGCAGGCATATATAGGGAGAGGCGCTCCCTCAAATATTGAAGTCCCAAGCCACTTAGGACTTTAAATGTCATCACTGGGACCATGAATTCTGGCTGGAAGCATATTGGTAGCCAGTGCAATTCCTTTAAAACTGGTGTTACATGATCTTCACGAGACGTTCCAGTCAACAGACTAGCCGCTGCATTTTGCACTAGCTGCAACTTCTGAGTCATCTTCAAGGGCAGCCCCACGTAAAGTACATTGCATAGTCTAATCGAGAAGTTACCAGTGCATGTACTAGTGTGGCTAGGTTATCCCTGTCCAGAAAAGGCCATAACTGGTGGATCAGCTAAAGCTGGCCCTAAGTACTCCAGGCCATGGAATCCACCTAGGGCTCTAGTGACAGGAATGGATTTATGAGTACTCCCAAGCTACACATCTGTGCCTTCAGGTGTGTAGCTCCTACACACCCATCCAGGACAGGTTACTTGGGAAGAAGTAACATTCCCAGACTTGGGAAGGAATGGCTTAACACTCTGAATACAACAGAGTAAACCGTGTACATCTATCTGCTGTTGCTTACTTATGACAAAAGTCTTTTTTTGCTGTATTAAGTTACAAATTGCTAGTCATGTGCTCATGCTTAGTTGCAAGATATAACATTTCTTCTTCTGTTTTCTTCTGATAAGACCTGACTGATGCTTGAAAACATATGACTCACAACGAATACGCTACCCATGTGCTAGGAGAATGCACCCTTGTGATGAAAGAGTGGGAGGGGTGGGGGTCAAGACCTGTGAGCATCAAAAAAAAAAAGGAAGAGCAGTTCTAAAAATGCAGGAATGGTTGAAGGGAGAGGAGAAAGAATCAGCAGCAACCAGTCTATAGAAATGAATAATAATAAGAAAGCAGTTTGAACGAGAAGGGGAGATAACCAAGAACATGAGAATGAGCCACTGAAAGAAGATAAAACAAAAGTTTACAGAGAGTGGTAAGAATATGGGGTGGGGAGAAGGAATTTATGACCAAGATTTTTTGGCACTCTTTCATTTTGTGCTTTCAGTTATTACAATTCTGGAAATATTTATCATATCACACTGAAATATAGCCAGTGTTATTAAGAACATGCCTGAGATGTGAGCTATATGGTATGACTTCCAAGTCACGCACAATTTCATAGAAGCTATTCCTTATCTTTACAACATATAATGTATAGTGGGTGTGCAGAATGAAATCTAGATGTTTTAGGCTGGCTCAGACTTTTGTGCTTTTGAAATACAGGAAGACCCAAGTCAGACAATCCTGTTAGATCTACAGTGATTTGGGAGTAGTGTGTAAATAGCTCTGTGGTGTGTTCCTCATATGCTGTAGCCCAGATACCCGGAGCCAGGCCAAAAGGAGTTTGTGTAAAAGTCTATTAGATTCCTCTTTTGTACTTTAGTCTTTGAGTGAACTTGACATTTAAAGCACACAAAACAAAATGGCGGCAATTTGTTTTTACTCAGGTACACAGGGAAAAAGGAAACAAAGCTTTTAAATGCTTTCTCTAGTTCTGTGTGAATACACTGACAGCCAAAGAGAAGAATGTCTTGTGACGGATGACATCAAGGCCTTTTCAGTAGTCCCTTTAAATACTGGATAAATGTTGAGATTTTGTTGCCACTGAGTATACACTCAACAGAGTGCCAGAGATAATCCCAGCATCATGAAGAGTGTATAATATTTGCAAACACATATTTGTCATATTCTCACTTTGTTATTAGGTGTACATATACAAATTGTTTATTACATTTTTATACTGCCCAATAACTGGAGTTCTCTGGGCAGTGTACAGGTAAACATCATAGATTTACACCTAAAAAATGTGTGAATTATCTGGGAAATCCGTGACTGGATATCCTGCGTGTTTTGTTCTTCTTGTTCTTACTGACATACTTGCAGTTTAGTGTGAGCAGTGGCAGAGGGAGAATATTTCAACCTTTCCCCATGCCATTTTCTCATTCAAAATTGTACCCCTCTGTAGGGGCTGCAGTTTGCCCCACAGGGGGGGAAAACATACAGGTGTTATATCTCCTGCCTAATGGGTGCATGTGGCCACTTCCAACGGCAGCAGTCTAGACAGGTATGGCCCCTACAGGGTTCCAAGGTAGCCTGAAACACTTTGAGTGTTCAAAGTGCTTGACATACATTATCCCATAATCCTTACAACAACCCTATAATGTAAGGCAGTATTATCATTCCCATATTATAAGTGAGGAAGCTGAGGCTGAGATAGCGGTTTTCCTGAGGCCATCTAGGAAGTTCACCTGCAGTCCTATTTCCACTTCTTTGGAGTGAAGCCCCACTAAACTTCATGGGACTTCTGAGTAGGCATGCATAGGATTGCCCTGTTCATAGCTAAAGCAAGTTTTGAACCAAGATCTTTCTGGTTCACAGCTCACTTTCTTAATTTTTACTGTAAGTCTCTTTCTGCTATATGTTACTGTGAGAGCTAAAACCTACGTTTTCTTCCCTGGCCCCAGCCTGAGCCCCTGACTATAAGGAATTGATGACTGCTCAAAAATCATGTCTGCAGGTGGGTTAATGCTAACCAATGGACCTGCCATTCATATGGAATATTAAGGAAGGAAATATTGCATTATTACTGGGGATTAGGAATAGTGCCATTTTAGACCCATAAAATAGATTTAAGGGACTAGATTTAGTAGATAGGGTCCCAGAAGAACTATGGACAGAAGTTTGCAACATTGTTCAGGAGGCGGCAACAAAAAACGTCCCAAAGAAAAAGAAAACCAAGAAGGCAAGATGACTGTCTGCTGAGACACTGGAAGCAGCCCAAGAAAGAAGGAAAGCAAAAGGCAACAGTGAAAGTGGGAGATATGCCCAATTAAATGCAAAATTCCAGAGGTTAGCCAGAAGAGATAAGGGATTATTTTTAAACAAGCAATACACTGAAGTGGAAGAAGATAATAGAATAGGAAGGACAAGAGACCTCTTCCAGAAAACTAGAAACATCGGAGGTAAATTCCAGGCAAAAATGGGTATGATCACAAACAAAAATGGCAAGGACCTAACAGAAGCAGAAGAGATCAAGAAAAGGTGGCAAAAATATATGGAAGATCTGTATAGGAAGGATACTAATATCGGGGATAGATTTGACGGTGTGGTCAGTGAGTTAGAGCCAGACATCCTGAAGAGTGAGGTTGAATGGGCCTTAAGAAGCATTGCTAATAACAAGACAGCAGGAGATGATGGTATCCCAGCTGAACTGTTTAAAATCTTGCAAGATGATGCTGTCAAGGTGATGCATGCCATATGCCAGCAAATTTGGAAAACACAAGAATGGCCAACAGATTGGAAAAAATCAACCTATATCCCCATACCAAAAAAGGGAAGCACCAAAGAATGTTCAAACTATCGAACAGTGGCACACATGCCAGTAAGGTAATGCTCAAGATCTTGCAAGGTAGACTCCAGCAATTCATGGAACGAGAATTGCCAGATGTACAAGCTGGGTTTAGAAAAGACAGAGGAACTAGAGACTAAATTGCCAATATCCGCTGGATAATGGAGAAAGCCAGGGAGTTTCAGAAAAACATCTATTTCTGTTTTATTGACTATTCTAAAGCCTTTGACTGTGTGGATCATAGAATCATAGAATAGAATCATAGAATAGTAGGGTTGGAAGGGGCCTTCAAGGCCATCGAGTCCAACCCCCTGCTCAATGCAGGAATCCAAGTCAGAGCATCCCTGACAAATGGCTGTCCAGCCTCGTCTTGAAGGCCTCCAGTGTGGGAGAGCCCACCACCTCCCCAGGTAATTGGTTCCATTGCCGTATTGCTCTGACACTCAGGAAGTTTTTCCTGATGTTCAGCCAGAATCTGGCTTCCTGTAACTTGAGCCCATTATTCCGTGTCCTGCACTCTGGGATGATCAAGAAGAGATCCTGGCCTTCTTCTCTGTGACAACCTTTCAAGTACTTGAAGAGTGCTATCATATCTCCCCTCAGTCTTCTCTTCTCAAGGCTAAACATGCCCAGTTCTTTCAGTCTCTCTTCATAGGGCTTTGTTTCCAGTCCCCTGATCATCTTTGTTGCCCTCCTTTGAACCCTCTCCAGTTTGTCTGCATCCTTCTTAAAGTGTGGTGCCCAGAACTGGACACAGTACTCCAGATGAGGCCTAACCAGTGCTGAGGAGAGGGGAACTAGTACTTCCCGGGATTTGGAAGCGATGCTTCTATGAATGCAGCCCAAAATAGCATTTGCCTTTTTTGCAGCCACATCACATTGTTGGCTCATATTCAGCTTGTGATCGACAACAATTCCAAGATCCTTCTCGCTCGTAGTGTGGTTGAGCCACGTATCCCCCATCTTGTAACTGTGCATTTGGTTTCTTTTTCCTAGGTGCAGAACTTGGCATTTGTCCCTATTAAATGCCATTCTGTTGTTTTCTGCCCAGCGCTCCAGTCTATCCAGATCACTTTGAATTTTGTTTCTGTCTTCCAAAGTATTAGCTATCCCTCCCAATTTTGTGTCATCTGCAAATTTGATCAGCATTCCCTGCACCTCCTCCTCCAAGTCATTAACAAAAATGTTGAAGAGCACTGGGCCCAGGACTGAGCCCTGCGGTACCCCACTCGTTACCTCTCCCCAGCTTGAGAAGGTCCCATTGATAAGCACTCTTTCAGTCCGATTCTGTAGCCAACTGTGGATCCACCGGATCGTTGTTTCATCTAGCCCACTTCGAGCTAGTTTGCTCATCAGGATATCATGGGGCACTTTGTCGAAAGCTTTGCTGAAGTCGAGGTATATAATGTCTACAGCATTCCCACGGTCTACAAGGGAGGTGACTTGATCAAAAAATGAGATCAGATTTGTCTGGCAGGACTTGTTTTTGACAAATCCATGTTGGCTTCGAGTAATCATGGCATTGTTGTCAAGGTGCTTCCAGATGGATTGCTTTATGATCTGCTCCAGAATTTTCCCAGGGATTGATGTCAGACTGACTGGTCTATAGTTCCCAGGTTCCTCCTTTTTACCCTTTTTGAAGATAGGGACAACGTTAGCCCTCCTCCAGTCATCTGGCACTTCCCCCGTCCTCCATGATTTCTCAAAGAGAATAGACAGCGGTTCTGAGAGTTCTTCTGCCAGTTCCTTTATGACTCTAGGATGCAGTTCATCTGGCCCTGGAGATTTGAACTCATTCAAAGTAATGAGGTGTTCCTTGACCATATGCCTGTCGATCTCAAGCTGCAATCCTGCCCCTTCAGCCTGTACTTCGCCTTTGCCAGGGGGGTCATAGACCCTCTTTTGGGAGAAGACTGAGCCAAAGTAGGAATTGAGCACCTCTGCCTTTTCTTTGTCATCTGTTATCGTTTTGCCATCCTTATTTAATAGCTGAACAACCATTGCTTTCCTCTGCCTTTTACTATGCACGTAGCTGAAGAAAGCCTTTTTGTTGTTTTTAGCATCCCTCGCTAACCTCAGCTCATTCTCAGCTTTAGCCTTCCTGATGCCATCCCTGCAATTCTGTGCTACCTGCCTGTACTCTTCCTTTGTTACTTGGCCTTCTTTCCACTTCCTATATGTGTCCTTTTCCGTTTTCAGGTCATCCCTAAGCTTTTTGTGAAGCCACATTGGCTTCTTCTGTTGTCTTCCACCTTTTCTTCTTGTTGGAATTGTTTGTGATTGTGCCTTGAGAATTTCCTTTTTTAAAAGTTCCCACCCATCTTGGACTCCTTTTCTCGTTAGCGTCGCTTGCCATGGGACCTTACTGATCATTGTTCTGAGTTTATTAAAATCAGCTTTCCTAAAATCCAGGGTACACGTTTGACTACACTCGGCTTTTGCTTCCCTTAGAACCAAGAACTGAAGTACAACATGGTCGCTTTCCCCCAGAGTTCCTGTAACTGCTACTTTATCCACTAAGTCATCTCTGTTGGTTAGGATCAAGTCAAGGATAGCCGATCCTCTAGTTCCTTCCTCTACTTTCTGTAGGAGGAAGTTATCCGCCACACAAGTCAGGAATTTCCTGGAGGGGCCATGTTTTGCAGAATTTGTCTCCCAACAAATATCGGGGAAATTGAAGTCCCCCATTACTACTACATCATGCTTCCTTAAAACATTGGCTATTTGCTTTTCAAAAGTTTCATCCTTGTCTTCTCCTTGATTGGGTGGCCGGTAGTAGACTCCGACCACCATGTTCCTTTTATTCTTTGCTCCATTTATTTCAACCCAGATGCTCTCGATGGGGCTACCAAGCTCCATCATAACAAACTGTGGCAAGTTCTTGGTGGTATGGGGATATCAAGTCATCTTGTCTGCCTCCTGAGGAATCTGTATAACGACCAAGTAGCAACAGTAAGAACAGACCACGGAACAACAGACTGGTTTAAGATTGGGAAAGGAGTACGGCAGGGTTGTATACTCTCACCCTACCTATTCAACCTGTACGCAGAACACATCATGCGACGTGCTGGGCCTGATGAAGCCAAGACTGGAGTTAAAATTGCTGGAAGAAACATTAACAATCTCAGATATGCAGATGATACCACTTTGATGGCTGAAAGCGAGGAGGAGCTGAGGAACCTCATGACGAAGGTGAAAGAAGAAAGTGCAAAAGTAGGGTTGCAGTTAAACCTCAAAAAAACCAAGATTATGGCAACCAGCTTGATTGATAACTGGCAAATAGAGGGAGAAAACGTGGAGGCAGTGACAGACTTTGTCTTTCTAGGTGCACAGACTACTGCAGACGGTGACTGCAGCCAGGAAATCAGAAGACGTTTACTTCTTGGGAGGACAGCAATGACAAATCTGGATAAAATAGTTAAGAGCAGAGACATCACACTGACAACCAAGGTCCGCATAGTTAAAGCAATGGTATTCCCCGTAGTAACCTATGGCTGCGAGAGCTGGACCATAAGGAAGGCTGAGCGAAGGAAGACAGATGCTTTTGAACTGTGGTGCTGGAGGAAAATTCTGAGAGTGCCTTGGACTGCAAGAAGATCAAACCAGTCCATGCTCCAGGAAATAAAGCCAGACTGCTCACTTGAGGGAATGATATTAAAGGCAAAACTGAAGTACTTTGGCCACATCATGAGAAGACAGGATACCCTGGAGAAGATGCTGATGCTAGGGAAAGTGGAAGGCAAAAGGAAGAGGGGCCAACCAAGGGCAAGGTGGATGGATGATATTCTGGAGGTGACGGACTTGACTTCGGGGGAGCTGGAGGTGGCGACGGCCGACAGGAAGCTCTGGCGTGGGCCGGTCCATGAAGTCATGAAGAGTCGGAAGCGACTGACCGAATAAACAACAACAAGACCCATAAAACAAAGTTCTGCTTCTGCATAAATTGTCAAATGCCTACAGGGAGAGGGCAGTGAAAGTAATTTGAGGAACTGCAAAACCAGACTGCATACCATAGACGCTCAAACACCAATATGGAAGTACAGTAAAGAAGAAAGCATTACCTGTTAAGTCTCTGCCTTTCATACAGCTGTTAAAGACACAGCAGCCCTGTCAGAAAAACAGGTGGGTACTTTCATGGGTAGTGAAGTACTGGGAAGGAGTGGAGGCCTGGCCTGAAAGGCAAAGCACTCTTGTGTGTTAATATTTCTCTCAGGTTGCATGTTACAGCAAAAACTAATCTGCCAATTGAGGATAACACTAAATCATGCATCTGATGAGCTTTCCTGGCTGCCTGAAGATGCAGTGAGGAGG
Organism: Heloderma suspectum; assembly: GCF_057233095.1. Classification (NCBI taxonomy): domain Eukaryota; kingdom Metazoa; phylum Chordata; class Lepidosauria; order Squamata; family Helodermatidae; genus Heloderma; species Heloderma suspectum. The sequence continues at coordinate 392,779,099 of NC_139458.1, forward strand.
GGCCAACCTCAAAATTTCAGGGGAGCGGGAGAGAGGCAATTTTAGGCCCTTAATTTCTACAAATATTTATGGTCAGGGAGCCCCCACACTTGCTCTTCTGCTTAATATTTGTACTATAGTTTAGGGTTATAGTACCCCACATTTGCAGTTCTATGTAGTATCTCAGGATATATTTTGTGCTGTGATCGTTAGCTTCTGAGCCTCTCCCAGGGCAGATACAAACATTAAGAAAGAGTAGCGTTGTGAGTGGTCAGCTGTAAGTTTATTAAGTTCCTTATTCTGCCTTTCTTTGAAGAAAGATTGAGCAAGGTCTGTAATTTTATACATCTTCGCAGCAGCTAGTGTTGCATCTGGCTCCCATCTGCCCTCTGCAGGGCTTAGAATTCCCTGAAATTGCTTTTCAAGGCAAAGCAGAATTTCATAAATGGCAGGGTGTTTGTTATTCTTTATTTACTCTCTTGTGGAACTGTAATGTGGTGATTAAAATAAACCCTGCTTAATGGATTGTGGCCTTCTGGTTCATTCCCTTGAAACAATTTATGTGATTAAAATAATCTCTTGTTATGAAGGAGGCTCCACTTCATGAAAGTTTATGCCCCAAGAAATCTGTTAAGACTTTAGTGTGCCATGAACGCTTTAAATATTCTTTTTCCTCTAAAATCTATCTGTAACCGATCCATCTCATCTCAGTACAATTCTGACTTCTAATTTGAATCGAAAGACTCTCCTTCCATACACCTATCACTCCAGCCTCCCCTGGCTGAGCTTAGTTTGAACCCAGGCTCATGCTCAAGAGCCCTAGAACATGCAGAGTAGCAAGAGCGCCTTTGAGCATGTGCAAATTGACTTTCCCTCACCACTAGGTAGCACAACCAGACTTTCCTGTACTGGCAGCTTCTCACCTTAGAACTGAAGCCCACTTATGATACTTGCATCTTTGTACAGGCCTGGAGGGGCATGTATATTTGAAAGTAAGGCTTACAAAGCAGCCTTCCCCAGTCTGGTGCCCTCCAGATGTGATGGACTACAACCCCTATAATCCCCCAAACAGCATAGGTGGCTAGGGGATTATGGGAATGATAGTCCAACACGTGTGGAGGGCACCAAGCTGGGGAAGGCTGTAGTAGGGCACGCTTAGTCACCAGGTATCATCGCAGCGGCGGCCTATTTCATTACGCGCCCCTATGAGGAATTTAAAAACGTAACCAAATTGTTCTCGTCTTACAAATGTACGTGGAGAGATACGTGGTCGGCGCATGTGGATTTCGGGGTGTCTGAGGCACAGGTCTGCCTCAGGCGCACAAACTCGAACCACCGAGAACTAAAAGCGCCCTGAGGGGATGATTTTACTGGAGGCCGGGTCCGAATAACACCGGCGCATGCGTGGCTTTAGGAATCGCCTGGTGTTGCTCCCACTTTATGCGGGGCACAGGCCGCCACCTGCCCGCGTCTCGTTACCTGGAGCACGGTCAGCACAGAGCCGGTAGTCGCCGGCTCAGGTAACTGAGGCCGGGCCTCTTCTGGCTGGGGGAGAGCGCGAGAAAAGTTCTCGTCCAGAGCTGTCAGTCAGCCACTCTCTGCCCTACAGAGGCGCCGCGCGGAGTTTTCCCTCTCGGTGAAAGGGCGACCGAGCCAGCCACACGACTGGGAGGTGGGAGGCTGGAGCCTCCTTCCCAGCCTGCTTCCGAGCTGATAGGGAGGGCAGCTCCGCCTCTCCCCGGACTCTTCCCTGCGGCTTCCTGCTCTCTTATAGTGGAAGGGACGGCGGGAGGAGAGTCTGGGCTGCGCCTGGGGCCTTGGACCCCCCCCCCCGAACCCTCTTTCTGCAACCCACGAGCTCCGTGACTTCAGGCAAGTCCTCTTCCTCATCTCTGTGCGACTTCCATTTTCTCTCTTCTTTGTACTGAGTGGAGGTGCCTTATCTGGTCAGAACGCAGCAAGGTGAATTTGAGTCTCTGAACTATTTATCCTTAACCCCCCCCCCCAAAAAAAACCCTTTTACTTTCTGTAATGTTGACGTGTCCATTTTTATTTAAAACCAACCTTTGCTTCACAAGTCGTTTTAGAGCGGCCACTCCCCAACACCCGGTCCCCGACAAGAGGCTCTAGTTGTTAACAGCTGGTAGAGATTCAACAGCTTTCCTGGCTGCCTGAAGATGCAGTGAGGAGGGGCCAACCTCAAAATTTCAGGGGAGCGGGAGAGAGGCAATTTTAGGCCCTTAATTTCTACAAATATTTATGGTCAGGGAGCCCCCACACTTGTTCTTCTGCTTAATATTTTGTACTATAGTTTAGGGTTATAGTACCCCACATTTGCAGTTCTATGTAGTATCTCAGGATATATTTTGTGCTGTGATCGTTAGCTTCTGAGCCTCTCCCAGGGCAGATACAAACATTAAGAAAGAGTAGCGTTGTGAGTGGTCAGCTGTAAGTTTATTAAGTTCCTTATTCTGCCTTTCTTTGAAGAAAGATTGAGCAAGGTCTGTAATTTTATACATCTTCGCAGCAGCTAGTGTTGCATCTGGCTCCCATCTGCCCTCTGCAGGGCTTAGAATTCCCTGAAATTGCTTTTCAAGGCAAATCAGAATTTCATAAATGGCAGGGTGTTTGTTATTCTTTATTTACTCTCTTGTGGAACTGTAATGTGGTGATTAAAATAAACCCTGCTTAATGGATTGTGGCCTTCTGGTTCATTCCCTTGAAACAATTTATGTGATTAAAATAATCTTTGTTATTTAAAGGATGACTATAGTATAATGTTGGCATGGGTCCATGACATGACCAAGTTTCATCTAAACAGATTGCCCATTAATTTGCCTACAGATATTACCATGACACTGCCGCTGCCAGGCAGCTGCCAGGAATCAAGTGTAATATCACAGTGCGTGAATATCTTATTTGGGTGACGTATTTTCACGTATACGCACCGTTTGAAATAGTCAGAAGAACAACGGAAGTTGAGGTAAAATGACGAGTTGAAATTACAACTGTAAAAACTACTTTAAGTGACAATACTTGAAGTTTCTTCTTAAGAAAATGTAATTGTCAGATTTTTAAGTGAGCCAGTCACTTTCTGCGAGTGCTTAATGATAAGCTCCTGTTTGCATTCATCTTCAGGTGATTGGCCTGTGCACAGATGCAGGGGCAGTTGGGCATGGGACTGCTGATAGCCCCCCTGCTTCCTGCTCCATCCTGACCCACTGGCCATCTCCACCACCTCCTTCTCACCTGCAGGCTGCAGCCACCTCCGTTGTTCTTCTGTCTGCCCACCACCACCACTGTAAGGACCACTGCCACCATTTCACCTGCATGCCTGCCCACCACCGCCTCCACTACTCACTCGCCCTCCCACTCCCGCCACCACCTCCTCCCACTCCCCAAAATGTTTCATTGTGGGGCAGCACCACTTTTGAATGGGTGCTTGGCTCGGCTCTGCAGATGCCGCCCACAGTTTTAAGATTATGCCAAAAGTGGAAGTGAGGAGCATGCCAAAGACAGCACACTTGCTCAAACCCATTCATACTTGATAACCCATGGGTTGTCATTACATGCAAACTGGGTCATTGAGTCTGGCCTATGCTCTTGCCTGTATCTTCAGCATTGTGCTTCTCTCTGCTTCTCAGTTCAGTAAACTAGAGGCAAGACCCACCCCCTCCAAGCAATCAGGTTGCAGGGGATAACAGTGGCACGCTTGCCCAGAAGGTTTAACATTACTCCAAACGTTCAATTGTGATGCAAAAACATTAACATATTTAACTAATGTTGTTACATGCCAAATGATAGATGTCTTTAAAATATCACATCCTTAAATATAAAAAGGTCTGTACTATCTTCAAAAAGGAAGATCCTGGGAATTATAGACCAGTCAGTCTGACATGGATACCTGGGAAGATTCTAAAGCAGATTATAAAGTGCTTGATCTGTAGGCACCTTAATGCAGTGATCTCTAGAAACCAACATGGATTTGTCAAGAACAAGTCCTGCCAGACTAATCTTATTTGATATTTTGATTGGGTAACTTCCATAGTAGATCATGGAAATTGTGTGGACATAATATATGTTAATTTCAGCAAGACATTTGACAAAGTACTCCATGATATCCTGATTAGCAAGCTAGTTAAGTGTGAGTTGGATGGCATTGCTATTAGGTGAATCCACAGCTGGCTGAAGAACTATACCCAGAGAATACTCGTCACTGGTTCTTCATCAGACTGGAGGGAGGTATAGAGTGGGGTGCCACAGGGCATAGTCCTGGGCCCTGGAGTCTTCATTTGTATTAATGACTTGGAGGAAGAGGTAAGGGAAATGCTCATCAAAGTTGCAGATGACAGAAAATTGGGTGGAATAGCTAATACCTTAGGCAGAAACAGCATTCAAAATAATCTTGATAGGTTAGAAGTCTTGGCAGAAAATAGCAGAATGTAATTTAGCATAGACAAGTACAACGTTTTCAAAGACAAGTTTTCATTTAGGAAAAACAAATAAAAAGCACAGGTATAAGATGGGAATACCTGACTTGACAATAGTATGTGTGAAAAGGATCTTGGAGTTGTAGTTTATCACAAGCTGAATATGAGTCAGCAGTGTGATGTGGCTGCAAAAAAAGCAAGTGCAATTTTAGGTTGCTTCAATAGAAGTATAGTTTCAAAATCATCAGAAGTAATAGTTCCACTCTATGCTGTGTGGGTCAGACCTCACCTTGAGTTCTGGACACCACACTTTAAGCAGGTTTCCAATAAATTAGAACAAGTTCAGAGAAGGGCAACAAAGATGATCAGGAGACTAGAAACTAAGTCCTACAAGGAAAGATTGAAGGAAGTGGGTGTGTTTAGGCTTGAGAAGATACATCTGAGGGTGGGATATGATAGCGCTTTTGAAGTGCCTAAAGGGTTGTTACATGGAAAAGTGCTGCAACCTGTTCTCTATCATCCAAGACTGTAGGACATGAAATAATGGACTTCAGTTACAGGAAGGCAAATTTCAGTTTAACATCAGGAAAAACTTCCTAACTGTCAGAGCAGCCAGACAATGGAACCAACTGCATAGGGAGGTGGTGGGCTCTCAGGCAATGGAGTTATTCAAGCAAAGACTGGACAGCCATCTGTCAGGGATGCTTTAAACGGGATTCCTGCACTGAGCAGAGGGTTGGACTCAGTGGCCTAGATGGTCCCTTCCAACTCTGTGATGCTCCTACTGCAGACTTCTTCCAGTTTGAACTTCAGATTAATCTGTATTAATCCAGAATTTGGGCCTGGATTGTTTAGAACAAATAAGAACAGCCATGCTGGGATTAGACCAAGGGTCCATCTAGTCCAGCATTCTGTTCACACAGTGGCCAACCAGCTGTCGACCAGGAACCCCCAAGCAGGGCATGAGTGCAACAGCACCCTCCCAGCCATGTTCCCCAGCAACTGGTGTATAGGCTCACTGCCTCTGGTACTGGAGTACATAGCTATCAAGACTAGTAGCCATTGATAGCCTTTTCCTCCAGGAATTTGTCCAACCCCCTTTTAAAGCCATCCAAATTGGTGGCCATCACTACATCCTGGGGTAGCAAATTCCATAGTTGAACTATGCACTGTATAAAGCAGTACTTTCTTTTATATGTCTTGAATCTCCCACCAATCAGCTTTATAGGATGACCCTTGGTTCTAGTATTTTGATAGAGGGAGAAAAATGTCTCCCTATGCACATTCTCCACACCAGGTATAATTTTGTAGACCTCTATCATGTCTCCCCTTACCCTCCTTTTTTCCAAGCTAAACAATCCCAGCTGTTGTAACCTTCCCTCATAGGGGAGATGCTCCAGCCCCTTAATCAGGGGCTAATTAAGATAGGAATCTTGTATCAAACTATATTTTTGGCAACAAATGTTTATAGTCTGATGCTCTGAACTGTTGCAAAGCCTCTTAAATAACTTTATTGTAAAGTAATACTGCTTTTTTTTTTTTTTTTGCCGCTCTAGAATCTGTTTAGATTTGGCACAGTATATAAATGTTGTAAATAAATAAAATAATATTCCTGACTTTTTCTGGGCTATACTGCATAAAATGTTTTCCTTCCTGCTGTAACTGCCTTTCATATTTCCTTTTCTAAGTGAGACAACATGATTCCAGTGCTGTCCCTGGATATTGGACATTCGCGTCTGGTTTACTTCTTGAATAGAACTACAGATGCTGACTCTCCAAATGGGACCTACTGCTACAGCACTGCACGGGAAAGTACTGTGCTTCAAGGCGTGACCTTTGGTGGAGTCCCTACTGTCCTGCTGCTCGATGTATCTTGCTTTTTGGTATGTTCATTTTATGAACATTCTAATTCTTGTCAGTTTTCTCTCCCTTCCAGAATCCCCTAGTTCCCAGATGGGGATCTGAAGAAGGGTGAATTCATTCTGCTGAAATAGATACAACTTTTGTGGAGAAGGGCTCCAACAACAATCCACTTCTTCCCTACAATCTGCTATGACCTGACCAAGGAATGATATATGTGAGGGAATTCAAAGTGTGTGTGCAGTCATCTTTGGATTAGAGGATTTGCAACACTGATACGAAGTGGTCCTTTTTAATTCTCTTGCAACTGGGAGCATCAGCTATGGTGTATGCCAGAATAAATTTAAGAGCACCTAGTCAGAATCAGTGTCTGCTTGTCTGAAGTTTTTCTTGTGGATGATAATAATACCATTAAGGATTCCCCCCCCCCTTTGTTTCACATGTTTTACCCTTTTACCAATGAAAGCTTATGTTCAACACCAAAAGTCTATACTACTTTATGCCAAGTATAAATTTGGTCCTTAATCTCTCATTTGGAACTGTCAAATCTGAAACCAGTTTAACATGAAATGGTAAAGCTTAATGATGAGATACTACAGTGAAACTTAATGTTCCTTTTATTATTTCCTAGATGTTAATGTTGACATTTTCCATTATTAGAAGAAGATTCTGGGATTATGGTCGCATTGCACTGGTATCAGAAAAGGAGAGGTAAACATGTAAAAAGCATGAATGTCAAATGTTGGTATCCAAAATCCTAATGAGCCCCATAGAACATAGGTGGATGTAGAAGTGACAGTCTCATGCTGTTTGACTATGCAGCACTTTGATATGTTGGGGTACTGGCCCAGACAACACACACCCATAAATGTGCAGAACACAAAGGGGAAAAACTGGGGGCCAAACTAGATATAACTCTTAATGTGCCATTAGGAATTGTGTCACTGGGAATCACATCGGCATTTATTAAAATAAAATAAATAATGGGGGGGGGCATTTTAATAGGGACTGCAGCAGGGGAGGAAAGGGTTAAATCCTCCCTACACATTGTGATCCATATACACATTGTGATCCCCCTCCCCCCAAATGCCTGATGATAATTTTTAAAAGAAAAGTGATTCCTAATGTTGCATTTAGCATCAGGCCTAGTTTGGTCCTGAGAGAGGTCAAGAAGCTTGAAATTCATCCGGCAAATTAAAATGCACACAGATCAGCCCTTGCAGATTTGAAGTTTTAGGGCATCAGTTGCTTGCTGGATGCTGGCTTCCCTTACGGCAGGGGTGGGGAGAAAGTAGATCTCCAGATGTTTTGGACTTCAACTCCCAGCATTCCTGACCATCCTGGCAATGGCTTCTGGGAGTTGGAGTCCAAAACATCTGGAGATCTACTTTCTGCCCATCCCTGCTTTAGGATGGTGGCTAGCTTTAACTTGTACCACAGTAAAACTCCCAAGCAACAGTGGGGCGCCTGCAGTTGGGGATGTGTGGTTTTTTGTCAGCTGTTTAATAGGTTTGCTTTTTATTATTATTTAGGAATACAGACCGCAGAACAGAGGTGGGCAATACGTGGTCCACAGGCTGCATGTGGCCCCCAGCTGCTGCCCCAAATAAGAAAAAAAACCTTTTTAAATGAGAAAAAAAAGTATCCATAGTGGCTACAGAGCACCAAAAGGGTTAATTTTAGCTTGGAAACAAGCTAAGGGCATCTCTACACCAGCCTAAAATCCTGCATTTAAAACAGGGCTTTCTGCTTGCATTTTAAATGCAGGATCACAATGACTCCCTTTACACTTTACACATGCTTCCTTTCCCCCCTCCTTCTCCCCCAGCTGAGTCTTCCATTATCTTTCATTGATCTCCCTCCTTGCCGCTTTAACCCTTTTGATGGAGGAAACTGAAGCGGAACACAACAGGGTAATGTGATAGCTCATTATCTGCAGTCTATTTAAAAATGGAACAAAGGGCATTTCATGCAGGAGATGTCTGGGATGATCACTGCGTCATGTAAAGAGCCCGCAAACTTCCATGAAGGAGCAATCTCAATCGCAGGATAAAAGCCTGGTGTGAAGGAGCCCTAAATGTAAACCTTATAAAGCTCTGTAGTGCTACAGAGTGAGTTGCCACCAAATTTCAACAGCAAACCTGTAGTTCTCCCCCTTTTAAAAACTTTTGGGGGGAGAGTGTCCCATGGACTGCATGATGCCCCACAGAGTGTGGCCCGTTGGGGAGGGGGTCCTGGGGGTTGAAAATGGCCCTTGGACCTCCCTCAGTTGTCTACCTCTGCTGTAGTAGGTGGGAATGTCATGCTTCAAATCTTTAAATAACTAAAGTTTATTCAGTAATATCTGTCTTTATAAATAAAACTTAGGTTATGTCTATTAAACTGATTTATATACCTTGTTTTGCTGAATTGGGATGGATAGAAATCCTCTAAGGGTGCAATCCTATGCAAGTTTAGACAGAGGAAAGTCCTACAACTCCCGACATTATGCTGGCTGGGGAGTGTCAGGAGTTGTAGGTTTTTCTTCTCTCAAATCTTGCATAGTATTGCGCCCTAAAAACATTTGGAAGAACTTGGCAGGACACCTTTCTAGGAAGTAAAAGTCTCTTTTTCTAGATGATAGTCTTTTAAATACAGTTATGATGGTATTTGCAGGGAGAATGCTTATGCTATCATTTAATGGTGACCAAGAGCCCTAATAATGTTTAGAAATGAGGACTTGAATCCTTGTAATCATGGAATAGGCTTTAAAATTATGGGATCTAGAAGAAAAACTGCTTTGATTTCTTAGGAGCAAAGTATAAGAGGAATTTGTATATTGATGTGGGAGTGAAAAATTTCCAGAAAATTAATCCTTTCAGAACCTCACACCTATCTTATTTACAGTTTCATTCATGCTTTGCTTGCACTGTAGTGTGTGTGCTTCCTAACTAGCTGCTTCTTTCCCCTTCCTAAAATAAGCTTTAATTAGGGTGCATTCCTATCTCGATAGTTGGCAGCCTCCAAAGTCATAGGCTGCTGAGTATCCAATGCAGGGCTGCCTCTGTCTTTTCCCTGGACTGGTGATTTCACCCATCTAGGCGCAGCTTCAGGGAGGGGGAGGGAAGGAGGCCGGGATGTGCATAGAAAGCTGTGTAAACCAGCTTCTGCAGTCTCCTCCTCTTCCCACCCCCTTTTCGCCATCTCTGTCCTCCGTTTCTGAGCATGGAGATATAGATGGCGTGGAGAGAATGGCGCTGGTTATGAGAGGGAGGGGGTGGGGACTGTGGTTTCTGGGCTTCAGGGTCAGAGCCCTGGTTCCCACCTCAGATCCCAGAAACCGAAATATCCTATGCCCCCAGACGCTGTCTAGGGACACAGGATTGCGCCCTTATTTGTTCCGCTGCATGAGAAATCATTCTCCTCAGCTTTTCATTCTTGTAAAAGCTGCTTTCACTTTCTAAAGGCATCCTAAACGAGCCTTTGTAAGATTTTAGCAACTATTGTTAGTATAGTGCCCTAATCCTGGGACTTTCCTTTCTATCTTCTAGTGAATCCAGATGTTATAGATTATCATCATTTAATGGTCCTGATGACCTGGATGCTCATGAGGTCAGTAGCATTTGGGTTAAACTTATCACATTTTAGTCTCTGAGTGTAAAATACTTCCAGTATCTGAAGCCCACTCTCAGATGTGTGCTCATATGTCATCCTTTGCTTTTATAGGTTCTGTCTTCTAGTCCTTTTAAGATTGAGTACATTTTTTTTCTTTGAACCTATATTCAAAGAAAATATAGGTTCTTTGAATATTAAACAAGGAGAGAAACAGTATTTTGAAGAAGTGTACAGTATGCACTTGCATAATGTTTCTCGCATATTACAAAACTTAAATATTAACTAGGAATTCTCTAACTCTAAAATAGCAGCACTGAGACATAAGGAATTATGCAACAAAGCAGAACTCTTCAGTGACCTGTTGAATAACTGTTGGTTATTTACATCAGGAGTCAGTTTCTAATGACTGTTTCATGTTGTCAGCATGATGTAGAGCCAGCATGGTGTAGTGGCTAGAGTGCTGGACTGGGAGTCGGGAGATCCGGGTTCTAGTCCCCACTCGGCCATGGAAGCTCACTGGGTGACTTTGGGCCAGTCAGAGACTCTCAGCCCAACCTACCTCACAGGGTTGTTGTTGTGAGGATAAAATGGAGGAGGAGGAGGATTATGTACGCCACCTTGAGTTCCTTGGAGGAAAAAAGGTGGGATATAAATGTAATAAATAAATAATAAATAAATAAATTGTCTCTGCTTTAATTGCACATGTAGTTGTACTGAACTGTGTTGTATGGAGAATGGTAGTCTTACCTAGCAACTGTTTTCCTTAAGGAGGCCCACTTTACTCTTCTCAGTTATCCATTTATTAAAATGTGAAATTGATCATAATAATATATTTGCAATTGGGGGATAGCACTGTGGACTCTCCACTTATTTTGTCTAAAGTGATGTCACCGGAGAACCCTCCTATCTCTCCCTGACATTCCCCGTGCATTTCCTGATCCCTAGTTCAGGAAATTCGAGGATCCATGGGGCTCCCAATTTGGCAATTTTCTAAGGGAAACAACATCCCTATGTGTTGTGGATAGCATGATGGGTCTAGGAAAATCCCATGGCTATACACTGGAGTGATCAGGGAGGACTGAACCCTATCACTGTTGGAAGTCCTTGTCCCCACCAGATCACAAAGCTTGCGCACTGTTTGGATAAGTTTCAGTCAGCTTGCCTAAGGACTGCAAGATTTGAAATGAGCTGCCTACCCCATCTTGGCATCTTCCTTAGTATATTTGTAAAGTTCTCTTGTTAACTTGATCTCTTTTTTTAGACAGTTCAAATTACATTAGGTACTCTCTGTAGCTGTCTGCAGCATGGTGCCATGACATTATTAGGAGTTTTTAGGTCCAGCCCAAAGTGTTTTTTTCTGGGAGAATAAATTACTGATATATATCTAAAATTATTAGATTATTATGCCCCTTAAGAGAGGGGAGAGTGGGAGATCTCTTTCAGGAGCACAAGGTATTTCTGCTCATACAAAGGGGGAAGGGGTGACCTCTGATTTCTGACAACCCTTCCTTATACCTTGTAGCACCCTGCATGGCACCCCATGCCATTCTGGACTATCCCCAAACCCTCAGGAGTAGCTCTTCAGGGGGCATATGCAACTGCAACAGGAAAGAGGAGATGGGAAAGCCTCACTTTGCAAGAGGAATTCTGCTAATGATTCTCTGGATCCCACTGAACGTTTACAAAATATTTGTTTATTTCTAGGGGTTTTGTTCTTGGATGGCATCTGCCTTTACAATGCAGTGAGTATGCAGAGAAGCAATGATCTAACTGCTGTCTACTCTGTGCTTTGCTTAATACTGTTTTGTTTCTTAAGAATTATGAAAATGGAATGTTGTACATTTTAATGTTCTATGTTTTATTGTGTTAATTGAATTTTTGTAACCTGCCTTGAAGCTTGTTAATTATAAGGTGGTATATAAATCTTATAAAATCAATGAATAAAATATAATAAGGGATATAGAACTATGATTAGCGAAACTGTTTATAAGTTTTGAATGAGTGTTTAGACCAGTCTTCCTGCACATGGTTCCCTCTAGATGTGTTGGACTACTCATCACCCCCACCCAAGGCTGAGGGTGATGGGAGCTGTAGTCCAACTTATCTGGAGGGCATCTGGTTGGGTAAGGCTGGTTTAGACTCTTATTCTATTATATGTGTGTTTTAAATGTAATCCACTATTATACAATGGCAGCCTGCAGACTCCTTTGATGTTTTACCATCTAATAGTTGAATAGAGTTCCTGTGATGAGACGAGCCCCCAAATAAAAATTCACTAGGGAAGGATCATTATCTGCTTGTTTAGATCTTGGTCATGGCTCATTATATGAACTTGCTAAGAAAAGCATGGTTCTAAATGGGGATTCTTAAGATGTTTTCAAAAATAGGTACTATGAGTTTCCAAAGGGACTCAGCTTTTTCTCTTCCCTACCCCTTCAATTATCTTGCTAATTTTTCCAATTATAATAATTAGTAGCATTCTTTTTAATGATAGAAACCATACTTCACAATAAAACGAGTTTGGGTAAGAATAAAATGGGTTTGTAGGCTCTGTATTCCTCAGCAAAAGCTGCTGTCCAATGGTTGAGGATTAGGTTTAATGTTCTCTCACAGAAATGACACATATCTAGATACCTACTTGTATACCTCTTCCAGAACAAGGAGAATTAAAATTCTGATGGTATATTGACATTATTCCAAGCTGTGTAGTGACTTAACAGCTATGTTTCTTGTCTGTTTTTATTCAAATATTCTGCCCTTCTGATGCAAAAGCATCACTCAGGGTTGCTTACAGTGTTTTTAAAATGTCATTAAAAACAACAATATAGAACAATCAATCAAGGAGGCAGGGTTAGCAGTTAAAATCAAAACATTATCTGCCGCATGAAATAAAACAGTCTTTAGTAACTTCAAAAAATGGGAGGGGGGAACTGCACTTCATGTTGCACAGTGTTACATAATCTGGGTGTAGCCACTGGGAAGACCTCTCTCGTTCCACTCAAATGTGCTTCCACCCTAGATGGGATGCAGAGAAGGGCCCCTCCTTCAGATCTTAGGGACCAGGCAGGATGATATGGAAAGAGGGGGTCCCTAAGGTAACCTAGCCCAAGATATTTACAGCTTTAAAGGTAATCATTAACACTTTGAATTGTGCCCAGAAGCAGATTGGTAACCAATACAGCTGTTGCAGGGCTGGTTATTAATCTATGTCCATGTGAACTTTTATGTTATGACCATAATGAATAATACCAAATATATTCAGTCTGCCACCGTGCTGCAACAGAATATTTAGTTTGCCCACCTCTTAAGCAGTTTTGTCTTATAAAGCTTGGTGACTGACCTGTCTGTTTATTTGTGGTGCAGTGATGAAGAGATTCATGAAAGATGTGGAAATGATGCCATTATCTATCTCGCCTTTCAGCGCCATCTCATATGCCTGTTGGTTGTTGTCAGCATCTTGTCTTTGTGCGTCATACTTCCTGTAAATTTATCAGGCAGCCTACTTGGTAAGAAACCTTATGACTTAGAGCAGGGGTGGATAACCTGTGGCTATAGAGCCACCTGTGGCCATCAGCCTAATTATATGTGGCCCTCAACCTAATTTCAAAAAACCTCTGCAATCAGTTCAGACTTCTGGTAGCAGAGATCTGTCCCTTCCCTTGCAGCCTCCTGAATAGGAGGAAGAAAGAGAGAGGAAAAAGGGGTGGCAGAAAGAGAAAAGGGGTGACCCACCTTCTTTTGGCTCAGGTCCTGCCTTTCGCTCCAGCCTGCCCACCACAGACTTGCAGCCCCTGACAAATTACCCATGAGGAAATGCTGGAAAAAGGTTGTCCACCCCTGATAGAGTGTGTTCTGTGTCACCTTCAACACCTTGAGGATCAAGGCTCACTGACACCTATGGAGCCATAATTCTCAAACAGGAATTACGGCTCCAGTGATCAAAATACCTTATTCTGTAGCTTGTTTTGGCTGATGAGAGAAATGTCAGTCTCTTCATTCTGTTCTCCTGAAAGCGTTTGGGCATCTCATAAAACTTCTGTTGAAAATAGTGGTTTAGATAGTAGGTTAATTCTTCTCAGTTGGAGTAGCACATCTGTCTTGATGATGACCTATTACTGTATCATGCAATGTGTGCATTGGTATTCAGTAACTAGAATGAGCTTCTCTGCTATGTTGGCTGGAACCTCATGATTTATTGATTATTTATTTAATAGATTTATATACCACTTACCATATTTTAAAAATATCTTTAAGTGGTTAATGCATCTAAATTACTATTATCTGAAGGACTTAATTCAGGGTTTTCTAGAACCAGCAACCCTTGCATAGAAGAATGAATCCTAGGCTCGGTGCTCACTATGTTGGGTATTGAAAGTATATACATTCGATCAGCCTCTGCATACCAAAGATAATAGCTATGAACTGAGCTAACCAGTCATTTATCCATGGATGATGCAAAAAGTGAGTTGGCAATCTCTAATAATCTAAGGCCTCTTTCATCTGTTTGAATTCACAGCAACCTGTTGATCATGAAAACAGATTGGAAAGTTAAGGGGTTATTAAAATTACACGTATAAGCCTTTTAATGCACAATACATTCAGTGGAACTGAAAGTGGTATATTCAAAATGTATGTCTCTCTTTTCATGCAATGCTTGAGATGCTGGAGGTCATAGGTAAGAAATCAGTAAAACTAAGAAGGATGTCCTTGTTATCAACATTTCATATCCAAAGGTGTTTTTTAAGGAACCTAAAGGCTCTCTTTTTCAGCATTTCTACATGCAGTTACTGAGATGAAAACGTCACCGAATATTATTGTAATGTAATAGCCAAGTGGAGGACCCATCATAATTCAGTGGGCAGAGGAAGAAAGGAGAATCCCCTTCCCATACCCAAAGAGCAGCAGAGAGACTGATGGAGACCTGCTCTCTCAGTCTCTTTGCTTCACCCTTCTGGTGGAGAGCAGGGGTAGAGGAAGGGAAGGAGAGTTTTCTGTCCTCTCCCCCTCCCCATGTCATTTCCAGGTTCTGAAAGGTCTGGCAGTTTGTTAGCCTATTCAGCTTGGAAACTCCTGATATGTTCCCCTCCAACTGGAGATATCTGCTAGGGGGACCCAGCTAGTGCTTATCTTAAGTTGGAGGAGCTGGCAGCAGCAACATTTCATATGCACAGAGATGGATGAAGATGTCTGCAAAATTTAAAGTGGAGGAAAGTGGGTAGAAGACTGTCTGTCCCTCCCTCCCTCCAGCTATCACAATGAGCCGTTCAGCTTGGCCTGCATCTAGTGCATGCATACTAGTATTGTCTGTTAGGAGGTTCCTGATGACCTAAGGGGAATGCCCTTGTGTTAACAGCTGGAATATTTGAGGATTTTGGTGTGGGTGGGGGCGTGGGTCCTTTCTACCTAATCCCCATATTTTTCTGCATGGCTGGATGATCTTTACCAGTGGTAGAGAGCTTGCCCTTGCCCTGAATATTACCAATGTACCTCTGTAGTGTACATTGACAGCTGTGTTCACAAATAAGTATAGAATTGTTATAGTAAAAAGCAGTAGTAATATTATAAGAACGCAAGCCACTTTTTTTTGTTATTTGTAATGAATCAATTAAAATTGCATAAACTATGCTGTTCTATTTGTCAGATAAAGACCCTTATAGCTTTGGGAGAACTACTATAGCAAACTTGGAAACAGGGTAAGTAATCACCAAGGTATTACATCTTATATTCTGTGTATAGGATTTCTCTCTTAAATATTCCTTAATTTTTCTGTTTGGGGAGTTTTTTTTTCATGTCATATAGTGAAAAAAAACAAAACCCTGGTATGTTAGGCATGCATTGGGAGCAAGATGTGGTGGCTACACAGCATTTTAGTTTCCCTTGGCTTGATTTGGAGTAGACGTGAAAAATAAGTCATGTTAAAATTCTAATTCCCTTCACAGAAGTTTAACCCCATTGTCAATGGAAGTGCAACAGGGCTCAAGTGTTTCTTCCTTTTCAGTAAGTTGTACCTGCTGTGGCAACAAAAGAATCTTAAAATACTGCTTCCATTATACCTTTGAACACTGCACAACAGTGGCCCAGGTGTCAGGTTGCTTAGGAAATGTAGTTCCTGGGATACTTGAGTCCTTATTGTGGACATTAGCCCCAACAAATACATTTCCCAGGGTTGTGGCACTTGGGACATTGCTGTGGCAGCATTCTAGGACAGCATGGAGGCCCTATCTCTGCTGCCAACACCACCACCGAGTCTGGGAAGGGGGCAACTGAATGGGCTGGCAACAGGGTAATCTTATTTGAATCTGGGCTCAGAGGGACCCAGATATGTGAATTTATGTTCCTAGATGCCTATCCCTATATTTGGTGACATTGCGAACAATAGTGGATGCTAAAAAATAGAATATAGAAGTCTGTTGCAGTTTAAGGTTTTTAGTCCTGGTATGCTGTAAAATAGGAAATAATACGTATACTTCCCACTTAAATTGTTCAGTCGTTCAGTCACGTCCGACTCTTCGTGACTCCATGGACCATAGCACGCCAGGCCTTCCTGTCCTGCGCTCTCTCCCGGAGCGTGCTCAAGTTCATATTCATTGCATCGGTGATGCTATCTAGCCATCTCATCCTCTGCCGTCCCCTTCTCCTTTTGTCCTCAGTCTTTCCCAGCATCAGAGTCTTTTCCAGAGAGTTTTCTCTTCGCATTAGGTGGCCAAAATATTTGAGCTTCAGCTTCAGTATCTGTCCTTCCAATGAGCAGTCTGGGTTGATTTCCTTTAGTATGGACTGGTTTGACCTCCTTGCAGTCCAGGGGACTCGTAACAGTCTTCTCCAGCACCACAGTTCGAAAGCATCAATTCTTCGGCGCTCAGCCTTCCTTATAGTCCAGCTCTCACAGCCATACATTACTCCTGGGAAAACCATAGCTTTGATTAGACGGACCTTTGTCGGCCAGGTGATGTCTCTGCTTCTTACTATGCTGTGTAGGTTTGCCCACTTAAATGCCCATCCAATTATCAGAGCATGGAAGGATTTACAAGGATATAAATTTTACACTGTAGTAGTGTAATTACTAGCACATAGATATTTCAGTTATGCCTATATTTATATTAATGTGATTCAACTGGACTTTGAAAGCACATGCAAGTTATTAATTTTGTTGTAAAACAACACAAAATAGTACTGTTTCTACAAATGAATTCTAGGTTCTGATAAGCCAGAAAACCTAGTCTCAGGCTTTTGAAAGCTTAGGTCATACTAAAAGTGTTGGGAGGCTGTTGTTCAAAGATAAAACAAGTTCCATGAGCCCAAGGGCACTTTGTAGGCCTTTTTTTTCTGTCTAAACATGCATAGGATTGTTTCCTTAACATACCAATTGGCAATTCGACTAAAAATAAAGATACTGGTTTGGATCAAAGTTATCATGCAGGTAAGGGGGCTGGCAGAAGCTGACTTCCCTGCCCCATTCAGCTCCCAAAAGGCTCCTGCAAGGACCAGAGCACCCTGCTGAATGGTTTGGGCTGTGGTGTGGGGGACTTAGGGATGAGTAGAATCTCCGAAAATCGAGCAGAGGCTCAGACAAATATGTGAGGCCTTTGTAAATATGTTTTGTAGCTACATTTAAGATTGGCAGTTGCTTGTACACTTTTAAAATACCTGAGTCCTGTATATTTAAACTGGAAGGTCTAATTGAATGGTCATAAATTGAATGGTAATATAGGCAAATGTTACACTCAAGTCATTTTACTTCTAATATTCTGAAACATTATATTCCACAGCAACAACCTTCTCTGGCTACACACATTCTTTGCTGTAATTTACCTGATTTTGACAGTTATCTTTATAAGACATCACAGTAGATCCGTCAGACACAAAGAAGAAAGCCTAGTAAGTTCCTATGTTTTAAAATATGTTTTTTGCTGCTTATCATATGTAGGACTGAGCCGTAACCAGGAGGGGAAGGGTCGTGAAAAACTACCGCTTGGCAAATTGTGCATTCACATACTTATTTTGCTGATTTGGCAGAGGGGTGTGGGGAGGGAGAAAGCTTGTGAAATAGGACAAAAATAGTTGCCCATTCAGAGTGAAGGCAGGAAACATTGTCCTTATAGTGATTTGGTTTTGTGATGTTAATCTCTGGTGTCATCAGGAAACCTATTCAAAGTAAGGGTGATGCTTTCTGCCTTCACTCTGATTTGGCTGTGATGTGATGTCTTCAAATTGCCTACATGGTTCCTTAATGGCTCCAGCTGCCTCAAGAAAAAGGCCATCTTTAAAAAGAAAGGAGTGCTGATGTTGCAAGTGAGGGAGAGAGAGAATTTTCCCCTTCTATCTTAAAGGTTTTAGTGGATGAAAATTCAGTGCAGCCTGAATCCTAAGCCTTTTGTGAGGAAAAAAAGCAACCCTCTTTTTTTTACGTTAGTGATGCACAATAAGGCAGCCAACTAAAAAAACCAGGCTTCAGCCATTCAACCTGAGCTTGACCATAAAAAAAGGTAGCTGTGGTTTTCATCTGCTGCAGTCTTAGGTGATTGTTTATGCTTTATGGGTTAATGTTTTGTTGTTTATGCTTTAATGTTTTGTTTTTAATCTTGTAGCCGCTTTTTGTGCTCACAGACAAAAAAGCAGTGTAAAAATAATCAAGTCAAGCTAGGTTTAATGCAATCCTTAGTCTGTTGCTTGTGTGTGTGTGTGTGTGTGTGAGAGAGAGAGAGAGAGAGAGAGAGAGAGATTTGTTTGAAGAGAGAAGAACTAAATAACATCAATTTTCCTATCTGGTTTGTTATCTCAGCTATTTGGCTATTGGGCGGTATAGAAATAAATAAATAAATCTCTGAGAAACTCATATTTTTGTTTTGCAGGTAAAACGCACATTGTTTATAACTGGCCTTCCCAAAAATGCCAAGACAACAAGCATACAAAATCACATAATGTAAGTTTTTAAAAATGGCTTTATAAAAAATAAGATAAAATAAAAGGTCCTTGCAGTTTAAACTTGGTTAAGTGTGTAGACTAATTTTAAAACAAGATTTGCAAAGCTGAGTATATATGTCAGCCTATCTCAAGGTAGACCTTCTGTCCTATCTGTGCTATGTCATGGCAGCAGAGGATGGATAAGTCACTGGGCTCCACACATAAGGAGAAACCCCATCCGCATATGCTGGAACATGAGGCTAGTCCTGCCTACCCACCCACCACAGAAAAACCACACAAAGGCTTCTTTGGTGATGGCTGGGGGTGGGGTAGAGCAAGGGCCACTGTATTTTGACATATTTGTAAACTTGTCCCAGCAACTTGGTCTAGCATGACAATAAGAGAGGCAAACAGTTTTTTAAAATAGATGTTTAGGAATTTATTTTAATTAATTGATTACATTTCTGTACCGCCCAGTAGCCAAAGCGCTATGGGCAGTTAATGAAAAGCCCTGTATCTTTGAAATACAGTTAATGAAAAGCCACTGTATCTTTGTAATGAAAGTGGAGGATAGGTTTGTGCTACCTGTGACAGTTCTGTGACCTTTGCAATAGAGATTTGCCCAATTGTCCTGTGCCTGGTAGCAATATTGTTTAGGTATGGTCGCTGTAAATTGGTTCATTGGAAGTATTTCAAATTGCATATCTTAAGATTTGATTTTGTGTATTAATATTTGAACATGAGTGATGAGGTGAGGCTTCTCAGTTTAATTTTGGAGTGGGCCCAGGTAAGATGATTAAAATTTTTTCCTAGAAAATCAATTCTGAGTCCAATATGAAGTTTGACCCCATTTCACCCCAGATTCCCTCCCCGTTTCCTTTTCATCAAAATGTAGGTTGCCTTCAGTGTGCCCTAGAACACTGCAACAGCAGAAGCCAGGGACCCTGGAAAGTGTAGTTTCCAGGGCTTAAGAGTCCTTACAAGGGATGTGAATAGCCTTGGAAACTACATTTCTAAGGGTTCCTGGCACCTGGCTGTTGCTTCTGCAGCAGTATTATAGGGCATAATAGGAGCCCCTGTTGCCAGGTCTCCTTGTTGCAACTGCCACCCGGTAAGGTATTAAAGTGGTAGCAATGGTAACAGAGAAACCTGGTAACAGCAAGTCCATTCTGAACTGGATCCTTACATTAGAGGACTTTGGGCTGAAATATGTAAATTTGTATTCTGAGACCAGCCAGTTTGACGCTGTGTGCATTTCACTGACCTGGTTCACACATAACAGCAAATTGTTGGTTAATTAATTAACCCACGATTTGCCAAGCACAAGTAGGAATGGGTACGCTGCCCCCAGCTCACTCTCTACTTTCACTTTACAACCTATGATCGCCACAATCATAGGTTGCTCTCGTGATGTCTAAACCCGGGCACTCAGGATTGTTTAACCCCCAAACAACCTAGAGTACCTGGCTTTGGATGTCACAAGAGCAACCTATGATCATGGCAGTTTTGGGTTGTAAAATTAAAGCCAACGTGAGGAGCTTGCTGGAGGCAGCTTGCTCACTCCTGCTTTGTTGTTGTTGTTGTTCAGTCGTTCAGTCGTGTCCGACTCTTCGTGACCCCATGGACCATAGCACGCCAGGCCTTCCTGTCCTGCGCTCTCTCCCGGAGCGTGCTCAAGTTCATATTCATTGCATCCGTGATGCTATCTAGCCATCTCATCCTCTGCCGTCCCCTTCTCCTTTTGCCTTCAGTCTTTCCCAGCATCAGGGTCTTTTCCAGGGAGTTTTCTCTTCGCATTAGGTGGCCAAAATATTGGAGCTTCAGCTTCATTATCTGTCCTTCCAATGAGCACTCAGGGTTGATTTCCTTTAGGATGGACTGATTTGACCTCCTTGCAGTCCAGGGGACTCGTAAGAGTCTTCTCCAGCACCACAGTTCGAAAGCATCAATTCTTCGGCGCTCAGCCTTCCTTATAGTCCAGCTCTCACAGCCATACATTACTACTGGAAAAACCATAGCTTTGATTAGACGGACCTTTGTCGGCAAGGTGATGTCTCTGCTTCTTACTATGCTATCTAGGTTGGCCAAAGCTTTCCTCCCAAGGAGCAAGCGTCTTTTAATTTCATGGCTACAGTCACCGTCTGCGGTGATCTTGGAGCCCAAGAAAGTAAAATCTGTCACTGCTTCCATTTCTTCCCCTTCTATATGCCAGGAAGTGATGGGGCCAGATGCCATGATCTTCGTTTTTTTAATGTTGAGTTTCAAACCAGCTTTTGCACTCTCCTCTTTCACCCTCAACAAGAGGCTCTTTAGATCCTCTTCGCTTTCTGCCATTAGGGTGGTATCGTCTGCATATTGGAGGTTGTTGATAATTCTCCCGGCAATCTTAATTCCGACCTGTGATTCATCCAACCCGGCATTTCTCATGATGTACTCTGCATATAAGTTAAATAAGCAGGGTGACAATATGCAGCCTTGTCGTACTCCTTTCCCAATTTTGAACCAATCGGTTGTTCCATCTCTGGTTCTTACTGTTGCTTCTTGACCCTCGTACAGGTTTCTCAGGAGACAGGTAAGGTGGTCTGGTACTCCCATCACTTTAAGAATTTGCCACAGTTTGTTGTGATCCACACAATCAAAGGCTTTAGCGTAGTCAATGAAGCAGAAATAGACGTTTTTCTGGAATTCTCTTGCTTTCTCCATGATGCAGCGAATGTTGGCGATTTGATCTCTAGTTCCTCTGCCTCTTCGAAACCCAGCTTGTACTTCCGGTAGTTCTTGGTTCGCATACTGCTGAAGCCTAGCTTGTAGGATTTTGAGCATCACCTTGCTGGCATGTGAAATGAGCGCAATGGTGCGGTAGTTTGAACACTCTTTGGCGTTGCCCTTCTTTGGAATTGGAATGTAAACTGACCTTTTCCATTCTTGTGGCCATTGTTGAGTGTTCCAGATTTGTTGGCATATTGAATGCAGCACTTTAACAGCATCATCTTTTAGGATTTTAAATAGCTCGGCTGGAATATGTCATCTCCGCTAGCTTTGTTGTTACTAATGCTTCCTAAGGCCCACTTGACTTCACTCTCGAGGATGTCCGGCTCAAGTTCAGTGACCGCACTATCATGGCTATCAGGGACATTCAGATCTTTCCTGTATAGTTCTTCTGTGTATTCTTGCCACCTCTTCTTAATCTCATCTGCTTCTGTTAGGTCCCTGCCTTCTTTGTCCTTTATCATGCCCGTCTGTGCACAAAACGTTCCCTTGAGATCTCCAATTTTCTTGAAGAGATCTCTAGTCTTTCCCATTCTGTTGTTTTCCTCGATTTCTTTGCATTGTTCATTTAAGAAGGCCTTCTTGTCTCTCCTTGCTATTCTCTGGAACTCTGCATTCAGTTGCATATATCTTCCCCTTTCTCCCTTGCTTTTCGCTTCCCTTCTTTCCTCAGCTACTTGTAAAGCCTCATCAGACAGCCACTTGGCTTTCTTGCATTTCTTTTTCTTTGGGATGGATTTCGTTGCTGCCTCCTGAACAATATTACGGACCTCCGTCCATAGTTCCTCAGGCACTCTGTCTATCAGGTCTAATCCCTGAAATCTATTCCTCACCTCCACTGTATATTCATCAGGGATATGATTTAGGTCATACCTGAACGGTTTAGTGGTTTTCCCGACGTTCTTCAATTTAAGCCGAAATTTTGCAAGAAGCAGCTCATGATCTGAGCCACAGTCAGCTCCAGGTCTTGTTTTTACTGACTGTATGGAGCTTCTCCATCTTTGGCTGCAAAGGACATAATCAATCTGATTTCGATATTGACCATCTGGTGACGTCCATGTGTAGAGTCGCCTCTTGTGCTGTTGGAAAAGAGTGTTTGCTATGATCAGGGTGTTCTCTTGGCAAAACTCTATTAGCCTTTGTCCTGCTTCATTTTGTACACCAAGGCCATGCCTGCCTGTTATCCCGGTGATTTCTTGACTTCCTACTTTAGCATTCCAATCCCCTATGATGAAGAGGACATCTTTTTTTGGTGTTAGTTCTAGAAGGTGTTGTAGGTCTTCATAGAACCGATCAACCTCAGCTTCTTCGGCCTCAGTGGTTGGGGCATAGACTTGAATTACTGTGATGTTGAATGGTTTGCCTTGGATTCGTACTGAGATCATTCTATCATTTTTAAGATTGTACCCCAGTACTGCTTTTCCCACCCTTTTGTTGACTATGAGTGCTACTCCATTTCTTCTAAGGGATTCTTGCCCACAATAGTAGATATGATGGTCACCTGAATTAAATTCGCCCATGCCTGTCCATTTTAGTTCGCTGATTCCCAAGATGTCGATGTTCAATCTTGCCATCTCCTGTTTGACCACCTCCACCTTACCTTGATTCATTGATCTGACATTCCAGGTTCCTAAACAATATTGTTCTTTACAGCATCGGATTTTCTTTTCACCACCAGACACATCCACAGCTGAGTGTCCTTTCGGGTTTGGCCCAGCCGCTTCACTCTTTCTGGCGCTACTTGGAAATACCCTCTGCTCTTCCCCAGTAGCATATTGGACACCTTCCGACCTGAGGGGCTCATCTTCCGGCGTCATCTCTTTTAGCCTTGTGATACGTTCCATGGGGTTTTCTTGGCAAGAATACTGGAGTGGGTTGCCATTTCCTTCTCCAGTGGACCACATTTTGTCAGAACTCTCTGCCATGACCTGTCCGTCTTGGGTGGCCCTGCACGGCATAGCTTATGGCTTCACTGAGTTACGCAAGCCCCTTCGCCACAACAAGGCAGTGATCCATGAAGGGGTCACTCCTGCTCATGCCTGGCAAATTGTGAATTAATTAACCCATGAACCAGGCCACTGTCTTATGATTGTTGTAATGTAACTATTTTGTTCTTTTACAGTGAAGCCTATCCAACCTGCATCGTGGAAGAGGTCCAGATATGTTATGATGTAGCCAAACTCACTCATCTGTCCCTAGAGAGGTACTTGTATGGACAATGCTCTAATGAAACCACATTAGTACAGTTCTAAAATATGTCTGAAGCAAAATGTTTTCTGCGCTAGTGATGATGATAAATAACCAGGTTGATGTTACTGTCTTTGCAGAATCACTATTGAGATGTGAATATACTTTGCATACAAAAATATAATTTTAATAAAGAAAATTTTAGTAAAAATTAGTGGAGAGGGAAATACCTGCAGTAATTTTTCACAGTAGACTGACTTCATTTGTTACACGTATGTATACTATATGTCTCCACAGTTTGCAAGAACCACACATCCTTTGCTGACTGTAATTTGGCTCTTGATATGTGAAATGAGTTGCAATGCAATATGAGTGGCAGAACTCATACCTGGTATAGTGGATGGATTTAGATGTGTTTCACTCTGGTTAGAATCATAGAATAGTAGGGTTGGAAGTGGCCTACAAGACCATCGAGTCCAATCCCCTGCTCAATGCAGGAATCCAGGTCAAAGCATCCCTGACTGATGGCTGTCCAGCTTCATCTTGAATGTCTCCAGTGTGGGAGAGCCCACTACCTCCCTAGGTAATTGGTTCCATTGTTGTATGGCTCTAACAGGAAGTTTTCCCTGATGTTCAGCCAGAATCTGGCTTCCTGTAACTTGAGCCCATTATTCCATGTCCTGCACTCCGGGATGATCGAGAAGAGATCCTGGCCTTCCTCTCTGTGACCACCTTTCAAGTACTTGAAGAGCACTATCATATCTCCCCTCAGTCTTCTCTTCTCAAGGCTAAACATGCCCAGTTCAAATCTCTGATCAACTGAAAGCACAATCCTATGGAGATAGTTGTCAGAGTTTGGAGGCTGACAACTATCCAATGCAGGGCAGCCAGAACATGGAGGCGATTCTCTCCTCTGTGCTCTGGCCGATCTGCATTTTTAGCTAGACAGGCGATTTTGCCTGTCTAGCTGGCAAACTTCGGGGGGGGGGGAATGCTGCGTGATGCATAGGAAGCTGTGTAATGTGGCTTCCATGGTCTCCTCCCTGCCCTCCGGGGCTGCCCCTTTTCCCCTTCTCCATGCTCCATTTCCAAGCGTGGAGATGTAGCTGGTGTGGAGAGAACTGCGCCAGCTACAAGAGGGCAGGGGAGGAGCAGGGAGCGTGGTTTCTGGGAACTGGTTCCCAGAAACCAAAAAATCCAGTGGTCCTCTAGACAGTGTCTAGATGCCGTTGGATTGCCCCCTCAGAAGCTCACTGGATGATCTTGGGCCAGTTGCTGTCTTTCAGCCTAACCTATCTGCATTTTTGGCTAGACAGGCGATTTCGCCTGTCTAGCTGGCGAACTTCGGAGTGGGCGGGGGGAGGAATACTGCGTGATGCATAGGAAGCTGTGTAGTTTGGAGTATGTGGAGTATTCAAACCCTGCATACTAACCAAAGTTCTTTAGGCAGCTTACAATACATCTTAAAGTATAACAAAATGGAAGAGTTCTTTGGGAGGTGTAAATGTATACATACATGTTCCCATCACCACCAACCCTCAGATGTTCCAGCTGCCAATCTTGCCATCTTTAGAGGAATGTTCTGAGGGTAAAATGAGAGAACCTCATGTATGTCTCCCTGAGCTCCTTGAGGAAGGGTAGGATAAAAACACAATTGGGCATTGCACACACACATTATAAGAAACACCATGATCCACACTAGATAAGTGTTATAAGAAACACACAATAGCTATACTGGCTATTTCTGGAACATGTCAAGTATTTATAAAATTTATTCATTTCATTTCTATATCGCCCAGTAGCCGAAGCTCTCTAGGCGGTTCACAAAAATTAAAACCCCAAGGTACAGCATAAAACAATATAAAATACGAGAGCTTAAAACTACAATATAGAAGTACAACCAGAATAAAACCTAGCAGCAATGCAGAGATTTAAAATACAGATTTAAAACAGCAGAGCTAAACGAATAGAATGCTAAAATTCTGGGAAAATAAAAAGGTTTTCACTGGGCGCCAAAGGGAGTACGATGTGGGCGCCAGGTGAACCTCTCTAGGGAGCTCATTCCACAACTAGGGTGCCACAGCAGAAAAGGTCCTCTTCCAGGTAACTATCCGCCTCACTTCCTTTGGTGGGGACTCCTGGAGAAGGACTGCTGATGACGATCTTAGGATCTGGGCAGGTACATATGGGAAGAGGTGATCCTTCAGATAACCTGGCCCCAAGCTGTTTAGTGTTTTGAATGTTAATACCAGCACTTTTTAATAGAGCCCAGAAATGGACTGGCAGTCAGTGCAGCTGGAAAAGTACTGGAGCAATGTGATCTCGTTGGCCAGTCCCCGTTAACAATCTCGCTGCCTTGTTTTGGACCAGCTGAAGCTTCCAGACCATTTTCAAAGGTAGCCGCATGTATAACGTATTGCAGTGATCCAGACAAGAGGTTATCAGAGCATAGATAACCAGCTAGGCTATCTCTGTCCAGGTAAGGGTGTAGTTAGTATAACAGTTTGTTGATAAATACTTAGCCGATAAAAGGTGCTCTGTGCCACCAAGTCCACTTGTGCCTCAAGTAACAGTTCTGGGTCCAGGAGCACCCCCAAACTACAAACCTGATCCTTTAGGGGGAGTGCAATTCCCTCCAGAACAGATTGAATATCACCTTTCTCAATGTTTTTGAGAAATAGTTCAGTATTTTTAATACAATAAGAGCACCTATCCATCAAAAACTGTCAAAGATATGCATCAGAGGGATTTCCCCTGATTTGTTTTTGTACATAGTTCATTATTGCCTATCAAATACAAGGTGTAAAAGTGAAGCCTATGTAGAATTTATCTGTATGATTCATATGCGTAATTTTGATACATGCGGTACAAGTGTTTAGTATATATAGTAAGTGTTATGCATCTATATATTTTGGCTGATCTGTGACTCTTGCTTGTAAAAAACTTAATTTATAAGATACATTTAGTTTTGGCAATGGATCTATTGCCACATCACCAAAACGTATGTGTTTATGCCCAGAAAAAAGGTGATGAAAAATGTGGCTTATTATACAGACATGTTTGAGAAAGTTGGTAAGCGGTATCTCATAAACACGAAACCATGTGGCCATTTCTGCTGTTGTGACATCAGAGGTTGTGAAAGGGTAAGTAGCTGTTGCATTGCTTGGCTAAAACTTTGGACAATTTCAATATAAGAATATAAAATGTTTGTCTAACTAACTGTTTAAAATAGGAGAAGCCTACTATATAAGAAGTGGAAAAAATACTATTTTCAGTACTTGTGTTTAACCTTCCTGTGCTAGTGGGGTTGCTATGGACCCCAGCAGCTGTTTGGAATATTTGCAAAACCTTTTTAGCAAACATGAACCACTTCATACTCCATGTACTCAACAATTAATGAGCTAGTTGTCCTGTGCTGTTTCATCTTGCCCCTTTTGACTTTAAACAAATGATCAGCTCTGGTTTATCCCTATTGAAATGAATGGGAAAGTGAAACTGTTAAATGTGTGGTCTAAAAAAAATGTTAGCTCTTTGCTTCTATCTTAAATTCAGCTTTTTATGTATTTGTACCTTTTCAGGGCTCACTGGAGTAGATTTTTCTGTTTTTGTAGAAAACTTTCTGTGCATTCCTCTGTATACAAAACAAAATCTTTACAAAGGACTGCAAGGATTTGGTGTATTTAGGGGGTTAATCCTGCTCCAACTTGGCTTCATCTTGACACAACAGTTAACACTCTTATAGCGCAAATAAAAGCTTGCAATACTGATTTCTTATTTGTAATGTTCTTTTGGGGAAAATACCTCTATTGGGCTATTGGAATACATTGGAGTCCATTTTAAACTGTGTATCCGAGACTTTTTTCTTTTTTGCTTTCTCTTCTGCTAATAAATGTGAGGTCCAATGTACTGCAATAGTTTTGTGTTGGACTACATTCTTGGAATGTGATAGAAAGAAATAGGCATTATTGGTGTTAAAACTGGAGTCCTTTGGAAATCAATTTTTTTATTTCCAGCTAGGACTAACTATATTAGATCCCAGTAGTAAGGAAAAAATGTTTAAAAATGGCAGAAAAGGTTAAGTAATTGTGAACAGTTTCAATACTGATTTATAACAGAACCTTGCTCTCCAATAGGAGGATGCTATAGATTACTACACCAAGGTTACCAATAAATATTTGGAAGAATATTTAAAAGAGGAAAAGAACATTCATGATAAACCACTGGGAATGGCTTTTGTAACATTCAAGGAGAAAGCCATGGCAACACAGTAAGTGCTAGTTCTTTAGTTCAGTATCACAAGCAAAGCTGAATTATTTTAAGTAGAATGAAACACAAACCTATGCCTATTTACACTCCAAAGCAGTTCACAGGTTGGTAAGTCCCATAGGAAGCCAGAGGTCATATCCGTTGCTTTCTCAGCTCATCTGAAGTTTTTGTCATTAATTTATTTTCATTTAACTAATTTAGCTGACAACTGACTGATTTGTCTTATTTTGACGATGACCCTCTTCTGTCTGAAGTTGTTGTTCAGTCGTTCAGTCGTGTCCGACTCTTCGTGACCCCATGGACCATAGCACGCCAGGCCTTCCTGTCCTGCGCTCTCTTCCGGAGCATGCTCAAGTCCATATTCATTGCATCAGTGATGCTATCTAGCCATCTCATCCTCTGCCGTCCCTTTCTCCTTTTGCCTTCTCTGTCTGAAGTACATTTATCTAAAAGCCCTAATGATTAAAAAGTATTTTCTCCCTGTATGATCAGCATAGAGTTACATTATTTTTATATTATATAATTTGTTTCTGCATGTATACAGTCTTTATTCTAAAAAGCAATACTGTTATACTCTGGCTAAGTGATATGTTTCTCTGTACATATTGAGCATTTCCAAGCATAAAAGCAAAAATTTTACTTTAAATTTTAAAAAAATTATTTTACTGCAGTATTCTTAAAGATTTCAATGCCTGTAAATGTCAAGGCTATAAGTGTAAAGGAGAGCCTCAGCTGTCAACTTGGAGCAAAGAACTCTGCATTTCAAAGTGGAATGTTGCATATGCTCCCTATCCAGAGGATATTTGTTGGTAAGGTGTCTGAATTTTTCCCTCAGTTCATATTTAAAAGGAATGGAAATAGGAGGCTGAGTTTGTTTCCAGAACATCAATTCACTTTCTACTGGACATTTCATACATCGTAGGCTTTTTCCAGTGGTGATGTTCCACTGACTGAAGCAGCTCTGTAAGTGGAACTGGGAGGGGGTGATTTCCCCTCTTCCCTGCTGCCCCCTGCATGCCCTGGGAAACGTCCTGAACAGATTTTCAGGCAGAGCAAAAGGGTGCAGAGGAGAGAGGGAGAAAGTCCTGTTGCGCTACCGGATGGCTACTAGTGCAATGTTGGATTTCATCCAACAACACATTATTTAGTTATGAAGTCTGAAATCTGTGGGCAACTCTGGAAATACTCTTCAAGCAATTCTGCTCAAGTCTGTATGAAAAATATAAACTGGTTTGAAGCCAATTTATAAACTGCCATGGCATTTTCAAGGGAAATCCTACAGTGCATGTGCCCAGCAGCTAAGGCTGTTTAAAAAGCAATAATTGAATTGATGTTCAGGGGTAAGATTATGGGAATTCATCCAGCCCAGCCAAAGAGGAAAGATCCAGAATGGCACAAATCTATTTTTATTAGAGAATCCAGATGTATTTCAAGCTCTAGGCTCTCTTTCAAGGAAGTAACTTTTATCTAGAAAAATTCCCTACCTTTTAGGCATGTGAATTCTAATGAGGGCATTCCTGTTCCTTGATTAAAAAAAAAAAAAAAGTTGCCCTCCTGAAGAGCTAGTGCCCAAAACAAAATTTGTTTACAATAAACATTGTTTTGCCACCTTTTCTCAGCCAGGGTTCTGAATGCGTGTTTGCTTCATTGCTCAGAGGGAGGGAGGATTCAGACTGAAAAGTGGCAGACCAGGGAAAGGATTAGGCACTGCCTGCCTATTACCTCCCCACTTTAGACCATAGTCCTCCCCACCTCCTCTACTTTGCATCTATTTGTTTTAAACAAAACAGATCATCTATTAATATTAGTATTGCAAAATGGTAACTTAACTGCTCTGCTGTGTTCTTACTTGGCAGGAATAATCTCTCAGTTCAAGGGCCAAGATGGTGGTTTCGGTGGCTTTGTATCAATTTGCTTCTTTTTTTTGTGCTCTTTTTCCTGACAACCCCTTCCATCATTATTTCCACAATGGACAAGTTCAATGTAACCAAGCCTATTCATTATCTTAATGTGAGTAGCCCACTATACCTTCATTTCGTCATCTGTTCTTCTATGCAGGAGGGTGTCATCAGTATGCTGATCCAGCTCTATTTCTCCGTACCAGCTCAGTCAATAGAGGCCATGCATGTTTTGAACTGGTGCGTGGATGCAGTTATGGGCTGGATGGGGGCTAATAAACAAATTGAATCCTAATAAAATAGAGATCCTGTGGGTGAGTGGTTCCCAGGAACTGATTTGACTGGCTGTTCTGGATGAGATTGGACTCCTCCTGGAAGAAAAGATCCATAGTTTGGGGGTGCTCCTCAATGCATCTTTGTTACTGGAGGCCCAGGTGACATCAGTGGCTCAGTGCACCTACTACCAACTTTGGCTTGTGGAACAACTATGTCCATTCCTAGATAGGGATAGCTTAGACACTTTGGTTCATGCACTGGTAACCTCACGATTAGACTACTGTAATGTGCTGTACGCAGGACTGCTTGTGCGCCTGCTTTGGAAGCTGCAGCTAGTGCACAGTGCAACAGCTAGGATGCTCAGTGGGGTACTCAGCTGTATATACATTACACCTGTGTTAAAAGAACTGCACTAGTCGCCTATTAGCTACCAAGCCATGTTCAAGGTTCTGTTTAAAATACAAAGCCGTAAACAACTTAGGATCAGGGTACCTAGCAAGACCGCCTTCCTCCGTATGCACCCAGCCAACTTTTAAGATCCTCAAAGGAGGCGTTGAGAACAGAATGTCGTCATGTGACATCTTGAAAGTGGGCCTTCTCAGTAGTTGCACCCACCCTACGGAATTCCCTCCCCTGTGAGGTTTGAGAGGCAGAAAATGTGAGTTTTAAATGCTGCCTGAAAGCGTACCTGTTTACACATGTTTTCCCTGGTTTGTAATTGATTATAATTATGCGGCTCCATTTGATTGTTTTCTATTGTTGCATGATTTTTAATACTTTTACATGTAAACCACTTAGATGCTTCATTATATCAAGCAGTCTACAAGTATTATTATTAATGAAGAAATGCCCTGACTATGCCTGTACTCCTAGGATGGCATATTTTTGCCTTTAAGTTTCAGTCTAGTTTTATGCAAAACTAGGAAGTACAGACTGCCCGAAAATGGCACAGCTGCATACTGCAAATGCTGCAGACATTTTTAAAGTGATCTTGCCCAGAGAGCTTCGGCTATGGGGCGGTATAGAAATATAACGAATGAATGAATTATTCAGAAGTGTTTATTTCTTCTTAATCTCTGGCCTTGTGTTAACCTGCCATCCTAACTTTGACTTCTTGCCAAATCCTAGCCCCTATCTCAGGATTCTTCCAGAAGCCAAACCATATTTCAGTGGGCTGTATACCTTAAACAAACAAACAAACAAACAAACACATATAACATACTTTCAGCTCAGTTGCATTCAAGGTAGCTGTACAGAATTGGGCTACATTTCTCTTTTTTTCCTCCTCCAGAACCCGATCGTTAGCCAGTTCTTCCCAACAGTCCTTCTGTGGTCCTTTTCAGCTTTGCTACCAACAATCGTCTATTATTCAACTCTGTTTGAATTGCACTGGACAAAGTAAGAGTACATTTTATTTCTTTTTTAGCTGTTTAAAGGCCTCAAAATTCTGTCGGTGGGTAAGAGGAAAAAATATTTTGTAGAAAGTAGAACTGCAAGTCATAGCGACCCCCATGCCTCCACTTTTTACATAGTAATTACTTACTTTAACTTTAAATATGCTGAAAGGCAGTGGTTATATTATTGCTTCTAACAGAGTACTTTTTAATTGAATAAATCTTCCTGCTAAATTATAAGGCAGTTGCTCTGTTTCCAAGGTGACCAGTGAATAAGTTCCAGTATGTGGCTTTTCTTTGGTAGAGATTCTAATCAGGTTCAGTGAAAGCATGCACTGAAGGACTGCATGCTTTTAAGGTAATATGCCTTGGATAGCTTAAGGCATTTACTATTTGTCTTGGTAGCTGAGTGGTATGTCTATGGGGACTGCATGATTGGCATGAATCTTGGCTCTTCATTTTTTAGTATTTTGAGAGCAACGTAATTAAAGAAACAAATTTAGCAAAACCAGAAGCAATTTATTTCCAGATGTTAGAATTCCCATTTTTTCTGTCAGAACGAGCAGGGTAGAAAGAAGACAAAAGGGCCATTTTTGTCTAACACATGATCAGTTATTTACTTGTTTTTTTTAATAGGTCTGGTGAACACAGAATAATGATGCATAAAGTTTACACATTTTTGATCTTCATGGTGCTAATTCTACCTTCACTTGGTTTGACCAGGTAAAGACCACATTAGAACCCCAGCTTTCAAGCTATGGCTGCAGAGACATCTTATATAGTCCTTTATATTGTCTCAGCATTTGTACTAGCAAATGCAGGGATTTGTGTGTAAGCAAGGTAGACTTGAATCCTTCCCACATCGGTGTACTTGCAGTGCAGAACTCCCCCTCTCTTCCCTTTCACTTTATTTGCTTGCTTAAACTTCATTTTGCTTTACCTCTGGTACAGGGTGCATATCTGCATTGTATATCCTGTTGATCACTTTCTCTGGATTGCAGTGACGCCTAAATCACATTGAAATAAATGGGCAGCAAGCATACTTCATTAGTTACAATGGGAATTAAGACCAAAACAGAGGTTGCTCAGCATTTGATCGCTTATTTTCTTTTATAACTTTAAAATCAGCTGTGAGAGGGGGTCCAGTTTTGATCAGGGCAGGCTTTTCCCCTTGTGCCATTTCCACAGTCAAAATTGCCCCCAGTTACTATTAGCTACACTGGGGTCGGGGGAGAGATAAGATGACAAGCACAACACATTTTTACCCAGTGGGGTACTTTAAGGGTGATTATGATCAGGGAAATGATGCCAGGGAAAAAAAGGGTTAAACACTGTTTTCCCCAGCATCACTGCTCCAATAAAAATTAGAGCTCTGAACGGCTGCTTTTAAATTAGGATGTGTTTTTGTTCTTAATAAAGATGGGAGACCTCCTCTCAAATCTCCTATGTCATATCTGTTTTAACCCTTAGGCATGTATAACTTTCTCTGTAAATTTTCAAAACTAATGAATAATTAAAGTTATTAAGTAATGATGCACTTAAGAATAGCCATTTTGTTTTCATATTTTATAATGTAGTGAATTGGAGAGACTAATACCAAATATTTCTTCCAGTCTGGATTTCTTCTTTCGTTGGGTGTTTGACAGAGCATCTGAATCTAGAGTTAGATTAGAGTAAGTATCTAAAAGATCCTTTTTATCCCTCTGCTACCTAATCCCATCTGCCAGAGCTAGGTTGAAGGATACAAAGACCATCTGAATACATGCAGTTTATTGAATCATTTGCAGTAAAAAGCTCACCAATAGACTACATATAAAAATAATTCCAGGCAGTTGCAATTGCTTTTTTAGATGTAATTCTCTAGGAATCTCTCAAAAATTGCAGATCGCAGTACTTAACTTGTGGAGAGAAACACTGACACACCTTTGAGACATTGTAATTCCTAGGTTATTAGGCATAAAAGGGATGTAATTGGCAGAACAAATCAGAGGCTTTTGGCATGCTCATTAATTACTGAGAGAAGTAATCAGAAAGACTTGTGCAATGTGCAGGACAGAAGAAAGGTTACTCTTAAGAGTGTGGGGAGAATGTTCATCATTGGTGACCAGGTGAGTGGGGCAGTCTGACATTGGTTGCCTGCTGCCTTATTCACTTGTTCATGTTTTTTTAAAACCTACTGCAGGTGTGTCTTTCTGCCTGATCAGGGAGCCTTCTTTGTGAACTACGTGATTGCGTCATCTTTTATTGGCAATGGGATGGAGCTCCTGCGTTTGCCAGGTCTCATGTTATACACCATTCGCATGATTATGGCCAAATCTTCTGCTGAGAGAAAAAATGTTAAGCAGGTATATAAGTTTGCTGTCACACAAGGACTTTTTATATCTTGGTCAACTTTGCACAACAGTATTTTACTTCTCTGCCCATTTTGGCTGCTGGCCTTCATCCCAGGACTCTGACATCTTGGTGATGAATGTTGAGCTTTCTGATGGCCTTTTAATGGAGCACAGTTAGCTTGTTTAATTAATATAACCTTCAATATGCATCACATCAAAAGAATGCAAGTTATTTATGAAAAAGCATACTATATTTTCCCAGCCAAGGACCCCAACATTTGAAAGTATTTAATTACAAAACTAGCTTTTCCATTTAATTGTATAGTATGATTCCATGCTCTGAGTTGAACAGGCCAATAAGTAGACCTTCCTTACTTGTCATCTTGGATCTCAGCATATTTCTAGTTATACAGATGAATTATTTCTGTGCTAATGTATGTCTGCAATAAATCAGTTTTTTGTACAGGAAACTTGACATGGATCACTTTCAAAATAACAGTTTGGTTGCATTCGGACGTCACTTTAAGCCAAGGTGGCTTAATATTCTACTCACAGTAGCTTATTTTTTAAAAAGTCCACGATGCCCTGCCACGTGATCAGGCTAATAAGATACTGGGAGTAGTTTATTAAGCTACCGTGTGTAATCTGAGTCATCCCCCCACCCCCTATCCTGCTGCAGTCCTCCCACCTAAGCAGTAGTGCTGTTTCACCCATTGACAACATTGCAGCAGCCTGTTTTAACCTTTCACAATATCCCAATGAGAGGGGAGAGGTCTGGGGTGAAGTACAAGGGCTTAATTCAGTGTTTCCAGCATCACCCTGACCCGGGGGGGGGGGGGGGGCTCTAAAGCACTGGGAGTTTGCAGGATCAGGACCAAACTTCATACACAGCATCCCCTAGTTGAGAGGTACCAGACGCACCATCAAAACCCTGCACAATTACTCACAAAGCAGAAGAAATCCCATGAGCACCAAATAGGTGGTGGGGATTATAAATCCTTGGAGGTTTGTAGGATCAGGACCAAATTTTACACAGCCTGATGCACCATCAAAAACCCGCACAGTTAGCCCAGAGGAGGGAAAACCCTGGTGCCGCTTTTGTTCACTATAGCACTTTAGCACTAAGGCAAAATTGCACAAAAGCTAAAATTGCGCATCCCCCCCCCCCCCCAGCCATTTTGCTTCTTCATGGAAAAGTGACCAGAGAAGGAAAAAGGGGTGGGAGCTATAACTCTCTGTCAGTTTGCTGGAATGGGGTGAAATTGCAAAGCTGGGGTGCCTTCATGGGGAGCCTCCAGATGCTGTAGTGAATTATTGCAGAACTGTGCTTCATGGAAAAGTGAGCAGTTCTTTCCCTATTCCCCCATTTTTCCCTATTTCCCATGTTGCACAATTTCAAAGTAGCGATCAGGGAGTCTGTCATTATGTAACTTCACTGTAGCGGGATAGCGCAAGGCTGTCATTCATTGTACTCGGGAACAGCTGTCATTTTGTAACTGTAGTGCAGTATCGGGGAAGGCTGTGCATGTTTGGCTGCGGTTGTCCCTGGGCGGCTTGTCATATCTTGGTGAAGGAGCTCTGCGGGCTGGAGCAGAGCGGCTGCAGCAGTTTTGGCTGCTCTTGCCAGCCAACTCTACGCAATCAAAATAAGCCACTCTGAGCACCAGATGACACGGTAACCCATGGTGGGTTAAATAACTTTTACTGCAGACCATGGGTTATCAAAGTGGCTTATTTTGGTCAAATAAATCATCATGGATAAAAAAAAATTCCTGACAGACAACACGATAATCAACTATGGGTTAAATAAGACAAGGTGGCTTATTTAACCCAGCGTGGGTTATCATGTCATCTGAACCCACTCTTCGTATAATTGCAGTAGAGAAAATAAGAGGCAAATTTGTGTCCTTGCAATGTGTAATGTAAATGTTTTGTTTTTGTAGCACCAAGCATTTCAGTTTGAGTTTGGAGCGATGTATGCCTGGACGCTGTGTGTATTCACGGTCATCATGGCCTACAGCATCACTTGCCCCATTATTGTCCCATTTGGTAAGTTGACCAGTGAGTAGGGATTGTAATGGGATAAGCCCTCGTGAAAGATTGGCTTGAGAATAGAATTGAGATTTAGACATTTATGAGTTACACCACTTTTGATGCTGGCTGACTTTGTTCACATAGGGTAAAGAAAACAGGGTAATATAAACTGTATAATTCTGTTACTGTCAAGGTGAACTTACTCTAAATGCCTTTTAGAATAAGAGCAGGAGATTCAGTTTCTCAAACGTCTCCATTTGTACTTCTAGTGTTGTAAAAGAAGCTCTCTATTGTTGGAAGTCAGCACTTTTAATGTTTCACATATATTAATAAGAAGGAGTCTAGACTCTGGATTTTGCAGTCTTGAGGAGGTATGATGGAGGGCCAGAGGCTGTTACAGCTCAAACAACATGAGAGAAGGAGCTGTTTCTGCCTGCAACACCAAGGGAATGAAGCTGTCTGGTAGACTAGATCATATGACCCATAGTGTCCTCTTCCCATATAGCAGTAGTGGCCAATATTTATAGCAAGTGTGTCACAAAAAGGAAAGGGTGTGGCTCAGTGGTAGGGCACATGCTTTGCAAGTGGAAGGTTCAATCCCCAATCTCCAGGTAGGGTAGGAAAAACTACTGCCTAAAACTTTGGAGAGCTGCTGCCAATCATTGTCAACAATACTGCCTATATGGACCAGTGGTATAAGGCAGCTTCCTATGTCCCTGTGTTTCAGTTTCATTGTATTCTTTTATTCTTGTCCCAATATTCCTGTCCATACTGGATTTTGGTTAGAACTAGCATGCTTGCCTTTTTCTGTGCAATCTTGCATGCCACAAATAGTCAAGCGTTATTACTATTCATATGCTTAATTTTATTTATTACATAATACACATGTATAAAACATGTGCTTGTCATATGATAAAACTAGGCTGCAGTCTTATACATACTTTCCTGGGAGTAAGTACCACTGAACTCATTAGCACTTACTTCTGAGTAGACACGCAAAGGATTGTACTGTTAGTTCCATAATGTGTGACGGGATGCATTCTTACTGGAGAAAATACTTCCTGACTCCTGACTTCTGTTTTATCTAACATGGTATTCATCAGTAGAAAGACTGATCGCAGTGGAGTGCACCTTTTTTTTTGTTCTGTAGGCAAACTCAAATACCCTGTTCTCTGAACTACCAAAGGTGCAGTTCTTTTAAAAATATTAAACAATCAACACCTTAATAAAATCCTCAAGCACGTACTAGCACAATGCTGATAGGAATGGTATCTATTCACAGCTGAACAAACATGTCATGAAAACACATCACAAAATAAACATGAAAAACCAAATGTGCTGCTTTGGGCATTTAAAACAAAACTATGCTGCTTCATATCAGTTAAACCAGGGGAGGGCAACATGTGGCCAATGGGCTACATATGGCCCCCGCTGCATCCAAATTCATTTTAAAAAGGGGTGGGGGAAATGGCACTCATAGGGAGCACCAAAATGGTCAAAATTAGCTTGTTTGTAAACTAATGTTTACCCTTTGGGCACCCCATAGCCACTACAGATGCCTTTAAAAAAAAGTTGGTTTATTTGTTGGCTTGTTGGCACCCATCAGGGGATAGGGAGGGTCCGGGAGGCCTCCGGAAGTGCCCACCCTTGAGTTAAACCAAGGGAACCTCAAGGAAAAGAGCACCCACACGAGCCTGTCCTCATGCCGTCTCGTGCCAGCCTAGCGTGAGAAAGGAAGCATCTGGCCGAGCCTTGCGAAGTGCATCCTTCCTTCCGAGTCGAACAGGAGCGTTTTGTATATTGTGCGTACTGCAATTCTTGGCAAGTGCAGAGACCCAGAATATGACCTTTGGGGGGACACTGGAAACCTTTGTGGTTTTGCTTTTGAGGTGGAAAACAGTGACAACATTTTATTGTC
Source organism: Heloderma suspectum (assembly GCF_057233095.1). Classification (NCBI taxonomy): domain Eukaryota; kingdom Metazoa; phylum Chordata; class Lepidosauria; order Squamata; family Helodermatidae; genus Heloderma; species Heloderma suspectum. The sequence continues at coordinate 392,816,941 of NC_139458.1, forward strand.
ATACCTCTTAGTAACTCTGACATTTATTTCCTGTTTTCAGGGTTGATTTATTTGCTGCTGAAGCACACAGTCGACCGCTACAACCTCTACTATGCATTCCTCCCTGCGAAGCTAGAAAAGCAGATCCATTTTGCAGCTGTGAACCAGGCCCTTACAGCTCCAATTGTCTGCCTGTTTTGGCTGTTTTTTTTCTCTCTTTTGAGGCTAGGTAAATATGGCTGGGCTTATGAAAGAACACACTTAAGGTGGACATTTTGTGCAGCAGATGAGGAGTGACCTTTATTGTAGATCTCTAAATTATACTGCGGATGGAAGTATCAGACAGCGGTATGGTGGAAGCATAGGGCTTCTGATATTGGGAACAATCTAATGGACAATCCAGATGTTTAGAACAAGGACACAGATATATCTTTCAGTGTAAATGGCATGAGTACTCTTTCCAAATGAAACAATACCTTCATACACTTCTGGTTCTGCATGTGTTGGAACCTACTTTCTTCCCATATGTGTTTACCAGCCCTCTATCCCATATCTTTATGTTGATATATTTTTGTCTCTCTCTATTTTAGGTTTTAAAGCACCTATAACTTTATTTACATTACTAGTAGTAGTTATGGCAATTGCTTTTGGCATAGGCTATACCTGCTTTGGCTGCCTCAAGTACCTGAGCCCCCGGAACTATAAGGTAAATCACAGTAGTTGGATCTGAGTGTTCCTGAGTTATCTCTATGTCATTAGAGGTGGATTTGGCACTTCATACAAGTATCAAAGCCAGTCAATCTGTATTTTATTTTAGTAAGTCCAGTTCTGGCTGTTAATCTAGTATTAAATACTTAAATTATGCCTTAAAAAAGGAGGGAGCTCCCTGTATAAATATGTATGTGTTCTTATTAAAGTGACAAGTTTGGTTTTGAAATTTGTTTTGTTGATCTGGCTTTCCTGATACTTGCAGGTAGGAAAACATGAGACCAGTGGAAGACATCAAGCTGCTTCAGGATCAGCTCCAAAATCTTCTGTAAGCATTGATCAAAAATAATTACTTGTTCTTCATAGAAAAACAAATTTCTTGTGAGTAAAGTGTTTGCATGCATCAGTAAGTCCTGCAGTGACAAAACACTTGCATTAGCTGACTTCAGACTGGCTGATCTAAAATCCTTATCTGTTGGCAAAATATTTTCCCTACATACAAGATTTTAGAACCAGCTGAGACCTATTTAGTATATATGTTCCCTATATCGTAATAGTACATGAGTTGTTCAGATTTGGCAGTGCCCCGCTTAGTTTGCTGACATTCCAGTCATTGTTACTGAGACCTGCAAGATCATGAAGCTTCACCCAAGAGCAGTCGAGTATTTGCTTCTGGTTTTAAGAGACACATGGGAAGCCAAATGTAATTCAACCTGCAAGATATTTAGGTGAAATACCTGGTAAGGGGGGGGGGGGGTCTTTTCAATGTGGAAGGTAGGTAGTAGGAAGAAAAGTAGTGGGACACTGGGGATAAAAGTTTTGAGATAATTTGAAATCATACATTGTCTCAGTATTTTTAATTATTCAAGATGCTAATTCTCTGCCATTCCAGCTATATGTCCCTCGTGTTTTGCAACATAATCGTACTGAAAGAACAGTTCTGGCTAATGCGGACCTGCAATGCTATGGCACCATGTCAGAGACCAGAGCAGTGGAGGACAATGTCATCCACGTCTCTTACAAGAATGAACCTACTGTCATTGGAGAGACGTAAAAGTATTTGTCTTGCTATCATGGACTAACACAAGGTGGCGCCCTTGGCCCTGCTTCAGAGGAGCAGATGAGATTTCATCAAAAATATTCCTGTGTTGCACAGTCTTCTCTTTCAAAAGAAACACTGATCTGGCCATTCAGGAGGATTTCATTTGTGCTAATTTTCCAAAGTTGCTACCTTGGGATTGGTCACTCATTTAGGGCATTACACAAATTGTGGCACAGGCATTCTGAACAAAAACGCCTGGAGAAACTACTTTGGATTTGCTTAATTGTTTGCCTTTATAGAAAGATTTGACTATATGGGCAAGTACAAGATCACTGGCATTTGTTAAACACTGCGGGGGCTTATATCCAAAGGTAACAGCTGTTTCTATACCAAAAAAAAAGTAAGAAAAGCCAAGCAAATCTAATCTGAGGAGTGTTCTGGTCTTCTGCTAGTACCCCATAGCTTCCAGAGTGGGCAACAGCATTTCTCTTTCTTAGAAGAGGATTTTCCTGCTAATGTAGAGAAAAGATGTGCTGAAACTAGAGGACATGGGATGAGAAACTCGGTCTATCTAAGAACTTTTAAGTATGGGCTGCAGTTGTTAATTTTCTGGTCACTATTTTAAGGGCCTCACACAAGGGAAGTTTACTTGCCAAGCAATAAAGGATATAAATATTTTATTATTTTTAATCTCTCTGGTTTATTAAAAAAGGTCTGATTTAAGTGCCAAAAGTATCACAAATATAATATTAGGCTGTTTTAAAATTATGAAGTAGGTGTAAATTTCTACAAGAAGCTGTATTGGATCCAAGCATAATTAAGCAATCACATTCAATAAAACACTCTATTCAGATACATTTTTGTGGCTGAGTGTATTGATTTTTGCAACATCTGCACCCTTTATGAAACTCTCAGATCTGGCAAGATTGCCATACCAAGGGCTTAATGTAAGATTGATTGAAGGATGGGAGGGGCATCAAACTCAAGTCTTCAGGCACTGCCACTTTTCCAGGCCCCAGCTCAATATTTTGCTTATTTTTCCCAATAAAAGTATGTTGTATGTATAAACTGCAAATTAACTATGCTTTGCACAATATATTGTACTTTCACCAGCTATTGGGAGAGGCAAGGAACTGTGCAAGGCCTGAAGACCCACTCCTTGGCTACTATCCCTCTGCTTCAGCCTGATAACTCTTCCTGTTTCAGCTTTTCTATTTGAAAATGTGTGAGCAACTCCTGGCCAAATCAATCTTTGTAACATAGGAAGCTGCCTTATACCGAGTCAGCTCATTGGTCCATCTAGCGCAGGGGTCCCCAACCCCTGGGCCACGGACCAGTACCAGTCCGTGGCCTTTTAGCGACCGGGCCGCGGTAGGGGTGTGTGAAACCCCCTTACCTTGTGTCCGTGGGGGTCCGCAGGGGGGAAGCGATCTGTCCCCCCCCCCACGGAATCCTTGCCGGCCCCAGCCAGCTCTGCTCCACGATGAGTCTGCAGAGCTGCCATCCAGCTCCGGCCACTGGCGGACTTCCGGCTGCTGGGACGCAAATGGCGTCCGTGTAGTGGACGCCATTTGCGTCCCTGTTCTTCAAGTCATAGGCTACATAAATCTTTACATAGCCAATTACTGCAAAGAATAGGGATGCAAATGGCGTCTGCTATGCGGACGCCATTTGCATCCCAGCGGCCGGAAGTCCACCAGCGAAACCATCCCCCCCTGGTCCATGGAAAAATTGTCTTCCACGAGACCGGTCCCTGGTGCCAAAAGGGTTGGGGACCGCTGATCTAGCATATTGATTTATTTTATTTCATTTTAAAGACTTATAGGCTGCTTTTTAGGAGAACTGATGGACAATGGCTCAGCAGAATCTCAGACAGAAGTATTTCTCAGCCCTAGGCAAATTGCTGGGGTTTGAACCTGAGATCTGCATGTAAAGCATGTGCTCTACCACCGAGCTATGGCCCTTCCTATGTAACTTATTTTCATTAAAAAAAATAAAAGGAAAACACAGATTCTCAGTGTGATAAATTCAGTACCCAAAACGTTTCCATCACATGGCTGCAAATTATGTACACCCCTGGCCTATTAGGTTCAGTGAAATGCACTGAAATCTGCTTCATACAAAGGCATTGAGCACCTTGCAGGATTTCCAACTCTGCATCAGCTGTGTGACAAGGGGAAAAGGGCATGGGCAGCGGCTTGGCAATTGTAGCCCCACTCACAAGAGTGGCAGGGGTTTCTGCCACTCTTGCTGAGTGGTTCGCTGCCTGACGTCCTTTTCCCATCATGGGTTGGCATGTCTGGGTTCTCACAACATGCCAACCCATCGTAGGTAAAACAACCCCTACTGCAGATTGATGGTTATCAGGATGGGTTGTTTGGGGAAAACCACCCTGTTAAGAACAGTCCAGGTTCACACGACACCTGTCGTGTCAGTCACCCACGATGGGTTAGCATGTTGTGCGAACCCAGTCTTTAACAGACAGTTGGACAAAGTCATGGAAGATAAGGGTTATCAGTGGCTAGTTCACCTGATGACAGTATACTGCCTTTAGGGTTAGAGGCACCATGCCTTTGAATATGAGATTTGGGAGCAACAGTAAGAGGGCTGTTGCCTTCATGTCCTGCTCGTGGGCTTTCCACAGGGTTTCTTATTGGCCACTATGGTTGTTCAAAGGAGGTAGCGCGATCAGCTGGGCTAGCACAAGTCAGTTGCATGAGCGTAAGCCACTATTTGGATCCTAGCAGTAACTCTGTGACGATCACATTCATTTAACAAAAATAGCTCACTACTTGTTTAAAGCATGGTTGTAGTGATTTTTGTCAATTTCTTCCAGTAAATTCTGTCCATAATGGAAGTTGGACAGAATAATTTCCCCTTATGAAGATTAAATAGACATTTGCTGGACACTTCCAGATGACACTTATGACACCATTCACAGAATCTAACCAAGGGCCCAGATGTAGTAATCCTCCCCTCGTAACACTCTTTTATTTTCCTGCTGCTGCTTCAGTCTTTTTGGGGGGAGTAGGAGGTGGGGGATGGAATTGCTGCACAGTGTATCATTGGTAGCACTAGGAGCCCTTGAGTGATTGATTACATTTATACCCCACCTTTTTTCCTCTGTAAGGAACCCAAGGCGGTGTACGTAATCTTCCTCCTCTCCATTTTATCCCCACAACAACAACCCTGTGAAGTAGGTTGGGCTGGAAGTCTGTGACTGGCCCAAAGTCACCCAGTGAGTTTCCATGGCCGAGCGGGGACTAGAACCCGGATCTCCTGACTCCCAGTCCAACACTCTAGCCACTACACCAAGCTGGCTCTCTCACGCTGGCTCTCCCTTCATCTGGAAGCACCCACTGAGTTGAAGGAAGTGGCATCGGTCTGTATTAGGAGCACGAACACAATTTTCATATGCTGATTGATATTCACCTTTCAAAAAGGTGCATCTTGGACCTTTAACTTCATATTCAATATTCTTTAGGTATACAGCCACACCTTTTGATCCCCTAAGGATGTAAATGACTTCTCTAACCTTTAATTCTCTAGTGTTTATATTTGTATAAATTCTTTCTACCATGTTCTTTTTCCTTGTATCATGATGAATTTCATCCCTCTAAAAACTAGTTCAAACCATTTTACACGTTTTGATCTTATCTCTTTAAAAACCAATCTATGTTCTTCAGCAGTTTCATATGTTAGACTCAGAATTTTTTTACCATCAGCCCACATTTGTAGTGTGTCTGTAACAGCTGCAAGGGGCTGCTTTGGATAGTCTGGCTAGCTAGGCAGCGGCACGGTTTCGATTCTAAATGCAGCTGTTCCATAAAACAGACAGTGAATAAACCTGAAGGCAACTGGACTGAAAAACTGCCTTGTGAGGTCGATAGATAAAAGTGTTCACCCTTGTACGTTATTCCTACTTATTTCAAATATGTCTTCCAATGACTGACAACATCACACCAGTCTGCATAGAATGAAAAGCTCTGGGATGCCAGCTGGAGCAAATGCAGCGTTCCCTTTTTCTCCAGAGCTGGCATTCTGTCCTATTTGGACATCTTTCCCCTTCCAGCCTGCAAGCAGTTGTCTCTTGGGAAGCAAGCGAGGTTGAGCCAGCTGTCTTTCTACTGCCTGCATGCAGGTTTAATTTTGAATCTTTTTGAAGGAATGTGTTAAGTGATGTTCTATGAATGAATTGTCAAAAATGTGCCAAAAGTACTTGCTACATCTCCATCTGTCCCAAGTTAGAATTGACTTGGCTATCCCTAATCCAGAGCATGTCAATTGTTCTCTTGCTCTTAGGACCATTTCACGTTATATCCATCAAAGTCTTGGGGTGCTTCCAGACTGAGGGCCCATTGTGCTGCCAGTCAGAAGACACTGTGTAGCTATTCTCTCTTTTCCTCAGCTGCTTTTTTACCCTGGTAAGTTAAAAGGTGGAAGAAGCAGTGGGAAAACACGGAGGTTTACAAATGGACAACAGTGGAGTCTGGCTCCCCCGTAAAATTCCATGAATGCAACTGTGCCATAAAAGCCTCTCAGAAACACCCGTGGAATTATTTTTTAAATACATTCTTCTCTACAGGGAACTGCATGTCTGTGAGTAAGCCCATGGGTTGTGAAGAACTCTCCACACCCGCATCAAACTACAATTTCTAGGATACTAACGGGAAGCCATGATAAACTATCAGTAAATGTAGAGTGCCTATTCTATAGACAGTGGTGCCGCTGGGTACTTTTAGACCCTGGCTTTTATAGCCTTTCGATGGCCACGTGTATTACTTCAGTTGTAAAGCACACAACTAACATTTCTCTTCCCCCACCCCATCTGCTGTTCCATACTTTACAACAGTTTCTACATTCCTGATATTTTAGAGCAAAACAAACCCTTTCGCTAACCTGGGCCCCATCTACACCAGGCTTTTACTCTGCGGCGGGTGTGCGTTGAGGTCCCTCATGATAGATGACACAGTCGCAAACTTCACAGCCATCTTTTTTATTTCGACCGGAAAATGCGGCATTCCAAGGAGTCATTTTACTGTGATTTGGGGGGTTTGCTGTGGGTTTCCCCGCAGCTGCAGACCGACTATTCCTTCCTCGAACTGACTTCGCATTTTGCAGTGGGTGTGTTGTAGGCATGCGTAGTGGCTGCATCACACTGTGACACCCCTTTACTCTCCCCATCCCTTCACAGCTGCACAGTTACCAAGGCACAGAGGGGCGTTTTCATCTATTTAATCACACTTTCACATAGGGATGTTGGAGAAATCCTCCATGGACCCCAGTGAGGCTGGATTCTATTGAATCCGGCCCCCTTAAGTCCGTAGAGGATCGGATCTCCTACCTTGTCTTCCAGCGCGAAGTCCTCACCGGCGGATCCTCCCTGCCGCCAGATCTGAAGACCCAGCAATACAGCCGCCATGGCCGTATCGCTGGACTGCGGATGCAAATGGCGTCCGCTACGTCATTTGCGACCCTGCTCTTTAACGTGATAGGCTACGTAAATATCTACACAGCCAATCACGGTAAAGAGCAGGGACGCAAATGGCATCCACTACGCCATTTGCGTCCCTGCACTTTACTGTGATAGGCTATGTAAAGATTTACGTAGCCTATCACAGTAAAGTGCAGGGCGCAAATGGCATAGCGGACGCCATTGCATCCCTGCACTTTACTGTGATAGGCTACGTAAAGATTTACATAGCCTATCACAGTACAGTGCAGGACGCAAATGGCATCTGCTACGCCAGACGCCATTTGTGGATGAAGACCGGCCATGGCCGGAAGTCCGGCAGTGGCCGGCCCCGGCTGATGGGTCTGCGGACTCACCACAGAGTGGAGCAGGCTGGGGAGGATTCCAGGGGGAGGACCAGATTGCTTCCCCCCCCCAGGACCCAGGTAATTGGGGTTCGTACACCCCTACTTTCACACAATTTTGCAGCTTCATATTTTCGCAATGGTTGTGGACTCAGTACCCAAGGGCTGGCAGGGCAGGGTCTTGGGGAAGGACCAACATCGCTCCGGCCACCATTTCGGAGCGATGGCTAGGCACATAGTGCTCACGCTTGTGAGTGCAAACCATCATGAGAGTCTCGGGCTGGGGAACTGACAAACGGATGGTGTGGAAATGAAGGAGCACAAAACACTCACTTTTTACCGAAAAAGGGATGGAAAGACACAGCAGAGCCCCTCAAATACAGAACAGCCACTGAAGTGTAGCACCCCCACACTCACGGGCCTGCACAGCAGCGCATTTCAGTAAAAAGGCCAAAAAAAGGCATGGCGAGTCTGTAAGGGAAGCACACAGTACATCGCAAGTGCATCACAGGGCATGCTGACTCAAAGCCGCATTGCTGTGCAGTTGTGAAGGGGTGGGGGGTCAAAGCAGTGCCATGGAGATGGGGCCCTGGATCAAAAAAGGTACTCTGAGCATGTGCAGTTTGACATTTTAAACTCACTTGAAGCATCATTTTACAACAGGAATGAAAGGGAGTTTGCATCTGCTGCCCTGATGCTAAACACATTTACTTGGGAATAAGTACCATTCCCCCTTCATGGATCACTGCCTTGTTGTGGCAAAGGGGCTTGCGTAACTCAGTGAAGCCATAAGCTATGCCGTGCAGGGCCACCCAAGACGGACAGGTCATGGTGGAGAGTTCTGACAAAATGTGGTCCACTGGAGAAGGAAATGGCAACCCACTCCAGTATCCTTGCCAAGAAAACCCCATGGAACGTATCACAAGGCTAAAAGAGATGACGCTGGAAGATGAGACCCTCAGGTCGGAAGGTGTCCAATATGCTACTGGGGAAGAGCAGAGGGAATTTCCAAGTAGCGCCAGAAAGAGTGAAGTGGCTGGGCCAAAGCCGAAAGGACACTCAGCTGTGGATGTGCCTGGTGGTGAAAAGAAAATCCGATGCTGTAAAGAACAATATTGTTTAGGAACCTGGAATGTCAGATCAATGAATCAAGGTAAGCTGGAGGTGGTCAAACATGAGATGGCAAGATTGAACATCGACATCTTGGGAATCAGCGAACTAAAATGGACAGGCATGGGCGAATTTAATTCAGGTGACCATCATATCTACTATTGTGGGCAAGAATCCCTTAGAAGAAATGGAGTAGCACTCATAGTCAACAAAAGGGTGGGAAAAGCAGTACTGGGGTACAATCTTAAAAATGATATAATGATCTCAATACGAATCCAAGGCAAACCATTCAACATCACAGTAATTCAAGTCTATGCCCCAATCACTGATGCCGAAGAAGCTGAGGTTGATCGGTTCTATGAAGACCTACAACACCTTCTAGAACTAACACCAAAAAAAATGTCCTCTTCATCATAGGGGATTGGAATGCTAAAGTAAGAAGTCACCGGGATAACAGGCAGGCATGGCCTTGGTGCACAAAATGAAGCAGAACAAAAGCTAATAGAGTTTTGCCAAGAGAACACGCTGATCATAGCAAACACTCTTTTCCAACAGCACAAGAGGCGACTCTACACATGGACGTCACCAGATGGTCAATATCGAAATCAGATTGATTATGTCCTTTGCAGCCAAAGATAGAGAAGCACTATACAGTCAGTAAAAACAAGACCTGGAGCTGACTGTGGCTCAGATCATGAGCTTGTAGTTGCAAAATTTCAGCTTAAATTGAAGAATGTAGGGGAAACCACTAAACCATTCAGGTATGACCTAAATCATATCCCTTATGAATATACAGTGGAGGTGAGGAATAGATTTAAGGGATTAGACCTGATAGACAGAGCTCCTGAGGAACTATGGACGGAGGTCCGTAACATTGTTCAGGAGGCAGCAACAAAATCCATCCCAAAGAAAAAGAAATGCAAGAAAGCCAAGTGGCTATCTGATGAGGCTTTACAAGTAGCTGAAGAAAGAAGGGAAGCGAAAAGCAAGGGAGAAAGGGGAAGATATATCCAACTGAATGCAGAGTTCCAGAGAATAGCAAGGAGAGACAAGAAGGCCTTCTTAAATGAACCATGCAAAGGAATCGAGGAAAACAACAGAATGGGAAAGACTAGAGATCTCTTCAAGAAAATCGGAGATCTCAAGCGAACGTTTTGTGCAAAGACTGGCATGATAAAGGACAAAGAAGGCAGGGACCTAACAGAAGCAGATGAGATTAAGAAGGAGTGGAAAGAATACACAGAAGAACTATACAGGAAAGATCTGAATGTCCCTGATAGCCATGATAGTGCGGTCACTGAACTTGAGCCGGACATCCTAGAGAGTGAAGTCAAGTGGGCCTTAGGAAGCATTACTAACAACAAAGCTAGTGGAGATGACAGTATTCCAGCTGAGCTATTTAAAATCCTAAAAGATGATGCTGTTAAAGTGCTGCATTCAATATGCCAACAAATTTGGAACACTCAACAATGGCCGCAAGACTGGAAAAGGTCAGTTTACATTCCAATTCCAAAGAAGGGCAATGCCAAAGAGTGTTCAAACTACCGCACAATTGCGCTCATTTCACATGCCAGCAAGGTGATGCTCAAAATCCTACAAGCTAGGCTTCAGCAGTATGCGAACCGAGAACTACCAGAAGTACAAGCTGGGTTTCGAAGAGGCAGAGGAACTAGAGATCAAATCGCCAACGTTCGCTGGATCATGGAGAAAGCAAGAGAATTCCAGAAAAACGTCTATTTCTGCTTCATTGACTACGCTAAAGCCTTTGATTGTGTGGATCACAACAAACTGTGGCAAATTCTTAAAGTGATGGGAGTACCAGACCACCTTACCTGTCTCCTGAGAAACCTGTACGAGGGTCAAGAAGCAACAGTAAGAACCGGACATGGAACAACCGAGTGGTTCAAAATTGGGAAAGGAGTATGACAAGGCTGCATATTGTCACCCTGCTTATTTAACTTATATGCAGAGTACATCATGAGAAACACTGGGTTGGATGAATCACAGGTCGGAATTAAGATTGCTGGGAGAATTATCAACAACCTCAGATATGCAAACGATACCACCCTAATGGCAGAAAGCGAAGAGGATCTCAAGAGCCTCTTGTTGAGGGTGAAAGAGGAGAGTGCAAAAGCTGGTTTGAAACTCAACATTAAAAAAACTAAGATCATGGCATCTGGCCCCATCACTTCCTGGCATATAAAAGGGGAAGAAATGGAAGCAGTGACAGATTTTACTTTCTTGGGCTCCAAGATCACCGCAGATGGTGACTGTAGCCATGAAATTAAAAGACGCTTGCTCCTTGGGATTGCAGGAGCCTTTTGGGAGCTGAATGGGGCAGGGAAGTCAGCTTCTGCCAGCCCCCTTACCTGCATGATAACTCTGATCCAAACCAGTATCTTTATTTTTAGTCGAATTGCCAATTGGTATGTTAAGGAAACAATCCTATGCATGTTTAGACAGAAAAAAAAGGCCTACAAAGTGCCCTTGGGCTCATGGAACTTGTTTTATCTTTGAACAACAGCCTCCCAACACTTTTAGTATGACCTAAGCTTTCAAACCCCTTCATGGATCACTGCCTTGTTGTGGCGAAGGGGCTTGCGTAACTCAGTGAAGCCATAAGCTATGCCGTGCAGGGCCACCCAAGACGGACAGGTCATGGCAGAGAGTTCTGACAAAATGTGGTCCACTGGAGAAGGAAATGGCAACCCACTCCAGTATTCTTGCCAAGAAAACCCCATGGAACGTATGACAAGGCTAAAAGAGATGACGCCGGAAGATGAGCCCCTCAGGTCGGAAGGTGTCCAATATGCTACTGGGGAAGAGCAGAGGGTATTTCCAAGTAGCGCCAGAAAGAGTGAAGCGGCTGGGCCAAACCCGAAAGGACACTCAGCTGTGGATGTGCCTGGTGGTGAAAAGAAAGTCCGATGCTGTAAAGAACAATATTGTTTAGGAACCTGGAATGTCAGATCAATGAATCAAGGTAAGCTGGAGGTGGTCAAACATGAGATGGCAAGATTGAACATCGACATCTTGGGAATCAGCGAACTAAAATGGACAGGCATGGGCGAATTTAATTCAGGTGACCATCATATCTACTATTGTGGGCAAGAATCCCTTAGAAGAAATGGAGTAGCACTCATAGTCAACAAAAGGGTGGGAAAAGCAGTACTGGGGTACAATCTTAAAAATGATAGAATGATCTCAGTACGAATCCAAGGCAAACCATTCAACATCACAGTAATTCAAGTCTATGCCCCAACCACTGATGCCGAAGAAGCTGAGGTTGATCGGTTCTATGAAGACCTACAACACCTTCTAGAACTAACACCAAAAAAAGATGTCCTCTTCATCATAGGGGATTGGAATGCTAAAGTAGGAAGTCAAGAAATCACCGGGATAACAGGCAGGCATGGCCTTGGTGTACAAAATGAAGCAGGACAAAAGCTAATCGAGTTTTGCCAAGAGAACATGCTGATCATAGCAAACACTCTTTTCCAACAGCACAAGAGGCGACTCTACACATGGACGTCACCAGATGGTCAATATCGAAATCAGATTGATTATGTCCTTTGCAGCCAAAGATGGAGAAGCTCCATACAGTCAGTAAAAACAAGACCTGGAGCTGACTGTGGCTCAGATCATGAGCTGCTTCTTGCAAAATTTCGGCTGAAATTGAAGAACGTCGGGAAAACCACTAAACCTTTCAGGTATGACCTAAATCATATCCCTGATGAATATACAGTGGAGGTGAGGAATAGATTTCAGGGATTAGACCTGATAGACAGAGTGGCTGAGGAACTATGGACGGAGGCCCGTAACATTGTTCAGGAGGCAGCAACGAAATCCATCCCAAAGAAAAAGAAATGCAAGAAAGCCAAGTGGCTGTCTGATGAGGCTTTACAAGTAGCTCACGAAAGAAGGGAAGCGAAAAGCAAGGGAGAAAGGGGAAGATATACCCAACTGAATGCAGAGTTCCAGAGAATAGCAAGGAGAGACAAGAAGGCCTTCTTAAATGAACAATGCAAAGAAATCGAGGAAAACAACAGAATGGGAAAGACTAGAGATCTCTTCAAGAAAATTGGAGATCTCAAGGGAAGGTTTTGTGCAAAGACGGGCATGATAAAGGACAAAGAAGGCAGGGACCTAACAGAAGCAGATGAGATTAAGAAGAGGTGGCAAGAATACACAGAAGAACTATACAGGAAAGATCTGAATGTCCCTGATAGCCATGATAGTGTGCTCACTGAACTTGAGCCAGACATCCTCGAGAGTGAAGTCAAGTGGGCCTTAGGAAGCATTAGTAACAACAAAGCTAGCGGAGATGACAGTATTCCAGCCGAGCTATTTAAAATCCTAAAAGATGATGCTGTTAAAGTGCTGCATTCAATATGCCAACAAATCTGGAACACTCAACAGTGGCCACAAGACTGGAAAAGGTCAGTTTACATTCCAATTCCAAAGAAGGGCAACGCCAAAGAGTGTTCAAACTACCGCACCATTGCGCTCATTTCACATGCCAGCAAGGTGATGCTCAAAATCCTACAAGCTAGGCTTCAGCAGTATGCGAACCGAGAACTACCGGAAGTACAAGCTGGATTTAGAAGAGGCAGAGGAACTAGAGATCAAATTGCCAACATTCGCTGCATCATGGAGAAAGCAAGAGAATTCCAGAAAAACGTCTATTTCTGCTTCATTGACTACGCTAAAGCCTTTGATTGTGTGGATCACAACAAACTGTGGCAAATTCTGAAAGTGATGGGAGTACCAGACCACCTTACCTGTCTCCTGAGAAACCTGTACGAGGGTCAAGAAGCAACAGTAAGAACTGGACATGGAACAACCGATTGGTTCAAAATTGGGAAAGGAGTACGACAAGGCTGCATATTGTCACCCTGCTTATTTAACTTATATGCAGAGTACATCATGAGAAATGCTGGGTTGGATGAATCAGAGGTCGGAATTAAGATTGCTGGGAGAATTATCAACAACCTCCGATATGCAGACGATACCACCCTAATGGCAGAAAGCGAAGAGGATCTAAAGAGCCTCTTGTTGAGGGTGAAAGAGGAGAGTGCAAAAGCTGGTTTGAAACTCAACATTAAAAAAACTAAGATCATGGCATCTGGCCCCATCACTTCCTGGCATATAGAAGGGGAAGAAATGGAAGCAGTGACAGATTTTACTTTCTTGGGCTCCAAGATCACCGCAGACGGTGACTGTAGCCATGAAATTAAAAGACGCTTGCTCCTTGGGAGGAAAGCTATGGCCAACCTAGACAGCATAGTAAGAAGCAGAGACATCACCTTGCCGACAAAGGTCCGTCTAATCAAAGCTATGGTTTTCCCAGTAGTAATGTATGGCTGTGAGAGCTGGACTATAAGGAAGGCTGAGTGCCGAAGAATTGATGCTTTCGAACTGTGGTGCTGGAGAAGACTCTTACGAGTCCCCTGGACTGCAAGGAGGTCAAATCAGTCCATCCTAAAGGAAATCAACCCTGAGTGCTCATTGGAAGGACAGATAATGAAGCTGAAGCTCCAATATTTTGGCCACCTAATGCGAAGAGAAAACTCCCTGGAAAAGACCCTGATGCTGGGAAAGACTGAAGGCAAAAGGAGAAGGGGACGGCAGAGGATGAGATGGCTAGATAGCATCACGGATGCAATGAATATGAACTTGAGCACACTCCGGGAGAGAGCACAGGACAGGAAGGCCTGGTGTGCTATGGTCCATGGGGTCACGAAGAGTCGGACACGACTGAATGACTGAACAACAACAACAACAAAGCTTTCAAAAGCCTGAGACTAGGTTTTCTGGCTTATCAGAACCTAGAATTCATTTGTAGAAACAGTACTATTTTGTGTTGTTTTACAACAAAATTAATAACTTGCATGTGCTTTCAAAGTCCAGTTGAATCACATTAATATAAATATAGGCATAACTGAAATATCTATGTGCTAGTAATTACACTACTACAGTGTAAAATTTATATCCTTGTAAATCCTTCCATGCTCTGATAATTGGATGGGCATTTAAGTGGGCAAACCTACACAGCATAGTAAGAAGCAGAGACATCACCTGGCCGACAAAGGTCCGTCTAATCAAAGCTATGGTTTTCCCAGGAGTAATGTATGGCTGTGAGAGCTGGACTATAAGGAAGGCTGAGCGCCGAAGAATTGATGCTTTCGAACTGTGGTGCTGGAGAAGACTGTTACGAGTCCCCTGGACTGCAAGGAGGTCAAACCAGTCCATACTAAAGGAAATCAACCCAGACTGCTCATTGGAAGGACAGATACTGAAGCTGAAGCTCAAATATTTTGGCCACCTAATGCGAAGAGAAAACTCTCTGGAAAAGACCCTGATGCTGGGAAAGACTGAAGGCAAAATGAGAAGGGGACGGCAGAGGATGAGATGGCTAGATAGCATCACCGATGCAATGAATATGAACTTGAGCACACTCCGGGAGAGAGCGCAGGACAGGAAGGCCTGGCGTGCTATGGTCCATGGGGTCACAAAGAGTCGGACACGACTGAACGACTGAACAACAACAACAAGTACCATTCTGAGAAAGTGGTGTAGAAAAGAGTAAAATATTTTAAAAGTAAAAATAATAAAATGAATATCTGAAATCATGTCCATCCCTGCTCCTGGGCTCGAAAATGTTTTTTAACAATAAGAAGAAAGGATGCTGAACATCACCAGCCTCAGTGGGCTCTGGCATTCTGTCCCAGTGCTGATACTGGGCCTGTTTGCTCTCTGGATGATCATTTGTGGGGGCCCAAATCTGTGAGGCTCTAGACTTCAGCTTGATGCATCTCACCCTGGACTGGAATGAATCTGAACAGAAGGAAGAGCTCCATTGTAATTACTTAATGTAAAGCCACACTGCTCCATTGGCCACAGTTGGCCATACCTTTTATTAGGACCAACAAACACGTAACAAAAAAAATGTGCAAATGTTCAAGTTCTCCAGAACACATGGGGCTAGCCAATGCAAAAAGCAGCCCCTTGCATGCGCGTTTGTAAAGTACAAAAAGCAGGCTAGATGTTGCAGCCATGAGGTCTGCATTTTAGACCCAACCCCTGCAGATGGAATGAGTCACCGCTAGGTGCTGCAGGTATCGGGAGAAAGGATTCTGGAATGAAGAAGCAATGGCTGCCCCACTTTTCTGAAAACACACAGGCCTGCAGCCTGTTAGCCAGCTCTATCTCATGCCTTGAGCAAAACACACAGGTTCCTGGGTAGGCAGAGAGCAGTACCAACAAGAAACATGGTGGCCATTTCCTTTATAGCTGCTGCAGCGAGTCTGAGCTCTGAGACAGGGGGCTGATTTACATTGCACCTGCCATCGCAATGAATTCAGTGTCCCATCAGGTTAAACGCTCTTGCATTAAAATGTGATTATTCACACTCACCCATTTTCCCCGTTGCAGTGCTTCATCGACTGTGCGAGCTCGGTTCACACTCAAGCGCTGTGCTGTTTTCCTGCTGTTTTCCTGCGCGTGCTTGTCTGATCTCGGATGCTAAGCGGGGTCGGCCCCGGTCAGTAGTTGGATGGGCGACCGCCTGGGAATCAGGCTTCCTGCATTGATCAGGGGGTTGTTCTATCCCTTCAAATGAGACTAAGTTTTACCCCCTCCTATCCCCCGCTCTGGATGATTTTTTTAAAAATTAAGGCATTATCCTCGCAGGATTGGTGCTTCTCTGCGATGTTTTTTTTCTAATTCAGGCATGATCTTCAAAGATTCGAAGTTGTGAAGCTTCAGGTACACAGGGAAAAGTACACAGTGTCCTCATAGCACAAGCAGCATTTAAATGGAAGGTGAATATTCTGAAATGAGGATTTCTCATTGACCTCTTTTAGAGAGAGTAGTCCTCTGAATGGGGCTAGAATGTTAATGAGAAGCTGTCAGCTAAGCCTCACCATACAGACTAATTAGTGCAGTTCTCAATGCCTAGATGTAGTCAGAGCTAATATGGTATGAAAAGGTTGGGGGGGGAGGAATCCTCTGTGTTTAATAATTAAAAAAAAAAGAGCAGGAGAAAATCTCATGAGACTTCTCATCTTCTCTCCCCGCCGCCCGCCTCCCCAGTGTCTCAGTTTTGGATACACTGAGACACCTCTTTTAAAAAGATGCTGCTTTCAGAAGGCAGCAGTTCAAAGCTTTTCAGAAAAAAGTGGCTCTCTTAAATTTAGCTCCTGAAGTTGTTGTTCCCCAAACAGTAGCATCTTTTAAAAAAACATTGAAATTGGACTCTGCCTTCTGTTCAACTCCTGTGCAGTTGTGGGAGTTTTCTTATAACCAAATCCCTATTTGGAAATTATAAACAGGGGTGGGGTGGGGTGGGGTGGAATGGAATGGAATGGAATGGTTAAACAGCCTTGAGAAGAACAAAGCTTTTTGTCTCACATGAACCAACCTCTCTCTGGCATCGAAGTTTGCAAAGAGAAACATGCTCAGGGTGTGGCCACAAGGGGGTTCTTCTATGCTGCCAATTTGGTGGTTAAGCATTAAACCAGCTGTGCATAAAGCAATACAGCTAAAAAGCGGGGAGGCATCAGGCACACTGTTGACCTGCAGTCAGTTTCTTTATCCTGCCATATGGATCACTACAAAGGGGCAGAGGGTCTGGCAGGGTTCAGGAGCACCAGATTATAACACAGAAAAAGCCCTGTTGCTCTTCCTCTTCACTTGGACATGCATCAGAAAGCTCAGCCCCTGAGACAGCTGCTGCAGACTGAGCCATGGTTTAAAGGGCAGTATGATGGAAAAGTGGTCCACTTGCACTAGCTCTAGCCCCCTTGCAGGTCCTATGAGCTGCCAGCTCAGTACAGTGGCTCATAAGCTGGGATCATAAGGAAATGTTATTTGTGGCCAGCATGCGTAGAAAGAGCCATAGAAAGGCCACGTTAAATCAGCCTTTCATCTCCCCAAGGTGAACCCCTTCATCCGATACAAGAGGAACTAGGTTTGTCCATGCCATCACAAACCCGCTTTTTTCTATTTTTTGGTGAGGGCGGACTATTGCTCACATTGCCAACATAAACATCTTGAAGACAATTGCCACAGGGAGCGATGTAGAGTGGCTATCACATTTTGGCCGTTTTGTGTGTGCCACATCGCATGCACTGGCCAGAAAAGCAGTTTGAGTTTCAGCATTTAAGGAATTTAGCATTGTGATTGTTAAGTATTAGATATTTCCACACACAAAAAACTGCTTTCCTTCATCCTTTTGTTTGCTTGCTTACTTACTAATTAACTAACTAACAGTTTTGAGGCTTACAGTTTCTTTCATAACAATCTTCTACAGCTGAAACACAATTTTTCCAAATTGGTTCAGAACTGAAATCTTGCCATTCAGATGTTCAACTTCAACCCTAGCATTTCTGAATCAAACTGAACCTGCTTGGCCACATTAATAGATGAAAAGCATTTCTACACGAGATCTTTATTGTACACTCGTGCTTGGTTATTCATGGAAGTTTGCGGGTCCTTTATATGACGTCATCAACCTCCAAGGCATCTTCTGCACTTTCTGATCTTATCCCACTTTTAAAAAGATCGGAGGTAACCCGATAAGGAATGTTAATCTGATATATCGGCTGTCTGTAACTGCACAGTTCCACTATAACCGCAGCACCATCTAGTGGCTGTAAAATGAAACATATAGAACTTGCTGAGAAAGGAATTCTCCAATTCAAAGCACGTGCCCACCCATGTAAAGGACCTGAGCTTAATCCTGCAAAGAATCCAGACACAGAAGCCCCAGTAGGGATGAGGGATTTTAGCCATGTGTGGTGAAGCTCGAAATTAAAATAACATTTACTAACAGTGCAATCCTAAACATGTTTACTCAGAAGTAAGTCCCCCTTTGTTTAGTGGGGTTTAGTCCCTTTTAAATATATTTAGGATTACAGTCAAAGTTTTATTTCAAGGTATCTATCAGCTATCAAATGCTACTGCTGCTTTCCAGGTTTCAGAAACTGTCTAATGTGGATTGCCACTGCAAACAGTGACAGCTTCAGGTTTTTGAGCACCCTTGGGCCAGGCACCCTCACTGGGCCCCCTCCCAGCAGCTGCTGTTGCTCTTCCTCCTCTTCCCTGTCATTGCCACCAATTGTTTGCTTGACAGGCAGAGAGCAAGCAGATAATGGCATCAGCTTCTCCTCCTCACCACTGCCATTGGCCACCATTGTCTGGGCCAGCGTGAGAGGCAGGTGAACAAGCAGGTTACAATGGTGAGGAGGGGAACAAGTCCAGGGGGCTCTTGTCAGTGGGGCCCTGCTGGCGTGTAAGCCCTTGGCAGATGGCCAACTATGCCAATCCTTAATGCTGGCCCTGACTGCAAACACTTTGGATTTCAAATGGAAACACATAGTATCTGTGCAACATAGCCACTGATTCACATGACATGACAGCCCACTGTGGCTTCATTTACCCACAGGGGCTGTTGTGTCATGCTGGGAGCCCATGGGTGCTATTTTTGCATGGTGCCCATAGGTGCCTGGCTTGCCATGACTTGTTGTTGTGTTCGAACCCAGGAGGCAGGGGTTGTTTGAGGGTTAGACAACCCTCAAACAACACTGGCCTCCTGGGTTCATATGACAGGACAAGCCACAGCAAGCCAAGCACCATATAAAAATGGTGCCCGTGGATGCCTGGCACGACACAACAGCCCCCACAGATAAATCAAGCCACAGCGGGCTGTTGTATCATGTGAACCAAGTCAATGTTTGCCATCATTGTTTTCAGGGATGAATGTTAAGGGTAAATGTGGATGGGTAAATTAATTCAAGCTCTTCTAAACATTAGGTTTCATCCAGCCTTCGTCATACTTCGAGTATAGACCCATTGAAATCAGTGGGACTTAAGTTAATTGTGACTACTGTAAGACCTATGGATTGCAATAGGTCTTCTCTTAAGTATGACTAGATCTGTATCCAACCCACTGGCAAGATACCATACTATTCAGTCTTTTATCTATTACATACTTCCTAAATTTCCATATTTCGGTAGGGCTATTATCCCCTAAGCTTGTATGATAAAAACATAAAGCTTTTAAATGATGTTTGAACAGGATAAATTCTCAATATACGAGTTCTTTGCTTGCCTGAAGGTCAGAACATTACAAATACAACTGTAACATTTACTTCCCTTATGGTGGCTGCTATATATATTATTTTTAGCTGCCTCCAGTTACATAGCATAACAGCTGTCAAGCTATGAAAAGGCTTTGAATGAAAAGGCAGCTTTCTCCCAAGCTAGCTATAGTATTTGTCTTCACCTCCCAAGTCTGTCTTTCTCTTCATCTCTAGAAAAGATAGTGCAAGAATGCAGCAGTGTGCGGTAGCTTTTCCCCTCTCCCCCTTTCCTGGGACTGGCCCCTGAAATGGAGCTGCTGATGCAGGAGCAAGAGAAAAATAATAATTCTGCACTTATATTGGAAAGCAGGTCTGGCAAACATCACTTAGTGAACTTCCTTCCCACTTACTTTGTCTGTATCATGACAGATCAGTCTACCCGGGAACATTAATTTAAATTGCTGTGTAGCCGTGCTCCCTGGCTGCAACAGATGTTGGTATGCACACACTGTAGGGTGACCTCATGTCTGAAATAGGAGACCACACGTGGGAGATGGAGCCAAAGGAGGGCAAATTAATGTCACTAGAAGTGCCAAGGAAAGGAACATAGAGTTACGGATAAATAATATAGGCAGAGTGGCTGATGGACACTAGAATCTGTTGCTTTAGCAATGAGCAAACCCTGTGTTGTGGAAGAACTGCTAATGGTCTATGAAATATAAACTAAGCAGCCATAGGAAGCTGTTTTATACCAAGCCAACCCAATGGTCCACCAAGCTCAGTGTCTCCACTGCATGGCAGTGACTCTCCAGGAGAAAAAACAGGCGTCTTTTCCCAGCCCTATCCGGAGATTCCAGAAACTGAACCACCTGGGACCTTTTGCATGCAGAGCACGCTGTGCTCTACCACTAAGTTACAATGATCCAATCTAGGCTATGTCTACATTAAAAAAATGTTTACAATTAGCAAGATACTGTTTCAATATCGCTTATAATGCTAATTTTAAAATGAATAAAAATATCCTTTCTGGGTACTGCAATTTTGGGCTTTTCTACATGAAGCTTTTAACCCACACCTTTACCAAAGCTTCTGCTTCTGAATTCTTTGCGGGCTTAAGATTGGCTCCTTTACGCATGTTTTTTTCTAGGGGGGGGGGTCTTTCTCTGCCTGTTTATGTTTTATTACACAACCATGAGGTGGTTCTGTGGTATAGCAGAATTGCACAAATGCACAAGAGTTTCATTCTACCATTTCTAAATAATAGCACACTTGCTTCAATCTAAAAAAAAGCCAGGGAAATGGTTGCAAAGAGTAGGAGAGGCTCTGGAGGAGGAGGATGTCATGTAAAGGACCTGCAAACCACAGTGAGTGAGCAATCACGAGTCCACCATAAAAGTCTCATTAGAAAGGCTCTTGAGCAACCTGCTGTGTTTCTTCCCTAACACTTATGTATTTACAATATTTATATAACGCTCAACATCAGAAGATTTCAGAGCGGTGAACAGCAAAAAATAGAAGAAGAAACACCATATTAAAGCAGTTAAAATGTTTTTTAAAAGACAAGTTACAATAAGGCTGAACTTAATAAACCTTGGTCACTCAAGGAAGGCCTCTCGAAATAACGTCTTCAGGAAGTGCCCAAAGGAACATAACGTTGGCACCTGCCTGACCTCCAAAGGCAGGGAGTTCGACAGGAAGGGGGCCACCACACTTTCAATCTACAACTCTGCTACAGTTTCTGAACAGAATTAAAATGTGAGCAAAATACTGCTTAGACTGGGGGTGAGGAACCTGTGACCCTGCAGATATTGTTGGACTGCAACTCCCATAATCCTTGACCATTGCCCATGCTGGATGGGGCTGATGGGAGCTGCAGTCCACCACCATTTAGAGGACCACAGGTTCCCCACCTGGGCTTAAATGAAAGAGCGTTACAGTGCAGAAAGCCAATTGTAATTTGGCTTCTAACTTAACAGGTGAAGAGCAAGGGTATTAGCACTAGCAGCCAGCCATCTGGAAGCAGCTGTGGTGCTGTTGAGAGGACCCAGATTTATTTTAAACATCTTCAGCATTCATGCCAAAAGCTGATTCTTCAAAGCCAGCTCAGACCTTCTGGGTTTTGAGAACACCCAAGATATAATCTAGCTGTGGTTGGGAGCAACGTTCAGGCTTGGTTTCCTCAGCTGAGGAGCCCGACTGCATCCAAAACCCATTGAGCAGAACTTGCTACCAAAAACTGCAGAAGGGGACGAGGCAGGCCGCGCTGATTTGCGAACCAGTTCCTGTTTAGCGATCACTTCCTGGATCCCCACATCCCCACCTTAACAGCTCTCATGAAAGGGGTGAGCACTTGCTCCCGGTTCTGGAGGGCCCTTGGCAGTGAATCTATCTTCTCAACACCATTGTCACCAGTGGCTATTCCTCTCCCACCTCCCTACCGCTTGCTTGCTTGACAGCCAGAGAGACAGTGAGCAAGCAGGCAGTGGCATCTACTGCTTCTCCTTCTCACCTGCACTGTTATCTAGATCAGAGTGAGAGGCAGGTGAACAAGTAGGTTGCAGAGGTGGAGAGGAGGAGTGACTCCAGGTGTAATAAATTTGGGTCCATACCTTAAGAAGATAACATGGTGTTTTTTTATTAAATAGAGTTACAACAACAAATAGTTCTTTGCTGGAGCTCTCTCAACCAGTCCCAGCTCCATCCCCTCACTCCATTCTCTAGGGATCATCTCCAAATTCCCATCCCAATGTTTTTCGTAAGGAAATGTCTCTAAATTACTACAATCACTACACCTGGGGGGCTCTTGTCAATGGGCCCCTGCTGATGTGTGAGCCCTTAGCGGGTACGCAACCACACCTACCTTTAATGCTGGCTCTGAAAGAGACACAAAGTTACTTCAACTGATCATGTCTGGTGATATCCCTCTATATGGTCATTATCTAATTTCTCCTCCGTTATAGTAAGATTTTAATGCTAAATTTCCATCATTGCACTTGTGCACTTAATTCAGCAATTATTCACTTGATTCATTGCTTATTTCTCTATTTTAGCCAAGGCTAAAATTAGCTCCCCTTCATGGATCACTGCCTTGTTGTGGCGAAGGGGCTTGCGTAACTCAGTGAAGCCATAAGCTATGCCGTGCAGGGCCACCCAAGACGGACAGGTCATGGCAGAGAGTTCTGACAAAATGTGGTCCACTGGAGAAGGAAATGGCAACCCACTCCAGTATTCTTGCCAAGAAAACCCCATGGAACATATCACAAGGCTAAATGTGAAGAGAAAAGTCACTGGAAAAGACCCTGATGCTGGGAAAGACTGAAGGCAAAAGGAGAAGGGGACGGCAGAGGATGAGATGGCTAGATAGCATCACCAATGCAACGAATATGGACTTGAGCACGCCCCGGGAGAGAGCGCAGGACAGGAAGGCCTGGTGTGCTATGGTCCATGGGGTCACGAAGAGTCGGACGCGACTGAACGACTGAACAACAACAACAACAACAACAAAATTAGCTATTTCAGGATCTGGCCTCAGCATTTGCATTTCCCCTCCTTGGTATGCAGTCGGCACAATCTATGTATGTTCTGTGATTCTATGTTTACCCAGGACTGTTTTATTTTCCCAGACCTTTTAAATGATTGTGTCACTTTTAACTTTATCTTAGCCCTGTGGTTTTTATACACTACTATTTGTTTTTATTTTGATCTGGTTTTAATGCTGTGGTACAATATTTTGGTCTTGTTTTTATTCTGTGAGCTGCCTGAAGAATGTTTGTTATATGGCAAACTACAAATAATGAAAATAACCATATATTTAACACAGTGATTAATATAACAGGAATATTAGAGCCTTAAAGCAAAACATTTCAGCTTCCACCTTCTTCGGCTGCTGTGATGTGAATCAAAGGATACTGTAACCAAGATTTTAAATTTTTTATTTACATTATTTTTAGGCCACCTTTAAGGGTAAAACCCTCTCAAGATGGCAGTTATAGAACACCGAGGAAGGAGTATATAAACTTGACACTTTAATACTGCAGTGACCCGATTTGCACGTAACGGCAATTCATGGGTTGTTCAACCCATGAGTTGCCCCGGGCACAGTGGGATCAAGTGATTGTTGAGTAAAAACTCTTGGGTGATGCTGGGGTAAAACTCTGGATTGATTAACCCTAAACAACCCAGAGTGCAGGGTTCATGTCATGATAACAAAGCCGAATGTAAAGTGGAAACACGGAGAACACGAGAAGTAGAGTGCTTACTTGGTCCAGCATGGACATGGCTAACTATGGGTTGATTAACCCATAGTTAGTTGTGATGTGCGAATCAGGTTGTCAGGGTTCCCCTTATGGCCCGGACCTCCTGACCAACTCCTTAAGGATCTCTTGCCTCCATAAGAGTCCCACCTTCCTCCTTTTACCTTCCCCTTTCCAATAACGTGGGGTTTCAGCTGTAGGTTTGGGGTGATTGATACTCTAGACACAGGGTTTAACCACAACACTTTACTGGAAATCAAAGCAAGCAAATCACAACTAAAGGTATTCACACAATACAGCTGAGTGATACAAAAGGCATTAAGAGAAAATAAAAATTGCAGAACACAAGCTCCTTTACCCTAGCTGAACTTAGACTTTTCCAGGCTGCTTCTTCCTGCTCCCTCTTCAGGCTCTGATTCTGCTCTTACTGCTCTGGTCTTTCTGACTCTCTCTTTTTATACCCTCTTCCCCCCAAATCAAAAATACTGTTTCAAACCTGAAGAAATGGAACTCAACTGGGGAAATGAAACTACTCTCAGGGATACCGCCTTGTAACAAAAAAAACTCCAGGCCTCTTGGCCTGACCCTTTTCCTTGCCTCTGTAGGCCTCAAACCTTCACACAGGTCATACCCTCAACCTGTAGGATAATACCTGACATCACTCATCTATAGCAAATGTCACACTTTGGAATATTCTAAGATAGCCAGTTACACATCGCAAAATAAAAAGGAGGACATGGATTGCCAAAGAAGAGGACACAAGAGCAAAAATTGGTTATGCTACTTTATGCGTAGATGCAAATTTAGAAATAATTACTATAATTTAAAGAGAAATACAATACATGTCACCATAGTGGGGAAGACTGACGAGGTGATCTGTGTGCTGAGAATGGACAACTTCAAGGACCCCCTGTTGTAAATCAGGCAAATCTTCCATATTTGCACTACCTTGCTACCCAATTAGGAAATTCAATTATTAGATGCCTCCAAGATCATTCTTGATTGAAATATAGAATTCCAAAGGGCAATGCAATCCAACTCAGTCTCTTGGTACAAGAGCAATTAAACTTTTCTTATCTTTGAGCCTTCCAGGAAGGGAGACAGACGTACCAGGCAATTAGTAATTGATTATAGGCTCATTATAATTCTTAGCAGATTCCAAATAAATATGTCAGGTTTTGCACTTGGGGCACTAAGGGGGCAGTAATAAGATAGGCACTCTGACATATTAGAATTACAGCGATTTAGCAATCATGGAGTTGTAAATAGCCTACTAAAATCATTAGGAGGACCATACAAACAGGAATGCCATCAGATAAGGTAACAGGAGGGAGCTCCTCAGATCGTAAATCCAAGAGACACATTTTGAGAAAACACACTTAGGGCACAATCCTATGGCCGCTAGTCAGTGGCTAGATGGCCATAGGATAGGTCGGTTTGCTGGAACCAACCTCGGAGCCCACGATCCAAGGTCGGTTCCCAGAGAACCCACCCCCACCCCCTCCCACGCTGCCTCGTCGGTAGTGTGGATCGGCCCCCTGTTCTGTGCTCATAAGAGCAGTGCAGAGCAGCAAAAATAGGGCGTTCCCAGGGGCAGGGCAGGGAGGTCAGATATTCCGGTACAACACATCCTATGTGTCGTCTGGCCGCCGCTTCCCACACTCCGAGGTCCCGGGGCTAGACAGCCGAAATCGGCTGTCTAGTTGTGAAAGCCGTGCAGGAGGACCAAGGAGGAGAGCCGCTCCTCAGCCCTCCTCCTGCCCTGTGCTGGATAGGCAGTCACCCCCGGGCTTGGAGGAGATAGGATTGCTCCCTTAGATAGGCTGGCGTCAGAGAAATTATTCTTATGTCAAATACGCACCTGTAACTAGAATGTTTCTAGAATGTTTTTATATGTATGTTGTTATAAGCACCGATCTCGTTAAGAAGTCTAAATGTCAGTGATGCTGTTTCGACACTGGTGATTTAGGAACAGAAATGTATCCTTAAGAATGTATTTTAATAGGAAATAAATAAGTGAAGTAAAAATCAACTAGAAAAGTTTTATAGCCTTCAAAGAGTATATAAAGGGATTTTGAACATGCAGAACTGGGAGCTGCCCTTTCGGATCAGCTACCACCAGCATGTCGCCTGTGGACAAGCCTGGTAAGCCAACCCGAACGATGGCTTTTTGCTCTGTTTGAAGCCTTGACTTAAGGACGACCTTGAATGCATCTGAATCTATGTAAATGCAAGCTCTGCATTTAGCATCGTTATAGTGATGCCTTTATAGTAAAGAAACAAAAGACAGATCTTGACTGAGAGAATGATTTCTGGAAAATAGAAAACTCTGCATGTCCTATATCAAGAGTGAAGAATTTCGCCTTACTCTAAGATGGCATATTGTGCAAGAGGTCTGAATATGTTAAGTTAGACAGGCAACCGAGGGTTGCCTACACACCGATATCATATTTTAAAGGCACCTCTGAACAAAGGCATATGCCACACCCTGCTCTTCTTCTTCTTTCTTACAGTGTCTTATTGTTCTTTGCCTTTAAACTTGGCTTGGATTAGACAGCCCTTCAAACAGAGGACTGTCCTCTGGAAAGTAGGCTGCCTATTAGCTATGGAGCCACGTACAAGGGTTATGTTATTGTCATATAAAGCTCTAAACAGCTTGGGACCAGGATACCTAGTGGACCGCCTTCCCTTATACATACCAAGGTGACCTTTAAGATCAGCAGAGGAAGCCTTGCTGGTCATTCCAAAAAGTCACTGTGAAATACCTGGATGGCGGGCCTTTGCTGTAGCGGCACCCACCATCTGGAAAACCCTCCCTTGTGCAATTTGGGAGGCAGAAAACGTGACATCCTTCAAATGCCTCCTGTTCATCCAGGCTTTCCCTGGGGCTGTAAGTAAATTAATTACGCTGCTCCATCTTACTGCTCCTTGACTTGTTACTGTACTTGGAAGTGTTTTTAATGCTGGTTTCTAATTCTGTGCTTTAATGTTGTGTTTTTAATATTGTATTTTAATATTGTGAACTGCTGAGAGATTTTTATTATATTCAGTGGTATAAAAATGCCACAAATACATACATACATGCATACATACAATAAAGCAGGACACCTGGCCACCCTAAATTCTATCCTCAGTAACTGCCACTTTGG
Organism: Heloderma suspectum; assembly: GCF_057233095.1. Taxonomy (NCBI): domain Eukaryota; kingdom Metazoa; phylum Chordata; class Lepidosauria; order Squamata; family Helodermatidae; genus Heloderma; species Heloderma suspectum. The sequence goes on from NC_139458.1 coordinate 392,844,083, forward strand.
CTACACATCAGAGCAGCTGAAGAAGGAGGAAACCAAAACGTTTTGGTGTAAGGCTTATTTCTGGTATGTTAGTCACTGTGATGAATTCACATATGCAGAGGCGTTTGGAGTGCTGCTCAAGATCTTTAGAAGTCAACAAATTAGGAAGGACTTTCCATGATAGTCCTCTTTGATCTCGGTTATGCTGGTCTTCACAAGATTATCCGCTATCTCTCCATGGTAACCCATGGTATCTGTGCAAAGGGGAGAGCAATCCTATGGCCCCTAAACAGTGTCTGTGGGGCCATTGGATAGTTTGCATTCCTGGAACTGAGGCCAGAGTCAGCGCTCTGACCTTGGACCCAGGAGTCCGAGCTCCCTGCCCCCTCCCCCTCCCCCTCCTAAGCGGCTGCCTCTCTGAGCTTGCAAAGGCGAGCCCAGAGAGGAGGGAAAGGGGCATGCCAGTGGGCGGGGAGGGGAGGAGACTGGGGTGGCCAGCTTACGAGGAATCATCCAGCCACCTCAGCCTCCTTCCCCCCTGCTCCCTGATGCCTCAGTTAGATGGGTGAAACGCCTGTCTAGGTGAAATGCAGAGCGGGGGCAGAGGGAGCATAGAGGTGACGATCGTCTCTGCACTCTGCCCTCTACGCCTAGGGTGCCCGCCAACCTCTGACTTTGGAGGCTGACAGGCAGCCAGAGAAGACTGCACCCTTAATATAGAACCTTTTCCATTTAAAATTCAAATAGATATAGATATATCCTGATTCGTCCCAAAGGGTGAGGTGGGTAACAATGTGTTAGTCACAAACTTCATTTTTCTTGTCCCAGGCCACAAAAAGCCAACTTGAAGAAAAACGGTTTCGGTCTCTCTTTCTCCTTTGGAATGTCACGCAAAGTTCTGCCTGCAAAGGAGCTGGATATGAGGCACTTCTGAAGCGCTTTGCAGAAATCATGCAAGACCCACTTTTCTCCTGAGGACGGCATCTTTTATTTCGACCTTTCCATTGTGCAAATGACATTACTTATCTATTAAATCAATATAAGCATTTTCCCACCAGATCAGGCGTTTCCTTTTATGCAAAGTCATGCATTGATATATTTACCACAAGATGCTTACTAGGATTTTTAAAAGTCAGTGTAAGCAAGGGGGAGTTAAGCACTTGTTGTTCTATAAAAGCTACAGATCAGCAATTCTACAAAGGAATTCTATGCATTCTATAAAACAAAAGTAAAATGTAAAAGTTACGCACATCTGTAATTTTTGAGTTGGTAGCTGCATGCTTGCTGGGAAAGATTGATGCTGGGAAAGACTGATGCTGGGAAAGATTGAAGGCAAAAGGAGAAGGGGACGGCAGAGGATGAGATGGCTAGATAGCATCACCGATGAAATGAATATGAACTTGAGCACGCTCCAGGAGAGAGCACAGGACAGGAAGGCCACGAAGAGTGGTCACGTCCATGGGGTCACGAAGAGTCGGACATGACTTAACGACTGAACAACAAAGCTGCATGCTGTGGCTTGCTATAGTAATCCGCTAATATTTCATTCCTGTAGCAATTGTAATAAGAGGACAAAGTACTTTACAATGTATTCGTCATTTACAATGCAACCCTAAGCATGTCTGCTCAGAAGTCACTCCCGCTGAATTTCATGGGATTTACTCTTCTGTGAATGGATTGGACGCAGAATTTGCTTCCCATGGAAAGAAGGGCTCTTTCCTTCCCGGGAAGACTGCTGATTGGTTATCAGAAGTCTTCCCTGTGGTAATCTTGATTCCCCTTCCCTCTGCAATCTCCCCCCAGAGGGTTAGGGACTCACTAGAACAGCAGAGGCTGGGGGCTTCAGCGGGAGGGGGAAACTGCCAATCATCAGCCCCCTCCACTCAAGGAATGCTCCGACCTGTGGGGGAAAAAACCTGGATCCAACCCAGTAAGCTAGACTGGACTAAGAGCTGCTCAGTTGGTTTCATGGCTGAGCGGGAATTTAAACCTACATTTAAATAATCAAGTGACATTTGGCAAAATAACGTGCACGTCCAGCTTCTTACATTGTCATATTCAGGGCTGGCTGTGTATATTTCTACTTAGCAAGAACTCTGGTCCTGGTGCATAAGTAGACATTTTGCGCACCTCAACTTTGATTTGAAAATCAAATTGTTTCCACAGTAGAGCCCTTTAGTGTTGCTGAGGCATTGCTCTTCCAAAATTAGCCAACAGCAGGCTTACAGCAGAGGTTGTACACAGCACTTAGTAAGTAATAAGCATTTACAAATAAGGGCATTTCTACATGAGGCTTTTATTGTGCACTCATGACTGCTTGTTCACGGTAGTTTGCATGTCCTTTAGACACCATCATCCTCCAGGGCTTTTTGCAACCATTATTGGGGGAAGGGGGTGGGGGTGTTTCATATTGAGGAAAGTCTGGATGTTCTCTCAATCCTACCATAGAAGCCTCATGTAAATGTACAATTTCACTATACCACAGTGCCATCTAATGGTTGTATAATGAAACACAGAAAGGTAGAGAGAAAAAAAATCCCAGAAAAAAGCACGTGCAAAGGAGTTAACTTAATCCCACAAAGAATCCAGAAGCAGAAGCCTCAGTAAAGGTGTGGAATAAAAGCCTCATGTAGAAATGCCCTAGGTCCCATTCAACAATGGTCCTTTCCACTATTAGTGAAAAGTTTCCTGTTTGCAGATGCTTCCCATTTTACAGTTTCCGATGGATCACAGCTGAGGAATTAGTGATGAGTTGCCCGTTATTGAGAGTTTCTGTTCCTGCGGTGGTAGGGCTTTACTTATTACATTTAAAATATATATATAACCACCGCCACCACATTAGTAAGAAATTAAAGCTGACACAGATACTAAGGGCTTCATCACACCAGGCTTTTTATTCTGCAATTTACCGGGACTTCTGCTTCCGGATTCTATACAAGATTAAAGATCGGCTCCTTACACAGGCTGACATATACTGCAAGTTCTCCAGAGTCTCTGGGACAGAGAGTGAGAAAGCAAGCTGTGAATCAGTGAGTTCCTGATGGATCCAAGTATCTCTCTCTCTGCAAAACAGCGAGGCATTTCTAAAAGTTGCTGTTAGCTGCTTACATGGGGGGGGGGTCTTCTTCTATCCCCCACTCCCACAAGCTCCATGCTCACTTTGAGCCTCTCCTAGCCTGGACTAGAAAACTGTCCTTCTAGCCCAGGTCAACACAGACACACTGGAGGAGGGGTAGGGGGAAAAAAAGGGAAGTTGTGATTTTCCTTCTCTAGCCCAATCAGTACACTTCGCTTCTTCTTTACATCAGAACTGCACAATTACACATAGCCATTAACGTGGATGTACAGTTAAATAGTGCATTATCTCTGATTTTTTAAAAAGCGGGATAAAGTTTAAAAACCACTGGATGTGCTCTGGAGGTTGACAGTGTTGTGTAAAGGACCCGCAAACTTCTGTGAGTGACCAATCATCAGCGTGCAATAAAAGCCTTGTGTAGAAATGCTCTAATAACAAGAGGTAATTAACAGTAGTTATTCATGTGGCAGTTAAATGTTCATTAAATGTTAATTTATCAGTAATTTTCCAGAGGCAACACAGAGGAAACAATAAAAGGGGCAGGATCTGCCAATGGGAGAGTTTTAATTAAAGGCACCAGAGCCCTTTGATGCTTCAATAGTGCTTTGTCTGTCTGCACAGTTCAGGCTGGTGCTGGAACTTCATTTTGTTACAACCCCGCCCTCTCCAGCACAAATCAGGTCTGCAAAAACATGGAAGGATAACACAGAACACACTGGAAGGCAACAGGCTATAGAAGAAGGAGACTAGTGGCTCATAAGAACTGAGTGATCAAAAGATGGCAATTCCAGAGCAAAGGGCTAGTGTGAAATCAAGCCCTGTGTCTAGCCCTCTTGAGAAGATAAAATGTTGGAAATTTGTGGACAGCATTTGTTCTCTATTGAGAAGCAAGTTAGCCAGGCCATCTAGCAAAAAGGAGGAGGTTGAAGGGCTTTTTTTTTTTTAAAGCTCCGACCAGTATGTCACACACTTCTCCTGCTGCTTCCTTACATCCAGCAACTTGGCTCCCCCTCAACCAGCATGATTCTTCAGCCTCTAAAGTTGCAATCGTATGCATGTTTAGAAAGAAAAAAGGACTATGTCTCCCAGCATGCCCCAGCCACATAGAGCCCTGACCCTGTAATGTAAATATAATAATGATGAACTTTATCTGCCTGAATTGTAAGGGTAAATTTTTAAATGTTTACAAACTCATAAAAATATTAAGATCTGAGTTAGAAAGATCTTTGCTCCTACCTTAAATTTTTGGGTAGACACTGCTGCCTAGTCTGAGCTATAATGAAATCCTGGATTTTTGAACTGACTTTTTGAGGCAGCAATCCCTTCCCAACAGGGAAGCCCCCCACCCCACCCCAAGTCTTTAAAATGAGTCAGGAAGTTCTTTTACCAGACAGCAGGTATGTCAAACATTGCTATTACTTCATTCATTGGCTAAAAAACAGAGTATTTTTGCTTACAGAACAAATGGGAAGAATAGTGGCTGTACATTTGCTTCGTATCTCAGGTTCTACAAGGACTAGAGACTTGTTTTTTTTTAATGAAAGATGGGGAACTGGGGATCCTGGCTCACCCAGGGGAGTGCACCTCCCCCTTTTGTCCCTTCCCACAGACACCCATGTGTAAGCCCCTTGGGGCAGTGACTTATCCTCTAGCATGGTGCTATATACGTAATATATAAGTAATGCAAATTGGAACCAGCGACTTCCTTGTTCACAGTTCCCTCTCTCAGCCACTTCACTATACTAGCTCACTATGAAGTCAGCTTGAATGAGGATTGATTTGATTTTCATCTGGCAATATAGGATAAGGGACAGAGCTACAAAAACAAAAACAAAAAACGAATGGATGTCAATAGTAAAACTACTCTAAATGCAAAGTGTTTTCCCCATTCTAATCTCAATAATTTCTGTATTGGGGAGGGAGGAATACAGACAGCCCTGTAGGAATTTTCCTACAATGTTGATTATAGCACCCCACATTTCTTCTTTATTTGGCAACATTGCCCTTTTCTACCAATACAAAAAGCAGCCCCTTGCACGCGTGTGTGTAAAGTACAAAAATCAGGCTAGATGTTGTGGCCATGAGGTCTGCGTTTTAGACCCAAACCCTGCAGACCCTGCAGAAGCTAAGCAGGGTCAGCCCTGGTTAGTACTTGGATGGGAGACTGCCTGGGAATCAGGCTTTCTGCATTGAGCAGGGGGTTGGACTCGATGACCTTGTAGGCCCTTTCCACCCCTATGATTCTATACACAGACACAGAGTAGCGGCGCAGACGCAGTGATGTCAGCTGCACTGAACTGCCGGGGTAAGGAGGTTTTAGCCCTTTCCTCCTCCTAGTGACCCCATGGGAATTGCTGCTTTTTGTGTCACCACTAGTAGCACGGAAGCAGCGGCCTGGGCTACTTCATGGTTGCTAGGGGAGGAAGGAGGCTGCAGCCTCCTTTGTACTCCAGAGATCTTGGCCTGATCACTGTTCCTGCCCCGTTTTTTTCAGTGGGTGCAGCAGTTTTCACTGAGGAGGCTCAGGGTCTTAGGAAGCTGCCACAAAAAGCTGGCGGGGGGGGGGGGGCTCAGCCTGTAGGCTGTGCACCCCTGAGGTATATTTTCTGTCTGAACTCGGCACATGTATGGTATACCAGAACAGACCTCAGAAACTGTACCAGGAGACAGGGTCTACTAGATGTGCAGAGCATGAAGAAAGCCCTTCAAAACGAGAAAAGAGGAATCTCTTACTTCTTCTTCTTCTTCTTCTTCTTCTTCTTCTTCTTCTTCTTCTTCTTCTTCTTCATTAAATTTCTTAATTGCCCATCTGGCCGGTCACCCGGCCACTCTAGGTGATGTACAGCAGTGCAATTTAAAACAGTAAAATTACACATTAAACATTATTTAAAAATACCCTAAACCACCCCAAATGCCTGCCTGAACATCCAAGTTTTCAGTGCATACCAGAAGCTCATTAAAGAGGGGGCATGGCGGAGTTCCCTGGGGAGGGAGTTCCATAGAGTAGGGGCCATCACAGAGAAGGCCCTCTCCCTCATCCTCACCAGCCTAGCTGTCCTGGCTGATGGGACAGAGAGAAGGCCATCCGAGCCTGCTCTTGTTGAGCGGCCTGTCTGGTGTTGCTGGAGGCACTCCTTGAGATAGGCTGGGCCGGAACCGTATAGGGTTTTAAAGGTCAAAACCAACACCTTGAATTTGGCCCGGAAAACAACTGGTAGCTGGTGCAACTCCTTCAGCACCGGAGTGATGTGATCACACCAGCAGCTGCCTTTAATCAGGCAAACCACTGCGTTCTGCACCAGTTGCAGCTTCCAAACCATCTTCAAGGGTAACCCCACGTAGAGCGCATTACAGTAGTCTAGATGAGAGGAGACCAGGGCATGTACTACCAATGGGAGTAGATGGTCAGGAAGGTAGGGGCGCAGCTGCCATATCAGATGGAGTTGATATAGCACTGCCCGGCTCACGGCTGACACCTGAGCCTCCATGGACAGCTGGGAGTCTAAAATGACCCCCAGGCTGCGGACCTGGTCTTTCAAGGGTAGCCGTACCCCATTCAACACCAGGTCAACATCCCCCAACCTACTCTTGTCTCCCACCAAAAACACCTCGGTCTTGTCAGGGTTCAGCTTCAGCTTATTCCTCCCCATCCAGCCACTCACCGTTTCCAGACATTTAGACAGGGATTCCATGGCCAACCCTGGTGAAGATTTGAATGAGAGGTAGAGCTGCGTGTCATCCGCATAGTGATGACACCACAACCCAAACCTCCTGATGATATCCCCCAGCGGCTTCACATAGATGTTAAATAACATCAGGGAGAGGATGGAACCCTGTGGCACCCCACACGTCAGCAGCCACGGATCCGAACCTCCTCTCCCAGTGCTACCCCCTGGTACCTGCCAAAGAGGAAGGACCGGAACCACCGTAATACGGTGTCTCCAATGCCCAACCCCTCCAGGCGGTCCAGGAGGATACCGTGGTCAATGGTATCAAAAGCCGCTGAGAGGTTGAGGAGAACAAGGAAGGAGCATTCACCCCTATCCAAAGCCCTCCTCATATCATCCACCAAAGCAACCAAGGCTGTTTCTGTCCCATGCCCAGGCCTGAAGCCCGATTGAGATGGCTCTAGCTAATCGGCTTCTTCCAAGTGTGCCTTCAACTGCATCGCCGCCACCCACTCAATGATCTTGCCCCAAAATGGCAGATTCGAGACTGGGTGAAAGTTGTTCAAAACTTGGGGATCCAAGGAGGGCTTCTTTAAGAGCGGTCTTATCACTGCCTCCTTGAGGGCTGATGGCATCACTCCCTCCTCAAGGGAGGCGTTCACCACCGCCCTGATCCCCTCATCCAATCTCTGCCGCTCATAATGAGTCAAGATGGGCAAGGATCAAGTAAGCAGGTGGTCGGCCTTACAGATGAAAGCATCTTGTCCACTTCATCAGAAGGAAGAAGCTGGAACTGATCCCACAAAACCAGTTTGCCACAGGCCACCTCTTGCTTGCTAACTGTATCCACAGCATATGGAATAGCAGTCCTGATCCGATCAATTTTATCCACAAAGTGCCTTGCCAAGGCCTCACAGGAGGCCTTAGAATGCTCCAGTGGTTCTGGAGCAACTGGACTGACCAGGCTCTGGACCACTTGGAACAGCCTCCTGGGACAGCACTCTGCAGATGCGATAGAGGGAGCATAGTATTCCTTTTTTGCTGCCTTCATCGCCACGTGGTGGGCTGAAGATAGAGCTCTAGCCCGTGTCTGATCGTCTTCGGAGCAAGACTTCTGCCACCGGTGCTCTAGCTGTCTCACCTCCTGTTTCAGGGCTCGTAACCGCGGATTGAACCATGGTGCGGTTCGAACCCACCCGATCTAATGCCCCAGTGATTGCAGCATTCCAGCCACCCACCAGGGTCTCGACCGAGTGGCCATTTGCGTGCTCCAGAGAATCCCCAGGCGCGTTCAGGAATCCATTCGGATCCATAAGACACCTGGGGCGGACCATTTTAATGGGTCCTCCACCCCTGCGGAGGGGTTGTGGAACCGAGAAGTCCAACATCACCAGATAGTGATCTGACCATGATAAGGGGGTGGTGGATATACCCCCGACTTCCAAATCACTCCCTGCTTCTCCAGAAACAAACACAAGGTCTAGTGCATGACCAGCTACATGGGTGGGCCAGTTAGAATAGGGTACAGCTCCCAGGAAGTCATGGTCTCCATAAAGTGAGAACAGCCTCTGAATGTACATTGAAGTCCCCCAACACCAATAGGTTAGGGGACTGCACACGCACATCAGAGACCACCTCAAATACCTTGGCCAGGGAGTCAGTGCAGCGGGGTGGACGGGACATGAGCAGAATCCCCAGACTGCCCTTCAGGCCCAACCTCCAGTACATTCACTCAGCAACCTCGGTCTCCCGGACAGGGGGCCTGGTGAAGACCAAGGACTAGGGATGTACAAAACCACTTACCTGTTTCATGACATCCGCGGTGGGGGGGAGGCGCTCCGTCCCTCCCCCCAGAATCCTCCCTGGCTGGCTCCGCTCTGCGGCAACTCCGTGGAGCCACTGGACGGGTGCATCCGCAGCCGGACATCTGGCAGCGGCAGGTCTGCAGACGCAAATGGCGGCCGGTGGCCGCCATTTGCATCCCTTCACTGAGCCATGATAGGCTACATAAATATTTATGTAGCCTATCACAGCAAAGAGTGGGGACGCAAATGGCGTCCACTGCATCATTTGCGTCATCGCTTTTGCTGTGATAGGCTACATAAATATTTATGTAGCCTATCACGGCTCAGCAAAGGGATGCAAATGGCGGCCGGTGTAGCAGCCACCATTTGCGGCTGCCACCGCAGCCACCACCGCAGCCAGGTAGGCTCCATTTCACGGGGCTTTCGCGGGGTGGTGGAGCAGGTTGCTCCATTCCACCACAGGATCCATGGCGGAATTCTCTGACATCTACCAAGGACTTTCGGTAAATAACAGCCCCCCCCCCCCAATCCCCAGCCCTCGGCTGCTGTGCATACAAAAATCTAGCTGGACACATGGCCACAAGAGTTGGAGCAGCAGCCTCAGCCAGACAGGTCTCCGTAATACATGCCAGGTCTGCACCCTCATCCAGGATCATGTCATGGATGAGGGATGTTTTCTGGGTAACAGACCTGGCATTGCAGAGCAGCAAACGAAGGCCAGAAGATGGAGTCACGCCTCCCCCAGCCAGCCTTTGGCTCTGGACAGGCCCAGAACAGGGGACAGATATTACACATCTCTCCCTTGTTCCCCTTACCTGGCATGGCCTGCCCCTAGCGCTCCGCCAGCGCCACATGTTTTTGCGTGCTTTTTCTCATGTTTCCTCATGTTTTTGTGTGCTAATGCCTTTCCCCGCATTCTCTTTGTAAAAGCTCATGGAAGAAGTAATACAGCCCAAAACCCAGTAGATCATGATGTCCCTGAGAAGGTCATCCAGAGTTAACTTCTTGAAAAATACTTTCCACAAACAGCTATGTTAGATCTCAGTTAATTTCTATATAAAGCTATTGTTAGAAAAAGTTCTTGCTTCTGGTTAAATGAGAGGCCAGGCAGGCGACAGTGGAGCCAAGAAAGTTTTATTGATCGTTTTGCAAAACGGGTGCAGAGCAGTCTGGACCCAGAACATGGCGCGCCCAACCTTTTTATACCCACCCCTAACAGCTCAGTACTTTTCCATTAGTTCTTTGTCTCTGCGCATGCTCTCAGTTTAAGCTGACTCATTTGTCATGTGTCATGCCTACGTGACTGAGTCACTAGCTACACTAGCTACTTATGACCTCCCCTTTTTATATAACACTATCTGTCTATCTATCTATCTATCTATCTATCTATCTATCTATCCATCTATTTGCAGTTAGTGGCTTGCAAGAAATAGAAGGCAGTTCCTTTTCCACACTACCCTTCATTCTTAACCCCTTCCAGGTCCAGCCTGACTCACACAAATGGGTTGTTGTCATCATCACATGTGACACAATTCCATGGGGCTTTGACAAGTACTTTTTAGACAGCACAGTTGATGCTTCTGTGAAGGCAGGACTGACTAGGCCTCTTGAGTAGTTTGGTTCAAGCAACCAACCAAGGTGCCTGATGGGACTGAGTGTGTGTGTCTGACCTTGAGAAGGTAATTGTAACTTCCTCATTATAAGCAAGAAGTTCCTATCCACTAAAGTAGTTCATCCCTGAAGATAAGCAGGAAGCTGTGCTGATAAAACTGTTGCTGAGCTAAAGTAGCTCTTGAGCATGCGTAGTGTATTTCTTTGTTCTCCAACTTTCAGTCTGTATAAATGCATCATGTTTCTTTTTATTTGGTGAGACACAGCGTCGACTGTCTCTCCATCAGCTGTGATGTACTTTAAGAAATTTCTGGCTGTTCAACCAAACCTGCCTTGCATATTTCCTTAACCCTTCTTTCCATCCCACCTGCAAAGACCCCTTTGGTCAGGGCAGAGGTAGGCTGCTTGTGGCCTGCCAGATGTTTTGGTCTACAACTCCCATGATCCCTAGTCAGCATAGCCAATGGCAAGGGGTCATGGGAGTTGTAGGCCAAAACATCTGGAGGGCCACAAGTTCTGGAACGGACAAATTAAAGTCTTGGGGTATTTGCTTTAGGAATGGTCTTTCTGCGACTGATCAGCGTGGCAAATCAGACAAACCTTCCATATCTGCACCACCTTGCCCCTGCTACACAGTTTGGAAATTAAATAATTAGATGCCTCCAAGAGAATTCTGGATTAAAAAAAATAGTGAGGGCCACCAGTTTGGATGGCTTTAAAAGAGGGTTAGACAAATTCCTGGAGGAAAAGGCTATCAATGGCTACTAGTCTTGATGGCTATTTATTTATTTATTGCATTTATGTTGTTGTTGTTCAGTCGTTCAGTCGTGTCCGACTCTTCGTGACCCCATGGACCATAGCACGCCAGGCCTTCCTGTCCTCCCCTCTCTCCCGGAGCGTGCTCAAGTTCATATTCATTGCATCCGTGATGCTATCTAGCCATCTCATCCTCTGCCGTCCCCTTCTCCTTTTGCCTTCAGTCTTTCCCAGCATCAGGGTCTTTTCCAGGGAGTTTTCTCTTCGCATTAGGTGGCCAAAATATTGGAGCTTCAGCTTCATTATCTGTCCTTCCAATGAGCACTCAGGGTTGATTTCCTTTAGGATGGACTGATTTGACCTCCTTGCAGTCCAGGGGACTCGTAAGAGTCTTCTCCAGCACCACAGTTCGAAAGCATCAATTCTTCGGCGCTCAGCCTTCCTTATAGTCCAGCTCTCACAGCCATACGTTACTACTGGGAAAACCATAGCTTTGATTAGACGGACCTTTGTCAGCAAGGTGATGTCTCTGCTTCTTACTATGCTGTCTAGGTTTGCCATAGCTTTCCTCCCAAGGAGCAAGCGTCTTTTAATTTCATGGCTACAGTCACCATCTGCGGTGATCTTGGAGCCCAAGAAAGTAAAATCTGTCACTGCTTCCATTTCTTCCCCTTCTATATGCCAGGAAGTGATAGGGCCAGATGCCATGATCTTAGTTTTTTTAATGTTGAGTTTCAAACCAGCTTTTGCACTCTCCTCTTTCACCCTCAACAAGAGGCTCTTGAGATCCTCTTCGCTTTCTGCCATTAGGGTGGTATCATCTGCATATCGGAGGTAGTTGATAATTCTCCCAGCAATCTTAATTCCGACCTCTGATTCATCCAACCCGGCATTTCTCATGATGTACTCTGCATAGAAGTTAAATAAGCAGGGTGACAATATGCAGCCTTGTCGTACTCCTTTCCCAATTTTGAACCAATCGGTTGTTCCATCTCTGGTTCTTACTGTTGCTTCTTGACCCTCGTACAGGTTTCTCAGGAGACAGGTAAGGTGGTCTGGTACTCCCATCACTTTAAGAATTTGCCACAGTTTGTTGTGATCCACACAATCAAAGGCTTTAGCGTAGTCAATGAAGCAGAAATAGACGTTTTTCTGGAATTCTCTTGCTTTCTCCATGATGCAGCGAATGTTGGCGATTTGATCTCTAGTTCCTCTGCCTCTTCGAAACCCAGCTTGTACTTCCGGTAGTTCTCGGTTCGCATACTGCTGAAGCCTAGCTTGTAGGATTTTGAGCATCACCTTGCTGGCATGTGAAATGAGCGCAATTGTGCGGTAGTTTGAACACTCTTTGGCATTGCCCTTCTTTGGAATTGGAATGTAAACTGACCTTTTCCAGTCTTGTGGCCACTGTTGAGTGTTCCAGATTAGTTGGCATATTGAATGCAGCACTTTAACAGCATCATCTTTTAGGATTTTAAATAGCTCAGCTGGAATATGTCATCTCCGCTAGCTTTGTTGTTACTAATGCTTCCTAAGGCCCACTTGACTTCACTCTCTAGGATGTCCGGCTCAAGTTCAGTGACCGCACTATCATGGCTATCAGGGACATTCAGATCTTTCCTGTATAGTTCTTCTGTGTATTCTTGCCACCTCTTCTTAATCTCATCTGCTTCTGTTAGGTCCCTGCCTTCTTTGTCCTTTATCATGCCCGTCTTTGCACAAAACGTTCCCTTGAGATCTCCAATTTTCTTGTAGAGATCTCTAGTCTTTCCCATTCTGTTGTTTTCCTCGATTTCTTTGCATTGTTCATTTAAGAAGGCCTTCTTGTCTCTCCTTGCTATTCTCTGGAACTCTGCATTCAGTTGGGTATATCTTCCCCTTTCTCCCTTGCTTCTCGCTTCCCTTCTTTCGTGAGCTACTTGTAAAGCCTCATCAGACAGTTCAAGTCAGTTTTCAAGTAGCTATGAAGCAAATTATTCTTTCTATAATACTAGAGTCCTGCAGCTAGCATTTTGACCAATTCGCACAACCCTCTCCCACCCAATGAGTAAAATCTGCCCCACACAACTGCTTTTCTTGCTTGTATTTTTCTCACTTCTCTCTGCCCCTTTTCATACTGTAATGTTGACAGACATGAAAGAGCAGTTGGGTAGCTCTTTCCCTGACAATCAAATAAATAAATGATCTCAAAGAACATGCAGGCTAGGTGGCCTGTGATGCTTCTTTCCCCAAACTAGGCCACATCCTTCCAGCACAACTTCTTGAAAAACTTAGATGACACCCACAAGATTTACAAGTCATGAGACACCAAGAAGGAATACATGGGTGCAGCAGTGGAGGCTGGTGGCTCCGATGTCAGTGGGGCAGTGCATCCGTTCCAGGTTTCAGTCTGACTGAAACCCGGAGCAGATTCACCGCTGCACTGACATTGGAGCCACCAGCCTCCACTGGCTGCAGGTCCTTCTCTCTTTCTGGATGTGATGTGGGTCAGCGGGTCTCTGGCCTGCTACGAGTGCTTATGCTGCTTGCCTCCACTTATGTTCTGCTTGTATATTTATAAATAAATAAAATACTGGAAAAACACCATGGGTCCATGGGTGTTGTTGCGCTAGCAGTCACTAGTTAAGTGGAATGAGTGCTAGTTTCCATTAGCTGCTGCTGCTGCTACTTCTTCTTCTTAATAACAACAACAACAACATAGCTGATGCTCTCTGGGCGGTTTACAAAAGTGAAAACATTAAAATACAATATACAAGCTTAATGTCATTAACACTAGCGGACAGATACTGTTGGTGACTTATGGGGATAAGTTCCCTGTGATCTCTTCTCCAGAAGGAAGCCAAACCCTGGTAGTGCTGCAGCCCTTGGAACATTTCACCGCTTGGGTGAGTGGGGAGCATGGAACATACCACTGCAAAAGCAACCGCTTCTTAGCTGAGCTTAGGAATGCTGATTACTTGCCAGGACAAACAAGTGAAGTGCTAAGAGTGAAAGCCTCTTACTAACAGTGTTGGGCTTCGTAAGTGGTATGTGATAATAGCCGGTCTCCATCAAGGGCTTGTTAGGGATTTTGGTTGTGAAAAGAAACATACATCGGAAGACCAAACAGTCATGGGGAATACTGTCCCAATAGAATGGAGAGAAGCTGCTTAAATCCTATGGAAATCACAGTTGCCATGTTTAAGTGAAGGCCTTTCATGTGGCTAAAATGATTTTTTTAAACGTTAGATCCATTGCTCAATAAAATATGCATATTTCCATGCCTTGCTTAGGAAGCCCCGTTTTGTCCTCTGAAATAAACCTACAGCTCAAGCTCATAGGAGAAGAAAGCCACCATCATCAGGAAGGCACAAGGCCTGGAGCCTCCGGGCACACCCATGAGGCTATTCTTGAAGAAACCAGCTGTGCGGCTTCAGCTGGCAGGGTGTTCCAGTTCACAGTGCTTCCTCTTGTCTGGACCATGTAGGCTGCTGGGGACCATCATCCGCATAGCTGGCTTCTCACTTTAAGAACAGGTATATCCGAGGCAGGGTAAGCAGAAAGAAGAGCTTCAGATGTTTGGGAATTCAGCTCCCAGCATTCCTGACCATTGGCCATGCTGGCAGGGGCTTCTGGGAGCTGAAGACCCAACACCTTCTGCTCACCCCTGTCCTAGCGGGGACAGAAAGGCTGCCTTTCTTTCCAGGGACATCGCCTGTGCTCCCAGCTGTGTACTATAGTGCTAGGCTAGGAATGTGATAAGAAGCCGTGTGAACTTGCTGCTTCCTCCTATTCCCAAGTTATACTGCATCTTTCCAGTGCAACATCTGGCAAACTCTAAGTCAGATGATTTCTGCCATTGTGAAAGAACCTGTTTTTATACACCAGCATGCCATTTCAGACAGTTACTTTTGCAGCATTCATTGCTAAAAATAAGAAAGATGAACCACCTTAGTCACATTGTTAGGGGCCCATTCAAGAAAAAGTGGACAGGATAGGACTATTTTAAAAAGTACTGGAATATTTTCCTTAAAACCGTACTCATATTTCCAGTATGTGCAGGAACTCCTCCCATTTCTTGCACTTGAGCACCCACAGCCATGCACACCCTTCACTTCAAAAAGATATGAGTCTAGGCTCCTCAAATTTAGGGAGCTGCCCAGAGATGGAAAAGGGAAGAGGTAGGCTTATTTAAGAAGCAAAGGGGAACGCATGTGGCCATTACACTTCTAATTAAGTTTATGTATATTAGCATGCAGATAGATAGATAGATAGATAGAGAGAGAGAGAGAGAGAGAGAGAGAGACAGACAGACAGACAGACAGACAGGTATTTGGCAGCAACACTGAATTTTCCTTTACATTCTATATACAGAATGACATCAATGTATTCCAGTCAACCGAATGGTCTAACCAGTCCTCAGTGCTGCATAGCTGGCTGGGGAATGCTGGGAGTTGTAGGAATTTTTCCTGTCTAAACATGCATAGGATTCCATCCTTAGTGACTTATGTCACATTTGGGTTTTTTCCCTTAAAACAATTCAAGTCTTGGAGGGAGCAATCCTATGGCCGCTAGTCAGTGGCTAGATAGCCGTAGGATATGTGGTTTTCTGGGAACCGACCTCAGAGCCAACTTTCCTCCCTTCAGCACTGCTTCGCAGGCAGAGCAGAACAGCCCCATGCTCTGCACTTGCAAGAGGAGTGTGGAGCGGCCCAAATGGGGCATTCCAGGGGGCGTTCCAGGGCGAGGAAGGTGGAAATGCTGGTACAACACAACCTATGTGTCGTCTGGCAGCTTCCTCCCCCGCTCCGCCGTCCTGCAGCTAGACAGCTGAAATCGGCTGTCTAGCTGCAAATGCAGGGCAGGAGACGCACGAAGGGAACGATCCCCTCCGTGCTTCTTCTGCCCTGCTTTCGATAGGTGGTCGCCTCTGAGTTTGCAGGCGGCTGCCTATCTCCATAGGATTGCATCCTAAGTGAAATAAGGCACAATTATTCCAATTTGACAGAGGGGAAGGAAAAGCATAGAAGGCAGGTTCAGATGATAGCTTCTGCAGAGACATTTTCCTCTGTCCTTCAGAAGAATCTGTTTGAAACCCTGGTGAACCTTTTTATTAAACATTCCCCACCATCACCACATTCATTGGAGGCTGCCCATTCCCCACTCTTCCTATAGGTCAGGGGTACACAAACTAGTGCTTGGCTGCCATTTTAATTATTAGACACCATGGGAGTTGCGGTCCAAAACCTCTTATTGCCTACCACTGCTATAGGTTATACAGCAGCCTTATGTGGGTTTGTGCGGCTACTGCACAAAGAGTGAGAAAAATTGGGGGCATGGTTTGACTGAACACGCAACACTCTTCAGTCCAGCCAGTTCCATTGGCCTGAAACAGATAAAGTCACAGCCACGGACTTTGAGTTTAAAGGCTCTCCCCTGAGAACTGCGCACAGGGTCAACACAGCAGCAGACATTAAAGACTGCTAAAATTAGATTCCACTTAGTGTTGCAATGTACCCCTCTTTATTTTGTTGATTTAAAGCTATTATCAGCAACGTGCAATACAGAAAATAGCCCACGCTGGGTTGATTAACACACTTGGGCAACTACAACGCATTCTTATATTGTTCTCTGTTCATAGCATGAATGACAGTAGGGTCACATCCAGATTAATACGATACAGCCATGACCTCTGAACAAAACTGCTTGTAACAATTACTGCTAGAGAGGAAATAACTGCTGTTAGCATTTGTGTGACAGGCCTACATTTCACTACATATCACATTTCTATGCTTCTATAGTTCTTGGATTGATTTAAAAAACAGCCCAAATTTATACAGCTTGATAGCCTGTGCTAAGCACATTTTACATGTTCAAATTATCTAGTTTGACATTAAGGGGTGGTGAGGGTGGTTAGAAATGTAAATCTAACCACATTTACTTGGAGAGATATTCTGCTGAAATATTTCTAAATAAGTATGGCTAGGACTGTGCTGCTAAGCCTAGTATTTCGTGCTGCTTGTACATCTGCAAGAAAGAGAACTCCTTACATTGATCTCAGCCTCTGAAGTTTCCACCTTAAAAGGATGTATAGTTGCATCTTCTTCAGAGTCAGGTTTCTGTCCTTTGCCTCATCATCCATCTCCCATGGGTTAATGCATCCTTCTTTTTCTTAGTGAGGAACAGGTAAATGATGGCCTCCAAGACCGCAGCCAACAGTATTTCAAGCAACATAATGACTGCAAAAGAATAATCACAATCACTGCATTAAAGAATATTTTGGCCAGAGAATACCAGCTTTTCCAGAAAGGAACACAAAGCAAAAACCTTAAGGACACGGCTTAGGTAATACTCAACGTCTGTAGTACATAGATATCACCAACGTTGCTGGGGCATGTAAAAATATGTGAGGATGGAATTGTGAGATGCCCCTTTTTCATGGAATTATAAGATAAGATTCTGGAGAATCCTGGCTTATCATGAATGAGTTGTGCACTCATGCACACTGTCCTTTTGGTCTTGCTTAGCTTCTCCCATTGATACAGCTGGCTATACAAACCAGGAATGGCAGTGAAGTCTGGTAGCTCTGATGTCAATGTGGCAGTGAATCCGCTCCAGATCCTTTAGAGTTCTGATTGGTTCTGACTGAAGCAGGGAGTGGATTCACCACCCCACTGACATCAGAGCTACCAGCCTCCACCAAGGAACGGTTTGCTTAGCATGTTGCTTGAACCAGGGAATCCCTGCTTGTTGCTCCTAAACAAGCCAGAGTTCATAAACCAAGAACAAACCCTGGGGGCTTTCTTCAGAAGCAATTTAGTATGAAGTTAGAGCAGTCTGAATTCCTTCGCAAGATATGACGTCGTCACCAGTCCGCTGCCAACCAGCAGCTTCCCTCCTGAAAAGCAGCATTTTCTGAAACCGCCTTTACTCTGACTTTTTTTTTTTATACTGAAAGCGGCTCCCTGGTGGTTTTACAACAGTGTACCATGTGTGCCCCCACATTAAATCTTGGGCATGCCTCTGTGGCCCAGCAGTGACATGGTCAAGGGGGTGGGATGCCCCATTCCCTGTTGTTTCCCCAATGGAAGTAATTTTTCCCATTGAGAAAATCCCCAGGAGCGTTGCAGTGATCCCTCACAATACTGCAGTAGCAGGGACACTCATTCACCTTTGGTAGCCTGCTTTTAATCTTTAACGTATCCCCCCTTCTGTGCATGTTTACTCAGAAGTAAGAAATAAATCTCATTCCCCTGCGGTGAAAGGGTTAAAGGCTAACTTTAGTAACTTGTCCTAAAGCGCTCTTTTGCTTCTCCAGTGCTCTTTTAAATTGCTATTGCGATGTTGTAAAGTTGTTTCTCTGTTGGTATGTAAAGTTCCTTCTCCACTTTATTGCAGTAAAGATCTTTTGGGCTTACAGGAGCTTCTCATTGCAAGCAGGGAGAAGGAGAAAAGGAGAAAGGGGGTCGGAAGCAATAACTCTGGGGCAAAGTGCTGGAATGGGACAAAATTGGGGGGGCTGAGCTGCTCTCAGGGGGAGTCTTCGGATGCTACACTCAAGCATCTGGGATTTTGACTTCTCAAGGTAAAAGTGTGCACATAGGGGAAAATAGGGTGGGAGCAATAACTTCATGGCAGATTGCTGGAATGGGGCAAAATTGGGGTGGGGGAAGCTCTCAGGGAGAGCCTTCAGATGCTGCACTGGAAAACCGGGGAGTTTAGCTTCTTCAGGGAAATCTGTACACATGGGGAAAATTTGTTCTCCATTCATAATAATGTAGTAGCTGGGGGGCGCCTGGACAGTGGCAGGAAACAAGCCTCTCTCATTGGTTGAGCAGCCCCTGCCAGGCTGAAAGTACTGAAAGTAGTTCAGTTCTACTTCCCCCACCCACCCACCCAGAAATATCTTCCTTTCATGTGCTGTGTGACCCCTGAAAACTGGATTTAAAAAATGTGCTATAGTCTACTTACCTTGCTTTGTGTGTCTCTAACAGACCAAAGCCAATTCTATTAAAATCCAGGTAGTAGATCCAGGTAGTAGAACAACCCCAGGAGGCTGTTCCAAGTGGTCCGGAGCCTGGTCGGTCCTGTGGCTCCGGAACCACTGGAGCATTCTAAGGCCTCCTGTGAGGCTTTGGCAAGGCACTTTGCAGATAAAATTGATCAGATTAGGTGTGTTACTCTGCACACTGTGGATACAGTTAGTGAGCAAGAGGTGGCCTGTGGCAAACCGGTTTTGTGGGATCGGTTCCAGCTTCTTCCTCCTGATGAAGTGGACAAGGTGCTTTCATCTGTAAGGCCGACCACCTGCTTACTTGATCCTTGCCCATCTTGGCTCATTATGAGCTGCAGAGAGAGACTGGGTGAGGGGATCAAGGCGGTGGTGAACGCCTCCCTTGAGGAGGGAGTGATGCCATCAGCCCTCAAGGAGGCAGTGATAAGACCGCTCTTAAAGAAGCCCTCCTTGGATCCTGAAGTTCTGAACAACTTTCGCCCAGTCTCAAATCTGCCATTTTTGGGCAAGGTGATTGAGCGGGTGGTGGCGGTGCAGTTGAAGGCACACTTGGAAGAAACTGATTATCTAGACCCATTTCAGTCGGGCTTCAGGCCTGGGCATGGGACAGAAACGGCCTTGGTCGCCTTGGTGGATGATATGAGGAGGGCTCTGGATAGGGGTGAATGCTCCTTCCTTGTTCTCCTCGACCTCTCAGCGGCTTTTGATACCGTTGACCACGGTATCCTCCTGGACCGCCTGGAGGGGTTGGGCATTGGAGACACTGTATTGCGGTGGTTCCGGTCCTTCCTCTCCGGCAGGTACCAGAGGGTAGCACTGGGAGAGGAGGTTTCGGACCTGTGGCCACTTACTTGTGGGGTGCCACAGGGTTCCATCCTCTCCCCGACGCTATTTAACATCTATGTGAAGCCACTGGGGGCTATCATCAGGAGGTTTGGGGTGCAGTGTCATCAATATGCGGATGACACGCAGCTCTACCTCTCATTCAAATCTTCACCAAGGTTGGCCGTAGAATCCCTGTCCAAATGTCTAGAGACAGTGAGTGGCTGGATGGGGAGGAATAAGCTGAAGCTGAACCCTGACAAGACCGAGGTACTTTTGGTGGGAGACAAGAGGAGGCTGGGGGATGTTGACCTGGTGTTGAATGGGGTACGGCTACCCTTGAAAGACCAGGTCCGCAGCCTGGGGGTCATTTTGGACTCCCAGCTGTCCATGGAGGCTCAGGTGTCAGCTGTGAGCCAGACAGCGCTGTATCAACTCCATCTGATATGGTGGCTGCGCCCCTTCCTTCCCGACCATCTGCTCCCATCAGTAGTACATGCCCTGGTCTCCTCTCGTTTGGACTACTGTAATGTGCTGTACATGGGGTTACCCTTGAAGACGGTTCGGAAACTGCAGCTGGTACAGAACGCGGCGGCTCGCCTGATTAAAGGCAGCCGCCGGCGAGATCACATCACTCCAGTGCTGAAGGAGTTGCACTGGTTACCAGTTGTTTTCCGGGCCAAATTCAAGGTGTTGGTTTTGACCTTTAAAACCCTATATGGTTCCGGCCCAGCCTATCTTAAGGAGCGCCTCCAGCAACACCAGACAGGCCGCTTAACAAGATCAGCCTCGGATGGCCTTCTCTCTGTCCCATCAGCCAGGACAGCTAGACTGGTGGGGACGAGGGAGAGGGCCTTCTCTGTGGTGGCCCCCACTCTGTGGAACTCCCTCCCTAGGGAACTCCGTCATGCTCCCTCTTTAATGAGCTTCCGTCGTGCATTAAAAACGTGGTTGTTCAGGCAGGCATTTGGGGTGGGCTAGGGTATTTTTTAAAAAAAAATTATGGTAAAATTTTATTGTTTTAAATTGTTTTGTGGTGGGTTGTACATCGCCCAGAGTGGCTGGGTGACCAGTCAGATGGGCGATTAATAAATTTAAAAAATAAATAAATAAATAAATAAATAAATAGTACACCAATACGCTTCTCATTCTGTTGTTGTGAAGATCCCCCCTGGTTTGTGACTCTGGCTCGAAAAGAGAGCACACAGCTCATTCGCCTTAAGTAGCTTATCGTTTGCTGTGAATACTGTCTATGTAACGTGAGAAACAAAAACAGACAAAACAATTAAAACAAAAAGACCAAAAAACAAGACATAAGGATTTTAAAAGGGCAAACAAGCTCTAATAAAAGTCGAGGAGTGTAGTCAAACCACTGAAGGAAAAACTGTCACTATCAGAAAAGCCATAAAAGAGAGACTACATATTGTGAACAACTGAGCCGGCCTGACATTTTGCGGCCTGAGGCAAAGAACAAGACAGTGCCCACTCCCATTCTATGTACAAAAGCCAGTTAGACTGGCAGTTGAATCTTTCTTCCACACTGGTGATGGAACAGCATCCTCCCCTGCACCTGAGGGCAGCAGGCTCCCTGCATTAAGGAGTGCAGGGCATGTTTTGTGGGATACAAATGCTCTCCTCCAACGCCTTGCTGCCATCTCTCAGCATCTGCTGCCTGAGGCGGCCACCTGACTCTGCCTAATGATAGGGCTGGCCCTGGTGGTCAATTACTATTGGTTTCAGGGCCAGCTCCAAGACTAAGGGGACCCTCAGAAAATTGCCTTCCTGTGGGCTCTTGTATGTTGGTGAGCCCTCTTCTACCGCTGATGTCTGCCCCATTGGGGGGGCATAGAATCATAGAATAGTAGGGTTGGAAGGGGCCTACAAGACCATCAAGTCCAACCCCCTGCTCAATGCAGGAATCCAAGTCAGAGCATCCCTGACAGATGGCTGTCCAGCCTTGTCTTGAAGGCCTCCAGTGTGGGAGAGCCCACCACCTCCCTAGGTCATTGGTTCCATTGTCGTATTGCTCTAACAGTCAGGAAGTTTGTCCTGATGTTCAGCCGGAATCTGGCTTCCTGTAACTTGAGCCCATTATACCATGTCCTGCACTCCGGGATGATCGAGAAGAGATCCTGGCCTTCCTGTCTGTGACAACCTTTCAAGTACTTGAAGAGCGCTATCCTATCTCCCCTCAGTCTTCTCTTCTCAAGGCTAAACATGCCCAGTTCTTTCAGTCTCTCTTCATAGGGCTTTGTTTCCAGTCCCCTGATCATCTTGGTTGCCCTCCTCTGAACCCTCTCCAGTTTGTCTGCATCCTTCTTAAAGTGTGGTGCCCAGAACTGGACACAGTACTCCAGATGAGGCCTAACCAGTGCTGAGTAGAGGGGAACTAGTACTTCCCGGGATTTGGAAGCTATGCTTCTATTAATGCAGCCCAAAATAGCATTTGCCTTTTTTGCAGCCACATCACATTGTTGGCTCATATTCAGCTTGTGATCGACCACAATTCCAAGATCCTTCTCTCTTGTAGTATTGTTGAACCAAATATCCCCCATCTTGTAACTGTGCATTTGGTTTCTTTTTCCTAGGTGCAGAACTTGGCATTTATCTCTATTAAATTTCATTCTGTTGTTTTCAGCCCAGTGCTCCAGTCTCTCCAGATCACTTTGAATTTTGTTTCTGTCTTCCAAAGTATTAAGCTATCCCACCAATTTTGTGTCATTTGCAAATTTGATCAGCATTCCCTGCACCTCCTCCTCCAAGTCATTAAAAAAACGTTGAAGAGCACTGGGCCCAGTCTGATGGGCCCCATTAAAAAAAAAAAAATCATAATGATATAATATTTCTTGTTTTTTCTGATGCTCAAGCAGCTTCTGGTTGTCATCTTGGTTTTCCTTCCCAATACCCTGGAAGTTGAGATGCTCTGGGGCATTGCGGGGACAAAAAACATGGCTGCAGCAACACGGCTGCCCCTACTGGAGGCAGTCATATTTTTGTGGGGGGCAGTAATGCTTTTTGGGAAGAGTGCCACCAGTCAAATCCAAACTATGAGAGATAGGTAGGAATACACGTCTGAATATTCTGTAACCATGCTTACGGGGCCTTCTGCTCCCAGCCAAGTGTGCCACAACCAAGGATGTGGGGTTGAAGAGTTTCTGAAATGGAAACATTTTGCATGAGTGTTTTTTTTTTTTCATGGAAAACTTTCAGTTCCTAAAAACACATTATTTAATCAAATTAATTGATAACATAATTAATGGCTACAATTCCAGTCAATATCGGCAATTCTAATTTTAAGAAGACTTTTTCTTTGTCGTTATTGCTGTTAATCACTGGGAGTGGTAAACCCTTGCTGATCTAAGGAACATTTCTTGGAGATCTACAAGTAGATTGCAACATATCTTCTGCCCTCCCCTGATCTACAACAGGGGAAACATCACATCCCCTGCAGTCCATGTCTGGCCTACCGGGGCTTTTATCTCATCATGTTCAGCAGACTCTCCTTGACTCCCCCAAATCTGCAGTTCCCAGTTCCAGAAACAGGCTGGATATTTAAACCATGTGGCCTATTGCATATCTCTATTCCAGAAGAACAAACCACCAAAACCACCTTATATTTGTGAACATCCACAGAGCCCAATTTTAACATAAGCATCCCAGTTGCATTCAAAACATTTTAAAATACTGAATCATTCCATGAGGTTCATCTTTAAAATGCTCCGTGTCTCACCCTTAATACACACACAGAGAATGGGTTTCCTTAACATTTAATTCTTTTGAGAAACTTGTTTTAATATGAAAAAGTGGGGGCAGGGCTATATTTTAATGACATTACATTTAAAAGACTCTCAGTGTCTTGGGAATTCTTAATTACTTCCACGCAAAAAAAATTCTGTAGGGAAGGCATTGTTTTTAACACATTCTGGTGTACAGTCTCTCTTGGGCCATACTAGAGCCTGGTTGTTTTTCCTTAAGTGAATTCAATTCTTTGATACCACTCTGGGAGTAAATAAAATATTCAGTGAAAAAAATCAAAGGACAGGTGTCTTACCGAATCCCATTTTTATGCATTAATGGTACAGTACACAAAATGTGGTCATCTAATTTTTGACATATTAAGAAAGGTTATTTCCTAGCCCGAGAGCTCAAACTGAGGGGCTAATTAAACTAGAACTTCAAGGGGGCTGAGCTTGCACAGCTGTTCACTGCAGGAAAGGGTAACTAAGGGAGTTTTCACACATAGCCTTTGATCTCCTCTGACCCAAATTTAAGCAACGATTATGAATTATGCATCAACAAAAAGGAAATCTTTTCTAAAATATATTCCATCTTAATAAAAGTCCATGTGGAAACAACTTGAAGAAGAAACTGGAGAAAAGGATTGGTAGGAGAATGACAGAGAAGATCTGGAATCAAATATTTAGTCTGGACCCAGGAGCGTCACCTTGCGTTAACCCTAAAGAGAATGGTTGAAGTTGGAAGGCGTTTTTACTAAAAGCAGCTCCCTGGCGGTTTTACCACAGTGTGCCATGTGCATTAAATCCTGGGCGTGCCCAATTCCCTGTTGTTTCCCCAGTGGAAGTAATTTTTTCCCATTGAGAAAAGGGAATGGGGCACAGCAGTAGTGTGCACAACATTACCGCAGTAGTGGGGACACTTAGGATGGAGAAAAGGAAGAACTTCTTCACACAACGCATAGTTAAATGATAGAATTCAGTTCTACAGGATGTAGTGATGGCCACCAATTTGGATGGCTTTAAAAGGGGTCTGGACAAATTCATGGAGCGTTAAGGCTATCAGTGGCTAGTAGTCCTGATGGCAATGTGCTACCTCCAGTACCAGAGGCAGTGGTACACCAGTTGCTGGGGAATATGGGTGTGAGGGTACTGTTGCACTCATGTCCTGCTTGTGGGTTTCCTGTCAACAGCTGGTTGGCCACTGTGTGAATGGAATTGCTGGACTAGATGGACCCCTCATCTGATCCAGCAGGGCTCTTCTTATGCTCTTCAGGCTGATGCATTATTTATTTTAAAAAGCTTATATCCCACCTATTTCCCTGAAAAAGAACTCAAGATGGTGAACAAAATCAGCAATATTAAAAACAACCTTAAAAACACAAGTCAATAAACAACAGCAACGGTTTTTAAAAACAGTTGACCATCAAGTCAAAAGCACACTGAAGGGCTATTGAAACTTTTAACCAAACATCTTCTTTAAAACTCAATATGAACTGGAGGAGGGGGTGTCACACCACTCTCCATAAGCGCCAATGAGAGCTTTCATGTCACTGCAAATACCTGGCATGGGGCGGGGTGTGTGTGATTCAGATCAGGACAATGGAGGAGGCAAAGGCTTAAAAGGCCATGGTCCCAATCCGCTATGCTCCTCCCTCATGTCAGCTATTTTTTTAAAAAAAATCAGGTATGCAAGGGCTAAAGACATGAATACTATCCAGTCTAACTTAGCCCTCCATTCCGCCACACTGAAGTATTAATTGCCCATGTCACAGCAATGTCATAAAGCAATACTAAGAAGTCACTACAAAAATTAATTAGAATGTCCACTACACTATTATTGTGTCAGCTAATTTATTTGCCATTTTCAAAAATATTAATAAGCAGCGATTGGCACTGATGCTCTCCCAAGGCTTATTGGTAAAACACTGTTGCCAAATTGCCTTTGAGATTATAACTTCAAGGGAAACTAACAAATGTATATATTTTTGCTGCGGCTCAGGCCCAACTCTTGGATATAACTATTGCATTCATCTTCTGGTAGTGTGCTTTCAGTCTAGAAAATTAAAAAGAAATAGTTCAAATCATAGTATTATTTATAGATTTAGTTTAAATGCCATGGTTGCTACTTTATCCTGAACTATGTGAGGTCAGGATTTTTAGCTTACTCCTAGATCCACTAGACACAGTACATTAATACTGGCTATGCATGCAATGCCACAGTGATTGAGGGCTGGCAACTTCATTTTGCTGCAAGAATATTTGCATCCATCAAGATTGCACTTTGCCACATCCTTATGATAAGTGACAAATAATCCCTTCTGTAGCTCACCAGACTTAAAGGCTCAAGTTGTTTTGAGATACATAGACATATGTGGAAAGGCAGGCTGCAAAGTTGTGTACTTACTGAAATATGGACATGAATATTCATTTTGCATGAGGTACCTCAGATAAGGGCCAATTAAAATGGTATAAAAATGAATAAAAACTATGTATTTATGTCTAGCGCACTTTCAGCATATTCGCAATCGGATTCAACAACTTCATAGGATATCAGACTGCAATAATATAGAACAGAGGTGGGGAACCTGTGGTTCTCCAGATGTTGTTGGAATACAACTCCCATGATCCCCGACCAACAGCCATGCTAGTTGAGGATGATGGGAGTTGCAGTAAAGCAGATAGTCTTCGATGTCTATATACTAATGCCCAGAGTATGAAAAACAAACAGAACAAATTTGAACTCTTAATATGGGAGGGAAATTATGACTTGATAGGTGTAACTGAAACTTGGTGGGATGACTCCCATGACTAGAATGTAGCAACTGAAAGATAGAACTTCTTCAAAAAGAACAGAAGGAATAGAAAGGAAGGTGGAGTTGCACTATATGTTAAAAATACATATATTTGCTTCTTCACAGAAGTTTGCGGGCTCTTTACATAACGCAGTGATCATCCCAGGCATCTCCTCCACTAAATGCCCTTTGTTCTGTTTTAAATAGATCGCAGATAATGAGCTATCAAATTACTCCGTTGTGTTCCCCTTCAGTTCCCTCCATCAAAAGAGTTAAATTGGCAAGAACAGGAGTGAGTTCAATGAAAGATAATTGAAGACTCAGCTGTGGGGGAGAAGGAGGGGGGAAGCGGTGGGGGAAAAGGAGGCACGTGAAAAAGGGAGTCACTGCGATCCTGCATTTAAAATGGAAGCAGAAAGCCCCATTTTAAATGCAGGATTTTAGGCTGGTGTAGAGATGCCCAAAGAAAAGGCAGAAGTGCTCAATTCCTACTTCAGCTCAGTCTCCTCCCGAAAGAGGGTCTATGACCCCCATGGCAAAGGCAAAGTACAGGCCGAAGGGGCAGGATTGCAGCTTGACAGGCATATCGTCAACCTAATTACTTTGAATGAGTTCAAATCTCCAGGGCCAGATGCACTGCATCCCTGTGTAATAAAGGAACTGGCAGAAGAACACTCAGAACCACTGTCTATTTTCTTTGAGAAATCATGGAGGACGGGGGAAGTGCCAGATGACTGGAGGAGGGCTGATGTTGTCCCTATCTTAAAAAAGGGTAAAAAGGAGAAACCTGGGAACTACAGACCAGTCAGGCTCACATCAATCCCTGGGAAAGTTCTGGAGCAGATAATAAAGTAATCCATCTGTAAGCACCTTGAAAACAATGCAGTGATTACTAATCTGATCACATTAACCTCCCTTGTAGACTGTGGGAATGCTGTGGACATAATATACCTCGACTTCAGCAAAGCTTTCAACAAAGTGCCCCATGATATCTTGATTAGCAAACTAGCTCAAAGTGGGCTAGATGAAACAACGATCTGGTGGATCCACAATTGGCTACAGAATTGGACTCAAAGAGTGTTTATCAATGAGATCTTCTCAAACTGGGGAGAGGTAACAAGGGGGTTACTGCAGGGCTCAGTCCTGGGCCCAGTGCTCTTCAGCATTTTTATTATGACTTGGATGAGGAGGTGCAGGGAATACTTATCAAACTGCAGATGACACAAAATTGGTTGGAATAGCTAAAACCCTGAAGACAGAAACAGAATTCAAAGTGATCTTGATGGGCTGGAGCGCTGGGCAGAAAACAACAGAATGAAATTTAATAGGGATAAATGCCAAGTTCTGCACCAAGGAAAAAGAAACCAAATGCACAGTTACATGATGGGGGATACATGGCTCAACAATACTACAAGAGAGAAGGATCTTGGAATTGTTGTAGATCACAAGCTGAATATGAGCCAACAACGTGATGTGGCTACAGAAAGGGCAAATGCTATTTTGGGCCGCATTAATAAAAGTATAACTTCCAAATCATGGGAAGTACTAGTTCCCCTCTACTCAGCACTGGTTAGGTCTCATCTTGAGTACTGTGTCCAGTTCTGGGCACTACACTTTAAGAAGGACACAGACAAACTGGAGAGAGTTCAAAGGAGGGCAACCAAGATGATCAGGGGACTGGAAACAAAGCCCAGTAAGGAGAGACGGAAAGAACTGGGCATGTTTAGCCTTGAGAAGAGAAGACTGAGGGGAGATAGGATAGCGCTCTTCAAGTACTTGAAAGGTTGTCACAGACAGAAAGGCCAGGATCTCTTCTCGATCATCCCAGAGTGCAGGACACGAAATAATGGGCTCAAGTTACAGGAAGCCAGATTCCGGCTGAACATCAGGAAGAACTTCCTGACTGTTAGAGCCATATGACAATGGAACCAATTACCTAGGGAGGTGGTGGGCTCCCCCACACTGGAGGCATTCATGATGAAGCTGGCCAGCCACCTGTCAGGGATGCTTTGACTTGGATTCCTGCACTGAGCAGGGGGTTGGAATCAATGGTCTCACAGGCCCCTTCCAACCCTACTGTTCTATGATTCTATGACCACAGGTTCCCCCACTCCTGCTATAGAACTATCCATAATCTTATATCTATTTGGACCTCTATCCTGCCCCCAACTGTTTAGGAGTAGATGAAGAAAAGAACAAAAGAAAGGCTATTTTCCTGTCCTGCCCAGCAAGGGGCACAGAATACCACTGATACGGGTTTCACTACAAGAAGGGCTTATTAGTAATGTTTTAATCCAATCTTCAGCTATGGCTCTCAGAGATGCTTACAGATAAAAACATAAAATACAGGGAAATCATCAAAAGATGAACAGAAGGCAGCTAAAACCCAGCATAAAATAAGAGAACAATAACCATGCTGAAAAGCAAAAACAAGGACTAACATAAATCTAAAAAGCCTGGCATATTAAAAAAAACTTTTTCACCTAGTGCCAAAAAGAAAATAAAGATGGCACCAGGACCTCCCTGGGCAGGGAGTTCCAAAGATGGGGTGGCAGAACTGAAGAGGTTTCTTCACTACCTGCCTTACTTCAGACAGTGGGAGAATACAGAGCATGTCCTCCAGGGAAGTACTAGTTCCTCTCTACTCAGCACTGGTTAGGCCTCATCTGGAGTACTGTGTCCAGTTCTGGGCACCACACTTTAAGAAGGATGCAGACAAATTGGACAGGGTTCAGAGGAGGGCAACAAAGATTATCAGGGCACTGGAAACAAAGCCCTATGAGGAGAGATGGAAAGAACTGGGCCTGTTTAGCCTTGAGAAGAGAAGACTGAGGGGAGATAGGATAGCGCTCTTCAAGTACTTGAAAGGTTGTCACAGACAGGAAGGCCAGGATCTCTTCTCGATCATCCCGGAGTGCAGTATACAGTATAATGGGCTCAAGTTACAGGAAGCCAGATTCCAGCTGAACATCAAGGAAAACGTCCTGACTGTTAGAACAATACGAGAATGGAACCAATGACCTAGGGAGGTGGTGGGCTGTCCCACACTGGAGGCGTTCAAGATGAGGCTGGACAGCCATCTGTCAGGGATGCTCTGACTTGGATTCCTGCATTGGGCAGGGGGTTGGACTTGATGGTCTTGTAGGCCCCTTCCAACCCTACTATTCTATGATTCTATGCCCCCCCAATGGGGCAGACATCAGCGGTAGAAGAGGGCTCACCAACATACAAGAGCCCACAGGAAAGCAATTTGCTGAGGGTCCCCTTAGTCTTGGAGCTGGCCCTGAAACCAATACTATTCTATGATTCTATGATTCCTCTGAGGCTGATCTCCATAGTTGGGCAGGCTCATACAGGATCAGGCGGTCTTTCAGAGATTTTGGTCCCAAGCCTTTATAGTGCTATAAACCTAGCACTTTACATTGTACCCAGAAACAGACTGGCAGCCAGTACAGGGAAATCTGGGAATAGTTACATGTCGTTTAGGAATGTATGAATGATACAAAACAAAATAGTTACAACACAGAGAGATCCAGCATAGCTGCTCCTCTTCTTGAGAAGAAAAGTGACCCAGGATACAAAGTCAACTGAAAATCAGTGCCTGTTTACACTAAAGTCGAGATAGTCTCTGATGAAACCAACTCCACCAATTTCAGTGGACCTTTGAAATAGCTTGGACAAACAGAATAACAACATTTAGGTCACTTTCGCCAATTTATTATAATTTATAATTGGAAAATCACAACGGGATGGTTCATGGTCCTTGCGCTTGTGCACTCTGATTTAATAAAATAGTTCTGTTTTCACAGAAACCAGAATTTGCTGTTACGTTTATCTGAACCAGCAAACTGTGGTTTGTGCGATCCTGCCAAACCAGGATCACAAATCAGGATCAAATCATGGCAGTGCATGACCACAAGACTCACTCACATAATGCCAAACCATGGTTTGGCACCAGCTGTGAACCAACCAAAATAACTGCATGGATTTACCACATACACTTGCTTTTATAGCACATACAAGGTAAGCTATGGGTCCCCTTATAACTAAGCCATACTATAACAGTGTTCTGTATTCTTTCAAAATCCATACTACTGAATGGGACTTTGCTCACAGATTGTCCACATAACTGTGAGTAGGGAGACACCATGGTTATTTAGGCAACTGTAATTCAGAAACATTTGGGACACAATCTAGTCAAAGTTGAGCACTTTAAAATAGAACGTCTAAGTGCTTAACTGTGGCTGAATCACATCCTTATTCTTGTGTGAAGTGAATGTATATTTCTGTCTGTCTGTCTGTCTATCTCGCTGAATCAAGAAAAGAGTGCCTATCGTATGAGTGCCTGTCATATGAAAACCATCACTTTCTCTCCCCATAATGAAATGCTAGAGGGATCTGCCAAAAAAACATGCAGTAGAAACACTTTGGTGCAGTTGGCAACAACACCAGTACTTTCATGAGCTGGGATTTAAATGAAAACTTTCTAAATATTTATCCATGTCAAAGCAATTAACTTAAAAGTGGAAGCTGGAAAAGGGAAAACAAAACAAAAACAAAACACCCTTATCCCATTTGTGTTTTTTTTTAATTATTATTTTCAACACTTCATTACAATGGTGAGTGTTTTACAGAATGAGCATTTAGTCACAGATCGCTCAGCATTGCACATGGTAGCTATGCAAACTAACAGCCACAAAACAATCACATAAATGCATCCCGAGGGCAAAAGACAAAACAAACAGTCATAAAGATCTGAATAAAAATCAAAGGACAAAACAGAACTGGTGTTATCAGCCAGAATCCAAAGGTCAACTTTAGGTGTGCCCAGGTCCTTGGCTCATCCAGTAGCACCTTTGACATTTTTTCTGACCAATGGATTTCATGCTGTATCACAAAGTGCTTTTGAAAGCCTCTTTGCAACGTTTCATTGGGTGGTGGTGTGGGTGTGAGAGAGACCATTTGAGAGACACACGCCTTGAGTGTGTGCAGAATATCCTTCTTTTGATCCAAGCAAATGAATTGTTTGGATGTTACATTTTATAGAAAGTCACGTACCAATCATTAAATCAAAACAACTCTGATATTTGAAGGCAACATGCCAAGAGACTACTCCCTGAACTAAATGTGTGTATGTAGAGAGCAGTACTTCCTTGTTTTCTGACAGCTAAAGCAGGCCCGCCTGCCCCTGCAAATTTATTTGGGGCATTTGGCTGTCAAAAAAGATTTGGTCAACTAGCTGGTCAAATATGATCAAATAATGAGACAATTACCTTTAAAGCAGCCTTCACCAACCTGGTGCTCTCCAGATTTTTTGGACCAATTCTCATTACCCCAGCAGGTCAGAAATGCTTGGAGTTGTAGTCCAAAACATCTGGAGGGCACCAGGTTAGGGAAGGCTGCTTTAAAGCAACAGCATTATGAAACACAGAAAATAATTATTGTTGATTGATGTGCTAATTACAAAAAAAAGCGAGATAGCTGTTATTGGAAAACAACGACTTTAACATTTTAAAAATTGGTTGGATCCAGCTTACGTTAGCTGAGGGCTCCTTCACACGTAGCTTTTATCCTGCGATTGAGATTGGTCCTTCATGGAAGTTTGCAGGCTGCAGTGACCCTGCTGTGACCCTCCAGGGCGTCTCCTGCACTAAATGCCCTTTGTTCCATTTTTAAATAGATTGCAGATAATGAGCTATCAAATTACCCCTGCTTCAGTTTCCTCCAAAAGAGTTAGAGCGGCAAGAAGAGGAGCAAGATCAATGAAAGATAATGGAAGACTCAGATATGGGGAAAAAGGAAGCACTTGTAAAGGGAGTTGTTGTGATCCTGCATTTAAAATGAAAGCAGAAAGCCCCATTTTAAATGCAGGATTTTAGGCTGGTGTAGAGATGCCCTGGATGTAGGTCCCAAATCAATGGGACAAGCCATGACTTATTTGTCCCGCTGATTTCAATGGGACCTAATTTTAACTAACTTAGGGTTGGATCCAAGCCACTGTAATAATTTTACTACGTTTTTATTCTGCACAGCCTCCAAGGAACTCAGGGCAATGTACATAGTTCCCCTACATATAATCCTCATAATGACCCTGTGAGGTAGATTACGCTGAGAGTGTGTGACTGATCCAATATCACCTAATGAGTTTCCTGGCCAAGTGAGGATTTGAACCCTGTCTCTCTGGTCCTAGTTCAACACTCTGCCCACCAACCTTCCCTAATTTGGTGCTCTCCAGATGTGTTGGACTGCAAAGCCCATCATTCCTAACCATGCTGGCTGGGGGATGCTGGGAGTTGTAGGCCAACATATCTGGTCGAGGAAGGCTGGTGTAAACAATACTGAGCTAGATGGACCAATGGACTGATTCAGTATCAATAAGATGGCTACGTTCCAGTGATAGGGCCTTTCCACTGGAGGCTGAATCAACGGAGGCAAGGCCAGAGTAGAGAACCATTCAGTGAAGCAGCAGGCAATGTCCTCCGAGGGTGGGGACCTGGGCTCACAGGAGCTGTGGCTTATTTGATTCCCACCCCGCCAACAGCACTGTAGCCGTTCTCTAAGGACCAAACTAAATGTGTTATTGCATTTAACCTTTCTAGTGTTTTTCTTTTAAATAACAGCTAATCAGGACAGGGATTGTGGTACATGGGGACAAACATTCCCAGCTGCTATTCACCCTGAGAGGAAGGTGCTATTGGCACCAATACCAGATTCCCTCTTGGGGAGAATAGTATGTGGGGGGATTTTTGTCAGGATTGTGGCACAGGGAGAAGTTAAATCCCCACTCCCCAATATTATGTTCCTGAACTCACACACCCACACCCACTACAGCTGTCTTTAAAATAAAAAAAGGGGGGAGGGAATCTAGCTACATTAACTGCATTACACATTTTTTGGCCCTTGATTGAATGATTCACCATGCTTGGCACAGAGTTTGGAAATGGCTGACCTAGGATACATTCCCTTGTTAAAAGCTGGCTTCTTGCTGGGCTCCTCCAGCAGATAAAGACCAGTATTGGCAATATTACAGCTCACGGAGCCAAATCATTTATTCCATGTTCGCTGACATTTTCACAGGTTTAGAAGTCATGGCCAGAAGGCATATCCAAATGCTCAAGCACAGAAGCCCCCGGTTAATTCAGCCCTTAATATGGGTATCCTTGTGCTGTAGGCTGAACACGCTTCAAGCAAACTGAACCTGAGAATGTAGAAAGTAGAATCTGTCAGGTTAGACATCGTATAAAAAACACCCTACCTGCTCCATGAGAATTATGGAGCTTTAATTAGAATCATCTGCACAGAGGGAAATGATCAGGCAGTACTCAGCAGAAAGTTCAAAGAAAATAAGGGTGGGAATTATCTTCAATATTAATTAAGAGCAGACAAATCCTCTTTGGGGAGAGGGCATAGGTAAATGGGTTCTATTTTTGTTCTCTGAGTGGCTTCTCTCTGGCAGTTCTTAATGTAATTGAAAGAGCTTGCCATATGCTAGGGAACACTGGTGCCATTTTTGCTTTTTTCCTTGTGTGCAAACAAAGTCGGGAGGAATGACCCTAAAAGCTCTATAAGCCATATGCTAATTGTTCTGCCTCAGTCACCTTGTCTGTTCACTATCTCCAGAGTTTGTAGACAGCCTTGGCATCCACTAATGAAAGGCAATCTATACATCTCTTACACTGGGGGTGCAGAACTAGAATTAGCTGTGTTACAAAAATTGTGTTCTTTTCCCTGGTAGACTTTCCAATTCGTTTACCAAGAACGAGAGGAGGCAGAGATCTGGTCCAACACGATTTTATTCTGCAGAATAAGGCAACCCTTGGGGCTAGCGCTCCAACAAAGGTCACAATCAAGTGATGTGATTCAAAAGTTTGTATAGGCAAGACCTTTGGGGGCTGTCTTACGCCTGCGCTGTACTAATCTCTTTGTCTAGCTGAGCGGGAAACAAAAAAGAGACAGCACCTTTTACATATTTAGGCATGCGCAGAGAGGTAGCCTTGTACTCTAGTAAACACATGCTTGGCATTCTTGAGTCTCTGATAAGGCGTTGTGTCTTTGTTTAGCATGGCGGTCTCACACTGAGGTAAAACAGACATAGCCTAGCTTATAAAATCATGGGATAACAGACATACCACAACTGAAATTTCTATAACAGCTGGGGGTTTGTGAACTGCCACTCCAGGCTCTGTGTGGGCCTGTTGATGTCAGTGGGTGTGGCCACCACCCCACCCATTTTGCCTCTCTCGACGGTGGGAGAGGCACAGAGAAAGAGACTCAGCCAGTGCTCCTCCCAGGGCTAGCAGAGTTCGTGGCTTTGGGCAGCACATGTTATGCGAAGCCACTCAGCCAGCACTGAAGAGCAGCCATTCTTCCCAGCGCCAGCCAAGTCCTGGCTTTGTGTGGTATGCGGCGTCCCCATGGGGGCACCACATGAAGCCACATGGCTGCTCTTCCCAGCACTGGCTCATGACCTGCATTCCCATTCTTATCTCCACTCTGAGATAAGGGAGCAGTGCACATGGAAACCCCCACTGGGTGGGGAAGCGGTGCACCGGTGAATTCCTGTTGACTCCAGTCTCAGATCCCTTCCTCCCCAGGGAGCTCTGTGGGTCGGAAGTTCCACATTCCACACCCCTGTCTTAAATGAACAAACCAATCAAACATTTCCATCTGCGTGCAAGATAGCATGCAGTTGGGATTTGCTGAATTTAAATTAAGCCCAAACCCCTTGAAGGAGATAAATGCAATGAAACATGCCTGATATTTTATTGTGATTTATTTCATTTGTTACTTTCCATGTTAAGATTTGTAATTAAGAAGCTATTAAAAGAATGATGTCCTGCTCAGCTGTGCAAAAATAAATCTTACGCAATTTTTAAAAAAGTAACAAGGCAAACATGATACAATTTATGAGTTTCCTATCAGATTTCTGTGAGTAAGGCTATCGGCACGAGTTGCCCTGAGGCAATACCTGGACGGCGTCTGGGCCTTGACGGAAGGGTGTTTATAGCCTGTAAAATTTTGGTGATGCAGCTCCAGGGGAATTAACAAGATGGGTCAAAAGGTCTAGGTGATGGTCAGAGGAGATTATTTATCTAGATTCATAGAATAATCATAGAATAGTAGGGTTGGAAGTGGCCTACAAGGCCTACAAGATTCTACAGCTCTAGCTGGGAAGGTGCCCTTGCTATGGCACCATGGCAAGGGCCATGCCCAGGGGTGCCAGTGGTGGTGGCATCAATCAGACAGGGCAGGCGCCACGTGTCCAACTCTGGCATCTTGGTAACGTCCCTTGAAGACTTTGCTGTATTGAACGAAGGGCTATTCTAACCTGTGCAAAACTGGATCCATTTGCTGGTATATAATAAATATGGAAAGCCAAACCACTGTTGGGATCATCCATTATATCTTATGAAAATGCCCAAGAAAACTGAGTTGACATTTCCAAAGCTAGCAATAATTCTGATTTTGAGCAGTTAACCATTTGTTATTGCCTTAAACTGAGTTCCCTCACACTTCATTCTCTGCACAGTTTGGAGAAGGTAGCGGAACTGAAAACTGGATTCCAGTACCATGTCACCTTTGTTAAATAAAATCAACTAGAAGGACCTTTAGTCTAATTCAGAAGAGCTCTTCTTAAGGTTGGGTTGGGGGGAAGAGTTGCCTGTGCAAATTTTTATTATACGATCATGGCTCAAGCTCCCAGTAGGTCCTGAACCTGTGGGATTCAGGTGGGAATTTAGTCTGTGCATAAGACCAAAGTGCCTGAGCACTGAGCAAAGTTCAG
This sequence comes from Heloderma suspectum, assembly GCF_057233095.1. Classification (NCBI taxonomy): domain Eukaryota; kingdom Metazoa; phylum Chordata; class Lepidosauria; order Squamata; family Helodermatidae; genus Heloderma; species Heloderma suspectum. The sequence continues at coordinate 392,880,106 of NC_139458.1, forward strand.
AACTACAAAGTATCGAGCCAGACCTGGAAAAAGCCTCTTGAACATCAATATGCCAGAGCAGGTCATACATACAACAGGGCCCTTAACCCCTATTAAAGCCTCTGCATCAGACTTTAGATTTACCCTTTCCTCTGGGCAACCCTTATTTATTTATTTATTTATTTATTTATTTTGTGACACTTATATAGTGTTGAATATAATAAACTCCCTCCATGGTTCACAACAAATATTAAAATCACATTTAAATGCTTGGTCTGCTGCTCTTTGCTCCTTGCCACAGACTTACTTTAATCCATCCAATTTAACTAATTTTTGAACCTCATCCCCATCAATTTGGCAAGAAGTGGATCTATCACACAGTTTCATGAGAACTGTAAAGAAATGCTCACTATGCAGCTGGAACAGGGGTAGGCAACATGGCACCCATGGGCACCAGTGTGCCCTCGGATACCTTTCTTGGTGCCCACCGAGGTGCCCTACCCCTCCCATATTTTTTTAAATAACAAAAATTCTTACTGGCAGCTGGGATTACTTCAAAGACAAGTGAGAGCCCCTACCTGCTCCTATCTTCTTTTCCCATGAATACCCCTGGGCCACACGTGGGGCTCAGAGACTTTCTTAGGAAATGAAGATGGCAGGTGGCTGCAGGCTGATATTTAATTTACAGTCCACCCATTTTGTGGTGGTGCCCAGAACAGTTTCTCAAATTGCTAAATATACCCTCAGGCCTCCCAAAGTTGCCTACCCCCAGTGTAGAATGTAACATTGTCACATAAGCCAAGTCTGCACAATTCATCCTGCCCCGCAAAACTCTTGCTGTATTGTACTCATCTGAAACAGAAATTTTTCCTTTTTGTCATGCCAAGATTAAGACCTTACCAAGGCTTATATCTTATTCCTAGCAATGTGGTAAGTATTAAAAATATTAAATACTGAGCTGAAATATACTGCTCTAGGTTTAGTATAAGCTATACATTATTATGTCTCGTTATTATTATATAACATCATCAGTTTACATTGTGCTTCTCAATGTCAGAAATGCAAGGGAAGGGGAGACTCCTCTTTAGCCATTATACGGATGTCAGAGGAATGCAGTGCAGGGTGCAGCTCAATGAGCTTTCATTGGTTTGGCTCCCTGGACTCTGTTCCATCTTCGGCTAGCTGGCCTCATTCAGCCTGCAGTGAGTTAGGCCAGTAGAGGATTTTCAGTGTTTTTAAATCTGTGTAAATTACAGCTGCAAATTGCACAAATTACACAAGTCCCGGCCATAATTTGCGTGATTTGCAGAAATTGTGGCCGTAATTTGTGCGAATCTCTATTTGCGCAAATTATGGCTGAGGCAAAAAAAATGTATAAAAAGTCCCTAGAATTCAGGGAACCCGAGTGGTTTGGCTCACAAAAGCAAGCCAAGTTGGGCACACCGCAGAAGTCCGGCAAGTCCAAAAAGGAGACAATAGAGGGAGAAAAGGAGGGAGCCAGTGATAAGAAGGGATGAACATGAGTAAATGCAGTTGCACATATAGTAGAAAGGATTAACCTTCTGTCCAGCTGGATGATGTTATCAGGAAGAGATAGCTTTGTTTCTGCATTTGTAGTAAAGAACTTGGAAAAGTCAGATGTGTCTCAGCTCTGTTAATTAATCAAACATGAACTTCAGCTTCATTTCATCTGGGGAAAGACACAGTTGAATATCTTCTCACCACAGACTTTAATTTCCCCACTATTCCATCTATATCCCATTTCCAAGAAAGGTAAATTACATACACGTAAAAAAATCATGGCTCCATAGTGCTTGATAACCCCAAGCTGGCTGGCTACAGAAGTCTGGCTGTGGCAGACTTAGTCTAGCAGTGAGCATCTTAATGCTCAAGCAGCAAACAGAAATAGATACATGCGTGTTGCTTGCTCTATGAAGAGGCCGTCTGTTTCTTTAAAGAAACAACTTTATTTATTAACTTGTAAAGAGATCATTTACTGTGCTGCATAGAGCTCTCCCTCCCTGAAACCACTACACCTTGTCTTTTAGCTAGTGAGTTTAACTAGTCTCAACCAGTTCCTTGTTACCATCAACAGATACACAACAAACCCTAAAGAGGCAGTGATTATTCCCACATCTCCCTTTAAAAAAAGAACAAACAAACATGCTATTAACTTTGATAACAATTACCGCCATTGCTCAACAAGTGTTTCTGGTGTTCTGTGGATTCCGTTTGATCTACATGGAGCTGCTTCATGCAACAAGAGTAGAATTACATTCTTTGTTCCTCCATCCTGCCCTATGAAACACTGTTGTGCTTCAGTTTGGCTTGGTTACTGGCAGTAAGAGTTTTAACTTAAAATATGTTGGTATTTTCACCCTGCCCCTCTTGCCTTTGGCCCCCAAGAATGCTTCTCCAAAATGGAATTCAGCCCTCAGGCTGAAAGAGGTTCAACACCCCTGTTATAATCCATATGCACCCAGTTTCTGATTAAACTACTCCAAGGGAAACTCAAAAGACAGAAACAAGGGAGAGGGCCTTCTTGGTGGTGGCCCTCCAATTATGGAATGATTTCCCTGGTGAGAGCCCCTAGCCGAGAGTCCCTAGCCAAGAGTCCCTAGCCAATGTTATCTTTTCGGCGCCAGGTCAAGACCTTTCTCTTCTCCCAGGCATTTGGCAGCAAGATGAGTTTTAATCGATCCTGGATTTGTCTTATGGTTATGGTTGATTGCTTGAAGTTGTGTTTAGATATATGTTGTTTTTGTGTGTATTGTCTGTTCCTGTGCAGTGTTTTTTTTTTTAATGTAAATGGCTTCTAACCTCTGTATACTGTATTTCAATCTTTGTAAACCGCCCAGAGAGCTTTGGCGATGGGGCGGTATAGAAATGTAATAAATAGATAAATAAACAATACTAAAGATAATAAAAAACAAGTATGTTAGCAGGTATGTGATAATGATAACTTAAGTGTTAGGAGTTGTCTTCAGAACTCACTCATAAACTGGGGGGGGGGGAATCGATACAAGGATATTAAGGTTTTATGAGACTCCCTTCTATGAGCTCCACTACTCTGTGCCCTTTCATTAACGAGTGTTTCGGCTTGTTTCTAATTGCTTTGGGAACCACTAGGTTCCCATTGCACAAGTGTGAGGCAGGCCGTATTGGCAGCCGCCTATTGCACTGAAAGAAGCTTTACGGCAAGGCACCTGCAATACGTTCCAGATTTTATCATTAAACATAGTTTCAAGGTGTATCTGAAAGATAGGATTAGGTTGGCCTATTTCTTTGCTACTAACAATGTTCAGATTCTATTTTAATTGCAGCCTTCCAGAGAGAAAAAGTTAAAACTCAAGCTGAGTTTCAATAAAGTCAACAAGACTTGAAAATGTTCTCCATCATTTACCCTGGTCCTTACAAGCTTGTTCAGTTAGGTAAATTAAAAATTAAAAAACTGACCACTAGACACTGAATGTATTTCTCTCCCATTCAACAAACATTTCAAGGGAGAGGAGGAGGACTGTGGAAAAATAGGATAACAAGATTTCCTGCCAGTAAACAGAAAAGGTTAGCTCTACTAGGGTGCAATCCTATGCAGGTTTAGACAGAAAAGAAGTCCTACAACTCCCAGCCTCCCTTCAGCCAGCTATGCTGGGAACTGTAGGACTTTTTTATGTCTAAACCTGCATAGGATTGTACCCTTACTCTCTATTCAAAACAGCAGCAGCAACAGCAGGCAGCCTTCCCCAATCAGGTGCCCTCCAGATCTGTTGGACTTCAACTCCCATCAACCCAGCCAGCAAAAGCTAATAAGTAAAACAAGCAAGCTGCAATCAGTACTCCCAGATAAACTACATACTCGAATCAAAAGCACATAAACTGGACATAAAACTGCAACTCAAATCAAAAGCAGGCTTAGAAAGATGTTCTAGGAACTGCAGTTTTCATCCCACATGGTTAGCAGAACAGTTGTTGAGTTTGCTGGTTAGGCTTCCTGGGAATAACCTCTTGAGATTCCTTATCGTTATCATCTCTGCAATTAGGGCCAATCTAAACGGAAATGCTTTGTGAAGTGATTTGGGCAAACTCTGCATTTTCACAGAAATGACTTAGCTCTTTCCATGGTACACGCAGGGCTGTATTCCTCCGCTCCTGTGGGGCAAACGGGAATTGAAGCCGCATTGGCTGGGGTGGGGTGCGTGAGAACTACTACCACAACTAGAAATGAATGTCAGCAAATGCATAGGTGCAGGGCAGCCAATGAGTGGAAGCTTGCTCCCCCTCCCTTGTGTGTTCAACGAAGTGCAATGGAGGACTTTCTTACGAGTAGATGTTCATGACAAACAGCACAGGCACACACATTTATGAGGTGGGGCAGGCAGGCAGACAGGCTGCCGCCACCCAGAAACTGAGCAGAATGAGTGGAAGTGAAAGAGCTGCCAAGATCAGAGAGCCTGGAGCCAGCGAGGAGGGAGAGCAACTCACACATTGTCTTTGATGTATATTAACTGCCCAATCAACAGGTCTTCCCCCCCCCACACACACAAACACACACAGGCTCAATGAAGTGCTTCTGAGTACACGTTCATGAAAATCATCCGCCCTGGCATCCATCCTTTCTTAGCTACGCAGCTTTGAGTCAATAGGTGTCCACCATTTCTTAGCTGTGCTCCTTCATAGCCACACAGTTTCAGAACAGCAGGGCTGCCTCCCTTCCCACTCCCATGCTCAATCAATGTTTAAAGGGAGAGGCAGTGACTGAGCCCACATTCACAGCAGTGCAGTTTCAAAGCAGCAGGACTGCTTCTGTACTCAGCAAAGTGGAATCGAAGGCAAGTCGTTACCTCCAGGTAGACATGTTTACTCTTCTGCTCTCCCCACGCAACTTTCCCTTCTGCCAATCAGCTCCACTTCCACCAGCCTGTGCCGAAGCCAGCTGAGGTCACATGGAATTCCGAACTGCACTGAAGCCACTGGGATGGGAAAACCCAACACAAAATGAGTTGGAAAAAGTCCGGCTTTAGGGCAAGAAATGCTGGGCTACCTACCTACACAGAGCAGCATACGTCATCTGACATGATTGACTCGGGGACAGAGTAGAACCGAGTAAAAGCCCTGTTTAGATAGGGCCTTAGTAACAGCTTGGTATTGGGGGGAAATACAAAATACGAAGCCCTGGAGACTTTAAACCAACAACAAAAACACCCCACCATACTCCACCATGACTTCAAATGCCCACCCTTTGCTGGCTCATCCTTCTTTTGAACACCAAGTGGAATCTTGGTTGCTATGGTAGATTCCAATAAGCCACCAAAATCTATCCCTCTACTTAGCAAGTCTCAAAGGACAGCTTCAGTACAGACATCTCCAAATCAAAGGTCAGCCTCTAGTGAACATTCAGTGTGTCCTGAGCTAGAATACAAAGATCAGACTAGAAATCTTAGAAGTAAATTAAGAGGATATTTTGAACATGCAAAGTTCTACTAATACAAAGGCAGGGATATCCATATAAGCTGTTATAGCGGTGTGGGAGAAACATTTCACTGAAATTTTTCTTGACCCTGACTCTGCAAATTTAATTGTAATTGGGAAGATAGATGATTTACCTGAGTGGCCTGATGTCCATCCAAAAGAGATCAGTGAATTAATCAGCCAACTTAAAAACAAAAAGGCTCCTGGACCTGATAGTATACCTTCAAATGCATTAAAATGCAATGTGAGCTGGTGGGCTTCTTTTTTAGCCCCTTTTTTTACTTTATGCAACAGGATAGGTCATTTCCCACATATCTGGCGCAAGGCAATTTTAGTCCCCATATACAAGAAGGATGAGAGGCAGGATCCCAATAATTATCGTCCCATGCGCCTCCTATCTATAATTGGGAAGATTTACACCAAATTGTTATGTAAAAGTCTTCTGGATTGGATGAGAAACTCCAAAGTGATAGAAGATGAACAAATTGGTTTTACTCCTGGTTGCTCAACTTTGGCCCACTGTTTTGTTTTGGCCCATTTATCTCAAAACTATTCTAAACCAAAAGGGGGGCAATTATTTTCTGTATTCATAGATTTGAAATCTACTTTTGACTCAGTTTTGAGAAATAAGCTATGGGCAAAATTAGAAATGCTGGGTATTGATCAAAGACCTCTATATTTGATCCAAAATCTTTATCAGATGGAAGTTCAAATCAGATGTAATCCCAGTGGTAGCCTGTCGGAACCAATAGTATCAACTAGGGGTGTAAGACAAGGCTGCGTTTTAGCTCCATTTTTGTTTAATATTTTTCTGAGTGATTTACCTAATGCTTTGAATACTACAGATTCTCATCCTCCAAAACTGGCTGATACAAAGATCCCCATTTTACTCTATGCAGACAACACTGTCTTAATATCACAGACCAGGGGTCTGTCCTGCATCTGCTGGCAGTGTTCACTAGCTACTGTAAAATTAATCAGTTGAGAATTAACTACAATAAATCTAAAGTGCTGTTTTTTTCAAGACGCAGGAGGACCTTTGGATGGTCTGTGAATGGGAATCATATCGAACAAATTTCAGGCAATAAATATTTGGGTATATACTTTCATAAAACTCTCAATTGGTCTTTGCAGAGAGATAGGGCTAGAGCAGCAGCTAACAATACAGCTGCTGCAATAATAAGGTTCTATTATACCAAAGGGGGTCAATTTATCCCTGCTGCACTTCAGGTATTTAAGGCTAAGTCACTTTTGCAATTGACGTATGGCACTGCAATCTGGATCAAAGCTGTTAATTTTTCAATAGAATCTGTGCAGGCAGCTTTCATCCGCTCCATCCTTGGTTTTCCAAAATGGGTAGCAACCCACGCTCTCTTGTTGGAAACTGGCCTACAGACAATCACTTCAAAAGCTGGGATTAGCGCATTATATTTTTGGATCCGTTTGTACAGCCCTGGAGCCTTAGGTTATTTATATAAGATATGCAATGACCCTTACGTCTCTGAGTGGATGAAATTGCTCTGGAATAAGATCAATTCTCTGGGCTTATGCCCAGAGTCTGTACTAATGATGGAAGCTAAGCAGGCCAGAGCTCTTCTGTCTCAAAGGGTCAGGGATTATGATCTACAAGCTTTAAATTCTGCAGCGGATAGAACTTGCTCTCCTCTGTTTTTGGGTGCAAATCTGAGTTATGGGCTGGTAGAGGTGAAATATCTCTCAATCCTTAACATTCCCAAATATCAGCATGCACTTACTTTAGCAAAATGTAATGACTTACCCTCTGCTTTGTTACAAGGGAGGTTTCAGGAAACTAGCCTTTTAGATCGTATATGCCCATGTGGAAGGAATGAAATTGAATCAGTTATTCATGCTTTACTTTGCTGCTCCTTTTATATAGAGATTAGAGAGAAATTATTATCTGATACTAGATCAGATATAAATGTACTTCTCTACTGTTTTAGGACAGCAGAGGATAGGGATACAATTGAGGCTTTTGCTAAATTCTTCTTGAATGCTATGAGAAATCTCTTCAGAACTGATTTTACTGCGTATTTCCCAAACGTGTTTGTAGACTCTTTGTATTTTTGTATGTTCAAAGTCTGGTCAGTGACAGTAATAAAGATGATGATGATGATATAAGCTGTTACCAACACTGTTCCCGCCACCTCCTCAGTTCATCCATTTCTCCTTGGGACAACGGGCCTCTTCTTCAGACACAGAAGATCCCCGGAATTCAGCTGTTGCCCACTACTATACAATGATTTAAAAAACCCATAAGGCACTCCTTTCTAAACTTCTTGCATAACAGCCAAGGTTACAGAGAGACCCAGTGATCCACGTTGCACATGGCAGACTTCCAACAGCTGTTAACTATGCAGCTTTGTAACTTAGAGCATCTCTACACCAGCCTAAAATTCCCCATTTAAACCGGGGCTTTCTGCTTCCATTTTAAATGCAGGATCACAATGGACTCCCTTTACATGTGCTTCCTTTCCTCCTCCCCTTTCCCCCTCCTTCTCCCCCTTATCTGATTCTTCCATATGTTTAATTAGTCTAGCTCCTCTTCTTGCGGCTTTTTCTTTTTCACAGAGGGAACTCAAGCAGAACACAAGCGAGGTGATTTGAAAGCTCATGCGAAGAGAAAATTCTCTGGAAAAGACCCTGATGCTGGGAAAGACTGAAGGCAAAAGGAGAGGGGGACGGCAGAGGATGAGATGGCTAGATAGCATCACGGATGCAATGAATATGAACTTGAGCACGCTCCGGGAGAGAGCGGAGGACAGGAAGGCCTGGCGTGCTATGGTCCATGGGGTCACGAAGAGTTGGACACGACTGAACAACTGAACAACAACAACAAATTTAAAAATAGAATAAGGGTCATTTAGTGCAGGAGATGCCCTGGAGGTTAACAACGTCATCTAAAGGGCCGCAAACTTCCCTTTAGCAATCTCACTATTGATTAAGATTGAGTGAGCAATCTCAGTAGCAGGATAAAAGCACCATGTGAATAAGCCCTTAGTCTACACACAGTAGAGAAAGGAACAGGATTAATCTCAACAAAACTAGCATACCCTTTGCACACTCTCTCTCTGACTGTAGCTCAGCAATTCCCAGAAAGTTCTAGAAGAAACTCAGTGTACAACTTCTGGATGATATGCAAGCTCTATCTGTCTGTGGTGTTTGTTTGATCTGTTGTGGGGCGAAACACTATTTAATGTTGCAGTCAATAAGTGATGAACAAGCATGTATGCATACCACCAGCCTTTAAAGAAGTAGAGTTGTACACTGAAATGATAATGACTGGATAGTGATTGCGCCTCCTGTCAGTTAGAGATGAGAGAGAGGCCAGCAGTGCTGTCTAGATCATAATATCAAACGCTGCTTGATGGAGATCATCATAGGAGTGGTCCCAAGGTTATGCCAATCCCTCCTTCAAGAGGTTCACATAACATAATCTCTGGTCTGATGTGAAAGTTTATCTAATGCATCAAGCTTTTAGAAGCTGATATGGAGCGCAATCTTAGGTAGGTCTACTCAGAAGTAAATCCCATTAAATTCAATGGGACTTATTCCCAGGTGTGTATGCACCGGATTGCAGCCTTAATCCTTAAAAAAAAAAAAGATGAATCAACCAACAGCTTTTAAACTTTCATTAAAAAGTCATACATCTCAAAAATATTTATTGGTCCTTTGTTGGAATATCTGCCGCTGACCATATCTGTAGTTATTAGATTTATGGTTTTGCTTATTTATTTAGTTAAAATATATATATATAGTTTTACACTGCCCATCATGAAAATTGATTCCAGGTCAGTTTAGAAGGTTAAACATAAAAATACATATACATAAACCCACATATTTTGGTTTCAGAATTTGAGATGGATACATTTCAAGAAACCTAGAGAGTATGCGTGAGAAACCTAGACAGTATTTTATTTATTTATTTTACAAATACTGAAGAAACAGCACCTTTCAACAGGGAGAAATACCTACAGACAGAGTGGCATCCAGGGTCCCAAACAGCAGCTGCTCAGACAATTTCCCTCCTGTGGTATTTGTGGGTTGGGCTGATGAGACAGTAAATGCCCCAAGGTCACCCAATGAGCTTCATGGCTGAATGGGGATTTTACCTCGGGTCTCCCGAGTACTACTCTGACTATCCTAATTGTCCTCAGATGTAAGTTTTGTGAAGAAGAAAAAAAAACCTGTGGTAAACAAATAGCAACAGAATGCAAAAAGATACAATGTATTCATTGAAAAGCCTAATTTAATAGTCTCAGGGCTTCTTCACATGGAGCTTTTATCTTGCTGTTGAGATTGGTTTCTCACGGAAGTTTGCGGGCCCTTTAGATGATGTTGTCAACCTCCAGGGCATCTCCCACACTAAACAACCTTTATTCCATTTTTTAAAAGGTCGGAGATAATGAGCTTTCACATTACTGTGCCTGAGTTCCACTACAGTTTCCTGATGAAAAAGGAAAAGCCATAATAAGGGGAGCTAGATCACAGTGCCATCTAGTGGCTTTATAATGAAAGATATGGAAGACTCAAATAAAGGGGGGGAGGGGGGAAGGAACCATGTGTAAAGGGAGTCTGTTATGGTAGTGCATTTAAAACAGAAGCAGAAAGCCCCATTTTAAATGTGGGATTTTAGGCTGATGTAGAGATGCTCTCAGACTGTAGCTTTTGCATTCTGTTGCTATTTGACCCCACTATTTAATGTATTTACTATTTAATTATTAAAGTATGGAAAATAAACATAGTGACCATTCACAAAAGAAGTTGCTGCTGAAAACAGCATGTTATATTAATTAACACCAGAAGTTGGACAGAAAAATATTGTTTTGTTTAAGTCAGAAGTGATAGAACTGAACTTCTCCATTAACTGTAAGTCAGCAGTTTTTCAAGATGGAAACTCTCTTTGAAGTTTCTTTCTTGGAGAATGGCTACTGTCAGGGCAGCGGCAGAGTGTCTTGAGAGGCTGTTTGTTTCACAGGCATATGATGGGGGCAAGATATTTTCCTCTTCTCCCAAGCTCTGCTGGAGGAGGGAATTTCTTGCATTGGCCACTCCCTTTCTGTTCTAGTTTTCTCCCTCTACTTCTTCTCCTGCTTTTGCATCCTCCAGCCTGTCCCGCATATATGGGGGAGTGGGAGAGAAATCCCTCTCACCCATAATTTTTTAAAAGGCAAATTAGAGAACCAAAAGGTGGCAATTCTTAAGAGGAATTATCATAACCCAGCCCACAGAAGATGGGCCATGGGCCTGGATGAATACATTCAGGGAGCAATCCTACCGGGGTAGGTGGCTGCCTCTGAACTCAGAGGCGACCGCCTATGCAATGCAGGGCGGGAGAAACGTGGAGGGGATCATCCCCTCTGTGCTTCAGCTGCCCTGCATTTGCGGCTAGACAGCCTATTTCAGCTGTCTAGCCGTGGGAAGTCAGAGCATGGGAAGTGGCGGCTGGACAGCATGTTGAATGTGTTGTACCAGATTTCCGAATTCCCCACCCAGCATGTCCCCAGGAACATCCCGTTTTCACTACTCTGCACTCCTCTTCCGAGTGCAGAGCATGGGGCCTTTCTGCACTGCCTACGAGGCAGCGCAGGAGGGGGTGAAGGTCGGTTCCCAGGAACTGACCTATCCTATGGCCGTCTAGCTGCTGACTAGCGGCCATAGGATTGCGCCCTTAGTGGATTTGAGCAACTTGTACATCCCCAGCTTGATTTTCACATCTGCACTTAAATCGCCTACTTTGTGGGATATCCAGCATATCAAAAATGATTGTCGCCAACTCATCATATCACAGCAGAAAAGAAAGCCTTATAGACAAAGCCTTCAATCCCACAACAAGCTAAAGAAGCCATACTGAGCCACTGTAAATTGCTCAAAGACCTACCTGTAGATCCAGATCTACCTTCTGCCCACTCCTGTTCTGGAGAACCTGAAAGCTTGCACAATTTTGTGGATTTTGGTTTTTGTATAGTTGCCATTAAAAAAGAAAAGAAAAGAAAAGAAGGCCTGATAGCATCAAGGAACAGGTCCACCATTTCTGATAGATCTGGTGACTGAGCAGTGACAAGTACTGGGTACTATATCTCCTTTGAGAAATTTGCCTACTTCTGTTGTTTCTCAGTAGATAGACCTGGTGTCCAGACAATGTATTTCCACCTACAGCTGAATCCCTCGATTCTTTCCCTGACTTCCTTCAGCCCTATAATGGCCCTTGGGCCAAGGGCCATTATAAGCATGGTTGCATATGGGGGGATGGTTAATATGGGGGCATGAATGGCATGGTTAATACTGGGTGGGGGTGTTAGAAAAAAAAGGAGACTCCATAACCGTTGGCGTCTCAAGTTACGTAAGAGCCCGAGTGGCGGGAAAATATAGGCGGAGCAAAAAGGGAATCATACTGACGCGCTCATGACTAACAGCTTGGTAAGCTGATAGTGACTGTTTATTGGATATTGACTTAGTGAGCCGATGTACTAACTGTTTCATTGGTTACTGGTAAGAACAATAGAAGCGATATGATATAAAGGGCTTTTGCACACGTGTCTCGGGGTCCAGACTGCTCTGCACCCGTTTTGCAAAACGTTCAATAAAATAGTGTTGGATCTACTGCTGCCTGCCTGGCATCCTTTTCTTCTGAACCGAAAGCAAGGACTTTTTATCTAACAATTTGGTGCCGTGACTCGGATCCTGCTTCGGGGTGCGTCCCCTTCGCGCTGAGCCGAGGGGCCGCGGAGGAGAAGTGGCCACAGGCGGTTGTTTTACACTGCCTTCTCCTCACGACGGTGGCAGCAGAGGCGCCTGGGGACCAACGCCAGAGGAAGAGGGAGACGTGATCACTCCTTTTAGGCACCGGCAGTGGATCAATAAGCAGCTGGACACAGCTGCGGGTGGGACAGAAGAGGCTTTTGGGGTAAGTGAAACAGCTTACATTAGGGGATAAACGCGGGACGGTGGTGTGTTTGTGATTGTGTGAGACGCCTACGGGCGAAGCAAGTGGGGAGCTCCGATCTGCATTTCCTTACCCCGGAGACGGGCTAGGTCAGAGGAGGGCGAAGCACAAGAATTGCTGATTGAAACTCCCACCGTCATGGGCGGGTCCCAATCTAAGTCTGCGAAGAAGACCCATACGCCCTTGGAGTGTTGTTTGCGCAATTGGTCACATTTTAAGCAGGATTTTGGAACTAAGATGACAAAGGATCGTCTTGTCTTTTTTTGCACCCGGGAATGGCCAATATTAGAACCCAAATGGCCACCCGAGGGGTCTTTTGACCCAACCTTGGTATCTGATGTGCGAACAATAGTAGCACAGAGGGGAAGTTGGGACCAGTTCCCTTATATTGATTCGTGGACAACTTGTGTGCCCCTTGGTGGCAGGCCCGCTCCGTGGGTTGTTAAATGCATGTCCCTTGCCCTTCCCATGGTGGTCAAAAGGAAACCACCAAAAGAAGGACCACCCAGGGTCGTGGCCACGGCACCGGAGGACCTACTGCTTCCTCCTCCCTACGGGACAGCCGTCGCAGGGCACTCGTTGCAACCACCACCCTCTCCTGAGGGGCCCGCCCAGCGGTTAGATGCCCCCGAGAAGGACCCCTCTCACGAAATAGTACCAGAGGACCCCACCCCTCTAGTTGAACGCCAGGACACACTCCAAGATCGTCTATATTCCCTAGAGGAAAGATTGGAGGTCCTACAGAGAGAAGCAAAAGGGGGACCTAACTACAACCTGCGAAAGGACCCCCAACCACCGGTGAAGTCCCATCAGAGAAGTCCCCGACCCTACCGCCCAACATCCTCAAGGGACGATGTTTGTTTATGTCCCATTCACAACATCTGATTTGTATAATTGGAAACAATTTAACCCCTCCTTTGAAGAGGATCCCGGGCCACTCCTGTCTCTGATGGAGAATGTGAGGCTTACTCACAACCCCACATGGGACGATACACAAATGCTATTGAACACCTGTTTTCTCAGCCAAAAGCCAACCATCCTTGCGGGGGCACGAGCCAAGTATAGGGAGGAAAATCCCCAGGCAACTGAGGAGGAGACGGCGGAGGTTCTGCCCACAGGGCGACCCAATTGGGGGGTGGCCACAGCGGCACATAAACGCTTACATGTTGACTATTTTCGACTCATTTTAGCAGGCATGAAGCAAGCCGCGAGAAGGGCCCCCAATTTGCAAAAAGTCCTGACTCTAAAGCAAGACAAAAACGAACCTCCTGCCGTGTTCCTCCAAAGGCTGAGGGAAGCCTTCGCTAAATATACTGACATTGACTTGAATGATCCAAATAATTTAAGGATCCTCATGACTCAGTTCGTGGGAAATAGCTGCCAGGACATCAGAAAGAAGTTGCAAAAAGTTGAAGGAGGGTTGGCAGCTGACCTAGGAGTTTTAGTTGAAGTAGCTCAAAAGGTTTATGAGAGGCGAGAAGAAGAAGAAGGAAAAGAAAAAGACAAGAGGCAGGCCAAGCTCCTTGCTGTGGTTCTTAAACCTGACAAAGAGGGAGCTAGAAAGGGGAGGAAAGGGGGAAGGAAAGGATCTCCCCTGGGGAAAGATCAATGTGCCTTTTGTAAGAAAATGGGGCACTGGAAGCGTGACTGTGAGGCTTTGAAGCAGAAAGAGAGAGGGGAAAATACGGGAGGAGCGCAGAGAGTTCTGTATGAACAGGAAAGAGATTAGGACAGACCGGGGCCTGGCCCCCTCTTAGCCGTCTCTGAGGCAAGACGGGACCCCATGGTCAAAATAAAGGTTGGGGGGTGCTCCTACAAAGCCCTTGTGGACACAGGGGCCGCCCTGTCCGTCCTCCCCCTCAGTGAGCCCCCAACGGGAGGTGGAGGGTTCACCACCATAATGGGGGTCGAGGGAAGGGCAACCCAAGTGCCTCTCTCTCGTCCCCTGTTCACCAAGGTTGGGAAAACACACCTAGAACATGCATTTGTCTGTACCCCCTCCTGTCCGGTGGCATTGCTAGGAAGGGACTTATTGACTAAACTCCAAATTGAGATTGCTTTTACTCCTGACGGAAGGATGGAGATACGGCTCCCTAAACAGCAAAGTAGTAACTACCAAATGGCCCTTTTGAAGGTTGCAGAAGAATCCACCCCAGAGGCCACCGAGGACTGGAGCCTAATAGAAAACAGAGTCAACCCTCTAGCTTGGGCCGGGATTGGAGGGGCCTCTCGTGCCAAGTCGGCAGCACCATACAAAATTCCCCTCAAGGAGGGAGCAAGGCCTGTTCATGTGAAACAGTATCCCCTTTCCCGCCAAGGAAAGGAGGGCCTACAACCAGTAATAACAAAGCTCCGAGAAGAAGGCCGGCTCATTGAGATAATGTCCCCCTATAACACGCCCACCATCGCTGTGCCAAAAAGGGGAGGGGGGGGGCAAGGGCTACCGCTTAGTGCAAGACCTCCGGCTCATTAATCAGCAGATCGAGGCCCCCCATCCTGTGGTCCCCAACCCACACACCCTCCTTGTAGGAATTCCGGAAGAGCACGCCTGGTTCACTGTCACAGACCTAAAAGATGCCTTTTTCAGCATCCCCCTCCACCCTGATTCAAGGCCTTTGTTCGCCTTTGAATGGGAAAGCCCAGAGGGGGGGTCAAAAGTTCAATTAGCATGGACAGTCATCCCTCAGGGGCTCAATCTCTCACCGGTCGTCTTTGGCCAGCAGCTCCAAAAGGATCTCGAACCCTGGGTCCAGCAGCACTCAGAGGTGCATCTCCTCCAGTACTGTGATGACCTCCTGATTTCAGCCAAGGCCAAGAATGCGTGCCTGAGTGGGACGGTTTCCCTCCTCAACTATCTAGCGGGGGGGGTGGGGGGTATAAAGTGTCAAAAGAAAAAGTACAGTTGGCCCAACCAACTGTAAAATTCCTAGGCTACCACATAACTAAAGGGACTCGGAGCCTAGGGCAAGAAAGAGTTGAAGTCATCCGTGACACTCCTGTCCCTAAGTCCCCCCGCGAATTGAGGGCCTACCTGGGGTTGACCGGATTCTGCCGACTATGGATAGCAAACTATGGGGAGACACCGCGGCCGCTGTATGAGGCGCTGCAGAAAGATAGACTGGATAAATGGAAATGGACTAAGGAAATGAATAAGTCTTTTCTCAGTCTTAAAGCTGCTCTTCTGTCACCACCTGCTCTAGCCATACCAAATCCCAGCCGGCCATTTAGACTTTATGTGCATGAAAATAAGGGCATAGCTTCGGGAGTGCTTTGCCAGCGAAAAGGGCCCTCTTGGAGACCAGTGGGATATTATTCCAAGGTCCTAGATGTCGTAGCACGAGGATGGCCAAGTTGCCTGAGGGCAGTAGCGGCAACAGCTCTGATCTGTACCGAAGCCGAGAAAATGACAATGGGAGGACCCATTGAAGTTTGGGTGCCGCATGGAGTGCCACAAATTTTGGGATCAGGAGGAGGAAGCAAATTTCTCAACCCAGCCCGGCATTCCCGATATGAAATAGGTTTACTAACAAACGAAAACCTCACTTTTAAGGCTTGCTCTGGCTTTAATATCGCCACACTACTGCCAACATTACTGGGCACAAACGGATCAGGACTCCCAGATCATGACTGCCTTGAAGTATTAGACCTAGACACCAAAGGCCAACCGGACCTTGAGGATGAACCAATAGAGGGAGCCAGAGATCTGTTTGTAGATGGATCTAGCTATATGCTGGATGGAAGGCGCTACACAGGCGCGGCCGTCGTTACTCTAGAGGAGAGTGTGCGCGAGGAAAGGCTGCCTCCTCATTTCTCTGCCCAATCCGCTGAACTGGTAGCCCTGACAAGAGCCCTGCAAGCCAGCAAGGGAAAGCGAGTAAATATTTATACCGATAGCAAAAATGCCTTCGCCGTTGTGCATGCTCATGGGCAACTGTGGAAAGAGAGGGGATTCCTTACAGCAAACGGATCTCCAGTGGCTAATGGCGGCCTAATAGTGGATCTTCTGGATGCCCTCCAGCTACCCTCACAAGTAGCTGTTGTCCA
This sequence comes from Heloderma suspectum, assembly GCF_057233095.1. Classification (NCBI taxonomy): domain Eukaryota; kingdom Metazoa; phylum Chordata; class Lepidosauria; order Squamata; family Helodermatidae; genus Heloderma; species Heloderma suspectum. The sequence goes on from NC_139458.1 coordinate 392,896,562, forward strand.
CCTCCGAGCCCATGGGAAAGAAAAAGAGGAAAAATGGAGACAGGGAAACCAGAAGGCAGATGAGGCCGCAAAAAGAGCAGCCAGAGAGGGAATCCAAGGAACATTCCTCATTCTACCCAAAAGAAAAGAGCGCCCCACATACTCCCCTGCTGAGTTACGGATGGCACAAGAACACGGAATAAGTCACTGCGATGACGGATGGATCCAGATGACAGATGGAAGACTGCTTCTTCCACAGACCCTGCAGAGGGTTGTTCTAGAGCAAGTTCACCATTCCCTTGGACACCCTGGAGCATCAGCCATGATCGACTATTGCAAGAGGCTGTTTGTCTCCCCTGGCTTAACTGTATGCGCCCACCGACTAGCCGCAACCTGTGAAGTCTGCCAGAAAACCAACCCTCCCAGGGCACCCCCTCCTCCAAAAGGAGGGTGACCATGGGCCTACTATCCTTTCCAGAGGGCGCAGATTGATTTTGCTGAGATGCCACCATGTAGGGGTTACAGGTATTTGCTTGTAATAGTATGTCAAATGACGGGGTGGGTAGAGGTGTTTCCATGTAGGAACTGCCAAGCTAAAACTGTTGTTGCTAAATTGTTACAGGAGGTGGTGCCCCGGTTCTCCCTGCCCAAAGTTATAGAGTCCGATCAGGGCTCACATTTCACCTCAGTTATTACACGGGGGCTGGCACAAGCTCTGGGAGTAGAGTGGCATTTACATTGCCCCTGGAGGCCCCAGGCAAGTGGACAGGTTGAAAGAATCAATCGGAGCCTCAAGGAGACTTTAACCAAACTCCAACGAGGGGTGAAGCTCACTTGGGTTGAGGCTCTGCCAATAGCTTTAACGAAGCTTCGAAGGATGCCAAGAAAGGACATAAAATTGTCCCCCTTCGAACTGATGTTTGGGTTCCCGCCTCGGGTACACTGCGGAAGGAGGGAGGAAGTCAAGTGGGAGGTGGGTGATCAGATGCTAAGAGATCAGTTGACTTCTCTACAGTCTGTTCTTTCACAGCTACGAGCTTATTCCGTTCCGTTTCAGAGACTGCCGTTAGATGCACCTATCCATCTCTTCCAGACGGGAGACGAGGTGTTGCTGAAAAAGTGGAATAAAGAAGCTTTAAAGGAAGGGTGGGAGGGGCCTTATTTGGTGGGACCAACCAGCCACTCGTGTGTAAAACTTGTGGGTTCTAGTAAATGGACACATTGCAGCCGGATAAAGCCATTTAAGCGACCCTCACTTCCTTCTGTCACCTGGAAAGAACAGGAGGACACGGGCAACGGTCCTTTGCTCCCTGGCACCCCTCCGGAAGCTGCCAGGGACACAGGCGAAGAAGCCATCCAGGAGCCACAATCGCCTGTAATATACAAGTCACAACATCTGGGAAAAGCTCGGGTTCGAATTACAAAAAACTTGTAATATGAAGCAAGTATTGTGGGTGGTGTTGGTAATGTTAGTTAAAGAAATATTAACGTGGATGGTGATACCTCAAGGACTTGGGCTTGACAGCTTTAAGATAAAACCCCAAAATGTCACACCAACACCCCTCAAACCACTTCTGGTACAGATCCCCGAGAAAGAGAGGCGTCCCTGGAGAACCAGGTTAGGAATCCCAATAACAGAGGAAACTGATAATGTGTGGTTAGAGTGGATAAAGTATACAGCCAAGTCTTTAAATAAGTCTGACTGTTTTGTTTGTGCCACAGGGAGATCTGTAGCAAAGGTGCTGCCCTTTCCACTGGGTTGGGACACTCCTTCCCTCCTCACCTGCGTGATCCGTTTGTTCCAACACCCTGATGCATGGGGAGAGGAGGAATGCCAAACCCTCAATAAATTATACCCCCCACTCAAATCAAAGGATCGTGTCAGACCTTCCACAGTCTTCCTGCAAAGAAGAAACCATACCGGATGCATACACCGAAACCTTGCAGACACAGAGGGGCGTATAGGGAACCTGACGAGTAAAGTAAGATGTGTTAATTCCACCCGCTTTAGGAATAATTCCCTTTCAATCCCACGAGCTGATCTCTGGTGGTATTGTGGTGGCCTAGAGTTGTATGAGGTATTGCCCTCCAATTGGTCCGGAGCTTGTGGGTTAGTTCAGTTGGCAGTCCCCTTTTCAATTGCATACCATCCAGCAGAGAAGACTGGCCAACCCCGGCAGAAACGATCAGTAACCCCTTTTGATGATCAAATATATATTGACTCCATAGGAGTACCAAGGGGAGTGCCAGACGAGTTCAAAGGAAGAAATCAAATTTCTGCAGGATTTGAATCTACCCTGTTTTGGTGGGTGACCATTAACAAAAATGTACATTGGATCAATTACGTTTATTATAATCAACAGAGGTGTATAAACTATACTCGAGATGCTGTAAAAGGATTGCCTCAGCAGCTAGATGCCACCAGCCAAATGGCTTGGGAAAATCGGCGTGTTCTTGATATGATGTTAGCAGAAAAAGGAGGGGTTTGTGTCATGCTAGGTGGACAGTGTTGCACCTTCATCCCTAACAACACTGCCCCAGATGGCACGGTAACAAGGGCTTTGCAGGGCCTCACCGCCTTGTCTGAAGAATTAGCCGAGAATTCAGGGATTAACAACCCCGTGACTGCCTGGTTAGAGAGATGGTTTGGAAAATGGAAACACCTAGCAGCCTCAATCCTTATTTCGCTTGTAGTGATGATAGGAGTTTTAGTGTTATTTGGTTGTTGCATTATCCCCTGCGCTAGAGGCTTATCCCAGCGGTTAATTGAAACCGCTCTGTCAAAACAGATGCTCTTGCTTTATTGTGCTGATAAAGAAACTCCGTTTTAAATGCTTTAAGACGTGAATAAAGACTTAAAGGAGGGAATTGTTAGAAAAAAAAGGAGACTCCTTAACCGTTGGCGTCTCAAGTTACGTAAGAGCCCGAGTGGCGGGAAAATATAGGCGGAGCAAAAGGGAATCATACTGACACGCTCATGACTAACAGCTTGGTAAGCTGATAGTGACTGTTTATTGGATATTGACTTAGTGAGCCGATGTACGTTCAACGTTCAATAAAATAGTGTTGGATCCACTGCTGCCTGCCTGGCATCCTTTTCTTCTGAACCGAAAGCAAGGACTTTTTATCTAACAGGGGGAGGAGCTTGCACTCCTGGGCTCTGCTCTGCAGGGAATGCACAACAGATTCAGGTACCTTCCCAACAGGGATCTTTATTACTACAGTACCTGAGAAAACACTAACTTCTGCGGAGCTGCAAGGAACACTGTCTCAGCCCTAACAAGGCCTGCACTAAAAAAGAGACGGAGGGGCTGCATCCAGGCCTCCTGCAAAAACTAAAACCTGCGCATTCTCTTAAAGCTATATGCACACATATATACACCCCAGCCACCCCCCTTAAAAAACTGCACTGCTGTATCAATCAACTTCACAGCCCCCGTCCCCCTTAAATTTCCCTAAAATAACTAACACACCAGGAGACTGGATACACTACACTGCCCACCTGCTCCTGCTCACTGTAAAATGGGAATAATGGGGATAACATCACTGGGCTACTTTGCTGGGCTGGCATAAGCCATACTCTCTCAGCTAGAGCCCTGACTCCTTTAATGTAAATATAATAATGATGAACTATACAAATGCATTGTAAAAGGATTTTTAATGTTTACAAACTCTGGGGGAAAAATTAGACCTGAGCTAGAAAGATTTTTGCTCCTACTTTAATTTCTGGTAGGCACACACCACTGTCCAATCTGGAAAGGAAAGGTTCCTCCTGTGCAAGCACCGAGTCATTGCTGACTCCTAGAAGGATGCTGCTTTTGCTGGTGTTTTCATGGCAGACTGTAGCAGGGTGGTTTGCCATTGCCTTCCCCAGTCGTGACTACCTTTCCCCCAGCAAGCTGGGTACTCATTTTACCGACCTCGGAAGGATGGAGGGCTGAATTGACCTGCCTGGCTACTGGGGACCCGGCTTCTGCCGGGATTGAACTCAGGTCGTGGGGAGAGTTTTGGTTGCAACACTGCCGCCTACCATTCTGCACCACATGAAGCTCTGTCCAATCTGAGCTACGCTTCAATCCTGGATTTCTGAATGTATTTTTTGAGGCAGTATTCACTTCCCACCAGGGACCCCTCATCACCCAAAGGCTTTACAATGAGCCAGGAAGTTCTTTTACCAGACAGCGGGTGCATCAAACGTTGCTATGATTTCATTCATTGGCTAAAAAATGGAGGAACAGACTATTTTTCCTTACAGAATGAATGGGCAGAATAGTTGCTGTACATTTTGCCTCATATCTTAGGTTTTCCAAAGGCTAGAGACTTGCTTTTTTAACGGAAGTTGGGGATCTAGAGATTATTGAGTCCCAGTATTGGGAAAAAGGCGGGATATAAATATAATAATAATAATAATAATAATAATGGGTCATCTTGGAGGGGGGGCAACTGCCCTCTCTTGCCCCTTTCTGCAGACCCCCATGCACTGAAGTCTTGTTGCCTGCTCTTGCTTGAACAAGTAGCTGAACCTTCCCCAACCTGGTGCCCTCCAAGTGTTTTGGACTTCAACTCCCATCAGCCCTTTGCAGCATGGCCTTGTCAGCTGGAAGTTGTAGTACAAAATATCTAGAGGGCACCAGGTTGGGGTAGGGCCCTTTCCATGCATGTAAAAAGGGCCTTTCCTACAATCTTGCGGTATTTGTCCCCTGTGTGAAAACCATTGTTGCCAGTGCGGGATAAACCACAGAAGAGTGCTTGGATGTACAGTATTGGGCTTCTTCACATGGAGCTTTTATCCTGCTATTGAGATTGCCCTTTAGATGACACCATTAACCTCCAGGGCGTCTCCTGCACTAAATGACCTTTATTCTGTTTTTTAAAAGATTGGAGATACTGTGCTATCAAATTACCCCGCTTGTGTTCTGCTTGAGTTCCCTCCTGAAAAAGGAAAAGCTGCAAGAAGAGGAGCTAGACCAATGAAACATATGGAAGACTCAGATAACAGGGGAAAGGAGGAGGAAAGAGGAGAGGGAAAAGGAAGCCTGTGTAAAGGGAGTCCGTTGTGATCCTGCATTTAAAACAGAAGCAGAAAGCGCCATTTTAAACGCAGGATTTTAGGCTGGTGTAGAGATGCTCTTACATTCACTCTATAAAGTGAATTAAGAAGACTCACGTGGAAACAGATGCCTCAGAGCCCCTTCTCAGCATCGTCTACGTTTCCCAACACTGTCCATCTCCACCACTTATCAACAACAAAACAAAAAAGGATGAGCAGACATACTTTGATGGGCCTGCCCCACTAGCTACAGCAACAGGGATAAAGCCGTCCCGAGGGTCGCCCATTGGACTTAGAGCCCTGGGCAGTGATAGATAAGTTCAAACCCCACAATTCTACACAAAGGATTCTGGGAGATATAGTTCTTACAGACCTTAATATATCCATGTGTCCTCTGCCTGAACCCACAAACATGATTCAGATCTCTACACCAGCCTAAAATCCTGCATTTAAAATTGGGCTTTTTTAAATGCAGGATCACGATTCCCTTTTTAGCCCGCTTCCTTTTCCCCTTCCCCCTTCCTTCTCCCCGGATCTGAGTCTTCCATTATCTTTCATTGATCTCACTCCTCTTGCCGCTTTTCCTCTTTTCACAGAGGAAACTGAAGCGGAACACAACGGGGTAATGATAGCTCATTATCTGCAATCTATTTAAAAACGGAACAAAGGGCATTTAGTGCAGGAGACGCCTTGGATGGTCACGGTGTCATGTAAAGAGCCCGCAAACTTCCATGAAGGAGCAATCTCAATTGTAGGATAAAAGCTCTGTGTGAAGAAAGCCTCAACCTGTGACAATGGGTGCGCAATTGGAGCAGTATTCAATTCAGATTGCTCACTAAAGGCTGTTTTTCATGTTTTACAGTATTTTTTATTCGATTATGGTTTTTATTTTCTGAACTTTTTGTAAACCTCTGTGGTTGGCTTCAGAAAGGTGGCATAGAAGTCCAACAAGGCTGCAATCCTATACACACTTACCTGATTTCTCCATGGCACATAGCTTGCTTAGGGCACAATCCTATGTATGTTTAGACAGAAAAAAACTCCTAGCATTCCCCAGCCACAACTCCTGGCATTCCCCAGCCAATGGTGGGAGTTGTAAGACTTTCCTGTCTAAACATGCATAGGCTTGCGCCCTTATTCAAGCACCAAGCAGACAGAAGTTCAGTTAGGGTCAGTTGCTTTTAAACTAACAAAGACTTACTCATCAAGATCTTAAGAATAACTCACCAAAGCAACTTGCAGGTGCGGGGGGGGGGGACGGGGACACACACCTGGTGTTCCAGTCTTCTTTGCCAGCTGCTCAAAGACAAAGGAAGATTCCATCAACAAAGGTATTTCTATGGAGGCTGGGCAACTCCCATAAAGTGAAATTGAAACAGATGAATCAATGGCCTGGGAGGACCCCATTGTGCATCCACCAGATGATCCCTGCATGTACTTATTAATCTAACAAAGAGCCACTGTGGCATTCCTGCCTGGGTTCTACCTTTTCCCCAGCCTCTACCTCTGAAACTGAGAAACAAATCCTTCGGGAAATGCTTGCTCTCATTTTGGGACGGCTGTACCCACTGTCCCACAAGCTTCAGCCCTTTTACCTTAGCTGGGTTCCAGAGAGACTCAATATGCTCAATCGGTTCTCTCAACCCACTTCAAGGGCACATCTAGACATGCCTTTTACTCCGGGGCTGGTGCGAGTGGAGGTCTTTTTGATTAGACGAGGCAGTCGCTGCCTCAGTCTTCCATGGTTTCCACTTGGAAAGTGCAGATTTCCAAGGTGTAGTTTTCCTCCGAATTTTTCAGCTGCTGCATCAGCTGCTGCGGCTTCACCACAGCAGGATGTGCTGTCTAACCAACTCTTGGGGTGACAGCGCGGTTTGCGGTGGGTGTGGAGTGGGCGGTGAGTGACAGTGTGACGCCTTTTTCCTCTCCTCTCTTCCCTCTCTTCCCAGTCGCTTCCCATCCTGCCTGCAGTTGCGATGGGAGAGGGAAGTGGTGCTTTGTGCCGCCGCCACCGTAAACAACTGCATCCCTCTCTGCTGGGCGCCATTGCTTGTGGCGGTTGCGACAGCGCTTGCTGGGCTCCTGCGCCACAGCAAAACTGCGCAGTAACTAGCTCCCGTATATCTAGGTCGTTGAGCATCCACAGTGCAGGAGCTGCGCAGCTCCAACGATGCAATAGACCTGCTCGGCGCAATGTAGATGGGGCCCTGGAGAAGTGAGGGCTTTCTTGAGGGGTTTGTTTCTCAGTTTCAGAGGTGGAGGCTGGGGAAAAGGTGGAACCCAGGTAGGAACGCCACAAGTGGTGGCAGCGTAGGGATATGAAAAAAGTGTGTTTTATTGCATCACACGTGGTGGTGGGATCTGAAATAGAGAGACATTTGTAGTCACAGAATGTGACAAGGAAGAAAGAGAGCACTAGGGAAACAAAATACCAATCCTGAAATCTATCTCAAGAAAACCTAAGTAGTAACATTATTTGGGGAAAAAAAACTTTGAGGGGAAAATTGAGTTTTTGAACATGAGAAAAGAAGGACTCTTCGATAAATGTTAGAATTTAAGTCTCCCTTATCAGGGAAAATCAGTGGATGAGTTAAAAATGATGTTAATAGATCATCTCAGAGGCAGAAGTGCTGGAGAGGCTGAGGTAACTCCTCTAAGACATGCACATTTAGAAATGTTGCCTCAGTACTTGGAATATGAAAGAGAGAAGCTGAGGGCAGAGATACAACTGAGGGAAAGAGTTGCAGCTGAAAGAGAGAGAGAAAGAGCTAAAACAGAAGGAGCTCGATAGAAGACTGAACTGGAAAAATTAAGACAGCAAGAACAAGATTGACAGTTAAAAGAAGCAGAGCTGAGACAGAGACAAAAAGATAAGGTTTGTGGATTGAAGAAACAACATCTAGGTATTAGGGTTTGTGTGTGGGATTTTAGGATAGAGTAGATAGGGAAGTTAGGAACAAGCATTGATCAATAACAATAACTTACAACTTCCATGTTTTAAATAAAACTTTGTTTTTTTAATCCAAATTCCCACGTGTTGTTTGATTTTATGCTACCTGGTTACTTCTCCTGTAGTGGGCTGAGAGAACCAATTGAGTATATTGAGTCTCTTTGGAATCCAGAGAGGGTAAAATGGCTGAAGCTTGTGGGACAATGGATGCAGCTGTCCCGAAGTGAAAGCAGGCAATTCCTGAGGGGTTTATTTCTCAGTTTCAGAGGTGAAGGCTGGGGAAAAGGTGGAACCCAGGCAGGAACACCACATTCACCCTTGGATGTGTAGCAATTAAGTTTTCACTGCCTACAGATCTCTGGTAATGTTCTTTTTCCTGACAGGGGAGGTTGGGTTTGGCCCAATGATGAACAGCGTGTACAGGCTACCTGCAAAACTAAATAGGTACTTTATATGCAGAAGATTAATAGGTTTGTTATGTGGATAACATACACACACACTTTGGTGGGAGTTGTAGGACTTTTTTCTGTCTAAACATGTATAAGATTGTGCCTTAAGGGTGAAATCCTATGGCCGCTAGACAGCAGCTAGACGGCCACAGGACTGTTCAGTGTTCAGGAACTGCCTCCCTGCCTCCTCCTCCTCCACTGCCTCGTAGGAGCAACAGATCCTTCCTGGGCTCCGCACTCATAAGAGCAGTGTGAAGTGGGGCGTTCCCAGGGGTGGGGAGTGCGGAAGTGCTGGTACGACATTTCCTATGCGTTGTCCAGCTTCCCTCCTCCCCCTGGCTCTGAAGTCCCATGGCTAGTCAGCCAAAATTGGCCGTTTTGTCATGAATGCAGGGTGGGCAGAGAATGGAGAAGACCCCTCCGTGCTCCACCCACCCTGCACTGGATAGGTGGTTGCATCTGAGTTCGGAGGCAGCTGCCTACCCCCATAGGATTGCTCCTTCCATGGCTTAATTCAGCTCCTCCTGGCTCCTGTTCTGTACATTCAGCGTTCTGTTTATCTTAAATTCTAAGGGAGCTGTTTTGTGTAGGATGCTGGCTCCTGCCTGAACTTTAGCACTCTTAAGATTCCTCTTCGCTCTATGAACAAAGTTTATCCTGCTACACACCAGGTGTAAGCCCTATTGAACTCAATGAGACTTCTGCATAGATATGGTTAGGAGTGCACACTGTGAGAGGGGTAAGGGAGCATTTGGGAGAAAAAGAGGCAAGAAACTAGTGACTAGTGGAAGATTGGTGGGCTATAATGAGAATGGTATGTATGAAGGAATTAAAAAAGCAGTAGGGATGTATATGATGAAAAAAGAAAGGACAGGTCTGGTAAATGTTTGGAGAGGAGAAAGGGAACATAGCTGCTTTCTGATCAATCCACTAAGGTACAAGTATGCCTCTTACAGTTTAGACTTTTCAGCATTGGGGCTCAAGTCATACTCTTAAGCAGCTGTTCCCAACCTGGTGCCCTCCAGATGTTTTGGACTGCAACTCCCATCATGCCTGAGCATTGGCCATGCTGGCTGGGACTAATGTAGTCCAGAACACATGGAGGTTGCCAGATTGGGGAAGGCTCCTCTTAGGTATAAACGTAGACAGGAGGGGGAAAGGAGAGGAAAGCAGAACAGCGTACCTACATACCATGAACTACAGCTCCGAAACCGGCAAGTAGTCCGTTTTATATTAGGCGTGTATTTAAGGCAAGGGGGAGAAATGGCAGAATGCCATATGCTCCCCAAAAGTGTGGCTATGTACCAGCATTCATAACTACTGGGCGCACGTTCAACTTCAAGGAATGCATTTATTCTAGCATCCATTGCCTGCTAGGTGTGCTATTCCCGTTCTCTTTATAGCTAACAGGAACTGTCAATTGAACTCTGGTATGCAGCAAGAAAATAAACACATGGGCCTCACTGGGGCTGTTAGGTGCAGAGGAAGAGTATCTCTACAATAATAGTAGAATGTACATCATAGAGTCCAAGTCCTTAATAACTCAGGTTTCCATGGCTTGATTTACACCAGAACTGATCCTCATATGGTTTAGGTTAAGTACCTTTAAATCCATTCCAGTTAAACCACCACATGATACACTGAATGACTATATAAACATAACCAGACAATGGTAAATACAATACTTTTTATTCTCTTCCAATAAAGACAGCATCTTTTTGAAATTACAAAATCATTAAATGCAGCCACCACAAGGAGGATTCTTGGAAGTTGTTCACATGCAATGGCTTACCATAATGGACAAAGTGTTTTTTTCCCCACTCCCAACCTTTTTACTCCATGACTTGCAGTAGCATCAATCCACCTGCACAACACACTGATCGATACAAACAGCTTGCCAAAAATAGTACCACAGAGTAATTTAAGGAAGACTCATTGTGTCTACCAACCTTACCTTACATGCTAACAATGCCTGACGTGGAATCCTACTCATATCTACAGGATACAGTGGATATGTCAAAGAACATTCAATAGGTCTGCTTGTTTTGGGGAGGGAGTTCACCAGCCCTGGTAGGGTCAGGTGCACCTCCCTCCATTTCAGCCTGACTGATGCTGGTTTGTAGAAAAAAGCAGAGCATTTGAGGCTGAGAAAATCTTCAATCAGACCCTAGTTCTGGAGTCTGTTCTTATGCAATACTTGGATAAGCATCAAGCTTGGATAAGAAGCAAAAAGACTAAATTGAACAGGGGTGGGCAACTTGTGGCCCTTCAGATGTTCTGATCTACAACTCCCATCAGCCCAAGCCAGTATAGCCAATGGTGAGGGATGACAGGAGTTGTGGGCCAAAACATCTGGAAGGCCACAACATCTGGAAGGCCACAAGTTGCTCATTCCTAAAACAAAACATTGGTTGGTAGGTGCTGTGATTAAGAAGGGACACCTTGCCTTGGTGGAGGCTGATGATTCCACATCTAAATAAAAAGTGGACAAAGGAAAAGTAGTCTTTTGTCCCTCTAGAAAAATCAAATACTTTTGATAGGTAGCCATTAATAGAAATCCTTGCTGAAAGACTGGTATATAATTATGTCTATCAATTTCCTGAAGTTTATACTGATTTTTATTTATTTCATTTCTATACTGTCCAATAGCCAAAGCTTTATGGCCAGTTCACAACCACTGAAACCATTAAATACAACATGATAGAATACAATATAAAAGTTTAAAACTACAGTATAAAATGAAAATAAAATCCAAATAAAAACCAGCACAGTGGTGCAAAGGTTTAAAATACAGTAACGAATTTAAAACAGAATCTTTTTTCTGTTTTAATGTTTGTAATAGGTTTTAGTGTGTCCAGTGTCTAAAAAAAGTAATGTCTTGGTGTTTCCAGTGTTTTGCATGGTAATCTATTTAAAAATACATACATTTATTTTTAAAAACACCAGAAACTGAAATACTAAAATGCCTAGGAAAATAACATCTTCACCTGGCATCAAAAAGAGCACAATGTAGGCAACAGGCAAGCCTCTCTGGGAAGTTCATTCCACAACTGGGGTGCCACAACAGAAAGGGCTCTCTTACTACTCACTGACTTTGCTTTGGCAGGGGCTCCCAGAGGAGGACTGCTGAAGATGATCTTAGGATCCAGGGAGGAAACAATCCCTCAGGTAGCCTAGCCCCAAGCTGTTTCGGGCTTTGAATGTTGATACCAGCACTCTGAATTGGGTCTGGAAATCAAGTGGCAGCCAGTACAGATGGAAAAGTACTGGCATAATACGATCATGTTGGCCAGTCCGTTAACAATCTCACTGCTCTATTTTGGACCGGCTGAAGTTTCTGGACCGTTTTCAAAGGCAGCCCTATGTATAGCGCATTGCAGTAATCCAGATGAGAGGTTAATACAGCATGGATAACTGTAGCTAGGATATATCTGTCCAGATAAGGACGTAGTTGGTACATCAGCTTAAGCTGATAGGTGTGCCACCGAGTCCAACTGTGCCTCTAGTGACAACCCCGTCCAGAACAGGTTGAACATCACTTCGCCAGGCAGATGAACCACTCACTAGCACCTCCAATCTTGTCTGGATTGAGTCTCAGTTTATTGGCCCTCATTACTGCACCTATGCACTGATTCAGAACACCTACTGACTCACCTGGATTTGATGGAAAGGTGAGATAGCAGTGGGTGTCATCCACATTTCAGTGACACCTCAGCCCACACTTCCAGATAACCCTGCTCAGCAGTTTCATGTAGATGTTAAAGAGCATGAGAAGTAAAATAGAGCCCTGCAGTATGCCATATAACTCCAGCACTGTTTTCTGGAATTGGCCATCCAAATAGGAGCAGAACCACTGCAACACAGTACCTCCAACTCCCAACCCGGACAACTTATCCAGAAGGATACCTGAGTCAATGGTATTGAAAGGTACAGAGAGGTCCAAGAGATAGGGTTGCACACCCCCGTCCCTCTCTCAGCAAAGGTCATTTCTTCCAACACCCACTGAAAACAGGATTTCTCAACCCTATCAAACGCCTTTTCGGTTTCTAAGAAGGCACTCATCTTTCTTTTTTATTATTTTTATTGTGATTTTAACAAAACATGGAGAAAAAAGGAAAAAAGGAAAAGAGAAAAAACTACATGCATAAAAATATCAGTGTTCCATTAAATACAACATTTTTAAAAAAGACAAAAGATTATGCATAAGCTTTAAGAAAAGCAGACTAAATATCCATATATTTATCCATTCACAAGTGGTGCCTATATACCACCTGTTCAAATGTTGATAGCATTGTTAGGTCCTCAATCCATTGCATTATAGGAGGTGAACATTTGTCCTACTAATGTTGTAATATCAATCTTTTGGATGTCAAAAGGGCTTGGAAAATCCATTTGCGATGACCATACATTAACTTCCAAGAAACTGTTAAATAGTTTAGGAGGGCATGTAGATCATTCAATATTAAAGAGTCTTCCAGTACAAAGTTTATCCACATTATGACCTCTTCCCAAAAGGAGGCGACTATTGGGCATTGCCAAAACATATGGATAAAAGAAGCAGGAGGTGTATTACATCTCCAACAATTATGCACATTAGACAAACGCTTATTAAAAAGACACTGTGGAGTCCAATAAACCCCAAAGTTTTTTGCTGAATAAGGTGTAGCTTAAGATCTATAGATACTAAAACAACCATTGATTAGGCAAATGGGGCGATCCAATTCTCTATTCCATTCCTGTCTTAAACCCCGAGTATCTTATTTACTGATAACAAGTAATTTATATACATTAATTGTGGGTCTATAAGACTGATCAGCTACTGTGTTTCCAGTAACAATGGAAATTGTGAAGCTGTAAAAGCAGCCAGACTAAACCTAGATTCTAACAAGTTTTGAAACTACAAGTTTTGCCATTTAGCCATAGCAGGTAAATTGTATTTATCATGCAGATCAGAAAAACAACAGAAACTCATTGTCCAGACCCAATAATTGATCCAGGCTAAAAATCAACTTATCCATTCATGTCTACTACAAAAACATTTTCTTTCCAATTTTTAAATCTGGATTTCCTGATAAAAGTCAATTGAGCATGAAAAAATGGATCAAACTGTAATTGACATCTATTATATGCCACACTACTCTAACAGCTGGAATTGTGGGAGGTGGGTTGTCTATTCTAATATGCCAAGAGAAGAGGGTCCAAACAGAGGGATTCTAGAACAGACCAGAGTGGAAAATGTGATCGGACTGGAAAAGACCAAAATTTAGTCCAGATCAACAAATAGGCCCGATGGTATAAAGCAAGGTCCAGAAAGCCAAGCCCACCTTCTTTAATTGGAAGTTACATCCATTTCAGAAATATTCATGGTGGAGAGGACCCCCCCCCCCATTTACAAAACAAAGCATTGAATTTTTGGAAATATTTGCCAGGTAGAGGCAGAGGAATCCCACATATAACATAAACAATCTGAGGTATGATATTCTCTAAGAGCCCCTACCAAAAGTAGCAAGGCAGGTGGCTACCAGGAAAAGGGCATTTTATGTTGAGGCAAAGACCCTGATGCTGGGAAAGACTGAAGGCAAAAGGAGAAGGGGACGGCAGAGGATGAGATGGCTAGATAGCATCACGGATGCAATGAATATGAACTTGAGCACGCTCCGGGAGAGAGCGCAGGACAGGAAGGCCTGGCGTGCTATGGTCCATGGGGTCACGAAGAGTAGGACACGACTGAACAACAACAAACCCAATTGTGGAACAAACTCCCTAGAGAGGTTCACCTGGAGCCTATGTTGTAGTCTTTCCGGCAGCAGGTAAAGACCTTTTTATTTTCCTAGGCATAGGAAAACTCCAGTATACGTAGGACACAATCCTGTGATTGTTTAGACAGAAAAGAAGTCCTACAACTTCCAGCATTCCCCAGTCAGCCATGTTGTAGGACTTTTCTGTCTAAACGTGCATAGGATTGCACCCTTATTCAAGCACCAAGTAGATAGTTTAAAAGCAACTGACAGTGACTGAACTAATGAAGACTTACTTATTAATATCTTAAGAATATCTTACCAAAGGAACTTGGAGATGGGGATGGGGGCACACCTGGTGTTCCAGCCTTCTTTGTCAGCTGCTCAAAGACAAAGGACGATTTCATCAACAAAGATATTTCTATGGAGGCTGGGCAACTCCCATTGGAGAACACACACACAGTTTATGGTAGGAGGTGAAGACAGCTGACCTTTAAGATGGCCACAGTAGCATAGTACTGAATAATTACGCTGTCAAAACTGAGCCTTTCTATAGTATATCGTGAAGGGTGAAAATGGCTTGAGTTCAACCGCAACCGAGTTCAATTCACAATGAATCACAAATAAATGTTTATATGAATATAAACTTTGGCAACAGAAGACATTGGGCAAGGCAACAGTACCGGCAAGTCTTTTATTTTGTTGATGTCGCAAAAGCACTTGACATAACATGAGGCAATGTATCATCATGTAGTAAATATACTAGACTGCATCAACACACCTTTTAAGAAATTGCTTTCTATTGTATTGGGCCAATATCCAAGGACTGTTTTCTTGGTGAACAGTATGGCTAACTAGTTTCCAGAAAACAGTTTTAAAACAGTCCTCTTGTTTTCATTTCATACAGTAAACACGCACCCCTTCATAAGTGATACTTAATGTAGTTGCATTACATCTCTCGATGGTTGTATTTAACAGTATGTACTTCACAGGACAGGATTAAATTTCGGTGTTCGGTGACAATATCTTCATAACAAGAAATATTTAAGAAAGCTTAAAAGGTGGAAGCTATATAGGCTATGGTATAGGGTAGTCAGAGGATAACCTTGATGGCAGCTATTTCAAAGATATATAGGGGAGCAATCCTATGGCTGCTAGTCAGCAGCTAGACGGCCATAGGATACCTGGTTTTCCAGGAACTGACCTTGCGGCCCGCACTCCAAGGTCAGTTCCTGGAGAACCGACCTTCCCCCTGGCATTTCCGCACTGCCTTGCAGGCAAAGCGGAATGGCCCTGCACTCCGTGCTTGGAAGAGGAGCATGGAGCAGCTAAAATGGAGTGTTCTGGGGCGGGGAAGGCGGAAATGCCGCTACAACACATCCTATGTGTCGTCCAGCAGCCTCCTCCCCCATTCCACCTTCCCGCAGCTACACAGCTGCTGCAAATGCAGGGCAAGAGAAGCGTGGAGGGAACGATCCCCTCCATGCTTCTCCTGCCCTGCATTGGATAGGTGGTCACCTCTGAGTTCGGAGGTGGCCATCTATCCTCATAGGATTGCCCCCTAGGTGTCTTAGCTGCATCAGATAACATTGTGGAGAAAAGAATAAGACATGCTGTATAGGACCTTTTTTACGTTATTAGCTCTTCCCTGTGGTTCAAAGTCTGGTTTGATTCAGCAGCCTGTCTGGCACCAAGCTCAAGCAGAGTACTGGATTTGCTGCCAGGAACACTTGCCTGTCACCAGCAGGGGGTCTAATCCTTTGCAGATTTTATATGAATACTGAATAACTAATAGACTGATGAATTTCAGGACAATATCAGTTTTGAATAGAGCAAGCCAGATACATAAAATGATTATCCACAGGCTTAGTTGCATTGCCAATTCTATGTTTTGCCAACTCAATAATATAACCACATATAAATGTGTATTACATCCGCTTTCTACATTACTAATTGTCTTTCACTTCAGCAAACACAGAAACATAAAATTCAACAAGAATAAAAAGAAATCCCTCTATATGATAGCATCCTGCAACCCCTCAGAAGAACAAACCTGTTTCCTCTTTTTTAGAGCAGAGTGCTGAAGAATTACAAAAGTAAGTGTACAAATCTGGCGGAACACACTTAACCTTTAATATTTCCAGAACATAACATTCATTCTCCTGCTCAAATTAAAAAAAAATAAATAGAGGCTTTCAAATGAAAGCATATAGTCTCCTAGCCACTCTGAAGTGGAGCCTGAAAATCCTTACAAAACCCACTTCAGCTTTTAATAATCCATTTGATGCCACCAGACTTCTCTTCCAACATTTTCCCAAATCCAAGTGATATTTTCCTCCTGTGAAATATAATTAGAGCATTCATTTTATTTCCAGATATTCAGTCTGTTTCCATGGCAACACTGCGGGATTCTTTGGCTACCATGAGTCGCATTAGTTGACTGTGGAATTTCTCAATCTTCTTGACATCTTGAGCCTGGTCGGTCCTATAGAGTAGACACTGAAAGAAAGATGAGTGGCTTAGCAAGGTTTCTTTCAATGTATCTGAACCTAATTTTAATATTAGCTTGCAAGACAGACACCAAGAAAATACATTAGACTAGAGAATATTGCACAAGGTCAAATTAGTTTTTTACCCCCATATTTTTAGAACACAGAATTGTATCTGCAATACAGTCTTGGTTTTACAATGCAAGTTAAATCATTTGTATAACAGACTTAGGTCAGTGTGCTGATGGTTGTAAGGACAAAACTATTATATAGGCAAAAGAGCAAAGGGCTGGATGTGCCCGATATCGTCTGAACTTGGAAGCTAAACAGGGTCTGCCCTGGTTAATACTTGGATGGGGAACCACCTGGGAATCAGGCTTCCTGCACTAAGCAGGGGGTTGGACTCGATGGTCTTGTAGACCCCTTCTAACCCTATGATTCTATGAGCCAAATACAGTTACTTGAGTTCACAGTGCTACAAACACCTTTCAACCGACACACGTGTAACCCAGTCAAGTGCATAATTTACTGTAAGCCCTACCATGTTCAATGGGACTTGCTCACAAGTGTGCATAGAAATTGTAGCCTAAGTATTAAAATAATGTAACATACTATTACAGCTAAGACAGACATTAAGGATGCAAATTTAAACACATTACTTAAAAAATCTCCATCAATATACACAATTCGTAATGAAATCAGGTTGTTCACCTTCAAGAGACAATTACTAGCCTATTCCCACTCCCCCACCCCTCAGCACAGTGGGGAAGTTAAGAAAGCTACCTTAGGTTAGCCATTACTATAACATTTGAAGCAAGGTTCCAAACATCGACACTTCTCTTTTCACTGAATGGAAGCAAAAAAAGGAGATATAATTCTATAAACTCTTCCCCCATTAAAGAAAACCCTCTCCAACAGTGCAATCCTATACATATCTACTTGGAAGTAAGCCCCGCTGAGTTCAATGGAGCTTCTCTGGTGCACTGTAACTGCCACTTGGAAAATGAAGAGATTTTTTTACAGATGAATCTAATAGCAGCTATTTGCCACAGCAGTTCAATTAAAATGTAGTTCAATAGAACCACCATGTTCAGAGGCAGTTACTTCCAAGTACCAGTTGACTTGAACTAACAGCAACAGCAATCACCTTCATGGCCCATTTCTGAGCACCCAGGAGTATTTGGCTGGCCATTATTGGAAAGTAAAGCTGCACTAGATGGGACATATAAAGGATTCACATGTTCTCAAATAAACAGCTTCTGTTACACAAAGAGTTGTAACCAGAACTAGCAATCCTATCAACCAGAATGTGTAAACTATTAAAATGTGTAGGCAAACAGTTTTATATGTGCAATACACAGGAATTATATCTGCTTAATACTGTTATTTCAAATGATGAGCAGAACAGACAGCAGAAGCATTAATATTCCAAAAATGCACATTAGCTCTGAGACCAAGTGTTTCACTCTCGGTATCAATATGCAAAACTTCTGCCCCGCCCCCCCCCCCAACTCTTCTCAAATTATAGTGCCACAACCATACATGGAAGACTCTCAAGGTAATGGTTTGAAGCTAAATTATATGGTACATGGGAGATGCCCCAATAGTCTCCCTATGTTTGTTTGTTTTTATATAAACTAAAAAGCAGCTCTCCAGTGCTGCTTTTGAGCTAAAAAAAAATGCAAACAGCTCAGTTTGGTTAAGGGTTAAATAACGAGACTCATACCATGGCTATTTTACTTACAACAATATCATCTGTTACTTTGATGCACAGATTTCCATCACAGTGCCGGTATTTGAGTACCACACGCACCTGAAATGACAAATTACAGGTAAATAAACAGCATCTATATGGCTATTGTTTTTACACAGCAGTTTTAACTTTTAGCTTTGCTGTTTTAAATCTGTATTTTAAATTCCTGCACTGCTGCTAGGTTTTATTGTGGTTGTATTGTTATATTGTGGTTTTAATGTTCTATATATTTTAAATTGTTTTCTTGTGTGCCATTTGGTTTTAATTTTGTGAACCGCCCAGAGACCTTCCGCTATTGGGTGGTATAGAAATAAATAAATAAATAAATAAAAATTCAAAAAGTGTTAAAGTATAATTCTTTAATCCAGTCTTGAAAAATATATTTGCAAGAATTAGTAGGTCCTTAATTCTTTTTTACTACCCCAGTTGCCCAGACATGCTTGTCTTGGTCATTTGGGTCCTGAAAAGAATACACACAGGGTTAAAGAAGTACTTCCCTGCCTAGTCACAATTTGTACTTTGCACAGGATCCAGACAAGTGGCTATTTATAATCCAGCACAATTACACAAAATATTTCAAAAGTTCTCTTTATTTAGTTCAGTAAAGGAACCCAAACACCACCAATGGACACCCCCCCCCCCGAACCAATACGTGGATAAACCCTAGAAAATGCTGGATGTACAGATTAAAGCTTAAACTCTTAATCAAATACAGAAGATAGCACATTTTACAGAAGGGGTAGGGGGCATGTGACCTCAAGATGTTGCTGAACTGCAACTCCTGTCAACCCTAGCCAGCACAGTCAACAATGACAGATGATGCATGCTGTATGCCAAAACATCTGGAGGGCCACAAGTTGCCCAATCCTCTTATAGAATACATAATTAGACCTTGTTCCATGTGGCTGCATTTAATACAACTCAAGACACACCCACAAGTATTGTGCCCTGGGGAGAAGTAGCTTTGACCACTCGATATGGATAAACCACTACGAGACCCAATAACTATATACACAGACATACGAATTCATTCTGAACAGAACAAGGTCACTGGTTAATATAAGGGCACCTAGAAAGGGTCTCGCCCAAATCTACTCCAGTTTGGAAATACGTGACTTGGCGAGAGATACGAATACTTGCAATATAATCATGTGCCACAGATGCAGTGAGTTACAAAACCCCAGAACTCTGGATAGGTTTAATTCTGCAAGCATTTAAGTACCCCCTCAGCCAGAACAAAAAGAGACAATCTGGCCGCAGACAAAAGCTGGAAAAACAATTTCACAAGCCAATTCAAATACAGAAAAGCCCACTTTATTTTGCTTTAAAAACAGCTAGACTGGGTCACAATTCCGGAGTCACTAGGCCTAGAAGCTTGGGCATTTCATTCACGCCAGCACGCACCCAAACTGTGCGACACGAGCCGGGCACGACGCATCCAGCCGCGCCATCGCCTCTTCCCCAGCCCTCTCGGAGCAGAGCCTCTCCGGCCCTTCCCGCCGAGCTCCTGGTTCCCATTGCCCGAGCAGGCCCTGCCAAGTACCTTCATGGGGTCGGACAGGTAAAGCTTCTCGGCAGCGCGGGTGAACTCCTCCCAGGTCTGGTAATGCGGCATGGCGGACTCACTCCCACCCGCGGCGGCAAGGTACAGCTCAGCGCTCCGCCGCGCAACCAGCAAGACGTCGAGGCGGGCCGGCCTTGAGCAACGAGGCATGCCATTGGGTGAACTGGCGACTCTGACCAATAGCGGGGTGTGCTGTTCAAAGGTCGTTTTCTCCAGTCCCCCCCTCTTCCGGCTCCAAGGCCGAAGGCGGGGCGGGAAGAGGGAAAGAAAGCAAGACATGCTGCTATAGAGAGAACAGGACCGGCTTCCGGAGCTCGGCTGCATGCGGAGCTGAGCTCGCAGCGCCCCCTGATGGTCTATAGCGGGGAAACCTCCAGCGCGGCCGCAAGCCTTGTCCCTAGAAGCTTCAAAGGCCGTGTCGTTTTTGGCAAAGAGGCAGAGGCGATCATTGGTCACCGCTCTGCCCAATCGGAAGGAGGTCCAGCAGGCGAGACGAAGCCGTAAGCTGCGCTTTTCATTCCTGACTTTCGCTCAGTCATTTTTCTACATGGGATCTTACGTACCTTCTACATCTTACGTGCCTTCCCTCCCCGCCCGCATTTTTATCCCCCCTTACTTTTTATTAAAAAGGGGGAGGGAAAGGAAAACACATTAGAGTTCCTTCAATGATTGACTGATTGATCACCACGGTCCTCAGAGCTCCGTGGTGGTCTGGACCATTAACTCCCTTTTCTGGACCATTTGGGATTCTAACATCTGTTTGTTACTTCGGGTGAGAGTGCCTCCGAATTTGGAACTGAGGATAAAATTGGCGTCCTGACCGTGCTGTATAGCAGGGTAGGCAGATGGTAAGGTAGATCGAGATCTCTAGGAGATCTCTGGATGATTTGCAGTAGATCAGCAAGGGACTCTGACACCCAATGGTCTAAAAATGTTGTTGTTGTTGTGCAGTCGTTAAGTCCTGTCCGACTTTTCCTGACCGCATGGACCATAGCACGCCAGGCCTTCCTGTCCTCCACTCTCTCCCAGAGTGTGTCAAGTTCATATTCATTGCATCGGTGATGCTATCTAGCCATCTCATCCTCTGCCGTCCCCTTCTCCTTTTGCCTTCAGTCTTTCCCAGCATCAGGGTCTTTTCCAGGGAGTTTTCGCATTAGGTGGCCAAAATATTGGAGCTTCACTTTCAGTATCTGGCCTTCCAATGAGCAGTCAGGGTTGATTTCCTGGACTGATTTGACCTCCTTGCAGTCCAGGGGACTCATGAGAGTCTTCTCCAGCACCACAGTTCGAAAGCATCAATTCTTCGGCGCTCAGCCTTCCTTATAGTCCAACTCTCACAGCCATATGTTGCTACTGGGAAAACCATAGCTTTGATTAGATGGACCTTTGTTGGCAAAGTGATGTCTCTGCTTCTTACTATGCTGTCTAGGTTTGCCATAGTTTTCCTCCCAAGGAGCAAGCGTCTTTTAATTTCCTGGCTACAGTCACCGTTTGCGGTGATCTTGGAGCCCAAGAAAATAAAATCTGTCACTGCTTCCATTTCTTTCCCTTCTGTATGCCAGGAAGTGATGGGGCCAGATGCCATGATCTTCGTTTTTTTAATGTTGACTTTCAAACTAGCTTTTGCACTCTCCTCTTTCACCCTCAACAAGAAGCTCTTTAGATCCTCTTCGCTTTCTGCCATTAGGGTGGTATCGTTTGCTTATCTGAGGTTGTTGATAATTCTCCCGGCAATCTTAATTCTGACCTGTGATTCATCCAACCCGGCGTTTCTCATGATGTACTCTGCATATAAATTAAATGAGCAGGGAGACAATATACAGCCTTGTCGTACTCCTTTCCCAATTTTGAACCAATCGGTAGTTCCATGTCTGGTTCTTACTATTGCTTCTTGACCCTCGTACAGGTTTCTCAGGAGACAGGTAAGGTGGTCTGGTACTCCCATCTCTTTCAGAATTTGCCACAGTTTGTTGTGATCCACACAATCAAAGGCTTTAGCATAGTCAGTGAAGCAGAAATAGACGTTTTCCTGGAATTCTCTTGCTTCCTCCATGATCCAGCAAATGTTGGCGATTTGATCTCTAGTTCCTCTGCCTCTTCGAAACCCTGCTTGTACTTCTGGTAGTTCTCGGTTCATGTACTGCTGAAGCCTAGCTTGTAGGATTTTGAGCATAACCTTGCTGGCATGTGAAATGAGTGCAATTGTATGGTAGTTTGAATACTCTTTGGCATTGCCCTTCTTTGGAATTGGAATGTAAACTGACCTTTTCCAGTCTTGTGGCCAATGTTGAGTGTTCCAAATGTGTTGGCATATTGAGTGCAGCACTTTAACAGCATCATCTTTTAGGATTTTAAATAGCTCAGCTGGAATACTGTCATCTCTGCTTGCTTTGTTGTTAGTAATACTTCCTAAGGCCCGCTTGACTTCACTCTCTAGGATGTCTGGCTCAAGTTCAGTGAGCGCGCTATCATGGCTATCAGGGACATTCAGATCTTTCCTGTATAGTTCTTCTGTGTATTCTTGCCACCTCTTCTTAATCTCATCTGCTTCTGTTAGGTCCCTGCCTTCTTTGTCCTTTATCATGCCCGTCTTTGCACAAAACATTCCCTTGAGATCTCCGATTTTCTTGAAAAGATCTCTAGTCTTTCCCATTCTATTGTTTTCCTTGATTTCTTTTCATTGTTCATTTAAGAAGGCCTTCTTGTCTCTCCTTGCTATTCTCTGGAACTCTGCATTCAGTTGGGTATATCTTCCCCTTTCTCCCTTGCTTTTCGCTTCCCTTCTTTTCTCAGCTACTTGTAAAGCCTCCTCAGACAGCCACTTTGCTTTCTTGCATTTCTTTTTCTTTGGGATGGATTTCGTTGCTGCCTCCTGAACAATGTTACGGACCTCCGTCCACAGTTCCTTAGGCACTCTGTCTACCAGGTCTAATCCCTTAAATCTATTCCTCACCTCCACTGTGTATTCATAAGGGATATGATTTAGGTCATACCTGTATGGTTTAGTGGTTTTCCCTACGTTCTTCAATTTAAGCTGAAATTTTGCAACAAGAAGCTCATGATCTGAGCCACAGTCAGCTCCAGGTCTTATTTTTACTGACTGTATAGAGCTTCTCCATCTTTGTCTGCAAAGGACATAATCAATCTGATTTCGATATTGACCGTCTGGTGATGTCCATGTGTAGAGTCGCCTCTTGTGCTGTTGGAAAAGAGTGTTTGCTATGATCAGCGTGTTCTCTTGGCAAAACTCTATTAGCCTTTGTTCTGCTTCATTTTGTACACCAAGGCCATGCTTGCCTGTTATCCCGGTGATTTCTTGACTTCCTACTTTAGCATTCCAATCCCCTATGATGAAGAGGACATCTTTTTTTGGTGTTAGTTCTAGAAGGTGTTGTAGGTCTTCATAGAACCGATCAACCTCAGCTTCTTCGGCCTCAGTGGTTGGGGCATAGACTTGAATTACTGTGATATTGAATGGTTTGCCTTGGATTCGTACTGAGATCATGCTATCGTTTTTGAGATTGTACCCCAGTACTGCTTTTCTCACTCTTTTATTGACTATGAGTGCTATTCCATTTCTTCTAAGGGAGTCTTGCCCACAGTAGTAGATATAATGGTCACCTGAATTAAATTCGCCCATGTTTGTCCATTTTAGTTCGCTGATTCCCAAGATGTCGATGTTCAATCTTGCCATCTCATGTTTGACCACCTCCAGCTTACCTTGATTCATTGATCTGACATTCCAGGTTCCTAAACAATATTGTTCTTGACAGCATCGGACTTTCTTTTCACCACCTGACACATCCACAGCTGAGTGTCCTTTCGGCTTTGGCCCAGCCACTTCACTCTTTCTGGCGCTACTTGGAAATACCCTCTGCTCTTCCCCAGTAGTATACTGGACACCTTCCGATCTGAGGGTCTCATCTTCCGGTGTCATCTCTTTTAGCCTTGTGATATGTTCCATGGGGTTTTCTTGGCAAGAATACTGGAGTGGGTTGCCATTTCCTTCTCCAGTGGACCACATTTTGTCAGAACTCTCTGCCATGACCTGTCTGTCTTGGGTGGCCCTGCACGGCATAGCTTATGGCTTCACTGAGTTACGCAAGCCCCTTCGCCACAACAAGGCAGTGATCCATGAAGGGGGGTCTAAAAATAGCAACAGCTAAAATGCTCCGCCCTGCGAGCACTAAGAGTAGATTTTGTGTGAAAGAACTTGGTTCTAGTACTGATCTTAACTTCCTGGGCTGCGCACATTCTCAGAACCATGTTCCTTAGTCTGCCTGCCTGCGCCATTATTTTGCAGTAGCTCCAGTTGGTGGACCTCAGGGTAAAAAACAAAAAAAGCAGTAGAGGCTGGTGGCTCCGATGTCAGCGGGGCAGTGATTCCACTCCAGGTATCAGTCAGAATCAGTCAGATCTCTAAAGGAGCTACCTTGGATAGTTTCTTTAGAGTTCTGAGTGAAACTCGGAGCAGATTCACCACCCCACTGACATAGGAACCACCAGCCTCCACAGAAAAAACGGAGTAGTTTCCACAAGCTTGATGTCTACCCTTTTCTATAGCTAATCCTATACGATGGCAAAATTGTTCCATGCCAGATAGGATGGAAGGTTCACTTGTGCCCTTCTGCAGTTGCTCCATCAGTCACAATGTTACATAAGTTCAGCCAAAAGGCCCAGAGGAAGCAGCCAGAAATTATGCTTGGGAAAGCAGAGAAGAGAAGTAACCTGGGCAGGATGGGATCTGTTAGGCTCAATTCTGTTGACATTGATACAATCACAATTTATTTATTAAATTCATTTCTATACCACCCCAATAGCCGATGCTCCCTGGGTGGTTCACAAAAATTAAAACCACAAAGTGCAACATAAAACAATATAAAATATAAAAGCTTAAAACCACAATATAACAATGCAATAAAACCTAGCATAATGCAGAAATTTAAAACACAACTCCTCCTTGAATTGGTGTAGACTAGAGGCAAACATTATGGCTGTCATCTGATTAAAGACATCTTAAGTCAATTAATTGTATGAGTTTTAGCTAATTAATTTATTAAATCTGCATACATTTGCATATGAATCAAAAGCATTCTTTTGGGGGGTTAGATGATGCATGCATTTGTTGCAGCAGGCGTCTGTGGGTGTGGGGTTTTTTTTGTAACTACTTGTATTAAAAATAATTAACAAGGTTTTAAAAAAAGTCTGTCTGATTAATTGGGGGGGAACCGTTTAAATTGATCAAAAGGTTTTAAAAGTGGTTATTCTCACTAATTAATGAACTGAACACTGCAGCCCTAGAAAATATGAGTTTTAATTCTAACAGGCTCACAAGTAGATTTGCAGTCCACATCATCTTCTATTAAATGGATTCTGTTTCAACACCAGCCTGCAGGAGGGGTCCCAGAGGTCCAGCCATACAGTGTAGTGGTGTGGGGAGGGGGCAGAAAATAGAGCCAACAACAAACATACTGCCAAGCATGAACCCAGAAACAAGAGAAACCGTACAGTCAGATACAGGAAAAGACACAAGGCAGGGACACCCAGCGTGTATGCACGGTGGTGGGAACCACACACAAATCACAGTTGGGCAAGGAAGAACAAGAATTCCGTGTGCCACAATAGGAGAACTAGCCTAGGATGCAAGATACCCATAACCAGGGGCCAAACACTTTACACCAGTGCAAGTATTCCTTGCCTTGGGACAGCATGTTAAACCACGATAAGGTCCTTAACTAATGCACCTGCACAATAGCTGGGAATATCATATCAAAATTAAGTAGCAGCAAAATAACAGAGTGAACACAAGACCACAGTGCTCTTTTCTCCAACAAGAGCAGGTGGGAAGCAAAGGAAGTACAAACACTGAGGGCTGCCAACAGGAAGCTGCCTTATAATGATTTGGATCATTGGTCCATCTAACTCAGTATTGCCTACACTGGCAGGCAGTGGTCTTCCAGGGTTTCAGGCAGGATTTCTTTCCCAGCCCATCCTGAAAATACCAGGGATTGAACATGGGACCTTTTGTGTGCAAAGCATGTACTCTGCCACTGAGCTATGGCCAGTGGTGGCTGGTGGGAGACAGTAGAAGATCATCCATGGCACTTGTCAGCTGCACCTTGGAACAAATGTGCCTGTTTGTTGAGGGATCTCTCTGTTACAAGTGGGTGAGGACAGGTGGGTGGGAAGGGGGGTTACTGCCCCATTTGCCCCAAATATAGAGTTGCCTCTGGCTATGAACCTCAATTAAAACACCGAAGGGCCAAGGTAGAAAGAAGAGTGGCAGAAAGTGAAAGCACACAGCATCAAACCCAAAGAGGAGAACTCACACAAGCAACAAGTGCCTATCAAGGGAAATAGACTCATAAAGAAAGAAGAGCATTAGCCTAACACATCTTATCAGATTCTCCAATGGGACTTTGCCTCATGCCCTGGGTATGCCATGTGGCTTTCGAGCTGCACGGTCCAGGGACAAAGCACACCACACCGGTAAGTGTGGGTCCACTCTGAGAAATAAATAACACAACATGTAACTCATATACCCCAGCCTTCCTATCCCCAGTCTGAGTCTGAGGACATGGAAATACTATACAGCAGGGCTGCACAACTTCCGGTCCTCCAGAAGTTTTGGCCTACAACTCCCAGCATTCCTCACCATTGGCTATGCTGGCTAGGGTTGATGGAAGTTGCAGGCCAAAACATCTGGAGGGCCACAAGTTCCCCACCCCTGTGGGTGTGGGCAACCTTGGGAAGGAGTGTGTGTGTGCTTGAGCCCTAATAGTCCCATTGAGTGGGTCACAGTAGAGATGTTGGAGAAATCCGCAACAGATTCAGTGAATGTGGATTTCTATGAATCCAACCTGCAGATTCCACAGCGGACTGGCTTTTTCTGAGTCATGCAGATTCCGCAGACTTGCAGACTAGTTTTTTACTTTTAGGGGGAATTTGCACAAATTCACACTTGGGCTAATGCACACTTGCACAAGTGGAACGAAATTCTCATACATCCCTAAAAAAAAAAAGGATTCCACCAGTGAGCGGATGACAAAATGAAAGACACCTGACAATCCACAAAACACAGAACAAAATCCATACATCCCTAGGAAATTGTAGGACATAGTTGCAAACAACGCCATCAGTGGTAGCTGCGACAACTACAAGACAGTAAACAAGCAAAGTTAGCCTGTGTGAACAACAAATGCATTCACCTGATAAGCTCCCATTATGCATGCAGGAAAGAAATGGGGAGCACAAGCATTCAGAGTTCTAAATACTCGACACAAAGTGTGACCAAATACTTCTGAACTGCACTTACTTGCTGTTGTACAGCCAGAAGAGATGCAGCAATTAGCATAGGCCCATATGGGCCAAAGACATCTGTGAAAGCAACAGACACCAATGGAAAGCTGAGTGCACAACCACTTTCCCCATCATCCCCAACAGAAGAATAATTTCCTGGCAGGCAGTTTAGGTGAGAACACCTTCAGGGTTGGGGTGTGAGGGGTTGCCCAACTGGGATGTTGTGTATTGATAGAACACCATATAGATGAGAGTCAAAAGCGGCTGAGAGATCCTGGAAGATCAACAGGGTAGCACTGTCCCTGTCTTTCACCCAGAATAGGTTGTCAGTGAGAGCAACCAAGGCCATTTCAATGCCATACCCTGGCCTGAAACCAGACTGAAATGGGTCCAGATAATCAGTTTCCTCCAAGAACGTCTGAAGCTGCCCAGCCACCATACACTCAAGCACCTTGCCCAAAATGGGGATATTAGCAATGGGGCGATAGTTCTCACAAACCTCTGGGTCGAGGGAGGTCCTCTTCAGGAGAGGGTGCACTACAGTCTCTTTCAAGATGGCAGGCACCACCCCCTGACAGAGTGAAGCAATTACTGTTGCAGAAATCAGAGTCAGAGAGACCACGGAGTGAAGGAAAAAGAGTTTTAAAAAGGGATTGGACAAGATCATGGAGGAAAAGGTGATCAATGGCTACTAGACCTGATGCCTATGTGCTACCTCCAGTACCAGAGGCAGTATGCCTGTATGCTCCAGGGGCTGGAGAACATGGGGAGGAGGGTGCGGTTGCACTCATGTCCTGCTTGTGGGTTTCCCATGCGCATCTGGCTGGCTGCCATGTGAACGGAATGCTGGACTAGATGGACCCTTGGCCTGATCCAGCAGGGCTCTTATGTAACTTGGTCAACTTTGGGTACTCTGCAGCTTGACTGAGGAAGGGGGCACCATTTGCTGTTCCCAGAGAGCAAAATGTGTTAGGTTGTCCCTAGCAGGGAGTCCCCCTCTCCCTCCATCTACATCCAGCCCTTTTCCCACCCAATGATTCTGCTGGCTGCATGACTGATGATGATATCAGACACACAGGACATGGGGAAAAGGGGAAACACTGTAAAAGTAGGCGGGGGGGGGGAATGATGATCAGTGAAACAGGGAGTACCAGACGGGTAGGGAAAACCAGGTTAGCAGGTTAAGGAACTAACACTGTGCATCTTGGAGCATGTGCTGTCACACACGGCCATACATCAGGGTTGGGAAACCGTAGGTCAAGGAGCCAAATCTGGCCCATTTGGGGTCCCCAGAGGGCCATGCCCCATTTCTCCCCACCACTGATTCTTGGGTGGTTTCCCAGCTTGTGTGCAGTTTTTTTTCCCCAAGCTAAAAGTTTGCAGTACCTCTCCTAAGCCTTAATTACTGGCAATAGCAGCTTTAAGCTACAATGTGCTGGTATTTTGGCCCCGTTCCTTTTCCCTTTGGCCCCACCCACCACTGGAATGCGGCCCCCAAGCATCTCTGAAACGGAATTTGGCCCCCAGGCTGAAAGAGGTTTCTCACCTCTGCCCTATATATGAAAAGGGGCTGGTACCACAGTTACCATGGTGGCCAGTCCTTGTGACGTAGAGCCAGCCACTCAGTGTGGCTCCTGCTTCTCACCAGAGTGAGAGGCAGGTGAATAAACAGGTTGCATTGATGAAGAGGAGGAGCAACTCCAGGGGACTCTTGTCAGCGGGCCTCTGCTGGGGTGACGGCCTTCAGCATGTGCCCGACCTTGTCTACCATGCTGTCCCTGCTCGGGATGAGGCAGGGCTGTGGGGGAGAAAGGAGGCTGAGAAAGGGTGGACATTTTGGGAAGACTGGCACAGGTACTTTTCTGTTGCTCAGCTTATTAAAACTAGCAAACACAGAAAAAATATTGTGTTGATTTGTGGAAAAAAATAGTTTTATTTTAAACTTGCTTCAAGGTTGCTTCCCAAGCAGGAAGACCCCTTTTAAGCAAGAACATGGCCATCTGCAGAGGAAAACATCTTTTTATTTTTTTAAAACCCATTAAAAACCCACAGGTTTTCTCTTTTGCCGAGAGATGTTCCAAACCCAACCACAGTTATTTCAAAGGTTTGACTCTGAGGAGACACTGTGGCTTAGTCTGAAGCTGAAATGAAAGCTGCATGTTTCAGCAAGAGGCTGGAGGTCAAACAATTATAGAGATCCCACATTTCCTAAATTCAGTTAAAGCTGGTTAAAATTAATTTGGAGAATGCAGGGAAAAGATTTAAGTTTTTCAGATTAAAACAAAATGTAGATGTATAGATGTGTGATAGATGTTGTCTGATAATTACAAATACAGCAAGGATTCTCCTTTGTTTCTGCCCATGCTTTAAGTAGAAAACTTATATAATTGCCATCATATAACAAGCAAAAATAGCAGCCTTCTATTATCTGCCTTAGGGGGATGCACTAAAAATCCAGAAGTTCCTGATCTGAATCACAATAGAAGCTGCTGTTTTAGATTAGCAGAAATGAACATGCCTCAGTGGTATATGGCCAAGTAAACAAGTAGCAAAGCAACCCACAGAATAGCTCAGCAAATAAGAAGTTGAATTATGCGGAAAAGCAGCTCTGAGCTCTAGCTGGAAACGAAATAACAAAGTGCAAGACATGGGTTTATTGGCCACAAAAAGATGGGATGTGGATCAGGCGGGAGGAGGAATTGTGGGAGAGATGTGTTGTTGTTTTCGGCCACTAAGGCAAGCTAGGATTGTTATTCAGGGTGTCAGTTGTGGTGGGGGTGGGGGTGGGGGGGAGTATTTCCGTGAATGCTGCTGCTTATGTTTAATAACAGTTTGTCAGTGCAGGTCACTTTTGTGTGGTGCTGGGTATTCTACTAGTACAGGGGGCAACCTTGTGTCTTCCAGATGATTCAGACTGCAACTCCCATGGAGTTGCAGCCCAAAACAACGTGGTGGGGGGAATGGACCAGGTTGCTAACCCGTGTACTAGCAAAACAGTAAGACGCTATTAAACACTGTGTAGTGATTTACCTTTAATGTTAGGATCTCCAAGTGAAACTATATCTTAAACAGGAAACCATGCAGTAGCCTGGTGGTCCCTTTTTGCATAAATGTCCATCAGGGAGGAAGACACTGTGAGGATGGGTGAGCTTTTAAGCCTTTCCCTGTTTCAAATCCTCTCTCTCTCTCTCTCTCTCACACACACACACACACCACCACCACCACCACCGAGCTTAGTTTGGCCCTCATTAGGAATAGGGGAATCTGGCTCATTCTGAGTCAAACCATTGGCTCAAGGTTGCCTCCACTGACTGGCAGTGGCTCTCTAGGGTTTCCGACAGGGCTCGTTCCCAGTCCTGAAGATGTCATATTTTGAACCCGGGGCCTTCTGCATGCAAAGCAGGTGCTCTACCACTGGGCTGTGTATGGCACAAAGTATCAAAAAGGAAAAAACCCCAAAGTGCCTCTGAGTATGGATTGTAATAACAATTTCTTTATTATGCAGAGCTCTAAAATACTAGTGGACTATAAAAATATTTATTATGAGGATCTCTAAAATACTCTGTTTTTGCAGCAAAGCAGCAAGTCCCAGTTCCTCATTCAGCCCACTAGGCTTCAGTGTATTCAGTTTTAAAATCCAGAACACTTCTCTTTTTAACAGAAGATGTTCATTAGAAGGCAGTATGTGATCCAAACAACAACAAAAAAGGACAAATCTGAAGCGGAGTGCCTGCTTCTGTTAAAAGAGAAGTTTTCTGGATTTTAAAACTGAATACACTGAAGCCTAGAGGGCTGAATGAGGAATTGGGACTTGCTGCTTTGCTGCAAAAACAGAGCATTTTAGAGATCCTCATAATAAATATTTTATAGCCCACGAGTATTTTAGAGAACTGCATAATAAAGAAATTATTATTACAGTCCATATTCAAAGGTGCTTTTGTTTTGTTTTTCCTTTTTGATATTTTGTGAGTACAGCGACTTCCCTCTCAGTTTTCCTATATATGGCACAACCTGGTAATGCAGCTACACACATGACCCACATTGTCATGTTTGAGTGTAGTTTGGCCGTCGGTGGTGACCTCACATCGAAACTTTGGCTAGTTTCAAGCAAAGCCCTTTGTCACGTGTAATTATAATGTAATTATAATTGTAGCTATAATGCCTCTAGTCTGAGCAGCTGCTTATCATGCTAGTTGCTCCTCGGACATATATCATCTGCCTTACCTTGGGGAGGTGGGGGCAGGTTCTGCCTGCTCGTCCTTCAGCCTGGCAGTCATTAGATGGGATTAAACATTAGTAGATAAATACATTTGTCTTGGTAATATGGAACTTGGAGAAGATATCCAGGGGAGAACTGGCAGTCAGGGAAGCGTTGCTTAACTCTTCCCCTGCCTGCTGATTCTCCCATGTGATTACTCTGGCTTTTTGCTGTTTTGTTTTTCCCTTACTAGCAGACAGGCCATGGATGGGGAACCCTTTTCAGTCCAAGAGTTGAATTCCAATCTGGGAAAGGGGGTGGGTGGGGAGTTCATCTGTGGATAGGACAAAAGCAAAGTGGGCATGGCTGAAGGCAGAGAGGGAAGGGCCAAAATGTGATTCTTACCAATTTCAAGCCAACTCAGAAGTAAGCAGGACAAGCATGTCTACTCAGAAGTAAGCAGGACTGAATCAGAAACACTTTCAAATGGCATCCCAAATGCCAAGCAACTGGATGTCTACTCAGAAGGAAGCATGAAGAGTACGTCTACTTATAAGTAAGCAGGACAGGCCTCTATTCAGAGGGAAACAGAAATGAACCGTTCAGAAACTTCCTCCCAAAGCCCGCTTTTATATCTGAGTGGCAGCTGATCAGAGATGATAGTTCCCCACTGAGCAAGGGAGCCTTTTTCAGTGACCAGTCAAAAGAACCCCTGCAAAAACACTGGGGAAAATGGGTGAGGGGAGATAAAAGGTAAGAGGGGGTGGGATTTTAAAAAGTGGCATGTCCACTGGCAATGGCTTTATTGGCTGGGTTAGAGAACAATGCAGGCTGGATTAGGCCCAAGGGCCAGAGGTTCCCTGTCTCTGCTCTAGGTGAGACTAGAAATAAATCTGGCTGGGGGAAAATAGCTGAGACACCAGACATTACAGGGGAGAATCAACAGCTGTGGGAATATTTAAGTATACCACCTTCCACTTCTTGATTCTTTCCTACATATGTAATATGTATTACCTTGGCTAATACAAGTCTGGAAACATTTAACGTCGTTGCTGACATTGATATTGGCATTAAAAGTACAAGTAAAATTAACAGACTTGCCCTTGCCAACCTGGCACCCCCCAGATTTGTTGGACTACAACTCCCCACTATGCTGGCTGGGGAATGCTGGGAGTTGTAGTTCAGTAAATTTTGAGGTCACCAGGTTGGGGAAGGCTGTGATGCACACTTTAGCCGTGGTGAATGTAAGTGGCTTAATAGTCACAACATCTCTGGGGGAATCCTGAAAAGTGTAGTTCCATCTGGGCTGGCTCCAGTTCTGAGGAAAGCCTAGGCAAAGGGCCTTCTGGTGGGCGCCCTCCTCTGTTGGTGGGCCCTCTTTGAAGGGTGGTGGCGGCGGCAGCAGAAATGCTCCACTGTGATGATCAACCAGCTGGGTTTAGGTGAGCTGCAGTAGGGCATCGTAGGAAATTAAAATTGCAGCCACCCAGTGCCTATTCATTAGGGCCGACTCTGTGGGAGAGACTCCTCGGCTGGCTGCAGTTCAAAGAAAGCGGAGGGTCCCTGAATAACCATGTAGCTAGAAATAATTTTAGATAGATGTAGCTCACTCAAATCTCAAACCTCTGCCTAGGCTCAAACTGTATATTATCCCTTGGTGCATTCTGGCTGAGCTTTTGGATCTGGGTCCCTTGTCCTGAGCAGCTAGATCATCACTTCCACGTGGATGAAAAAGATGTTCTGAAAGATGTCCCTATGGATGTACGGACTGTGTAAAATCTTCTCCGTCTGTGTTTTGCAGATTGTCAGGTGCCTTTTGTTCCATTGTCCGCCCACAGAAGGATGCGAATATATATTTTTTCGTCATGTGGAAAAATACGCAAATAATTACATTAAGTATTTACGTAATTATTTACATAATTTACCTTAGCATGTAACATTTAGTGCATTGTCCCCTATTCCATTCAGTGTTTCCTCAGTAGAAACGTACATCTTTTCCTACGAATTTATATGCGTAAATTTTGGGAAAGTAAAAAAAAAAAATCCTTCGAAAGTCCATGGACTTCTTGCGGCCTGAGGGGGTCACTCTGCAGCACATTCCACAGGTCGGATTCTCGGAAATCTGAGCTCATTTTAGTCCATCTCGAATTTCTCCAGCATCCCTAGCATGTCCCCAGCGGATGCTGGTGGCTGCAAAGTCAGTGGGGTGGTGAATCCGCTTCGAATTTCAGTCAGAACCAGTCAGGACTCTAAAGGAGCTATCCAAGGTGCTTCGCACATATTCAAAGCATTACTTCACATTTCCAGTCCTGACGCATGGCAGTGAAGATAGTTTCTAATGCAAAGCTCTGGTAGTCCATGATGAAAATGAAACCCTTATTTTTGTCCACGTAGCTGAAATAATTAGTTTTCTCACTTTTAGGGAAAATATAGCTTGTCTTTGAGATAGTGAATCTCTCAAAGACAAGCTATGAGAGTTCCTTGATGTTTTAAAAGCATTTGTGTTTGTTGAGGTTTTGGGGGTAGTGGTGATGATTGTGTATGTATGTGTGACCTCCTCCCAAATGCATGGATTTATGCCATGGGATATGGCATGGTTTTTAAATATGAGGAGTTGGGGTATAACTTTTGTCTGAAAGTCATGATTGTCTCCTCTCACCCCAATGCCATTCCCTTCGTCCATGGAATTGTACAAAATAGGCCATGTTTCTCGGGGAGGAGAGCAGTGCTGTCTGCACATGTTTAAAGGTACTCTTTCTTTAAAAGTGTTGTACCAATCCTGGGGTCAGGAAGGGTGCAGTCCCAGCAGTTCAAAAAGATACTAGCCACTCCTTGTTCTCATGCTTAGCATTTCTGAAAAGTATGCTCACTTATCTGAGACTTGGCATTTTAAACAAATCTCCCAAAAAAAACAAATAAGAAAAACACATAGTAGAAACACTGACACCAGCGAGGAAGATTAGATTGCAAACACACACACATACACACACATGGCTTTATGAACAAATGAATAAAGGCCACATATAGCTCAGTCACTGCCTTAAAGAAAAGCAACATATTTTTCTCCTGTGTTTTCCATCTCAAATTGTGTGACAGTATCACAGTCTTCTAGGTCCTTGATGTAGTGGCCCGCAGGAGAGGAGAGACAGGTTTGCTGTATAAGTCTTAGGATCAGAAATGACATTTTAAACCCTTTTGGACACTGAAAGAGTTTATTCTGCTCATGTATTTATTTGCATTTGGAAGCTCTCCAATACCATCTATAATATCAAAATCATGTTGAAAAGTACCTCCCTACTCATGAGTAACATGTTTTTCTGTTGTTGGTCAATAGCGGAAAGGGCTTTCAAGACTCTCCATTTTATTTATTTATATTTATTTAAATTACTTATATACTGCTTGATATTATAAGATCTCTAAGTAGTTTCTATTTTGTAAGTTACAGTAATGTCATGAGCAGGGCTTCAGGCCAAACTGGACATGATGTTAACTGCAGGAATGAAGTTGACATCATGTTTTAAACAATGTAAATAGCAGCTGGGGAAAATTGCCCCCGTGCTGTACCATGGAGGTGGTGGTTTACCCCCCCCCCAATAATACTTCCCATGGCTGCTGCTTGCCTCCCCCTCCCCCACTACCTGTAGCTGCTGTTTACATATTTATATTGCAAAAACGTGCACGTTGCATTCACGCCTTTAGCATCATGCTGAGTTTAGTTCGCATCAAAGGGGACAGAGCCATGTCACCTCGTTGGTCAAGCTGGCTGGAGATGATGGGAGTCATATATATATATATACACACACACACACACACACACACATACCACCCAATAGCTAAAGCTCTCTGGGCAGTTCAGAAAAATTCATGACATAAAATACAGCATAAACATTTAAATATACAAAGTTTAAGAACAATCTAAACAGCTAAAAAAAGAGGGCACCAGATTGGGGGTGTCTGCCATACATAATACTTCTTCATTTTATTGCTTTTTGCATATGATGTAAAGGTGAGGTTTAATCATTCCATGCTCATAAGAGGAGTGCGGAGCGACTGAAAAGGGGCGAGGCTGGGGGGCGTTCCGGGGTGGGGAGAGCAGAGTTGTGCGTACGACACATCCTATGTGTATGGCAGCTTCCTCTCCTGGTCGGCCCCCTCGCTGCTAGACAGCTGAAAACGGCTGTCTAGCGAAAAAAAGCAAGGCAGGAGAGGCGTGGAGGGAATGATCCCCCCTGTGTCTCTCTTGCCTTGCTTTGGATAGACAGTTGCCTCTGAGGTCGGAGGCAGCCACCTATCTACTTATGATTGCGCCCTTAATATAGTTTTGCAAAGTTGCTACTAAGCAATAAGGCCAATTCATTAATATTCACTTAGGCTGGGGCATGCTGGGAGTTGTAGGCCTTCTTTCTGTCTAAACATGCATAGGATTGCACCGTTATATAGTGAATTTTCTAGCACCGCTAAACTCTACAAACAGCGGTTGAGTGTCCCTTATTACTATCTTCACAAAGGATTATCTTCCAAGAGAGTGGAATTTCTAATCCACGCCATCTTTGCGTAGTTTAATCCTTTGATATTTTTGGTGTCAGTGTATCCAAGACTCAAAAGCCAGGAATAATGCTTTCTCGGAAGAGCAACTATAGCAGGTATTTCTTGGGAAAGCAAGTATAGTTCCCCTCCCCCACCATTTTTTTTCTTAAACATTTTATAGAATTGTTCCAAATGTACATGATGTGAGAATAATACAAACCAAAACACTCCCAGTGCAAGCAATCAAACAATGATGCACTGAATCAGTAATTGACTTTTTATACAAAATTTATAATATTAAATGGTACACTTCACTCAACAAGTTTCACAACTTAACACCATTACTGATACTGTTGTTTTTGAAAATCTATTGACTGTTTATATGACTATTTCAAATAATTACTGAGTTGGAGTGTACCATTTAATATTATAAATTTTGTATAAAAAGCCAATTACTGGTCCAGGGCATCGTTGTTTGGTTGCTTGCACTGGGAGTGTTTTGGTTTGTATTAGTTTATTGGGAACCTTGGCTTTGTTGTCATGATATGAGAATGACAAAAAGAGAACTTACGAACAAACATGGCAAGATTGAGTCTCCAATGTATTAAAGGAGGAGTGGAAATAAATGGTACAAGTGGATCCTGCAACAAAAGGCTGATAGAGTTGGTCAGCTATGCCCTCTTCAGGGTACTCCATTCCATTTTCCTCGTCATTTGACTTTCCATTCCCCACCCAACAGCCAGTTAACATTTTATGGCCAATGAGCACACTCAGTGCTTATTGGGCTATTTTGGAGCTTTCCTGGGGGGTGGGGGGTGTCCATAAAGATTTTTAAAACTTCTACAAACCTTGATGTTCCCCCAAGCCTCTGGGTTGTCTCAGCTACATAAGGAAAGGCACTCACACCTGAACACTGGAAATAGAAGGAACAGGGGCAACAAAGTATTGCAGTGTGGAGTGCTCCTGTTCAGTCAGTCAGCCATGCCTTCTTCCAGGACATTCCCTTTCCCGCTCATTTTCAGTCTCTCTCTCCCCCTGCCCCCCAAAGTAGGCAGCATTCTGTGCCCACTGAGCATATTGTCCTCATTGGACTATTTGTGGGGAGGCAGGGTTGCCCCCTTATATTTTCTCTACAGATTTTTTTTGTCCTTCTGCAAACCTGATACCTCCTTCTTGTCCATGTGTGGTGCCAGTTTGGCTATACTAGAATAGGCACTTGGGGAATTTTGTTACTAGTAGAGTTATGATACAGGGCTGGTTGCAGTTCTGAGCTATAAGTTTTGGCACTAGTGCAATATGCTTCAGCAGCATTGCCGCCTCTCCCAGAGAGAAGGAGAGATCATTGCTCATTTGCATGTCTTAAAATGTGCATGTCTTAAAACTGCATGCGAGTGAAGGAAACTGGCGACAGCCTGTGAGTGGAGCATGAAGCAGCAAATGTCAGTGTGAAGATGTTAGAGGGCTTGGTTAAGCTTGTTACAACGTTCCAAGCCAGTGTGGTGTAGAGGTGAAAGTGTTAGATCAGGACTGAAGAGGTAAAGGTAAAGGTGTCCCCAACCAGTCGTGTCCGACTCTAGGGGGTGTTGCTCATCTCCATGTCTAAGCCGAAGAGCCAGCGCTGTCCGAAGACACTTCCGTGGTCATGTGGCCAGCATGACTGAACACCGAGGTGCACGGAACGCTGTTACCTTTCCCGCCGAGGCGGTACCTATTTATCTACTTGCAATTTCTTGCTTTCGAACTGCTAGGTTGGCAGGAGCTGGGACTGAAGACGGGAGTTCACTCCGTCATGCGGCACTCGGGGCTCGAACTGCTGTCCTGCCGACCTTCCGGTCTGCAGTTCAGCATCTTAGCCACTAAGCCACCGCGGCCCAGGTTCAAATCTGCACTCGGCAATGAAGCCCACTGGGCGATGCTGGGCAAATCACTATCTCTCGGCCTGACCTACCTCAAAGGGTTGTTGTTAGAATAAAACAGGGAAGAACAACCTTGTATGCCTGGGCTCCTTGGAGGAAGGGTGGGATATAAATGTAATTAGTAATATTATTATTAGTAGTAATAGTAATAATAATAATAATATTAATAAATAAATAAATAAATAAATAATTTTGAGGAAGGTATAAACGAGTAGTAGGGCCAACAGATATTGCAGGCTTCCATGTGCAAGAGAGAGGCACAGGAATGAGTTGGATGTTTATGCCGAGTGCCAGTATTTTAATGTCATGCTTTCCATGTTTGGCTTTGTGCATGGACGTCTGATTTAGATTCTTTACAAGTTGTTGCAGTGGCTTCCACACCCTCCTCCTGGAGCACTGGGGCATGTTATTCTTCTGGGACCACCACCAGTGCCCATCTTTACCAGGCCCATAGCTCAGTTTTCCTTTTCTGTCTTCATCTTTTCTCAAGTGTCCCGGGTTATTATTTCTGCACTGCAACCCCGAATAATTTTCTCTCCACGTTCAGCTTTTCTGCCATGGGACTCTGCAAGTTAGTGCTATAAGCCCTGCTCAGTTGGAGCTGGTCTCATGTGGTTTTCCCTTGGGCCTCCTTCCACTATCCTACTATGATTAATGATCTCCCTTTTGACTAGTTTTTACATGCATTGCCATTGCAGCTCCTGGTCTGTAGCAACCACATTTTACATCTGGAATCCACATGGAGATTTCTTTGTCTCATGCTCAGAGCTTTCCATGGGTGTGTTTCCATGCTATCATCTTCACTTTGTTTGCAACTTTGTTGTGATGTTTCCCCAATCGCATCTTCTCCTTTTCCTGTTTCCACAGCCCTAAAAGACCCAGCTTATCATCGCTGTAGCCTGGGGCTCTGTGCTATTTCCACTGAGCTCTAATGAAATTATTTTCTTGATGGCTGGGTGGAGCCTGAATGGAGCCTGGGTTGGGTCTGATTATCTCATCCGTGTTCCCGCCTCCTCGGCTGTGTTTCCAGGACAATGGAAGGAGAAGCTAATGGAGGCGCACCGGATTTTTAAAAAGGAATCTGCTTTCCTGTGAAGAGAGGCTTCCCCCCTCTCCCCCCCTTCTCCTTTCCCCTGAAAGTCCAGATGCACCTGCATTTCAGGTGCAAGCCCCATTGAGCACAATGGGAGTTACTTCTGACAAGACAGTAATGGGTTTGTTGTGGGAAAAGAGCAGTAAACACAAAGACAGAAACCAGCCTCCATTGTAACCCACAGGATATCTATAACGAAGCTGTGAGATCCCGCTTGATCGCTTAATCGCACTAAAGGAATTAGACTTAAAAGTGTGCCATTTCAATTGAGGGGGAATCTCTGTAAGTTCTGATGTGGGCATTCAAAGGCAAGCATCATAGAATCATAGAATCATAGAATAGTAGGGTTGGAAGGGGCCTACAAGGCCATCGAGTCCAACCCCCTGCTCAATGCAGGAATCCAAGCCAGAGCATCCCTGACAAATGGCTGTCCAGCCTCGTCTTGAAGGCCTCCAGTGTGGGAGAGCCCACCACCTCCCCAGGTAATCGGTTCCATTGTTGTATTGCTCTTACAGTCAGGAAGTTTTTCCTGATGTTCAGCCGGAATCTGGCTTCCTGTAACTTGAGCCCATTATTCCGTGTCCTGCACTCTGGGATGATCAAGAAGAGATCCTGGCCTTCTTCTCTGTGACAACCTTTCAAGTACTTGAAGAGTGCTATCATATCTCCCCTCAGTCTTCTCTTCTCAAGGCTAAACATGCCCAGTTCTTTGAGTCTCTCTTCATAGGGCTTTGTTTCCAGTCCCCTGATCATCTTGGTTGCCCTCCTCTGAACCCTCTCCAGTTTGTCTGCATCCTTCTTAAAGTGTGGTGCCCAGAACTGGACACAGTACTCCAGATGAGGCCTAACCAGTGCTGAGTAGAGGGGAACTAGTACTTCCCGGGATTTGGAAGCGATGCTTCTATGAATGCAGCCCAAAATAGCATTTGCCTTTTTTGCAGCCACATCACATTGTTGGCTCATATTCAGCTTGTGATCGACAACAATTCCAAGATCCTTCTCGCTTGTAGTGTGGTTGAGCCACGTATCCCCCATCTTGTAACTGTGCATTTGGTTTCTTTTTCCTGGGTGCAGAACTTGGCATTTGTCCCTATTAAATGTCATTCTGTTGTTTTCTGCCCAGCGCTCCAGTCTATCAAGATCACTTTGAATATTATTTCTGTCTTCCAAAGTATTAGCTATCCCTCCCAATTTTGTGTCATCTGCAAATTTGATCAGCATTCCCTGCACCTCCTCCTCCAAGTCATTAATAAAAATGTTGAAGAGCACTGGACCCAGGACTGAGCCCTGCGGTACCCCACTCGTTATCTCTCCCTCATCCACCGCAATGGGAGTTACTTCTGAGGAGACACTAATGGGTTTGTTGTGGGAAAGAGACTGAAACCATCCCCCATTTTAATGCACAATATCTCTATATGGAAGCTGTGAAGGAGTTACGTCCTAAGGCAATGGACCATAGCCTCGAAATCGCGCTTAATCACAATTAAAGGAATTGAGGGCTTTGATATGTGCTGTGTCAATTGAGGGGCTTCTCTGTTATTTCTGTGGTCATTGAGAGGGCAAGCCTCATTCAGCACAATGGGAGAAAACACCCCTTGACTGGAGTCATGGGCTGTGTTCTAGTGCTTATTTTAAATGATATTTTAATAGTTGGTCCCTCTGCATCCTGCTCCAAAACGGCGATGACACTTCTGGAAAACAGGGTGGGAAAGAGTTGGGTCACTGAGGTCAGAGCGACAATCTCACAAAGGCCAGGCTGCATGCTTCATGGGTAGGACTATGATAGCGAACCCAGTGCGGTTGTGGAAACAGGTCAGTAATGGAGCTGAGGTAAGCTGGAAAAGTCAGACTATAACCAGTCTCAGAAGAAGTGGTTTTGCTGTATTAAAATGTGGGGCTGGTGCTGAACATCATGGCACGACATCATGGAAACACAGAGACCTCACCACGCAGCCAGGTTGGAGTAAATTGCTGGTAGAAACACAGCCCATATTTAAAGAAAAAGGTGCTGATACAATAAGAACATGAAAACACCTTCAGGTCTCTTCTTAAGACCATCTCCTGAGAACTTCTGCAGTTCTGGGGAATGGATGTGATGGCTGTAGATACTCCTCTGTGCATATTCATGATGATCAGTCTAAATGCAGTCCTATACATGTCAACTCAAGAGTAAGAGCTTTTTTTACAGGAGGGTGTTAATCGCTATATCTACTTTCATTTTTGTCACAG
Organism: Heloderma suspectum; assembly: GCF_057233095.1. NCBI lineage: Eukaryota > Metazoa > Chordata > Lepidosauria > Squamata > Helodermatidae > Heloderma > Heloderma suspectum. The sequence goes on from NC_139458.1 coordinate 392,937,796, forward strand.
AATTGAGATCTAAGCTCTACACAAAGAGTTTTCCTTCCCTGCTTTGCCGCTGAATAACCTCCAGGTGGCACTGTGCTATAGCAGAATAGCACAAATACACAAGTAGGAAAATATCTTTTCATTCACTTTCGAAAATAATACCCCATTTTCCCCACTCTAATCCCACCCGGGAAAGTGCTCTTAAAAACAGAAGTGAAACTAGAGGAGCACATCGTCGCCTAAAGAACCCGTAAACAACCATGAGTTTACGAGTGCACAATAAATGCATCATGTAGGAAAGCTCTAAGTCTCTTAGAGTTCAATGGGGCTTATTCTCAGGAAGCTGGATACAGGACTGCAGCCTTGGCCATGTTTTATCTGTTTAAAGTTCATGTCATAGTTCCCAGAAATGACTTTCACATCCAGCAGCACATGGGTGGCCAACACTGGCCAACCTCTGGCATTTGAGTATTGAATTATGAAGGCTTGTGGGCCCAGCTATCACAGAGAGGCAGGCTGCCTCCCTCTCCAGCACTGCACAGCCACTCCAAGGCACATGGTTGAATATTTATTTATTATATTTATATCCCCACCATTGCTCCAAGGAGCTCAAGGTGGCATACATGGCTGCTCCTTCCCATTTTATCCTCACAACAACCCTGTGAGGTAGGTCAGGCTGAGAAATTATGACTGGCCCAAGGTCACCCAGTGAGCTTCATTGGTGAGTAGGGATTTGAATTTCAGTCCCCATCCCTATCCTAATCTGACACTCTAACCACAAGGGTAAGCAGCCTGATGCCCTCCAGATGTTTTGGACTACAAATGCCATAATCTCTGATTATTTCCCATGCTGGCTGGGGCTTATGGGAGTTGTAGTCCAAAACTTTTGAAGGGCACTGGGTTTGTCTAACTATGATACTGCATTGGTTCTAATTTACTGGAGTCCATATTAAAATTACATTCCTTTGGGCAACTAGACAAGATGCGGGATATTTATTTATTCATTAATTCACTCATTTATTCATGAATTTATTAAAAGATTGTTATGCCACTCATTTTTAAAAAATCAGGGTGGCTTTACAAGCACATAAAAATAAAATGTAATCAATAAAAAGTGATCAGCAATATAAAAAACTAACAGCAGTAAAAACAGCAGATATAAAAGCAGCAGAAAACTAATTCAAATGAAGGATTAAAAACTAATTAAAAAGCCTGGGAGAATAACAAAGATTCTGCTTGGTGATGGAAAGTAGCAAAGCAGATGCGTGGTGAACCTCTGGGAAGAACACTCTACAACTGGGGTACGCCCACTCCAGATGATGGGGGCCTCCCAAGATTATCTTAACATACAGTCAGGTTGATGTGGAGGCAAATGATCCTTCAGGTATCTGAGGCCTAAGCTCTCCAGTGATTAGGATCCTCCACAATTTTTTAAAGTTAAAAAAAGTCCAAGAAGGGGTGTGTGTGTGTGTGTGGGGGGGGGGGGATTGGATTGGAGCCCAACTTAAGGAAGTGATTACATGCAGTGGAGGTTGGTGGCTCCGATGTCAGTGGGGTGGTCCGCTCTGGGTTTCAGTCAGAACTCTAGAAGAGCTATCCAAGGTGGTGAACCCATTTTGGGGACTGCGTTCAGCACCGTGGATACCTCCTTTACAGTTCTGACTGGTTTTGACTAAAACCCAGAGTGGATTCACAGCCCCACTGATTAGATAAGAAAAAATGGAGTGGGGGAAAAAGGTTAACCCCAACAGTTGCTTTTAACTTTCAAAAACAGCATCAACCACCAGGAGATCTGATCACAGACCTGCCATGTCACTGTAACTTGGTCATGCTACAGTATGATGGACTGTTAGGAACTGGTTTCTCTCTCTCTCTGCGTGTGTGTGTGCGCGTATAGCTGTTACATGGAGCAGTGCGGCCTGCTAACACACATTTTACATTACGTATGTGCTTTGTTCCTTGCTGCTGATAATTAGCCCTGTCTGTGAAGTCACTGTCCACCATGGAGGAGCACTCTGGTTTCAATGCAACAGTATAGCCGGGTGGTATCAAGGATTTTGTGCACTGGTACAAGGTTATTGGTGCCCTTCGGGTGGGGAAATGGTGCCTTTTATATCTTTCATGCACTGTGGTTCCTTTTTTTCAGGGTGGCTTGATCATCTTGTGCTTGGGGATCCCACTTTTCTTCATGAGCACAGGTCACAGGACTGCGTGGCACCCCTTTCTATCTCATGATTTTGTTTAGTGGTATACCTGTTGCCATTTCTTCCATTGTAGATGTGTTGACCTGCAGACCAAATCTGTCCTTCCAGGGTTCCCCAGAGGCCCCACCCCTGGCCCCACCCCCTTTCCCCTACTCATGATTGTTTGACTTCCCTCCTTTTCTGCTGCTTTTTCCCCATTCTAAAATATTGAAAGCTTCTCCTAAGGCTTAGCTAGTGGCAGTAAGATGTTTACACGAAAATATGCTGGTATTTTTGGTGTTTGGGCCATACCCCCTTTTGCCTTCGGCCCCTAGACTGAAAGAAGTTTGATACCCCTTTTCTATTGTCTCTTTCCTCCACCCTCTTCCCATGCTCTGTGGCATGATTTATCACTCCTGATCAAGGATACCGCTCTGCAAGGTGAAGTCAATATTCTGGTGTTGCGATGGAAGCTGCTGTGAACTGGAAGAGATTGGGGCAGATGTGAGGGGTGAGAAGGAAGAGTTGTAATGTTGTCCTTTAGTGTCTTCTGTTTTGCTTGTTTGCCTGATGCTTGCTGTACATCATCAGGGTTGCATATATTTGTGTGTGTTTGTTTTCACTGACATTTGTCCTTACGGAGCCTTTCTACACAAGGCATTTATTGTGTGCTCGTGATTCCTCCCTCACAGTAGTTTGCAGGTGCTTTACATGACGTCAACATCTTCCAGGGCCTCTCCTGTGCTTTGCAAGCCTGTGAACACTGTGGTTGGTTTTTTCCTAACGAGGAAAGTCTGGAATTTGTGTTAATGGCAGCATGAAACCCTGTGTATTTGTGCAATCCCTCTATACCACAGCACCACCTAGTGGTTGTGTAATGGACCATATAGATAGGCAGTGAAAGAAAACCTCCAGAAAAAAAAGCACATGTAAAGGAGTTGAGCTTAATCCCACAAGCAGAATCTGGAAGCAGAAGCTTTGGTAAAGTGGCAGGTTAAAAGGCTCCACAGGCACAGTGTGTGTGGCCATTGTTTCTTATGGACCTGTCTGCACTGCTTGGTTATGAGTTAAGACTCATGTTGGGTGTACAGTGTTGCACTGCCACAAGGTCAGTGAGTGTGTGTGAAATGTGCAGGGTCTGTGTGTTAGGAAATCCTGGTCTTTGGAAAATAGGATGATAGCCACTTTCCCATCATCCTTCCTCTGCCCTACAGCTTCATGCAGTGTAATCCTATGCGTGTTTACTCAGAAGTAAGCTCTGTTGTATTCAGTGGGGCTTACTCCCAAGCAACTGTGTATAGGGTTGCATCTCCTTGTAAGCCCTGCAAGGCTTTGCTTGGGCACAGCAGCACAACTTAAGTTTCTTGCACAGGGACAACCTAGAAACCCTGAATCTTTGCCAGTACAGGAGAATCTATGTATAACCTTATTTATTTTGAGCTTTCCTTGACAAGAGATAGCATTGCTCCCTTTATAGGAAAGTTATAATTGCATAAACAGAACAGCTAACCCCTGCTGAAAGCCAGCGGATGTTGAACATTTGTGAGGTTTTGTGCCTCAAAAAAAATCTCTTTCCAAACTTGTTATTGCAGTGAAATTAAATATTTAAAGTCTGGGGTGGCAAGCGTGTGGGAAGAGAAGCCTTCTCAAAACTCATGCATGATGTATATAGGAGGGGATTCCTTCTTTCTTCAAATGTATTTCAGATCCTGGCAATCTGCTAAGTAAAATTGCTTCCCCCCACCCTACCCCATGTTGGTGAATATTTTTAACTTCTCTTGGGAAAAAAATCAACTCCCCCAGGATGCCAGTGGAAAAGCTTTCCTAGAAATAGGCTTGGTCTTCAGTCATCCTGGATGCTTGCAGAAACCTGTAAAGTTAGAAACCAAGATTTCCTTCCTATCTTCACTCCTCAGTACTGGACAGAAGGCCGACTACTGGGCAGTGTGAAGGACTAGCTACAGGTAGCTATAGTCCCGGTACAGTGCCATCTTAACTGTGTTTCATTCCTGGAGAAGAAGGCTATTTAATGGCTATTAGACCTGATGGCTGCATGCCACGTCCAATATCAGAGGCACTATGCCTATGTACACCAGTTGCTGGGGAACATGGGTGGGAGGGTGCTGTTGCACTCATGTCCTGCTTGTGGGTTTCCTACAGGCAGCTGGTTGGCCCCTGTGTAAAGAGAATGCTAGCCTAGATGGACACTTGGTCTGATCCAGCATGGCTCTTCTTTTGTTCTTATGTTCCTACGGCTTCACTGAGTGTTTTAGGAAAGCTTGTGATCAGAATCCTTTAGGAATGCAAAAGGGAGTGGAGAAAGTCTATCTCTGAAACCTTTCCCAACCTTGGGTCCCTAGATGCTGTTGGACTCCTGGAGCTGCCAAACAACAGTGAACTGAAGGCAATATACAGCAACATTACTATTCTGGAGTTCTGCAAGCTACTTGTACACGATGAAGGATTTCCAGCACTCTGGTGACACACTTTTAGAATAGCATCGCTGTTAACAACCTACTGCTGTGAGCAGTTCTCCGCAAAGTTAACACTTGTTAAGAGTGTTGACCTTCATGCGAGGTTCATAGATGAGAGCTTGGAAAGAGAATTGTGAGTGGTGGTGTCAAGCATACAGGCTAACTCTTTCCGCCATGACCTTGCTCTCATGTTGGAGCCGATGCTCTTACAGGCCCCTTCCAACCCTACTATTCTATTATTCTATGATGTACGATATAACCATGTGTGAATGTGTTACCTGCGTAGCTCCTCAGTCCTGGTGCTCAAGGCCAGGCTCAGCCTTCATTTTAATTGGGAAAGTGGTAACAGCAGGACTTGGTGGGAAGATCCTGCCTCTTCCTGGGGTGAGGGTGGAGAGCCCAGGGACTGAGTTGATGATTGGCTGGGGGAAATCTGCCTTGGGCTGCCAGGGCTAAGCCTTAAAAGGGGCTGGAGCAAAGGCATGGTTGTCTCCCCTCCTTACAGTGGTCTTTGGACCTGCTTGGATTGCTGTGCTCTATCCCGGGAGGCCCTTACTTCAGTAATGTATAAGGATAGGGTAGCCAGCTTTTGTTATTTTGCTTGGGTGTGCTGTTAAAAGGCTCTCTGTCCTCAAGGGTTTTCCTTTCAGTTATTCTAGACTTGTAATCCTCTGTGCAATCTACTACCTCCCACTTTCCCTTTCTCTTTACCCTAGTGTCAGGGTGGAAACTGAGCCCATAGAGCCCCAGAGCAGTTCTGATTCTGAGGAAGAGCAACAAGCCGTGGGAGAGGAGCTCGCTCATCGCTCACAGGAACAGCGGCAGGCAGAGATTCCTCCTGCCTGCATTCCTGAGAGAGATAGTGACCCTGGCAGCGAGACAGCAGGGGAGGGGGCCTTGCTGGACGCTCGGCACAGATGCAGGGAGCGGCGCCAGATGGAGGGCACCAAGAGGAGGCTCTCTGCTCGCTTGGCGCTAAAACAACGGTTGCGTCCTGAGGACCCAAGGGTAAGAGGGAGGACTTCTCCATAGCCCATAAGTTCAAAGTCTTCCTGCCCTCCTCCTTCAAATGGGGACCAACTGCCTTACCTGGAGCTTAGGCTACTCTGCTAACTACCCCAGTGCAGTTCCTTGCTTAGTCGTTGGTGATTAGCATCTGAAGGAGTCATTAAGTTGTAAAAGGAATAAAGCCTTGGAAAGAATCTTCTTCATCTGTGTCTTGAGTTGGCTATTGGAGGGGACTGTAAGAGGCAGCTAGGGTGCTCCTGACACCTAGGGATGTTGGCAAAATCCTCCATGGACCCCAGTGAGGCTGGATTCTATTGAATCCAGCCCCCCGAAGTCTGTGGAGGATCAGCTCTCCTACCTTCTCCTGCAGGGCGAAGTCCTCGCTGGCGGATCCTCCCTGCCGCCGGCTCCGAAGCCCCAGCGATACGGCCGTCATCGCCGTAATCTGCTGGCTGTGCAGATTGACTGAGGATGCAAATGGCGTCCGGGATGCCATTTGTGGCCGTAAAGGCCTTAGTTTAACGTAAATGCAGCTGTAAATGTCTGCATTTGCCTAAAACTAAGGTCTTTACAGCCACAAATGGTGTCCTGGACGCCATTTGTGTCCGTGGTTTTCATTAATGTGATAGGCTACACAAATATTTGCACAGGGACGTCCCTGCGTTTCTGCTTTTACATGATAGGCTACGCAAATATTTGCGTAGCCTATCACGTTAATGAAAACCACAGACGCAAATGGTGTCCAGGACGCTATTTGCAGCTGTAAAGGCCTTAGTTTAAGGCAAATGCAGCAATTTATGGCTGCATTTACCTTAAACTAAGGCCTCTACGGCCGCAAATGGCATCCTGGGCGCCCTTTGAGTCCGGTGACTCACCCTACCTACCCCAGCGATATGGCCATGGCAGCCATATCGCTGGGGCTTCAGAGCCGGCTGGCGGCTCTGCGGAATCGCCATGGAGCAGAGCCAGCCAAAGAGGATTCCGGGGAGGAGGAACGGATTGCCTCCCCCTCTGCGGACACCCCCCCCCCCCGGAATGGCAGGTAAGCGTTCTGGCCATCCCTATTCTACCCTTCCCTTTTAAATGAACATCTACTCACTCCAAGTTAGTGTGCTTTCTCCTGCGTAACCTCAGTGCTAATTTCATTGCCTTTTGGCCAGGGTGGGTGGCTACTAGGTGCTTTGGGGGAATTTAAGGCCAGAAGTGGCCTGTCCTACCTTGCAAGTAAGTTGGAACTAGTTCTAGTTTCTCTTCACAGGTGGTATCCTCAATACAACCAAATATCACGAAACTGGCCAAAGAAAAGAGACCACAACCATTACACTAGAGGCCATGGGACAACTGGAGGAGAGGGGCGGCTGGACGGGGAGGTGGAAACCACATCCTGCAGAAACTGCTTTCTATTATAAATTGGTCACAATTGGAGTTTGGACCCCACCCACTGTGCCCTTAGCCTACCAATGAAATTCAGCTCTCCGGGAGCTTTTTGAAAATGGAATTTGGCCCATGGACTGAAAAAGGTTCCCCATCCCTGGACTAAACTGTCCACCAGCCCCAGCCAGTTGTAGTCCTGTAACATCTGGGGACTCAAGGTAGGGAAAGAGGACTCACCACAACGATTCAAGGGAGGTGAATGCATTCATTCCTGACTTGACAATGTGACCCCATTTTGTGGTTATGGAATATGCAATCACTAATTGATAGTGTATGTAACATTCACATAACTTCTCTTCTTTAGATGAAATACCGATTTATAGCATGATGTAGTTTCTGTGCTCCCATCTGCACTCCTGACCAAAACCAAAGGTTGATCCATTTGTCTTCTATCAACATTTCTACTTACCCAATGCCCTGATATTTCTATATGCCCATCTCCCATGAGATCCCATAAATGAAATATCTCATCCTTCTTCCATTTGGCTGTACTTAAAGATGGTAAAGGATTGTTCATAGATGCTTTACAACAGTTCTTCTTTCTTCTTGGCCAGAGTCTTCTCTCAGATTGTTGTTTTACCAGGCCATTCTCCATTTTCCCACATAACAATGGAAGAAAAACAAATTTAGAATACTCACATATCACACCCTACCCCAGCTTTCATTCGGCACCATTTGTTTTTACTGGAGTGGCTTAAAAAACGGTTTATGGAGAGAAGGCTAGCCAGCATAGAGTGCTTGCCAGGAAACACGCACACACAGTTGCTATGAACTAAAGTCCCTGCAGAGGTGTGAAGCATCCTGGGGTGTCCATATCTTGAATGATTGCTGCTTCCCATCATCAACTCCCTATGAACTCAGGTTTTCTGAAGATCTCTCTAGGCCAGTGTATAGTCCCCTCCTTCCATTTCTATTGAGACAAATTGTTGGTTTTGGGGAGAAGAAGCTCCTCCTGGTAAAAGAATGTTAATTTGCTTTGCTGGGGATGCCTGCTGCATTTGCCCCTCTATACAACTTGGAAACAACTTCTAAAAATGCAAACGTGTGCATAAAATTGCAATGCCGTTTCCTTCAAAGAAAGTGCAGTGGTTCCCCATGTGTTGAGCACACCCAACTAGGGATATCAGAGAATTCCGCCACGGATCTCGGAATTCCCCCGAAATCCATGGTGGAACGGCCTGCCACCCCCTCCGCCGCCTGCAGATCCCCCCCCCCCGGGACAAGACTTACCTGGGGCGGATGTTCCGAACGGCGGCGGCTTCGGCGGCAGCAGCTGGTCTTCCAACCGGCTGCCACCGCCACCATTTGAAGTCTGGTCACTTCTGTTTTTGTTTTTGTTTTTACATAGATGTGATAGGCTACGTAAAGACTTACGTAGCCTATCACGTCTGGGTTTAAAAAAAAACAAAAATGCGTACGCAAATGGCGGTGGCTATGGCTGCCGCCATTTGCGTTCCTTATTTTTAGCCATCTTAGTCTACATAAATATTTACGTAGACTAAGATGGTGAAAATAAAGGGGAACGCAAATAGCGCCCGCTACGCTATTTGCGTTCCCCCTTATTTTCGCCATCTTAGTCTACGTAAATATTTATGTAAACTAAGATGGCCACAAATAAGGAAGGCAAATGGCGGCAGCCATAGCCGCCACCATTTGCGTACGCATTTTTTTTTTTAAAACCCAGACATGATAGGCTACGTAAGTCTTTATGTAGCCTATCACAGCTGAATACAGGGACGCAAACGGTGGCGGCTACGGCAGCCACCATTTGCGTCCCTGCTAGCCAGCGGCCGGATGTCCGGCTGCTGGCAGAGCCGGCCGGCAGCTCCGCAGAATCCCCGCTGAGCGGAGCCAGCCGTCGAGGATTCCTGGGGGGAGGGACGGAGCGCCTCCCCCCCCTTTGCGAAAGATTCCATGAAATGGTAAGTGACTTTCGTACATCCCTACACCCAACACTAGGAGAGCTGGCCCAAGAGATTTGTATATTTATTTACCGTAGTTATTCATTGAATGCCTTTCTCAATTGCCCCTCCTCTCAATGAGCGCTTGAGGTGATTTACAATAAAAGCCACAAAAAAGAATGAAATACAACTACTTCAAACTACCAAACAAAAATACATATATCACAATACGAACAGAGAACCTTCTAAAACCAAGGAACAGCATGAATTACAGAAAAGTTGTTGGAACAGGATAATTTTTAGCAACTGTCTGCAGACCGATAATGAGTCTGGGGAGTGAATTCCTCAACTAGGGTGCTGCTACACGGAAGGCCCCGTCTGAAGGCTCTGTAACATGTCCCACCTCCTAGACAGGTGACCAAGCTCACCTATCTAGGAGGTGGGACATGTTACAGGGTCTCAGATTGTAGGGTGACCATATGTCCTACCTCACAGAGGAAAGTCCTCTATTTTGGAGAGCTGGCAGAGGACAGTCCTCTATTTGAAGGTGTCCTCTATTTGATGGAGTGTCCAGTCCAAGTCTGCTTTAAAGTCAAAGCGCCATAAGGAGGGAGAGCAGCAGGGGCCCATCAATAGTGAGCACTGGGCGGCAGACTGAGCAGGCACACAGGTCACGTAATCAGTCTTCTCTACTAAGTATGGGATCTATTGTATTTCTGTTTAAATTATAGTTATCATTTCTAAATTTGCACCCATCTATAGAAATGTGCTTAGGCAAATGTTATGCAGATTGGTGCCCTCTTTTGTCCCCTTTTTGGGGTGATGACATTCCTCCCTACATGATGAACACAGGCACTGGGCAGATTCATAGTGGAGGAGGCTTGTAGCACAAAAAAGGAATAAAACAGTTTACTTTTTACATAAACTTCCCTTAGTCACCCCTAAAGAGAGATTCAGTAACTTCAGTATGCGGGAGATCCAAGGGTCATCCCTAGTTCAGTTGCAGGGAAATGGATGACATGGAAATGATGAAATTATAAGGATTTTCTACACAAGGCTTTTGTCGTGTGCTCATCATTCTCTACTCACAGTTTTTACGGGTTCTTTAGATGAAGTTGCGACCCTCCAGTTTCACTTTTGTGTCCAACAGGCACTTTGGGCAAGTTTTTTAGAGCAGGCAAAGTGCAATTTTCCTCTTGTGTATTTTGCGCTATTTTGAAATACCACAGTGCCATGTAGAGATTATGTAGCAGAAAAGCAGGAAAGGAAATGCTCCTGGTCTAGTGCTCGGATCTCAATTCCGTGACAAAACCAAAAGGAGATAACAACAGAGGAACAGCTGATTAACAGACTCATGTAGAAAAGCTCACAGGCACATGGGGCTTCATTTTATCACTGGGATGGGGAGAAGAAGTGTTGACAAGGGGTGGGGGGGGAGAAGAGAATCAATCAGCCAGGCAAGACTATTGTTACTTTGGATTACTCCAAATAACAGGTTCATACTGCATAGTGGCAGAGTAGCTTGGACAATTTACACTTGCCAATGGCCTAGATCAGCTTTTGCCAACCTGGTGCCCTCCGAATGCTTTGGACTTTATCTCCCATCAACGCCAGTCAGCCTGGCCAATGGTTGTAGCCCGAAAGATCTATAGGGGCATTAGGTTGGGGAAGACTGGCTTAGATAGATAGGATAAGAATTGGAGAGATCCAGTGGTGGCTGGTGGCTCTGATATCAGTGGGGCAGTGAATCGGCTCCGGATTGGAGTGGATTCACTGCCCCACTGACATCAGAGCCACCAGCCACCACTGGAGAGATCTCTCCTCGGTTCCTGGTAGATGGGATTCGCTACAGGAAAACACCCTGTGTATTTGGGGGATCATTGGCATGGGAAGTATGGAGTAGTAAGGTTCTTAAAGTGACAGGTGTTGTATAGTCAGCACACCCAGGTGGCAAGGTTTGCCAGCACAAAGCTGCACCAGCAGCCATCCTGACATTAGTGAATGGGGCAGAACAGACTTGAGATATCAGTAAAAAGCATTTTCATCTGCATTGACAAAACAGGGAGATCCGTAGGAATTACATGGTGAAATGTGGTGTTCATCTACAAATTGTACCAGGATGAAGTTGGTTCAATAGTAGTTGGAGCAGGAATGAAAGGTCTTCCGATCTGTACCTCTCAAACCATTCCCAGGGAGGACTGACGCCTTCATTTTGTCAAAACGAATGTGCTGATAAAGATGAAAACTAGCTGCTACATACGCATACATCACAGAAGACGGCTTCTACAGAAAAAACTAGGTCACTATTTTGAATAGGTGCTGATATTTAAGGCTTCTACTTAGACCATCCACCACTTTTATTAGACCAATTGAGTTTGCGTTGTCATGGCTGCACTAAAGTGAGTTACCTGTTAAACCACTGTCTGGGAGAGCTGGACTCCCGGAGTACAATTGTGACTTTGCTGATAGAAATAAAGCTGCTCTAGCATCCTTTGACCTCCTAAAAATCCATGATTATCTAATCTAAGCGATTAGCAAATGGGAGCAAACATCGGCCTAAGGGAAGCTAGAGAAACCATTTTGGAGTTAGGTGAGTCGTTCTGCATGAGAACAGCCACATCTTAACTCCTAAGCCTAACAACAGAGAGTGTAGAATTTCATTTCCCCAGGAGCAGGGTTAATTCAATACCCCATAAAGCTTGCTCTGTATTCTGTTCACTACTCAGAGAAGTATCATGAGGGTTAATTATTTTCCTCCTCTGACTCACAGTGATTTTTATGCCAGAGGATTCTGGCAGTGAGTATAATCCTGGTGGTACCCCCAGTAAGGAAAACATTGTTAGCAATACTCATGAAGTATTGCTAATGGACCCTGCTGCAGAAGCTAAGAGCTTTGGCTGTGGGATGAAAGGAGAGACAGGGGCCTGGAAACCTTATGACTGTTGAGCTGCCCTTAATAAATTCTCACCGCAAAGAGCTTTTTAGCAACAAATAGCAGACAACGCAATTTCCCTCATGAGGCTGAACTGTTTTGGTAAAAGGGAAAGCATGCATTATTGAAGCTACTGCTGGGAGCTGTTTGCTCCATCAGGAACCTGATTTAGACTGAGCTTAGGTCAAATCGAGAAGTTGTGTATTGCTGAATACCAGATGCTGGGAACAATCAGGTTGGCTTTTGCCACCATGCCCTGTGAGCTTTTCTGGCCAGGGCTGGCTAGTTTAGAATCTTCTTAATCTGCTTCATACCTAGTGGTGTAGCTGCTCTGGAGCTTGGGGCCAAAATCCAGGGCCTTGCAGCCCAAGGGCCCCACAAATGTCAACCCTGGGAGCAAGGCCGGCCTTAGAGGTGGGTGAGCTGGGCAATCTCCGGGGGCAGCAAGCTGACGGGGGGGGGGGGGCAAGCTGAGCTCACTGGCTGTTTTTTTAATGAACCATCTGCAGTGAGCTAGGGTGACAAAATGCAAGTGTCTGTAACCGTTTTTTTTTTCAAGGTTCTACAAGCTGTTTGGGTACTAACTACAGAAATGATCTTCAGTTAGCTTCAGTATGCTTCTTTTTCAATTTCCACTATGATGTCATTTTCACTAGGTGAAAACCAGTGGAATGCGGCTTTACTTTGAGGCAACATTACCAAGCACTTGGCTCTTCAAATACTGTGAATACTAGAAGCGCTATATAACTAATAATACAATTAAGCTGTAATTAAGAGGTCAGCTGGCACCTTTTTTATTTATAACTTTTCTTTATTATTTTTCAAGGTTAAAATAAGGGATATTCTAAAATCAAGAATGCTTGCCAAAAGACAGGAACTGCTACAAAATGAAAAATATTAAAAGTAAAAGCTGCGATAGTCCCGCTGCGTCGCGTAGCGTGCTGCCGCTACTCGGAGTGTGGCTTTTCGAACTTTGGCTTGTGCAAACTGCAGCACAGTGGCTGAGGGATCAAGGTTTTGAGCAATGTTGTTCTCAACGGACAGGATAGCAGGTGTTCCAACCAGAAGATCTGTGAGGTGGAGCCCCAGGAAGGAGAAAGAAGGGGTTTGGAATCTGGAGGAGGTACTCAGGAGAATCATGGAAGAGTAGTCACAGAACAGTGAAGCGCATCTATCGTTCTGCTCGATCCCAGGGCAAGGAGGAGCTGCGGTATGCATGCAATAATTCTCGCGTGTGGCCCTCAGCTTTGTACACAGCCTTGTAAGGAGCAGCAGCAGGGCCCCTAACATCACACCTGCACCAGCCCGCAGAGCCCCTCTGGGTGGCCCTGCAAAGCTGACCACGGACCAAAGGCACCCCTCGCCCAGGGCGCTATTTATCTCAGGGCCGGCACTGCCTGGGAGCAGCAGGTGTTTGGGGCTGTGACAACCAGGCCCGGTGTCAGCACCTGGGCTGATACGGGCATGCCGGGCCCCGCCACGACTGATGCTGGTTGCCTCGGCCTCCTTTCTTGTTGTGGCCAGAAGGAGGAGGTCTGGGACAGGGCACAAGGCAACCAGTGCCACCGCTGTGCATGTGTGCTGCTAGCTGTGAGAGCGGCTGGGCACCCCAGCAGCCTGTTGGCAGCAGCTGAGCTGCCTGAGCGAGCAGCTGGAGCGTGTGTCATTACAATGCTGCGCTGGGCAATGGGGAAGGCACCTGCCTCTTGCCGCCTTTTCCCTCTAGCCACCCTAGATGGCCACCTGGATTGCTAAACATCTCTGATAGTTAAGGGGTGGCCGGCTGGGCGTGTACATAGTTAGAGATGCTGGGTCGGATCCAGGAGCTAACCTTCTGTGAGAGGCAGAGCTCCGCCACCCCAAGGTCCCTCTGCCCAGTTTTCGGGACTCCCCTCTTCCAGACACCCCAGCTCACCCCATTCAGAACAGCCTCCTGACTCCCCATGTAGCATTATTAGGTGGCTGGAAGGGCTGTTGTGGGAAGGAGGGAGCAGGGAAGCCCACATCTGCTAGTGCAGTTGACCCAGCTTAAACTTGGATCCAACCCACTTGTTTTGTTCTTTTTAATTTAAATGTATATTAGCCTTTTCTACAACAAAAATGGTGCTTATTCCCAAGTAAGTGTGTTTAGCGTCAAGGCAGCAGAAGCAAACTCTTATTTTATTCCTCTAGTCAAGATGCTGTTATGATTTAAGTGCGTCTAAAAATGTGAAACTGCACATGGTCAGAGTATTTCTTCTTTTAAAAAAAGCAGGGTAGGCAAACGGTTTGGGTTTGTTTTGCTTGGGCACCTGCTTTGCATGCAGAAAATTCAACCCCTGGCATCTCCAGTTAAAAGGACTAGGGAGCAGGCAATGGTAAAAACCTTTGTTGGAGAGGTCTGAAGATGTTGGAGGAATCAACAATGGATTCAAATGAGTTCAGATTTCTGTGAACTGGACCATCTGAATTCTGCAGCAGACCTGCTTTTTCCGAGTCACTTGCAGACCCGTTTTTCACTTTGGGAGCAATTCGCTCTAATTAACATTAGTGCCTGTGTTGTTGTTGTTCAGTTGTGTCCGACTCTTCATGACCCCATGGACCATAGCACGCCAGGCCTTCTTGTCCTGCGCTCTTTCCCGGAGCGTGCTCAAGTCCATATTCATTGCATCGGTGATGCTATCTAGCCATCTCATCCTCTGCCGTCCCCTTCTCCTTTTGCCTTCCATCTTTCCCAGCATCAGGGTCTTTTCCAGAGAGTTTTCTCTTCGCATTAGGTGGCCAAAATATTTGAGCTTCAGCTTCAGTATCTGTCCTTCCAATGAGCAGTCAGGGTTGATTTCCTTTAGGATGGACTGATTTGACCTCCTTGCAGTCCAGGGGACTCGTAAGAGTTTTCTCCAGCACCATAGTTCGAAAGCATCAATTCTTCGGTGCTCAGCCTTCCTTATAGTCCAGCTCTCACAGCCATACGTTACTACTGGGAAAACCATAGCTTTGATTATGCGGACCTTTGTCGGCAAGGTGATGTCTCTGCTTCTCACTATGCTGTCTAGGTTTGCCATAGCTTTCCTCCCAAGGAGCAAGCGTCTTTTAATGGCATCATCTCTTTTAGCCTTGTGATATGTTCCATGGGGTTTTCTTGGCAAGAATACTGGAGTGGGTTGCCATTTCCTTCTCCAGTGGACCACATTTTGTCAGAACTCTCTGCCATGACCTGTCCGTCTTGGGTGGCCCTGCACGACATAGCTTATGGCTTCACTGAGTTACGCAAGCCCCTTCGCCAAAACAAGGCAGTGATCCATGAAGGGGAGTACCTATGTGCATTAGTACATTTGTGCAGGTATGCATTAGCATAATTGGCAGATTAGTGCAAGGAGAACAATTGCTGGTTCAAAACCCGATTCCATCAATGATGATGGAACGAAAGACTCCTGGCAATCCACAAAACACAGACTGGATTTAACAAAATCCAGACACCCCTACCCTGAAGATCCTTTGCCAGTCGGAGTAGACAGTGTTTTTTGTTGTTGTTGAAATGTTACAATTAATTTTTTTTTAAGAGTTGACAAAACTGGTCTAGATGGAGAAATAGTCTGATTTGCTTGATATAAGACTGCTTCCTCTGTTCCTTTGTCTAGGAACTGCTAGAACAGCATTCCTAGCCCCCTGAATGGGAACCGCCTGTATATGCCTTTAAAGGACTGTGTGAGATTTGTTTCTGCATAACCAGAGTGTGGTGAACCCTTTGTTTTCCCACTCCCATCACAATGAGGCTTTTGTCAGTACTGCAAACAGATAATGTGTTCTCCTTGGCTGTATTTCCTCCTGTTTGTGGCTAAGCTCCCATGGCAGCTGTAAAACTCATCTGAAAAACCGTATCAGTATTATTCAATGGCAGCTGCTGTTAGATACTTAAAGCGCAACTCTATACAAAGCCAGATAAGAAGGGTGTGTGTGTGTGTGTGTGTGTGTGCGCACGCGTACGTGCACGTGTGTGCTATTTGTATGGTATGTGGCTATATATTCTGTAACTTTGGTAGTTGGACCCTTATACTGGATTGTGAAAGAGAGTTCATGGGGTAGATAGGTAATGAACTTTTTGAAACCAAATGCCAACAGAAATAATTTTGTGAATGTCCAACCATATATGCATACACTCAGGTAAATGTTAAGAGTCACCTAAAGTGACTATTAATTTTCAGCAGTTACCAGAATATGTCCAACAAATGGGGATATATACCCATGATTGCTGACCATCATAATATTTATAGAATCATAGAATAGTAGGGTTGGAAGGGGCCTAAAAGACCATCGAGTCCAACCCCCTGCTCAGTGCAGGAATCCAAGTCAGAGCATCCCCGACAGATGGCTGTCCAGCCTCATCTTGAATGCCTCCAGTGTGGGAGAGCCTACTACCTCCCTACATAATCTGGGATCACCTGGGATTATCGACGTTCTCCAGCAAGGTAAGAGGGTGTTTGCGGGACTATGGTGCTCATAGGTTGGGATGCTTTGGAAATAGGAGAGGGCTAGCAGAAGGGAAATCAGAATTCTTCTGCAGTTGGGATTTTAATCTGAGCCAGAGAAGAATTTGGGGGCATTAAACGCTAACGTCTCATTTGAGGCTTTTAAGAGCCCCCAAAGTTCATTTCTGAGCCTAGCTTGGGAGAACGTTGTTGGCATCCCTAGCAAAGGGGAGACAGGGGGGAAAGTGCTCTCTAAATAGGTTCTGAGAGGAGAATCTGAGTGGAAGGTGGGTTTGTGGTAGATGCAGGGAGGTCTTTCAATCCCAGCCTAATATTAGAAGGGTCAAAATATCTTGGGCCTCATATGAAGACTAGATACAGATGGCTCTGTAGGTTTTGTTGCTCTGAACTGGTGACAACAGTTTGGATGGCAAGTGACATTTACCTCTGAAGGAAGTGCTGGACAGTCCTGGGGGGCATCTTGACGACAACAGAATGAGAAGTGCATTGGAGTATTATACAGATTTTCATGAAATCGTCTTTGGTCCGTCAGGGACACACGAAGCAAGAAAACCCGAATGTACCGTACCCTAAAAATCCGTTTTGGGTCACACAGTGTCTGGAAAGAACATACTTCTGAGCTGAGTGGATGGAGTGGAACTGAATGTCATCAACCAGGCAGGGGCTGCTCAACCAACGAGAGAGGCTTGTTTCCCAGCCCATGTCCCGCTCCCCCCAGCTACTACATTATTATGAATGGAGAGTGACTAATTCACAATTCTGAAGGCTAGAAGCAGCGCCAAAAAGGCAGGCTAGATAGTCGCTCCCCATGAGAGCCCCCACCAGTGCATATGAGCCCCATTCTTGCAAACAGTGAGGGAGTTATGGCTCCAACCCCCCATTCTCCTTCTCCCTGCTTACAATGACAGGCTTCTCTGTTCCCGTGAAAGCCCTCATGTACATCAGAGAAGCGACTTAACGCAACATCAGAGAAGCTAAGCAAACATCAGAGAAGAACCGAATCATGGAGGCTAGTTAGTCCCACTGGCGAAAAGAAAGTGCAGTGCAATTCTGCAGGCTCGAAAGAGCACTCCAGAGCTTTGATGTGTTGGAAAGGCAGGCTAATTATTGTAGTTACCTAAGTTACCAAGGTCATGGCCAGGTGAAAGACCCACCCCTAGGAACACCCCAATCATACTGAATCTATAAAGTGGGGATTTGGTCACACAGCAGCTGAAGTGCTGCTGGGAGTTGTAGCACTTTTTTCTGTCTAAACATGAACTGGATTGCACCCTTAATAGAGAAAATCTGCTATTAAAAAGACAAGGAAATAAATGAGAGAAAATTAATAATTATAGACTCCCACCTCCCGCAAAGGAGATTGCTCACTGTTCCCCCAGCTGGGATACAACAGGAAGAAATCAACCTGGCTGAAAGTGCAAGCGGTAAACTTTTGTTTGAAATTGCCAGGAACGTTTGCTCAATAGAGCTAACTAACTTATGAGTAGACATCATAGCAGGATCTTGGCCATGTACAGCTTTCTCTGAGTCACTCTCGAGATGTTTTGTACTACAACTCCTATCATCCCTGACCACTGGCCATGCAGGCTGGAGCTGATGGGAGGGCAACAGGTTGAGGAAGGCTAAAACAGAACTATACTAAATGTATTGTGGGTATGGATGTGTGAATACACCCCAGCTCGGGTTCCCTGGGCACCTGCTTAAGTGTCCCCCCGCTGGTCCCCCCTAGACCCACACTTGAGCCTCCATGAGCTTGGCGAGTCGCCCACACTCACCCTCTAATATTGCGCATATTAAACTTTCCTGGCCCCAAACTGTACATATTTAAATATGCACATATTTTTAAGCTCCTTTTTCCATTAAAAAAAAGTGGCAAAATGGTGGGCACTTGCCGGACGGGCCCAGGGTAAGTCTGGGAGGGCACAACCAGGGGCGAGTGAGGGCAGGCGCTCAGTGGGCATGGTCCAGGGGTTGCAGGTGGGGGGGTCATGGACTCGTGGACCCAGTCGGGCACGTGCGACATCCCTAGCTCCTTCAGGATCACTGATGCAAAATGATACCCTTTTGGCACTCAGGTCTTGGTTTGCAAAACTAACATTTGGGGGCACAAACCCATATGAAATCTGGAAGCAATTTGGACCAACCTGGAAGCTTTGTCTCTCAGGATCAAAGTACAAGAAAGAATGGGTCTGCTGCCAAAAACAGCTGCCCCATGTCAAATTCCATTGTTTCCCTCCGTAATGTCTCATACAACATATCCATCTTCTACGATCATTATGCTGTGTGTCTTCATGCCTCTGTTGTACGCTGGGTGAAACTGGTGAGGTGGGGTATGCATGGAGAAATGTGCAGCATAATGGCAATGGGAGATGGATTAAGTCAGGTGTAGGCAACATGGAATGCTGGGAGTGTATGGGAGTTAGAGGACCTCATTCTGTCTAAATATGCATAAGATTGCATTCTTAACTGAGGATAAGCATGTATAGGATTACAGTATTTGTCTCAAGTGTCTGGGAGCTGACTGCAGATGCTTGGTGGTGAAGGAATGATACTCTGTACATGCTTAAGATACAAATCCTCCATCTTGTAGATACACAGTGAGGTCTAGGGTCATTACTGGCTATCTTGCTAAGGACACATCTCCACAAAGTATATGCCACCAAATTCCACATTCTTTATCCCCTGCCTTCCACCATTCCATTTTCCATACGTGGTAAGGATTCTCACAAAAAAGTCTGTGAGGTGTTTCCGTTTCTTTGCAAACTGCTGTGCTTTTCACTCTTTCTTTCAAAAAGCCTCCATTCATCCAACATTGAAATGTATATCCTCCTCTAGGATGGGGAGGAGGGGGGGTATCTTATCATTTATGGACACCCAGTGACCGCTGAGGATAGAAACTGAAGATCTGCTTCTCTAGATGAAACAACAGGAGGAATTTTTAGACCAGCCAGGATATAATTACCTACATTGGAGCAGAGCCAAGATCACAGTAAGCTTAGCAACAGTAAAGTCCTAACGGCGTAAAGGGGATTGAGAGAAGCTAAAAAGAAACATACAATAACCCAAGTGGGATGTCTGATTTCTCCATCTGGGAAGCAGGTTCTGTCGGTTACCAAATCTATACCTTCCAGGGCTACAACGTGAAATACAAGAGAAATTATCAAAAGCAAGGGAAGGGGTGGGCACCTTCTGTACGGCATCAGTAGTGATAGGCAGCCTGTGGAAGTGATTTAAACTGCTGCAGAAAAATTGCAAGGGTTTCCCCACTGAATCTGCAAAGGCAACGTGGAAACGGGTGGGTAAGACACTGTTCAGTCCCTTACCTGGGCGGGATTCTTTGAGCCAGCGTTAGAAATTAAAAACTGCTCTTTATCATCGCAGCATGAATTTAATACAATATTTTATTTTCATTTCCAATCAGGATATAATAGAATACTAATGCTGTAAAAACAACAACTCTGGTAATCAAGGAAATTACTAATGTTAATAATTTACATTGCATTTTTCAGATGCCATTCAGGAAGGGCAGGGATCACACATACAGAGTGTGTGTTTCAGACCACATGTGATTATTTGTTAACCGCTCAGTAGGGGCTGGTGGCTCCAATGTCAGTGGGGTGGTGAATCCGCTCCAGGTTTCAATCAGAACCAGTCAGAACACTAAGAGTTCTGACTGAAACCCAGAGCAGATTCACTTCCCCATGACATCGGAGCCACCAGCCTCCACTGGAACAGCTACAATTGCGGCCAGCCCAGCGCATTAATTCTACACGCTCTAGCTGTTGTTCTAACATGTTAAATTATCTTCCATACTCGACTCGCATGCCAAAGGCCTTTGCTTAAAATAAGGGGTGTGTGACTGTCCCATGTGGTTGATCTTGCTATAATTATGAGATATAAAAATTTGTGAAATATAAAAAAGTAATGACAACACATACTAGACTACTTATTTACACTTTAATCTTGAATATATCTGAGGGTGTTTTCAGACCCTCAGATGAGGGTTTTACTGTAGAACGTCTTTGCAGAGTTTTACAGGGAGTGCAGACAATGTTGTCTTCCACTCATAACCCTCCCATGTTTTCACAGAACTTCTTTCATTTTTTTCTTGCCATAAAAAAAATCTGTGAAGACGGAAAAGATGGAAGAGCTGCATAATGCCTTTTACTGTTCGTGCTAGGAGCCCTCTGCCTGGAAGCACCCTTGGGTTTTGAATCTTGCTGACAAGATCTCTCCCCCTGCTCCTGAAATCTCTAACATCTAACTAAAATCCAAAATGGAACCCCTGTTCAAAGTGCACTGTAATCCTTCTATCATATACTCTCCGCAACAGCCCTGTGAGGCAGATTAGTCTGAGCGATAATGAGTTTCCCAAGGGACCTTTGCCACTCTCAGTATGGCTTTCATCCTGGCTTGTTCACATCCAAACACAATGCTCTCTGCACCACGGCAGCTTACTTTCAAAGCTAAGGCTGCAATCCTGCAGTTAGGCTGCTTAAATCCCATTGACTTCAGTGGAATTTAGGCAGCGCAACTGTACATAGGACTGCAGCCTGAGGCTCCATTTCCAACAAGCATCAGCACAGCCAGCTCATTAAACACATTCTGTGGCCTTCCGTCGATCCAAGCAGTTGTAGGCTTCACATTGAAGAAGTGGCTTAGATAAAACATTAAAATGCTTGGAGGAAGGTGCATAATGAATTACGCAGAGCGAAATGTTCCCACTGGGCAATACAGGAAAGAAGCACTGACATCAGGGAAAGATGAAGGATAACTGAGGAAAGCAGCAGCAGGGGAAAAAGGAGACCAATGAGATTACTTCTTCTTGATTGTATTAATAACACACCACCTTGGAAATCTAAGCGTTGTACAAAGATGAAAACTAAAGACAGGCCCTTTGCTCTAGTTCTAGTGAAATTGGGGAGAAGCAAATAAGACAGAAAAGGGAGGAAAGGGCCAAGGCTAGGGATGGTGCAGCCACCCAATTCCATCCAGGAAACTGGTGGACACCCCCCCCTGCTTGCACCCCTGAGCCCCGCTTGCTGAGCCCCGCTGGCCGAGCCTCTGACTGCGCTGGGCAAGCAGCCCACGCTCACCCAGGCAGCCTCTCCGAGATCCGCAGTTGCCATTTTTTAAAGAATAAAATGGCGATTGCAAAAATACACATATCTGAGTATGCATGAAAATCCACATTTTTCTGAATGTGCATATTTGTGTATGCACAAAAGTGTGCATTTTTGTGCATACGCAAATATGCACATCCACAAAAATGTGCATTATGCGCATGTGCCAATATGCACATTTTGCAATCGTCATTTTATTTTTCAAAAAATGGCAACTACAGAGCTTGATGAGTCCACTGTAGTGAATACGGGCTCCTTGCAGAGCCTGGGAGGGGCTCAAGCGCAGTTTGGGGACCCGCGGGCAGGGGCAGGAGCTGGGCAAATGCCCAGAGAACCCTGATGGGTGTTCCCTAGCCAAGGCTCAGAGGAAGGGCACATCTTTTGCATGCAGAATGTCCCAGGTTCAGTCCTTGACATCTCTGGTTAAACCTCAGGTCCAGGGGCCAAATCTGACCCTCCTAGGGTCCCACCTGCTTTTCCCCAGCCAGCAGTCATTTCTCGGTTTTCCAACTTTTGTGCCGTCCCCCCCCCCCTTCTATAAGGTTGAGATGCATCTCCTAAGTCTTAGTTACTGGACATGAGAGCTTTAACCTACAATATGCTGTATGTTTGGGATTTTAGCCCCACCCCTTTTGCCTTTGGCCCTGCCCACCACTAGAATGCGGCCCCCAAGAGCTTCTCTGAAAGTGAATTTAGCCCTCGGGCTGAGAGAGGTTCCCCACCCCTGAGTTAAAAGGACCAGGGAGCACATGATGAGAAAGCCTCTGTTTTGCCTGAGACCATTGGAAAGCTGCTGTCAGCCAGAGCAGGCAGCACCGGGCCAGGTGGCATGCTAGAAACAAAGAGGTCTGAAACTGCTGCCTGAAAAGGCTGAGCAAGGGGCAGACCCAATGTGTGCGACAAGACTTTCCAGAGATACAGAGGAATATTCTACCAAAACGTCACTTTACCAAAACATAATTACCCAGGTTCAGCTAGATATTAAAAAGAATTACATTGAGCACTAAAACTCCATTAACAATGCATGTATGAGGTAAATACATCTCACTAGCCAGGGGGCTCCTTCACACCGAGCTTTCATCCTGCAATTGAGCTAGCTCCTTCACAGAAGGTGAAGGAGACACCACGGAAGGAGACACCTCCTCCAAGGTGTCTCCTGCACTAAATGCCCTTGGTTCGATTTTTAAGTAGATCACAAATAATGAGCTATCAAATTACCCCATTGTGTTCCGCTTCAGTTCCCTCCGTCAAAAGAGTAAAAACGGCAAGAAGAGGTGCAAGATCAGTGAAAGATAATGGAAGACTCAAATATGGGGAGAAGGAAGGGGAAGGGGGTGAGGGGAAAGGAAGCGGGTGAAAAATCCTGCATTTAAAACAGAAGCAGAAAGCCCATTTTAAATGTAGGATTTTAGGCTGGTGTCGAGATGCCCTTGGTGTAAATGAGTTTCAAAAGGAGTGGGGAAGATACAGCAAGGAAGTGGATGGAGTAGCTCACTACAGATGTATGGATTTTGTACAGTCCATTCTGTCTGTGTTTTGTGGATTGACTTGTGCCTTTCGTTCCATTATCCACTCATTGACGGAATTGGATTTTTTCAATTCTCCGAATTTGCACAAATTCACATTTACACAAATTCGTGCTTGTGAAAATGCACAAATCCCCTGCAAAATGTGCAAATCCACTCCAAATGTGCATTATTATGCTTTAGCCTATGGAGGAAATGGGCATTTTTAGCCGTTCTTTTTTCTTTTACATATTTTTCAATAACTACACTTGCTTAACATTCTGGAAAGTTAAAAAAAAAAAAAAGGTCCGCAAGTCCCTGGAATCCATTCGACTTGGGGAAAAAACAATCCACTGCAGAATCCATGGATCGGATTCATAGAAATCCAAACCCACTGGATTCCATTGCGTATTTCTCTGATATCCCTATATCTCACTAGGAGTGACACAACTAGGGATGTCAGAGAAATCTGAAATGGCTTCAAATGACTTCAGATTTCTATGAATCCAACCTATGGATTCTGCAGCAGACCAGCATGTTCTGAGTTGTGTGGATTTTGCAAATTTGTGGATCCATTTCTTACTTTTCAGAATTGAATGCAGATTTAGTCATACAAAAATATGAAAGTCACTGGAAAATACGCTAAGATATATGCAATTTAAAAACAACAGCACAACGCTTTATACATCTCTAGTCTCTCTTTAGCCTCCCCTGTGTAGCAATCTTTTGTGTGTCTGTGTGCGTGTGCGCACTCTGCTCACTAATTGTATGCTGAGCTAAGAAAAACATGCAAAATGTTTTGTGCCAGCGAAAGTTCCATAAATTGTGGTGGACTTTTTTGCATACTTTTCTGAAGGGGAGAAATATTCGAATCTGTCAGGGAGCAGATGATGGAACGAAAGATGCCTGAAAATCTATGAAACATAGACGGAACGGATTAAACAAAATCCATATATCCCTAGACACAACCATTCCAATGTACAGATACTACACACTTCTAAAGTAAACCAGTGTGTGCGGTTCTAGTCACTGCAGCTCATAAAGGATTTTGTAGAGTTGGAAAAGGTGCAGAAGAGGGCAACCAAAGTGGTTGAGGGTCGGAGCAACTGTCTATGAGGAAACATTAGAATATCTTTAGCTTAGAAAAATGGCAGTAAGGGGAGACATGATAGAGGGGTACAAAATTATGCATGGTGTGGAGAAAATGGATAGGGAGAAGTTTTATCTCTCTCTCATAATACTAGAACCTGGGGTCACCCCATGAAGCTGGTTGGTGGGAGATTCAGAACAAACAAAAGGAAGCACATCTTCACACAGTGCATAGTCAGACTGTAAAATTTGCTACCAGAAGATGTAGTCATGGCCCCCAATTTGTACAGCTTTGAAAGGGGTTTAGGCAATTCAGTGGAGAATAAGGCTATCAATGGCTACTAGTTATGAGGCAATATGCCTCTGACTACCAGTTGCTGGGGAAACATGAGTGGGAAGTCGCTATTACCCACATGTGGGCTTCCCATGAGCATCGACTGGCCGCTGTGGCAACAGAATGCTGGACTAGATAGGCCTTTGGTCTGATCCAGCAAGGCTCTTTTAATGTTCTTATGGTAAAGATGCATAGTGAAGATCAGAAAGGCCCTCAGTGTCGTCCTCATAATAGCTGGATGGCCTACCACTTTGCACTCTTAAACGGTCATCATACTCCTTAAGGATGCAATCCTATGCATGTTTAGACAGAAAAATGTCCTACAATTCCCAGCATGCTCCAGCCAGCCATGCTGGGGTATGCTGGGAGTTGTAGGACTTTTTTCTGTCTAAACATTCACAGGATTGAATAGGCTGGCTGGGGAATGCTGGGAGTTACAGGACTTTTTTCTGTCTAAACATTCATAGGATTGTGCCCTAAAACAGATTACATAAAACCAGAAAAGTTTAAAATGCACACAGAGAGTAGAAATCTTCCCACGACTATCTTCTTGTTTTCAAACCCTAGGCGAGAGTTTATCTGGTTTGCACATTGGTCCATCTGCCGTGTTTACAGCCCAAATACTCTAGCAATGATTATTGCAGGAGAACTTGAATCCAATGAAGCTCAATCTGTGTGAAACATGTTGGAGGAGAAAAGGCTTACCAAGGCAGATCCTGGGAGACAGCGAGCACAATGTCTTTTATTGTGCAGTGGGAATGCAATGTGCTAAATAAACAAAAGCTCAAGTAAACTTGACCTTCCAGTTTCAGTTAGCTAAGCTGGGATTTTTTAAATAAACTGAAAGCTATATAATGTGCTCTTTTCAAACTACCATTTACGTTGAATTATGTTACAGTACAAGAGAGAACATCCAAATGCCACAACACATCATGACCAGTGCCAAGCCTCTTCAACTGCAATCCCATGCATGTCTACTCAGAAGTAAGCCCCATTGTGTTCAATGGGGCTTACTTCTAGGAAAGTGTGTACAGGTTTACAGCCTTATTGTGTTTTCTCTATCTGAAATGTAAGACAGTAATTTTACAGCTAGTTTTAATTGCATTTTGATTTGGTTATGTAGCTGTGCCACTACCCGGATGCCTTGACAGATATTACTACTACTTAGTATTTGCATAGGACTGCATCTTTAGCCACTATGAGCATCTCTACACCAGCCTAAAACCCTGCATTTAAAATGGGGCTTTCTGCTTCCGTTTTAAATGAAGAATCACAACGGACTCCCTTTATATGCACTTCCTTTCCCCCCTCCCCTTTCCCCTTCTTTCTCCCCCATATCTGAGTCTTCCATATCTTTCATTGATCTCCCTCCTCTTCTTGCCGCTTTGCCTCTTTTCACAGAGGAAACTCAAGCGGAACACAATTTGATAGCTCATTATCTCCAATCTATTTAAAAATGGAATACAGGTCATTTAGTGCAGGAGACGCCCTGGAGGTTCACAACATCATTTAAAGGGCCTGCAAACTTCAATGAATGAGCAATCTCAATAGCAGGATAAAAGCTCCATGTGAAGGAGCCCTATGTTCCACCAGTACCCCAGGGGCAGGGCAAACAAGGTCCAATCATAATTCATGTACTCTGTATGCTTTGCTCTCAAAGAAGCAAGCTGCTACCCACCAGAAGATGATTGGCATCTTGCTAGATGAGCTCTCCATAGATTTTTTACATTATATTGAAAACTGCATACACGTCAGAGTTTTTCCTCTTAGATCACTTCTTCTGTACTATTTGGCTAAGCAACTTCAATGATGGCTTTGCTTCTACTCTGTAGGATGGCAACTAAGAGAGTTGGAAAGATATGCCACTTTTTGTTGTTGTTGCAAAGACTAGGTTTTTTTTTTTTTAAGGTTTTAATCATTCAGTCTTGAAAGCAAAATGAGTCTTTTAGAAGACACCTTGGCAGATGCTTATTTTTCTCAGCTCTTCTCAGCTATGGCATCTAAACACCTCACAGATCACAACTAAGGATGTGATTAAAAACAAACAAACCTGCAAGCATATAAAATAAGTCTCCCTTGTCTCTCAGTGTACATATAGGGAATCTATTTCCCTAGCTCTGGCCCCATTCGGTGTTAAGGAGTCACATGTTTACAGATATCCCAGTCAGGCTTTGGGGCTGAAACAGAAAAACTCTCTTACAGATTAAGGAGACAACAAATCACGATTTGTACCCTGCAAGATCAGGTTCAATAATGGCAGTGCGAAAGCTACAGATTATAAGTGTGTCTATTGATCCTGTGAATTAATCAGAAGTAATTACCAATTTAGAGTTGCACACTTAGTTGGGTGTAAACTCCATCTCCATTCACATAATTGGGTATTACATCTGTGTAGACAGCATAGGATTGTGTGCCATTGCGGCAATTCATAAATCAGTTCAATTTATAGAGGCTGAACTGACTCTAAATTAAAGTATTACTATTGCTAAAATGTAACATACATTTAGGAAAGGAGGAAGAGATGAGAAATGTGGAGTTCTCAAAGGAAGGAGAAGTACTGAAACGTTAACATTTATAGAGTATAAAAAAGTGCATAGAGCAGGAGTAAGCAACCTGTTGCCCTCAAGCTGTTTTGAACTTTTTTGTTATTGTTTATTCGGTCAGTCGCTTCCGACTCTTTGTGACTTCATGGACCAGCCCACGCCAGAGCTTCCTGTCAGCCGTCGCCACCCCCAGCTCCCACAAGGTCGAGTCCGTCACCTCCAGAGTATCATCCATCCACCTTGCCCTTGGTCGGCCCCTCTTCCTTTTGCCTTCCACTTTCCCTAGCATCAGCATCTTCTCCAGGGTATCCTGTCTTCTCATGATGTGGCCAAAGTACTTCAGATTTGCCTTTCATATCCTTCCCTCAAGTGAGCAGTCTAGCTTTATTTCCTGGAGCATGGACTGGTTTGATCTTCTTGCAGTCCAAGGCACTCTCACAATTTTCCTCCAGCACCACAGTTCAAAAGCATCTATCTTACTTCGCTCAGCCTTCCTTATGGTCCAGCTCTCGCAGCCATAGGTTACTACGGGGAGTTGTAGTTTTGAACTTAGTTTTGAACTTTTGAACTTGAAGTTGTAGTTTTGAACTACAACTCCCATAATCCCTGACTGTTGGCCATGCTGGATGGGGCTTATGGGAGTTGTGATTCAAAACAGCTGGAGGGCACCAGGTTGCTTATTCCTGGTATAGAGTTTAGGAGAGATGTGACAGATCGTAGCAATGGAAAGAAAGATGAGTACAACACAGTCTGAATTGGCAATTTAGGTTGAATTGATTGAAGAGGGGAGATAATGGCAGGCAGGAATGTCAGCAGAAAGGATGCTACAGTAGTCAAGCCAAGAGATTCATCACAGGATGGACAAGGATTTTTAGGACCGGCTTTGCTATGAAGCAACTAGAAGGAGATGTGTTGTGCAGCAGATTCCAGACGATATGATCACCCTGCCTCATCACTGCCTTTTCCTTATATTTGCTCATCATCCATGTTCAGACAATTCAGATTCCTGGCAAAGTCCGATACAGGCTGGGAAGAGGAAATAATTTTTCTCTTAGGAGCACACATTAAAATGAATTCTATCATTATCGGGCTAGTCATTGTTGGTCTTTTTTAAAATGCAGTTTTCATTATAGGCAAATGATTCCCAGCTACAATGTCAAAAAAACCCACAAGTTACAACAAGACAAAACCAGTCACATTTATATTTCTTCTGTTCCAAACGGTTTGAAATTAATAAAAGGGCACTTTTTTCTTGAAACAGATCTGATCTTGCCTACCTTCCTTGCCTCATATATAATTTGTGAGCTTCACTGTAACTGCAAAGTCCCATTTTTTTTGTTCCTGTTCATTTACTGATAGTATTTTGCTTTAGTTCCATAATTTTCCATACAGAATCAGCTGCAGCTGTTATTGCATGTGCTGCTATGTTACCTATTTTTTTTACTTCAATAGTGCAATCCGATGCATCTCTGCTCAGAAGTAAACCTCACTGTGTTCAATGGGGCTTACACCCATGAAACTGTGCATAGAGGATTGCAGCGTTCATTATGCTATTATAAATCAGAAATAGGAACAAGGGATTAGAAGGTACTGAATAGCCTAACATTGCACTTGAACCCAACATGTTACAGGTTTAGAGCACAATCCTATGCATGTTTAGGCTGCAAAAAGTCCTGCATCTCCCAGCATGCCCCAACATGCCCCAACAGATTGCACCCTTAGCTGTTCATAGCAGTATTTCGTTTCTGTTGGCTTCAGTGGATCTTTTAAGAGTAGTTCTGATGGGGATTCTTCCCTGGCTTTATACTGGTCTCACTTGCTTATTGCTACATAGCTGCATATTTTCTCAGTACCAAAAGCCTTTCATACTAATTATTATAACATAGTACAGCCACATTCTATTTGTCCCACAAACTATGCAGAATTGCTCTATAAAATGCTGAGCTCTTGCTTTTTAGCATGCTGTTAAAAATCAAATTATATAGGTTCCGTAACAAAGCTGTTATTAGGGCCAGTGGAGGGCTGCGGGCAGGGTAATCGCGTGGATTCTGCACATCTCGTCATGTTGCTCTACCATTTGCCAGAATCCAATGGCAGTATTATTGCTCCTTGAGGATATTAGTGTTACCACCAGTAAACCATCCCTTTTCTGAATTGGAACTGCTTCTTCAGCAGGCACATGGTGAGCAGTGCTAGTCGTAGCTTGCCCTAAGATTGCAAAGGGCCCCAGGATTGCTGCCAGTAAGAGCGATGGCAAAACTCCCTGTAGAATCAAGAACAGAGGCATACAGTGGAGACAGCAGGGAGAACAACATTATGTAGGAATGGCGACAAAAAGTTGAAACTGAGAGAATAGAAGGAGCACATTCAAAGACAGAAGAAATCTTTGGTGCGTTTGGACAGAATATAAGATACAATTTAAGATGCCATTTTGGGAAATGCCATGCATCAGGCCCTTTGCTACAACAATTTAGGACTGTAATGCTTATTATATTTATTTACCCAGTCTATATCCTGTAGCCAGGGTAGTGTACAAAAGTAAGAATTATATGTTAAACCTTCTAAAAAAATTATTCCTTATTTTATTATTTAATCACACAGAAAGATTTAATTGATTAGTTTTATGCAATTAAATCTTTAAATGCATTTTTTCTCCTTTTCTTTTTTCTTGGGGGGTGGGCAGTCAAGTCCCATCTGTCCCCTATGGAGGAGCTTCCGCTGACCCTTCACGTGTTCTTCCATCTCTGTTCCCATCTTTAGACAGGCTGATTTTGACAGGGAAATAAAAGGACAGGACAAAGGACTGATAAGGGGTGCACTTACCTGCTAAACCCTCCTCCTGTTTTCTAGATAATGGTAAAGCCCCCCCCCCAGTCCTAGAATAGAGTCATGTTTAACTCAACAAGGCTGAAGATTTGCTAGCTCACCTGCGAGATCAGAGATTCGTTAAGCCTTGTTTAAGATGTTAATGAGGAACAATCAGTAGAAGGCACTGCAGGATTTGCCTTGTAGTGCATCTTGTCTTGGTATAACTTTTTCTGTAATACAGATCCTCCAAACAGTTGATTATTGTTGTATCTCTGGGGTGCGGTGCCAATGGAACACGATATTTTCTGGATCCCTTGTAAAATCCCATGAATGAAGCAGGCCAATTGCACAGTAAAAGCCGCATCTGGAAGCACTCCAGGTCTAAAGTTTCGACCTTCTCTAATCTGGCCATTAGAACTAGGCTTCCCAAGATGCTTGGGGAGAATGGGGAGGAGAAAAGCAAAGAGAGGAATGTGGAGGGACTCAGAAAAGCAGGCCTAATAGGAAACAGGAGCTCAGCTAATAATTTTTGTGTATGTTTGAAATCCTGCCTAACATATCTTCCTTGTCAGTAATAAGTCACAAAACTTGGGGTTTTCCTGCCTTTACACAGACAATATACATATTGTAGGGGAGCTCCACATTTCAAAATGATAAAGGAACAATAGATTTGGCTGCAGCATAAGTCAAAACCATCACAGGGTTGTCAAATATGGTTAAAAAAATAGCAGCAAAACTGCTTTTGGAACGTTTTGTGACACCGCATAAGAATGTGCCGATGTCATCTAACTTGTAACCATATATATATATATATATTTCTTGTATGTGGACAGCAGTGAAGAATTAATGGCTATGAAATAATTATCAACAGTGAGATATAAAAAGTAAGTGAGACATAGGAAAGGAATCTCTTCTTCAAGTTACATAGCCGATGTAACCATTGTGGTCTGTGACACAGCTCCGCTAAATGTTTTCCATGCTTATCCAGCCTAGCTTAGTAAGCACATCATGCATTCCATTCATTAAGTCTGTGCAGGAAAGTACAGAGTGTGACCCTAAGCAATATTTTTACTACTCATGAGCTTGTCAGATGGGGGGCCACTTAGGTTGCCTGCCAGCAACGCTATCAAGTATTTGTTTCCATTTAAGAGTTTCATACTGCTGAAGAGACATAAAATGCCATTCTTAGGGCTTGGCTTTTGCTGCAGTTATACTTCTGTGCTTCTGTTTACTTTCCTGTGGAATTGCATGGCTGTGAAATCTGTGTAATGAAGAAGATTCAGGCTCAGATTTCTGTTTGTGGATGAGACTTCGAAAGCTGTCAAGAATGATGCATGTTCCACTGACAATATTCAATTCAAGCCCAAGCTATTTATCTCTCTTGGCTGTGAAAAAAGCGCCGCTCCCAAGGTACTTTTGATAACAGTGAAGATATTGTAAAGCATGACACAGGCCTTCTTCTGTCCCATACATTTTCCATGTACAAAAGGGCCTTTAGGTGATAGCTTTCTTTCTGTGTAAGAGAGTCCTTACTGAGACTGTTCTTACGAGATCAACTTCCAAGTGCGATTGTGCGAAGGATGGCACTTTTTTGCAATGGCCTTACTTAAACAAACAAACAAACAAACAGTCACTGAATTACAGCTGAAAAGACATTTGAGTGGGTAGGTCGGTGCGGGGAAGTCACAGCCTGATTTTAGGCATGGTAACTTACTTGGGAGCAAGTCCCACTGATTTCAGTTTGATTTATTCCCAAATAAGTGTGCAATATAAATCAGTTCGATCTATTCCCAAATATGTGTGCAAAGGATGCCACTTCTAGCAAATGCTCCTACCTAATATATTCTTGTTAACACCCCCCTCACTCCCCCCCACACACATATTTATATTATCCATCTTTGAAGACTAGTTACACATGCTGTTGGACTTTTTAAGTAAAGTAATGATTTTGACAAATGGTTACTTAACAATTTATCAACAAGAATGAGCTTTTATGCCTTTCCCCCCACAGGTATCCCTCAAAGTTGGATTTTGCTAAGAATCTATTGCTGCCAGGGAGCCTGGGAAAATGGAGTTTCCCAGTGTCTTCTGGCTCAGTTCGGGCTGCCTGGCAGCAGCCTTGAACATGCTCCCAGGCTCCCCAACAGTAATCATGAGCATGCTAGAAAGCAACTACCATTATCTTTGCATTAAACATGAGGCCCTGGATGCTGGTGAAAGCCCTCCTCACCAGCCCTCCTTGCCAGTGACCCCTACCACCGCTACAGTAAATTTTGGGAAGTGGGGTGGGTGGAGAGGCTGTAGTGCCACAATGAGCAGTTATGAGCTCTGCTTGAAAGTCACAAGGTTTTGGGCCCATCTAGTAATTCCAAGCTGGCGGACTTTGGTTTCTAACGCCCCTGTGCCAAATTTGGTGGCATGGCACTGATGCTATCGTGTTCCATAGGGTTGTTTTGTCCCCCATGCTGTTAAGTTCTGCATGAAGCTGCTGGGTGAGGATGTCTGGAGATATCAAGTGGGGCTTGTTCTCAGTTTGTCCTTTTCATCGGAACCTGGAGGGGTAGTGAAAGTGCTGAACAGGAGCATGGAATTGGTAATGGGATAGATGAAGGCTAACAAACTGAAGCTCATCCCAGACAAGACTGTGAGTTGTTCGCTCAATGTCTATTGGAGGTGGTATCCAGCTTACTCTGGGTATAGTTGCCCTCCCTCTTAAAAAGCAGGTTCACAGCTTGAAGAAACTGTTTAGTCTGGCATGAAGAGCCTTTCACCAGCTTATGCTGCTACACAAGCTAAGGCCCCTTCTAGATAATGATAGCGTGTCATCCCAGCTCTTGTAACATCAGGTTAGATTTCTGCAGTGCATTGTTGGGGTTGCCCCTGAAGATTGTTTGAAAATGTCCACTGGTTCAGAACACGGCAGCTAGATTATTAATAAGAAAAGATTGGTCTGAACATATTTTTTCCTGTTTCAAAAGTTCTTCACTGGCTTCCAGTGTGTTTCAGTCCACAAGTCAAGGTGCTGATTTTGACCATTTAAAACCCTGAATTACTTGGGACACTTGAAGGCTCACTTCTTCCACATCATGACTGTGCCAGTTCATGAAGATCATCCCCAGAGGCCCTTTCCTGGGTCCTCCCCCCTTCAGATGTTAGGCAGGTGGCAACCGGGGAAAGGGACTTTTCAGTGGTGGCACCATATTATCCCCAATCAGGTCCAAGAGGCACCAACATTGTTAGTTCTGAGATGACAGATTTTTATTCTCCAAGGCTTTTAATAGGTGATCTGTGGTTGTGCTGCTTTTATCTAATTTGTTTTTTATTAGGTGTTTAAAAATCTGCTGACTCTGGCTGCTACCATTTCAATTATTATTTTATTTGTGTGTTTTATTGTTTTAATTGGATTACTTTTATTGTAAAGTGTTTGGAATATTTTTAATATCCCAAGCAGCATATGTTTATGTTAAATAATATAAAGAATAACTTAGAGTAACACATGCCATGAAAGGTAGGAAATGTAAAACTGAAACATTCCTGTCCTTGGTAGTCAGCACAGTAGCCTTACCTCAGCGCTGTAATGTGAACTACAGGAAGGAAAGGCCTTTATAGACAGTCCCATAAATAATTCCTTAATCAGACGTCATATTTAAGATTTCCAAATGACTCAGTACAATTTATTTTGATTTTCCCCAACATAAAATATTAATTGTATTGATTTTGGCTCTCTAGAATATGCTGTCCTTATTTTCATATTTCCATTTTTAAATATATGTATTTCCACTTCAGATTGATCAGAGGTGTCAGTTCCTTTTACAAGAACTTCTTGTTTCAAGTGACATGCTGCATGAGCCATAGTTGCTAAACCACATTTATCCAAATTAAATCTGTTCTTCCTGTGACGTGTGAAAGCATTCTAAGGGCGCATTTATATTAGCTGATTTGATACAGATATATGCCAGTTTTGAAACTCTTGGCCTACACCAGCCTTTCCCAATCCAGAACCCTCCAGAAGTATTGGACTACAATTTCCATTTCCCCTAGCCAGCATAGCTATTGGCCAAGCTAGCTGGAGGTGAAAGGAGTTGTAGTTCAACACATCTGGAAGACACCAGGGGGTTGTCCCTATGGGAGGTTTGCTGCGAGTTTCCTGCGTTTGGAGGGCACATGACGTCATGGCCAGTCTGCAGCCACCCCAGAGATTTGCACTGGAAAAAACGATATTTCTGAGACTACTTTTAGTCCGATTCTTTTCCTTAATTCGGCTTCTCTGCACTTCTGTTACATCAATCCTCCTCATTTACTTTGGCATGATAGCTCTGCCCAGGGGTGTGTATTTCACCTGGCCGTGACCTCACTCACCCTGGTCAAGGGGTGTCTCCCCAGTGTTTCCCCTCCCTGTGTTTCCCCGATGTTTCCGCCATTTTGCAGCTGGCTGTTCAGCAGTTCTGAGCTTACTCATGGTATTTACTTTGCCTCCCGTATGTGCCTGCCTGGACCTTAAGATCATCCTCAGCAGCCCTCCCCCGTGAGCCCCTGCCAAAGGAAGTGAGGCGGGTGGCTACTAGGAGGAGGGCTTTTTCTGCTGTGGCACCCCGGCTGTGGAATGAGCTCCCTAGTGAGGTTCACCTGGCACCTACATTGTATTCTTTCCGCTGCCAGGTGAAGACCTTTTTATTCTCTCACGCATTTTAGCTTTCTAGACTTTTAGCTTTGCTGTTTTAAATCTGTATTTTAAATCCCTGCATTGCTGCTAGGTTTTATTCTGGTTGTATTGTTTTACTGTGGTTTTAATGTTTTATATATTTTATATTGTTTATTGTGCGCTCTTTGCTTTTAATTTTTGTGGGTGGTATAGAAATTAATTAATTAAATAAATATACTTCGCCTTGCCTATCACTAAACTCTGGTGGCAAAGTAAAGGTGTGCTCTGCCCAGCAGCCTCTAACTTTTAAAAAATCCTCTTAAATCGATAAGGCGTAAAAGTGCAACATTGAAATAGTGCATTAGCGCTACACTGTGAACCTGAAGTAAGCATTCCAGTTTCACTAACCACAGTCACCTGTGTACTATAAAGTGTATTGGATCATTGCTCCCTGCACTTCCAGTTTAGTAAAGTTAACTAACGGGCGACTCTTGGACATTTAAAGTTGTTACTGCGGGAGCATGGTAAAGCATATTTAGTGGGCAAGCTAGTACAAAGGGTTTCAATGGCTAAGGCTTGCTCTTGTAAAAGGGCCTTGAGGGAGTAAAGACTCAGTGTCCCAAGCGTTGCTCTAAGCAAGGGAGCTATGGCCAGATCACAGTTCCCGAAATAGTCACTGGGGGACTCCACAGTTGCACATTTAAAAACCTGTAGGTACAGGGGGCTTTCAGTTTTACAAACTTGTTAAAGTGCTTTGGGGAGCTTGGGAGGGCTGTGGTTGAATGGCCAATTTCAGAAAGCAGTTACTGCTGGCCACCAAGAAAGTGCATTTATGATTAAAAGCAGTAGGCTTGAGTGCTGGTATGTAAGCTTTAGGGGGTTAAACTGCAACTGCGCCCTAGCGAAATTCCTACCAAGGTCCTTTCAGGGTATTCCCCTCCTTTCAGAATATCACCCTTCCTTTCTCTCCCCAGGGCTTCCAGTGCTATTCCTGAATTGGTTGCAATGGCTTCAGCAGAGTCTGCTAGCAAGGGCCGTGGGGTATCCTGGAAGAATGAGGAAATCATGGATCTCCTCTACATATGTAAGAAGCAGAAGATCCAGGAGCAGCTTTGCTTCAGCCACAGGATGTGCAGATTTCCCACCAAATGACCATCAGGGGGCACAGCCAAAGTGCAGCGGAGTGCAGGACAAAGACCAAAGCAATGTGGCTGGAATATCAAAGGTGGTAACTCACAACTCCCACTATGGGAATAATGCGGGAATGTGTCCCTTCTACAAGGAGCTCCATGGCATCCTCGGAGGGGGATGCTACCATCCAACTGAAGCAGGTGAGTAGGACCATCACCATTCACAGAACACCTGCTGCTCCTCCAGCAACTCTGCCTGTTCAGTTCAGGCAGGATCAGAAGAGCTCTTCAGCCACAACATTCACACTATAAATGTGGCAGGATACGTGTTGCCAGTGGATGAACATATGGGTAAGTCCTCCTCATCCTCACCTTTTCTCTGTCCCCCCCCCCCCGCACCAGCTCTGCCCCTACAACAGCTCATTTATTCACATAGGCATGGAAATTGCAGACTCTGTGGAGGGGGAGATGCAGCCAGGATCAGCCACAAGGTGAGTGGATTGCCTCCGTAGCCGTCACGCTGTCCGATACCTGTGTTTGCACAATCTGCTGTGCTGGAAGGCACTGCTTTTCCAGAGGCACACATCCCTCTGTGGCAATAACACACCCTAACTGTGCCTGCCCTTATATCACACAGCTGGTACGTCCTCTCTTGCCTCCATGGATGTGGGTGAGGCCACAGACAATGCCAGGCCATGGACTTCTGAGGGGTCTAGCGCAGAGGGAAAGCGATGCCCAGGTAGGCTCCCCTTCTGCATAGACCAGGGCCCGGGGGGGTGGGGGGGGATGCCTACCCTGAGGGAGGTGCCTGTGCATGCCCATGAACCCAAGGTTCCCCTTTTGCATAGAACATTTACACTGTTTGTTTCTCCGCCTCTTGTAGACCCCGGCATCCCAAACCACAAAGCCATGCTGTCCCCTGCTGCCACATGCCTGACAATGGCCCATAAGCAGAGGACAGGTCGCTCTGCATCTAACGACCTGGATCGGCTGCTGCAACACACCACTTCTGAGAATAACAAGTTGCTCCGTGTGTTTGAGCAGGACACCCAGGTATACCAGCAAAGTGTTGAGCACACAGCAGCAGATGAGGCCGAGTGCAGGAGGGACACACATGCACTCCTGGCTACAATCGGCAGGCAATTGGACCTGCTTGAGAAACTGGTGGGGAAACTAGTCAAAGAGCTTGGGGAGGGAGGGGGCAAGCATGGTCAAGGTGAGCCTCCCACTGACACAGATGATGTGACCCCTGACCTGTGCATCGAGGAGGAGGAGGAAGAAGAAACATTTCCTCTCACCCAAGTAGCGGGGGATCTCCAGCCCTACATGCAGCTGTCAGCTGCTACTGCTGCTGTGCTGCCACAGCATGCTTCCACCCCCAAGATGTCTCCTCCTCCCCACCGGAGAGAACAGCATTGGGTGAGGAAACCTAAAAAGTTCTCCCCATAAGCCCCGGCCAATACAGCCCTCTCAGCAGTTCTAGAACCCAGCCCTTCCCTGAGCACACATCAGGAAATATTCGGAGGCTGTGATTTCTTGTCCAGTAAACATATTTTTACTTATTTATAAAGGGAAATGGAGTAATTTACAAGTGGGGCAGGGGAGACTGGAGGGGCTATGTACATAAGGGTAGAAGGATGGGGGAGGAGAGGAAGGTTGGGGTATTTACATAGGTGGGAGGAGGATGGAATACAGCTCAGGGTGGGAGTCCCATAGGGCATGCTGGTCCAGGTGCCGGTGGTTCCTGGGCCTGCTTTGCCCATGCCTGCTCCTCTTCAAGGGACGCAACCCGGTCTGCAAATGCAGTCACTAGGGAAAAGGGCGGGGGGAGGCTGGTTAGTGCTTGGCTTCCCTGCCCTTTCTTAGGATAGCGTGACTTCAGCTATTGTACTCAAGTCCAGCCCTCATCTGGAGCACCATCTGCAGGATCTGCTGCAGCAGCCCTGCGCTGGCAACCATGGCAGGATAGGCTTCCCACTCATAGGCCAGTGCAGGGCACTCTCCTGCCTCACCCCTGGCTGCTTGTCCCTCCTGGGTGGGTGGTGGTGGTGCATCAGGCAGTGGTGGCCTCATGGCATTCTGGTGGGGTAGTGGGGAGACAGGACATAGTGACATGTCTGCCCAATGTTGGGCATTGCCCAAGGGAGGGCATCAGCACTGCCTGGATCCCCAAGTGGGTGACCCAGAGACATGTCACAGTGCACAGAACCCCTTGCTGGTACACCAAGGTACTCACCCGGCAGTACAGGTTCTGGCCTGTCCTCGTCCCCTGCCTCCTGTTCTTCAGGGTCATGGTGAGCTGGAGAAAGAAAAAGGGCAGTCATCAGTCTTCACTTCTCTTGCACTGGCCCCATTGCCAGAACAGCTGCCAGCAGTGTCCCGTTGCACACAACACAGACACCCAGTCTAACTCTGTGGGGCTGCATGTCTACAAGTGGTGAAATGTTGGGGTGGCCTAGAGAGCAATTTCATTTCCTGCACCCACTCCCACACAGAGGAGTAGGACTGTGCTTCATGCACCACATCCACATACAGCTATGGGAGGGATGGGCTGGCCTAAGGAGGAGAGGTGGTGTCTACTTACCATCTGGTCTGCGGAGCTCTGGGCTGGGACACTAAGCCAACGTCTATAGCTCCCTCAGCTCCCCAAAGAAGGGTGGCTGGAGAGCATGGGGTGGAGCTCAACATGGAGCTCTAGCGCCTGGTAGAAGGCTTCCCTCAGCGCCTTGAATTTAGACTGGCATTGGAGGGCATTCCTCTGGTAGCAAGCAGTACGCATCTCCTGAGCGATCCTGACGTGTAAGTGGATGCTTTGTAGACAGGAGCTGGGCACCAGCCTGTGGACCCATCCACTCTTCCAGATCAGTTCCAGAAGCATATGTTCTTCTGGTGCCAGCCAATATGCCCCCCCCCCCCGAGCCATCTCACCCTGCAGCTAAGCTAAGGCAGAAGACCCTGACTTCCTAGTTACACTGGGACATAGGATCGCAATGTAATTTCTATGGTGGGGCGAATTAGAGGGGAATCTCTTTTTTTCTTTCTTTTTCCATCGGTGCTTTATACCTGGCTCTGGAAGTATCCCCTATGTTGGGCTGAGGGAACTTCTGCATAGCACAAAAACCTCTTCAAAAGGTAGTACAAAGCTGCAAATTGCAGGCCCACACGGAAGAGCAGGAGCACGAGCCAGCGGCTTAGCGGTTTTCATGGGACTGAGAAGAAAAGTTGGCTTCCCAGGCAGCCTGCTCTTCTGGGGTGGATCAAGAGCCCTATACTCCCCCCCCACACACACACACCATTAGCCTGGACAGGGGAAAGCAGTTTTTTTGTTATTGGAAGCTCCAAGCTCTGCGATTGTAAAGGCACTACTTTGCTATTGTGCATTTTTGCCATCTTGCAGCACTGATTTCCAGCTTCATAGATAAATCAGAGGTGGGGACCAAGGTGGGGGAGCAGGGAACAGTTTAGTGTATTGTACATCGGTGAGGTCAGGCAGGCATTCCCACCAAAAGGTCCTGTTTCCCAATCGCAAGCCTGTGTTCTCACAATTACAAAGTTCCCTGAAATTGTGGTCACGATTTATTGCTTTAAAGACATATTTTGGGTGGAGTTGTAATCCTTTCCCACATTGTAAAGGTGCTGTTATATGGCTGAACAGCCCCATTTGCAATGTGAGCTGCTACTAATGTAGTAGGGGGGAACTCAGCCCCCCCCCATGCCCCCCAGGAAAGTGCTCATCGGACAGGGCTGGTTGCAATTAACTCTTTTATTGAATATAGTTCCCAGAGATAGTAAGCAAGGCTTGCAGGAGCATCTTCCCTAAGGAGCTAATGGCCCCCGAACTCTAGAGCAAGTCTGTAATTGCCTGCCACACCTGCTCGCCTTCTTTAGTATGCTGTCTGTACCCATTTTCCAACACGGCACCAAAGTGTCCAGCTGAATCATCCTCTCTCTTCCACATCCTCTCGAATGGTATGACCCTTATAACATTCGCATAGATGTTATGGAGAATAACACAGGTGGCAATGACAGAGGTCACGTTCTCCTCAGCAATCTCTAGCCTTGCTGTCAGGCAGTGCTATCCACTTTTCAGTCTTCTGAAGGCCCTCTCCACCACATTGCAAGCCCACCCAGGGCAGTAGTTGAAATGAGCCTTCCCCCAGTCCAGGTGGCCTCCATGCAGTTTCATGAGCCATCTCCAGATGGGGTAGGCATTCTCGATCTACGCTATTTGCGTTCCCCTTATTTACACCGTCTTAGTCTATGTAAATGTTTACGTAGACTAAGATGTGCCAAAATAAGGAACGCAAATGGCGGTGGCCATGGCCACCGCCATTTGCGTACGCACGTGTTTGTTTGTTTTTTAAGTCAGCCGTGATAGGCTACGTAAACATTGATGTAGCCTATCACGGTGTTTTTTTAAAATCTAGCCGTGATAGGCTACGTAAATCTTTACATAGCCTATCATGTTTTTTTGTTTTTGTTTTAACCTGGAAATGGTGGCGGCGGTGGCGGCCGGTCAAAAGACCGGCCGCTGCAGCTGCCGCCGCCAGGAAAATCCGCCCAAGGTAAGTCCCGTCCTGGGGGGTGGCAGGGAGGTGGTGGGCCATTCCACCACCGATTTCGGGGGGCCGAATGCGCTGGCATTCGGCCTCCCCGAGATCCATGGCGGAACTTTCGTACATCCCTACGTGGCGGAAGTGAGCACTCACCTCCGCCTCCTCGTGGAATCCGTCCAGGTCGGATCCCTGTCGACATCGATCCTGCGGAGCCGGCCACCTGCTCCACATCACTGGCAAATGTCGATACGGCCGGCAGCCATCACCGTGCCATATCACTGTATAAGTAAGTCTCCGGATGTAAATGGTGTAGTGGGCGCCATTTGCGGCTGTAAAGCTGGTAGATTAGCCTAAATGCAGCCATTTACGGCTGCATTTAGGTTAATCTACCAGCTTTACGGCCGCAAATGGCATCCACTACACCATTTGCGTCCCTGTTTTTTGACGTGGTAGGCTACACAAATATTTGCTTGGCCTATCGCGTGAACAGGGATGCAAATGGCGTTGTGGACGCCATTTGCGTCCCTGTTCATGCGATAGGCCTCGACGGGAGGGACGAATCGCCTCCCCCTGCAGGTGGATTCCCCTGCGGAACGACAGATAGGGAATTGGCCCATCCCTAGGCTAGGCACACCTCAACCACAATGCTAGCTGCAGTGGTTCTTCCAACACCAAACTGATGAGCAGCCTCCCTGTACACACACACATTTGCCAGGTGCCATATACAGATCACCACATATTTAACCACTGGAATTGGCTCCCTCATGTCGGTAGTCTGCCTTTGCAGCGGTGGCTGGAGAGCCGCTGCCATTTCAAAGAGGGTCCCCCATATCATCCTGAAGTTAGCAAGCCACTGCTCCTCATCCCAAATTTTGAGAACAAAGTTCTTCCACCAATCTGGCTGGCAGGGAACCACCACCAATGCTGTTCAATTTTGAGTCTGGTCATAGGGAATGCAGCAGGCTTCCCCTCCCCATAAAGTCATAAGGCAACTCTCCTCCTATGCCTTTACCTCATATCCTTCCTAAGCATCTTCAAATGAGACTCCTGATCCTGTCAGAGCAGCAGAAGGGGGAGCATAGCCCAAATGCTGGACACCAACATGTATATCGCAGAGATGCACATCTGCACGCAGTGAGGATCCATGTTGGAATGGCTGCTCTGCATGTGACCAGGAAGTTTTCTCACATCTGTCCAGAAATGCCCTGGGGGTGGGGGAGTGGTTCCACTGGGCTGGGCACCAGAGTGGAGGTTCCAGTCAGAGCAGTGATGTACTGCCAGCCCCTTCGTTCTTTAGCAGAGATGTGCTATAGCAAATCTACAGCACTGCAATAATTCAAAATAGCACATTTGTACAATAATATATATTCTCGCTATAGAGCTATAGTGAAATGACACCACACCATCTGCGGGACACTGAATAGTGCTGATCACAGTTGCGACTACACAAAATGGTGCTTTAGACACACTTTCTAAAGTACTTTGAAAGACACAAACATAACTATGGAGGCAGGGCTCAGTCCCCCAGGAAGGAACTACTCCACCCAATGGTTCCACCACCCCAAGTCAAATGAAAACAAGGTTCTGCACATTTAGTCCTCTCGCTGTTGTGCTATTGCGGTTTTAGAGGGAAAATAATAATTAAAAAAAGGGAGTTGGGCATAGGTTGGGGAGGTAGGGGGTGCTAACACACACACTGGCCAGAGAAAGCCGAAAGGGCAGAATAAGGCAAGAGTGGGTGGGAGGGAACAGGCTCTAAATGATGACATGGATGAGACTCCACCCAGTAGCCACCCAAATAATTTGCAGTAAAATGCCATGTGACCTGCCCAGAGCCTCAGGCTAGCTTTGGGATAATCTGGATTTTCAAGACCCGTGTATCCCTGCATGGAGCAGATACGACTTCAGTAAAAAGCGCAACAAAGTGGAGAGCGAACTAAAGTAAGAGGAGAAGGTTCTGGTGCAGGATGAACCATCGTCACTTCCCCTGTTGCATTTTCTCTTTTTTAGACAAAATCAGCACTGATCACTCTTAGAATTCTCATTGTCTCCTTTCCGACCGAGGTGTTTAAAACTCTGCTGACTGGCTGCTACAGGGTAGCTGCTTATGCGTTGCCAAAAAATAAGAGTGGATCACCCAAAAAAGAGAACAAAGGGGATGCCAATTTGCATAACATATCCATATGCAAATTTTTATGAATTTAGAAATAACTATGATTACAATAAAACACAATACATCTCACCATAGTAGAGAAGACTGATTACGTGACCTGTGTGCCTGCTCAGTCTGCTGCCCAGTGCTCACTGTTGATGGGCCCCTGCTGCTCTCCCTCCTTATGGTGCTTTGATGTTAAACCAGACTTGGACTGGACAGCCCATCAAATAGAGGACACTTTCAAACAGAGGACTGTCCTCTGCCATCTCTCCAAAATAGAGAACTTTCCTCTTAAAAGTAGGACACCTGGCCACCTTACCCTGTCCTACTGTAACAACCAACCACTCCAGGAACATCATACTACTTGCTTAGGAAGAAAGTAGAGAGCATGAAATGATACTTATATATAACAGCATCTTTGTGTAATTCTCACCAGCATTTTGGGAGAGTGAGGATGGAAAGCACAACTGAGGGGTGTCTCTGGTTGTTGTTTCCATCCTCACTCTCCAAAAATTCTAGTGCATTTTTGCAAGTGGCATTTTATTCTGTGTGAGTTCTCATCATTTTTTATCTGACATCACAGGTTGTAAGCAGCACTGCATCAAATGGGAACATGATGTTCACTTCAAACACCAATATGGTCTGGGAAAATATGTCAGAATGGGGATATGTGACCACATCATGGTCATCACCTTCCACAGGCTTCGAACTGCATAACATAGGAAGCTGCTTTATACCGAGTCAAAGCATTGGTCTATCTAGCCCAGTGTTGTTGATATTGACTGGCGGCAGCAGCTCTCCGGGGTTTCAGGCAGGGCTCTTTCCCAGCTCTGCTACGAGATGCCGGGGACCAAACCTATGAGATGCCAGGGACCAAACCAAGGACCTTCTGCATCCAAAGCATGTGCTGAGCCACGGCCCCTCCCCTGAGCGTTGCAGCGGGA
This sequence comes from Heloderma suspectum, assembly GCF_057233095.1. Taxonomy (NCBI): domain Eukaryota; kingdom Metazoa; phylum Chordata; class Lepidosauria; order Squamata; family Helodermatidae; genus Heloderma; species Heloderma suspectum. Next base: position 392,981,005 of record NC_139458.1, read on the forward strand.
GTCAGAAATGTTGGATCTCTGTATACAGAGCATATGAGCAACAGGGAACATAGAGGCCATGCTTGCGCAGTTCCAGGGCATGTCCTACACAGAAGCAGACCACATGGACTGAACATGTGTTTGTTCTCAGACCCCTGTGCTTGTTTTTGAAAAATGTAGCTAGCAGCGCATAGCGGAAAACTAAGGTTTGTTTCTTTTATGAGTTAAAGCCTTTCATTACAACTTAGCCAATTCTCAGCTATTGTGACTAATGGTATAGCGGCAAACTGTGAAGTGACGAAGTTCATCAGAATAGCCTCCTCAGCCATGCCCCCTGGATGGATGGATGGATGGATGGATGGATGGATGGATGGATTCTGCTCTTCTGTGATTTATGCCCTGGTTAAAAACTCCATCACAAAATGCAAACATCCCAAACAAACAAACTAGTAATACAAACTTACAATTAACTTCACAGGCCTTGACTGCAATCCCAGTCAAGGATTACCTGGGAGTAAGCTTCAATGAACTCAGGGGTGCTTTCTTCTGACTGCATAATTGTAATACACATCATAATACACTTGCATTACATGCATAGTTGTAATACACTTGTAATACACATTGAGTTTCAACAAAGGATCTTCAGCCAGCTTTTAATGATAAAGGCAGACAATTTTAGCAAAGAAGTGTTATCAATGAAACATGAAGTAGGAACCCCATCAAAGAAAAGAAAAGTACTCAGTCTCTGCTTGGTTATTTTCATCATTCTCCGACTTCCTCATTGTTAATCTGCCACAAGCAATAATAAAACTTGAAAGCTTCATTCTTGTTTGTTTGTTACATTCTTGTTTGTTTATGTAACAAACAAACAAGAATGAAGCTTTCAAGTTTTATTATTGCTTGTGGCAGATTAACAAAGAGGAAGTCGGAGAATGATGAAAATAACCAAGCAGAGACTGAGTACTTCTTTGAGAAAAAGGTGGAATATAAATGAGCCCCAGGCAGCGTACATGATCTTCCACCTCTCCATTTCATTCTCATAACAACTCTGTGAGGTAGGTTAGACTGAGAGTCAGTGACTGGCCCAAAGTCACCCAGTGAACTTCATGGGCAAGTGGGGACTAGAACCTGGATCTCCTGAGTCCCAGTTCAAAACTCTACCCACTACGCCATATGAGTTATCACCTCATTCACTTGCCAGAGCAAGGAAACCCCATCAAATACCCTGGTGCTCGGGCAGATGACGTCTGATTGCTCCTGCTCTGAAAAAAGTCCCGGAGTTGCTCTCCCCTGTGTTCCCCCTCCATTGCCCCACTGAGAGCCAAACGAGACATGCAGCAAACTATAGTGCCCACTCTCTGGAACTCCCCGCTACTACAAATTAGACAGGCGGAAACCCTTCTGGGTTTTCAGCATCTACTACAAGCATACCTTTTCCAAGAGGCATTCCCAGGAAGGTAATCCTGTCCTCTGTACATTGCTCAGAAACTTCTTAAGCAATTCATAAATATTGCTAAGTAAATAAAAATAAATAAATATTACACATTGTGCTAAGCACATAGCACATAGTTGAGCCTTGCTTTTTGTTTTACTCTAGCATAACTGTGTGTGGGATTGGGACCAGCACATTCCAGGAGGGGACAATTAACCCTCCCTCCCCTTGCTGGTTCCCACCACCATGTCCCACCATGTTCCCACATTCCATGTCCCTGACTCCACTGAAGTCAATGGAGGCTTTCCTTTCTTTTTTTAAACCCGTGGCTTCAGGGTTTGGAATTTCAGGGAGAAATGAGTGGGGAGAAGGTTTAATCCTCCCCTCCTAGAGTGCACTAGTCCCAATCTGAATTGGGACCATGCACAGTTACACTAGAGTAAAACAAGAGGCACGTGTCAGCTGCACACTTAATGTGTAGTTTGGCCCCGATAATGACAATAAATCTATACACACCATCCAGACTGTTCAAAACACAGGACTGGTATATAACAACAATAGCAGTGCTGTGATACAGTTCTAAGATTCTTTGAACAAGCTGATTCTGATCAAATGTTTTTGTCCTATTGCTTGTCCCACTTCCACACAATGAAGTCTTAAATAAGCCCATATGGAAACCATTCATGAGGCTTCCCCTTCCCCTGTAGTGAAATTCCTGGTGACAAGAGTTTACTTATAATTGCGTTAATGAAGTGGTTCATATTTTAGAAGCATATTGCCAAGCCGCAGTTTATTTGGAGGCTTGTTGCTACATAAACATTTCAGATTTGACATCCTTCTAAGATACTTTAGGACGGCTGCTTTCTTTTGAAAGGGAATTGGTTTCAATAGGAGTTAATTGTAGAAGAATGTGTTATTAGATGCCATGAAGAAGAATGACAAAATCTTGCCCATCCCTCCAGATGGCCTTCAGTTCATGCCAGAGGCCTTGAATTTGAAATGGATTATTATTATTTTTTCTCTTCTTCCATTAATTAAAACAAATCAGCCTGGGTTGAATCTAGGCATGAGCAGCCTGCGCTATAGCACAAAAGCCCCCAATCCAGTGGCCCAGACATACAATGAAGCCTGCCATCTTTTCCTTGAGGTACAAGACATTTTGCAAGACTTCTTCCCACACTCCCTCACCCAAATAAGGGCATGTAGGGATGGACGAATTTGTCCGTTTCGCTTTCTTCCACATTTGGATTTCTTAAAACCTCAAGTTCTTTCCATGCCGAATGTGAAGAAATTTGCATATTTCGGTACATTCTTACAAAAAATGAACTGAAATGAAATCCTCACCCATCTGCACCCCCCATGTTCAGTGGAGAGGACAAGGTTGAACCTGCCTGCCACGTAGCTGTTAAAGATGAGGAGCCTGTCAGAAGAAAGAGGGGGCAACCCTAATTCAGCACCACAAACACAGCTGAATACACAAGGATTCAGACTAGAGTTTTAAGAGCGAACCACTGAAGGCTGTGAGTCTGCATGGATGAATCTGTCAAGTTTTGGTTCCTCCAGCATTGGATTTTTAGAAACTCCAAAGTTCTTTACATCCCAAATATGAAGAAATTTGTGGATTTTGGTAAATTCTTATCAAAGACAAGCTGAAATAGTATTCTCGCCTATCTCTATGTGCATGGGAGGGGTGACAACGAGAGGAAGAAAGCAGGAAGAGGATATCTCCGCAGATATGGGGTATTATATACCTGTATGCGGAAAGGCAACTGTGTGGGGGCATCATGCTAAACCATAGTTTAGCTTTTTGGAAATGAGCCTGGGCAAGATTTGGGCTCCTGTGCTCCCATCTCTGCCTCCAGCGGAGCCACAAGTAGGAGCTCAGACGTTCTCACTTATGCTTTCAGCTAACTCTGGTTAGTTGCTTCATCCAAACTGAGAACTGTAGCTGGTGTTAATTATGGTTTAGGGCAGGGGTGGGCAACACGCAGCCCATAGCCACATGCAGGCCCTCCAGGGGGACTTTTATGGCCCCCACTGGGAACCCATTCTCCATGGTGCAACCCCCACCACAGTCAAGCCACCATATTCCCAATGATTCAGCTGGGAAGCCAGGGGGTGGGGAGCACGCACCTGGTTCCCCAGCAGAATCATGCTTCCCCCAGCCCACCAAACAGCTGTTTGTCAGGCTGAGTCAGCACAATTCTGCTAGGAATCCAATCCCTGTGCCCTCTGAAGTTGCCCATCCCTGGTTTAGGGAAACAAATAAGAATCATTCACCACAGTCTCAAGTTGGCTTGTTTCCCTGAATCATAGCACCAACCGGAGTTTGTCCAGGTTCAGACATAACATGTAACCACAGTTAGTTAAAAACCAAAGTAAACATTTCTGATCTCCTCCTTCTGGCCACACTAGAAGCCTTGTGCCCATAACTTTAAACCACAGTGTAACATTACTTGTGAACCAGGCCACGATCTTTCTCAAGATTGAAGATTACCACTTCCCTTGAGAAAGTAAAATAAAGCAGCTGGATCTTCTCATACTCTCTGTATACACAACCATATATAAACACAATCATATATAAAGACTTCTATCTTTCTTTCAACCATATATATATAATGCTCAAAGCAACAAGAGGGATCAAACAGCCACCAAAAATAAGTGCACCGGAACAAAAATCCGTTTCACTCACTCATCATTTGGAAGTGGGTTTGAGGAGGTCTACTGCCTTGACTTCAACATGCTAACAGAGGAAGCTTTCTGACCATAATACTGAGAGGACAAGCTAATGCCGCTGCATTGTTTTCATCATCAAGACCAGAGTATAACTCAGTATGTGTCAGGAATAAAGTACATTGCCCTTTCCTGCACAGCTGTTTGATGTTGCTTTTCCCTGCACATTGTGGCTTTCCTCACACAGAGCTTTTATCCTGCGATTGAGATGGCTCCTTTACGGAAGTTTGCGGGCTCATTACGTGGCACCGTGATCATCCAAGGCGTCTCCTGCACTAAATGCCCTTTGGTCCATTTTAAAATAGATCGTAGATAATGAGCTATCAAATTACCCCGTTGTGTTCCACTCCAGTTCCCTCAAAAGAGTTAAAGTGGAAAGAAGAGCGAGATCAATGAAAGATAACAGAAGACTCAGATCCAGGGAGAAGGAGTGGGGAAAAGGGAGTAATTGTGATCCTGCAATTAAAATGGACGTAGAAAGCCCCTTTTTAAATGCAGGATTTTAGGCTGGTGTAGAGATGACCTGTGTGTGTGACCATTTGACTTTGTTCCCTTTTGTGCCTCCAAGCATCCTGGACTGAGGATCTGTGCCCATAACTACTTTTGTTCAGAGTAGTCCAGGAAAAAAAGGATGCACAGATTTTATTTATTTATTTAACAACAACACTCCTCGCCTGGGGCAGGGGCGGGGGTGGGGACGGGAAGTATCCTGCTTCTCTTCGTATAAACTCCAAGTGACTTGCAATGAAATAATAATAATGTACAAATAATAGTAACACAATGCTAAAATCAGCAAAAGCAAGCAGGTCTCTAATAATCAGAACAACAGTAAGGGTAAACAGTCATAAGAATAGTTGTGCTGGATCAGACCAAAGGCCCATCTAGTCCAGCATTCTGTTTGCACAGTGGCCAACAGGCTGCCAGTGGGAAGTCCACAAGTAGGTCATGAGTGCAACCGCACCCTCCCACTCGTGTTACAGAGCAACTGGTGTAGATAGGCCTTTGTCTCTGATGTAGGAGGTAGCATAGAGCCATCAGGACTAGTAGCCATTGATAGCCTTATTTTCCATGAATTTGTTTAATCCCCCTTTAAAACCATCTAAATTAGTGGCCATCACTACATCTTGTGGTAGTGAATGCCATAGTTTAACTATAATTGACTGTGTGAAGAAGTACTTCCACTTCTCTGTCCTGAAACTCCCACCAATCAGCTTCTTGGGTTGACCCCGGGTTCTAGTATTATGAGTGAGGGAGAAAAATGTCTCCCTACCCACTTTCTCCACACCATGCATAATTTTGTAGACCTTTTCTCTAAGCTAAACAGTACCAGATGTCATAACCTTTCTTCATAGGGGACTTGCTCCAGCCCCTTGATAATTGTAGTTGCCCTTTTCTTTTTTTACTTTTTTCAACTCTACAATATCCTTTTTTAGGTGCAGGGACCAGAACGCCAGAACTCCATTAGTTTCTGGAAGTGTACCAGGGTGCCAAGATTTGGCTAAAATTGGGAGGAGATCCAGCACCTTGAACTGAGCCTGGAAATTAATAGGAAGCCAATGAAGATTGCACAGGACCAAATAAATGACCTCCATATGACCAGACTATGGGTGTCTCTACATTAAGCAAAAAAACCCTGCATCCTTTTGGGGGCTTTTTGCTTTTGCTTTCTTTGTGGGATTAGGATGGGCTTCTTTACACAGCAGACATGTGGTCTGAATAGCGGAAAGTGACTTCCTCCTTCCCTGGCATGTGTGCAAAGGGGGGGGGGGGGAGTCTTGCTTTTGTTGCCTAACTTATGCTGTACCGTTTCCCTGCAGGCCTAGGCACACTTACTTGGCAGTAAGCCCCATTCAGGTCAATGGGATTTACTTCTGAGTAGACATAAGATCACGCTGTAAGTCTGCAATCTTCGGCACACTTATTTGGGAGTAAGCCCCACTGAACTTAATGCGGTGCTCTGAATCAACAGAGGACGTTGATTCTGATCTTGGTAGGGTAGGGGATCAGATCTGTCTCCCTTTGTTTCAGGGAGGCATTTTACTCTCTTCTCCCTCCCTTCCTTGGCATGTTCATGGCGCTAAGCTGGCATTACACACTGCTGATATGGCACCATTAACTTTTATTACTAGTTTATCTCCAATCTTTTTGAAAGCATGATAAAGGGGAAAATGTGTGCGAGGTGTCCTGGAGGTTGGTGACATCATGTAAAGGGCCCACAAAATTCTGTGAGTGAGCAATCACAAACATGCAATAAATTGCTCATGTAGAGACACCCTGTGACAAAAGTCTGGTGGTGGCATTTTAAACCAATTGAAGTTTACAGATGCTTGTCAAGGTAATTCCCACCAAAGCATGTTACAGTAATCTAATGAAGAGGCTACCAAAGCATTAACTTCTGTGGTTAGGTCAGTCTTCTTGGAAAAGGCTGCAGTTTGCATACTAGCTGAAGCTGGTAAAAAGCACTCCTAGTCACTGCTACAACTTGGAGAAGATCACCCTCCAAACTGTGAAGGCTACCAAGGCTACTACTCATGGCGGACCAATGGCTACTAGTCATGATGGCTAGTGGATATCTCCAGGATCAGGGCAGCTTTCCTCTGTATAGCAGTCACTGGAGAATAACTGTGGGAGAGGGCTGTTGCCCTCATGGTCAATTGGTGGGCTTCCCAGAAACATCATGTTGTCTGCTGTGGGAAACTAAATGCTGGACTAGAGAGGCCTTCCATCTGATCCAGCAGGGCTCTTCTTACTTATGTAAGGAGTAAGTCCACAGCCTTTCCCAAGCTGGTGCCCTCCAGATGTGTTGGACTACAACTCCCATCAAACCCACTTGCTGGGGATGATGGGAATTTTAATCCAAAGTCCAACACATCTGGAGGGCACCAGGTTGGGGAAGGATCCTCTAGGCTGTGATAGAAGGAGGAGATAAGAGCTGAATATCACGAGCATACCAATGAGACCTCAGCCAACACTTCCAGAACACATCACCCAGCTGGCTGGGAATGATGGGAGTTCCAGTCCAATACATCTGGAGGGCACCAGGTTTGGGAAGGCCATATTACTGTTTGGAGTACTGCTTTTGCATTTAGGCATATTCATGTTTTTTTGGTACCTTAAGATTTTTTATTTAAAAACAAACTGTTATTTTTAAAGCTGAAAAACTGTACTAGAAAGCAGTGGGGAATTTGGGCTTGTGACATCACCAGCCCCCAACAAATCAGCACAGTGCACTGCCATCTTCTGTGGCAGAACTAGTTACCATTAAGCTTGATCCTAGAGAAAGAAGACGGTATGTTTGACAAAGGTGCTACCGGAGTGCAGCGACTCCTGTTTCGATGGTCTTATAGGCCCCTTCCAACCCTACTATTCTATGATTCTGTGATTCTATGAAGTATGTTTGTACTGTACCATTGTTAGTAAAGAGACAATTTATAATTAGGCAGTTCTGCATGGTGACCTAGATGACCATATGAACTGTAGCAAAAGAAACTGAATTAAGTTCTCTAGGACAGAGTGTAAATGTATTATTAGCAAACATTTTTAATCAGTGGAGGACTCACTGGCTAGGAAGAACATAGGGGGGAAGAGATTTGGAGACTATAATCAGTAACCAGATTATTATAAGCCAGTTATATTGGAGAAAGATTAATTTATACTGGAGAAAGGGCAAACAGAAGCAACTAGACCAAACCAGCAACAAGAAAGATTGCTGGATTGGAGAAGCTGTCTCATGAGCAGATGTTAAAGTAGATGTTGGCTGTTTAAGAGTGAGGAAATATAATCAGGGCGATATGCAATTCTGTGCACAGAAAAAGCACACTGTTGGCACTGGGTGCTAAATTTAATACCTCTGCTTTCATTTTTTTAAAGCAAGTTTCCAGTCCTCATGGCTGTAAAGATGGGCTTGAGAATGTGTGAACAAAGCCAGAGGGTGGCAGGTGGTTAATAGATTTTTGGTGGGTAGGGGTTTATCACATTGCTCATTGTCACTTGTCCCTCTCTGTAACTAACTAAAGCAAAATAAATGATGCACAATGATCAAATGAATTTAATTTGTATAATTTATACAGCTCACAGAATTCAACTTGGTGCAGAACTCAGGTTACCTTGGCAAAGAATTAAAATATGTGTGGGGCAGAGTACACACAGCCTTGGATATGATGTACTCTAGAAATACTTCTGAAGGAGCAACCTCGCAGAAGACAAAAGAAGTCCATGGATGGGTGCAAGAACTACATTGAGCTACTACAAAATGGCTCAATACATTTAGGATAGTAAATAGATGACTGTCTGCTTCTGGCTATTAAAAGTATAAAATTCTGACACAGATTCCCTGAAAAAGTTGTTGGATCTAAGGATCACACTGGGTTCAAGACAGAGCTGGATACATGTATGAAGGATAATTATTATTTATAATTCTGGTACACCTATTGTGGGCCATTTCGGTCAAGAGTGGGTGCTCTCCCTTTTAAAGATTTTGGGTTCTTTCCTCTTCCTGTCACAACTAAGTAGCAATTACCAAGTGTGCTACAAGTGGAGTGGAGTTTTGCCCCAGTAAACTTTTCTTTCAGAGAAAATGTAGAGCCGCTTCACACACATATGACAAATTTCCTACCTGGATATCGCTTCGGTGTAACAAATGACTTGTTCAGCATTGGGTGTGATGAAAGCATGCGTATCTATTTTGCAGTGTTGGGACACCTGTTGGGAAAACAAGTGGTAGCAGATTCTTTTGGTTATACCTGTGGTGAGATAGACACTTGTGCATTCATTATATCTGATGGAATAGAAGCAGGAAACCTGCTCTTTGAACAGGCTTTGGGAGATAACTTGGACTGCATATTCTGTTTCACAGCTGCCTTTAATATGAGCTAAACTGTCTATTTTAAATCTGTTTTGACAGATTATTTTAGCCTAGCACTTTCAGATATCCCCTATCATGTAGTTCTGGCTGAGAGGGGAAAAGAACCAATGTACAACAGTGACAGGAAAGTGTAGGGCAGCATAGTGCTGAAATGCTCAAGAGCAAAAGGTGCTACTATTCAGCTCTTTTGTCCATGCCAACTTCAAGACAAAAGTGCTAAATAGGTGGTGTTGCAATAGGAGCATAGGACATGTCCTCTTATTAGGCCTCAGAGATATGGCTGTGGGTCCCTTGGGTTGAATAGCCAAGCCTTGAGCATTCCTATGATATGGGCTCGTTAGACCGCAATAGATTCAGCAGCCAATTAAACTAAAAGGGGAAATAAGAGGGGGAAAAATCCAGTTAAAATCACAGAGGGGTGAGCTGGTGAATCCCTTTTCCAGATGTTCTGTCTATACTTAGTGAAATAAATAAGTTTCTGTCTTACTGAAGTGGCATACATGTGGTTCAATGCCTACCATAGAATCATAGAATCATAGAATAGTAGGGTTGGAAGGGGCCTATAAGACCATCGAGTCCAACCCCCTACTCAATGCAGGAATCTAAGTCAAGGCATCCCTGACAGATGGCTGTCCACCAGTAACGCGCACACACACACACACATACACGCACGCACATACTGGCTGGGGCTAGCTGCCTAGAGAGCTGGGCCCAAGCATTATTTGAGGGGCTCAGTACAAACTTGCAACATGAGTCCCCTGCCAAACATATACTGTGATCCCATCTCATTCATCAGTATGGTGTATGTGTGAACTAGACATTTATTCACATGTATTTTGGGCCTGCAAATCCTACCAGCAGCACTGACTTCCACTGACCCTGGAATCAATGCCCATGATCATGACCTTGCTTTGTCCCTCCTTTCAGCTGTCCTTCCTTCCTACCCAGGGCTGCCCCAAGACATTTTGCTGCCTGAGGTGAAGGACAAAATGGCGTCCCCTCCCATTCCATGTTCAAAGGCTGAATGGACTGGCAGCTGAATCTTTCTTCCGCACTGGTGATGGTACAGCATCCTCCAACACACTTGTTGAAGGCAGCAGGGGTGGTAGGGCATGCCTTCCAACATGTTGCTGCCACCTTCTAGCATCTGCCACCTGCAGTGACCACCTCACCCTCCCTATTGGTAGGGCCAGTACTTATCAGGGTCGGCCCTTCCAGGAGGCAAGGTGAATCCCAGACCTCAGGCACTGGAGCGGAAGGAGTGGTAAATTGTGTGCATCCCCTCCCCACCAAGAGGGCCCCCAGCTCAAGCAAGGCAGCACTAATCACTGGCCACTCTTCCCTTGTGGCAATTTCCCTTGCACAGGCAATCTCCTAGGACACCCTTCCCTCAGAGCCTAGCTCTGAGAATGGACTCCCCTCAGAGCCAGGCAGAGGGGCCTAGCTGGCTGTCTGAACAGCCGCACCGGCCACCTTTTCCATTTGAAAGAGCTCTTCAGAGAGCTGCCCACCATCTGGATCACCCTGAGACCAAGCCAGAGAGCAAGCAGTGGCGACAGATGGATAGAGGATGAAGGAAGGGGAAGAAGGCAATGCGTGACATGGGCTGGTTGGGGTGACAGGCCACATGGCAGCAGATGGAGGACAAGGTAGGAAGAGGGGGCAAGAGGAGACACGGGGAGTAGGAGCCATGTGGCTGATGGAGATGAGGGAAGGGGAGGGGTGATTATATTGGGGGTGATATTGACATGCAATGCAGTGGATGGAGGGCAAGATAGTGGAAGGGAGGGTGTGATGTAGGGGTGATGGGCAACATGGCAGTGGATGGAGAATGAGGGGAGGAGGAGGAGAAGGGAAGGAGGGGATGACATGCAACATGTACAAGTAGGGGCAATGCCTTGGCAGCAATTGGGGGGGTGAGGTAGCAGCATGCTTGTGGTCTCTTACCTCAGGTGGTGGGAGAGCTTCCACCAGCCCTGCTATGTATGCACAAGGATATCTGGGGCTGGTTGTTCTTGAGAGACCATGGCCTAGTTCACATGTAATGACAACCCAAAGTATGGATTGACTATGGGTTGTCATTGAATCGTGGGTTGTTGCTGAATGCAGACCCAGCATTATGGTTTAACTCTGGGTTGTTAACCATGATAAAAGAACAAACCTTTGTCCTTATTCAAAGCTTAGGAATTGTACTTCAGCAATTTTGCATTCTTTGAAATTACCTTTGGAATTTATTTGGGCAAAGTCTGGACCCCTTAAGGTCATTGACAGAGTAGCCTGGGAGGTTGAAATATCCCCCCATTGGTTTCTCAACTTTGCCATTCCTGATGTCAGATTTGTGTCGATTTATTCTTTCGCATAGAGACTGGCCTGGTTGTCTTCTGTAGATTTGCTGGCAAATGCAGGCATATATCACACTGAAAGATAAGCAGGTGTATGAACCCTTGATGTTGTGGATGGCATTATTAGGTCCTGTAACAGTGTTGCCAGAGTAGATATGGAGACAGTGTTGGCACCTGTGTCTGCTGCAGGGCTTAGTTCCTGGGTTTGTATCTCTGTTGCGAGGTCTGTTTTCGCTGGTGAGCATCGTTTTTAGATTGGGCCATTCTCTGCAAGCAAGTACAGGTCTTCCGCCTAATTAGGAGTTGTCCATGTTTGGCCTGCTGTATCTTAAGCATATGCATGCAACTGATCTTGCTCACTGCAAGCCACACAATTTGCATCTTTAATTTGACCATGACCCTTCACCCTGTTTCCATTTTCAGTATAAATCAGATTCCTGTGCACTGATTCCCATTCTTCTGTCGTGTCATCAGTAAATATTATTTTACACAGTCTGAGGGGTATAGATGATAAGTTAGTTCCAGTAAGGGGAGTGAGTGGGAAGAAGAGAGGCAGCAACTTTGAAGGGGCCTCTGCCCCAAAGAGCTTACCATCTAGATTAGAACACCGGCAGGTTCTAATTTATCACATTATAATGTGGTAATGTGATCCTCCCAAAGTAATTTGGGTAAGGAAAATTGACCTTTTGTCCTATGATGTGATGATCAAACCCTTCATGTGTTACTCCTTTTTGGGAGAGACATGTCACGTTTTGTTTTCACTTCTAAAGGCGTTTCTGCCTTCCCCCATAGCTCTGGAAAGTCGCCCTTGTTCAAACAGTCCTCCTCTTCAGCCTCCCTCTCGAGCCGTTGAGAGGTAGAGGGACTTTGCCAAATGTGGAATGTGCCTCTACATGAGACGCGTTTCAGAGGTTTGCACAGATTTGGTGGCTGGGATCCAAAGAGCTACTTTAGGTGCAGCCAAGGGCTCAGGCATGCGCAGCGGGATTTATTTTTTACTCTCTCTCCCCCTAAAACAGCAGAATATCATGCCTTATCCCACACTGCTTTTGAAATCCCTTTCAGTTTCCAAAGGAGTCTGTTGTGTGGCAAGGAGAGTTGCTTTTTGAGACACTCAGTCCCAAATGCAGAACGAGTTGGACGGCTCATTGAATCCCAGCCAAGGGTTCTCTGGGTACGTAGCCCAGCACTACTTTCCATCACAATCATTACAGAAAGGGTGTTGTCAGGCTAGGAAGATACAGTAGACATGCATTAAAGGGAAGTAATGCTAGCAATGTGAACTAATTTATTATACCAATGCCCTAAAGGATGTTCTAGTAATCAGTTTACTTAATTGTGGTGACTGGCTGAACATCCCTAACTCTGTAATTGTTAAGAGAAGTTGCCTTGAGCAAAGGCTCTTAGAACAACAAGCCATTCATTCTCCAGCAACTGCTCCAGCGGGTGAAGAAAGGAACAGTCTTGCTGGCTTTGTAGAGTCCGAAAGTGCTATTTTAACGACAAAACTGCAACTGAAGGAATATCAGTCTAATTGTATTTTGCATCTCACCACCTACTGATAGTTCATAATTAGCCTGTAGTGGCAAACCTTTGAAGGACAGGCAAAATGTAATTCAGTTTGTAGGCAAAGACCTGTCAGCGTATGCTTCATCCTGTTCTGTGCCATACATATCGAAGAAGCCATTCCAGAAGCTGGTCATTGCTTTGAGATCAATAGGCCTTTTAATAAGAGATGCTGGATGGTTTTCTCTGCTTATGTGATTCTCAAAGAGTCAGTTGCGCCTCTCTACGGAGGAGTGAACCTTTGTCAACAGAGTCACAAGGCCTCCCACTCACCTGCTGTGGGGCAAAACAGTAACAACAAGAAGGGGAGGAAATGAGCGGCTGTTGCACAGCACTGGAAGACTCCGCTCCAGAACACTGTCTCTCTGCCTTAGACAACCTGATGAAGCAATTGTTGGAATAAATGGAGGCAAGAACTAGCAGCCTGACTTGTAGATGAGGATGGAGAGTTGTGGTAGAGCCCTTCATTATAATGTGATAAATTAGAACCTGCCAGTGTTCTAATTTAGATTGTAAGCTGTTTGGGGCAGAGGCCTGTTTTAGTTTATGTAACTCTCCATGCCAAGATATGGTGCTAAATAAAGTCAGTATTAAGGGGACAAATGAATATAGTATCAGCATTAAGAATGTCCTAGAGGAGACCTGTAAAACTTGTGAACCACCCTAGCTGAAAGCAGCTCACCAGCCCAGGGTTTTGGCCTTCCAGATTCCTGACAATTCCTCCCATCCCACTATTTTGGCACCCCCGGACAGGCATAAAAAACAGGAGATATCTTGAACTGCAGGTGTGCTGCAAAACATGGCAGAACAACATACCTTCAGTGTGGTGGGTCACAAGTTGTGCAGTCCTGTCCTTTGCTCTTAGGTGGAGAAGATGATACAGAAGCTCCTAGAGCAGGGCTGCAGCAGACTGTGGCAGCCGGGCGGCAGGGAGACCAAATGGTGCCCTAGGCAAGTAAGGTGGCCACTTACACATTGTCAAAAGAGAGGAATTGCATCACCCAGAAAGAGGACAAAAGAGGATGCCAATTTGCATAACATTTGCACATGCAAATTGAGATTTATATATGCACATTTAGAAATAATAACCATAATTTCAATAGAAATGCAAGACATCTCAGCATAGTGGAGAAGGCTGTGATGTTACCAGGTGACCTGTGTGTGCCTGCCTGGTCAGGTGTCCAGATATTAACTGTGGATGGGTCCCTGCTGCTTGCCCTCGTTGTGGTTCTTTGACTTGGACTGGACAGCCCCTCAAATAGAGGACACTTCCAGATAGAGGACTGTCTTCAGCCACCTCTTCCAGATAGAGGACCATCCTCAACCACCTCTTCCAGATAGAGGACCGTCCTCAGCTACCTCTTCAAAATAGAGGATTGTCTGCTGTAAAGTAAGACATCTGGCCACTCTACCAAGGAGTGTCTTCTGTGAATGGGACAGGGAAAACAGGTTTGGGATGACCCTAGTATATAAACCTATGGATATGGAATATTTCTCCAGTCTAATGTATTTAAGGCTACAATCCTATGCATGTTGAGACAGAAAAAAAGTCCTACAGCTTAGCTGGCTGGGGGATGCTAGGAGCTGTAGGACTTTTTTCTGTCTGAACATGCATAGGATTGCGCCCTAATGGTACTTTACCAGGCATTAAAAAGGCCTACAATTGCACGCACAGAGACAAAGGCGCTGACAAAACAGGCAATTTATGAAAGAACACCTAAAAGTACAAAAATACGTCTAACTTCTCTACTCTGTGTCTACACTGATGGTAGTTGTAGGGTTCCAGGTCAATCAGAGACTTGGAAGTCAGGCTAGGTGTGACACTTGCACAGTTACCTTTGAAGGTGGTTGTTCCAAGGGGTGTGCTAATTATCAAAGGCACATGGGGCATGAAAGGTAAGAGATGTAGGGTGTTGGAAGAGAGGATGGATGTGAGAGAGACCCTCGGCGGGAGGGGGAACACTAGCTGTTTCCTGAAAGGTAACTCCCCAGGCTATTCTCATGGAATCTTGGATTCAGTATCACAATGTATTCAAAAAAGCAGCAAATATGGCTGCTTGCTGAGCCTAGTTACACTGGTGCAAACAAAAGGTGAAACGGCATCTATCTTATCATGGGCTATAGAACTGGGCTGTTAAAGACAGAGCAGAATAAGTAGTTATGGAATGGTGAATTAATGTTTTATCTCTAAGGTGGTCAAAATGTAGTGTCATATTCTTAAAAGTGTGAAGGGGTGGTCTATTGTGAATAGTTCTTTATAATTTCTTTTAGAGATTGTACCTTTCCTTGGAGCTCAATGCCAGATACAGTAATTATAACAGCATGACCTAGTGTTATAGAATATTATGGAACTCTTTCTGCCTTTTTATAGAAACGTTAATTCATCTGGCAGCATGTTTGTGATGTTCCTTCTAAAAACACTGAAAGGATATTTTTGCAGTTGAGGCTCTGTGTATTTTGTTTCTCATAAATGATTTATCACTTACTAAATTTGAAATCCAAATTGTGAATTTGGCTATTGCTTCTGCCAGGAAGTAAATGTTGCAGCAATGCAAGAGTTTAAGAAGCAATTATCATTCCTTTGACTTCCCAATTTTAGGAATGTTTCCACACAAGACTATATGAAAGTTATCACTTCAGTGTAGAAAATGACATGATGAACATACACGTGTGAGTGTCGTCATGTGTACACATCAGATTATCAGTGAGCTCCTGCAGTATATATACACAGTGAAAAAGACTTGCATCTTCAGACAGAAAAAAATGCTTCAGGGGTCCTCAGTGCACTGCGCCTGCAAGGCCAGGCGGAGGCACCCATCAAGCTATTTCCCACCTGTGCAAATGAATGGAGCAATTCCTCCATTCACTTGTAAGGGGAGGGTGTAGTCCTTACAAGAAATAATTGGGTGTGTGTGTGAAGTGCACCCTCCATCAAGGACCCTTGGGGCAACAGGTCCTTGGACGGGGTGGGGGTGGAGGTGGACTTTACTCTCTCCAGCCAATGTTTGGCAGGGGGGCTTTTTCTCACCCTTTGCAAATGAATGGAAAAATTGCTCCATTCAGTTGCATGGGGATGGGGAGAGAGGGAGAAAGAAAGAAAGAAAGAAAGAAAGGCCAGAGAAAGATGAGCCAGGTAGAGCGGGCAGGGCAGAGAGAAACAGAAAGAAAGAAAGAAAGACCAGAGAAAGGGAGAAATCAGAGAGGTGATGGGGGAGAGAAAGAAAGAGAAAACAGAGGGGGGGGGGAGAGAGAGAGAGAGCAGCCAGAAAGATGGAAGGAAGGAAAGCAAGAAATAAAATTTATTTATTTATTTATTTCATTTCTATACCACCCCATGGTCGAAGTGCTCTGGGTGGTTCACAACAATTAAAACTTCAAGGTACAGCATAAAGCAATATAAAATATAAAGCATAAAACTACAGTACAAAAAAATACAACCAGAATAAAACCTAGGAGCAATGCAGAGATTTAAAATACTGATTTAAAACAGCAGAGCTAAAAGACCAGAACACTAAAATGATGGCAAAAGAAAAAGATCTTCACCTGGCACCAAAAGGAGTACATCAAAAGGGAAAAAAGAAAGAAAGAAAGAAAGAAAGAGGAGCCAGAGAGAGAGAAAGGGGAAGGGGGGGGGAGAGAGGGAGGGAGGGAGGGAGGGAGAGAGATCTCCCTTCTGTTCACCCCTGCCTTAGAGTATCCTTCCAAGATCTGGTGGAGGGGCCTTCTCTATGTCTGGACTGTGTTGGAGGCTTGGCTGATGGGACAAGAGAATGGTCTTCTCTCTGTGGTTGCACCTAAACTGTGGAACTCTTTGGCCAATGAAACTTGGTTGGCCTCCTCTCGCATTGTGTTTTGTCGCATGGCAAAAACCTTCCTGTTTAGGTGGGTTTTTGTTTTATCAGATAAATAATTGTTGTATATGATGCCTCTGTTTTATTTGCTGCACATGTCTTTGTTTTTAGTTATACTGTATTTGGGGGATGCTGTATTTATTTATTTATTTATTTCATTTATATCCCACCTTTTTTCCTCTTGCAAGGAACCCAAGGCGGCTTACATTATCCTCCTCCTCTCCATTTTATCCTCACAACAACCCTGTGAGGTACTTTGGGCTGAGAGTCTGTGACTGGCCCAAAGTCACCCAGTGAGCTTCCATGGCTGAGTGGGGACTAGAACCTGGATCTCCCGGCTCCCAGTCCAGCCTTCTAGCCACTAACTATTGGTAGCTGTCTTGAGTGGTGTGTAAGTGCTAGAAGTGTGGGATACAAGTCTCCACTTACTTAATTAAAAACTGTGTTCAATTGCTCACCCCTCAAAGCCTTCCTGCCATGTGTACCTTGGAATTAAAAAAAAAGAAATCAAACTGCTGCTCCTGCTCATTGCCCTGTCAAATTTTCAGCCACTTAAGTAGCACAATGATCATGTGTTTGACCGTTGGTCTTACCCAGTGCCCCTCCCTATATCTATAATAATAAAAGAAGATTTGTGTGTGTCTGTCTCCCAGCACTGTATCTCCAAGACCATGAAACCTAGACACCTGGCATGCATACTAAGGGGACCCCGGGGTGTGCAACTTTGAATTATTCAGTTTTTAAAATATATTAATTTAAATTAATTTAAATGTGTGTGTGTGTGTGTGTGTGTGTGTGCGCGTGCTGAACACATTTCAAGCCTGCAGTACCAACTTCAGTTACTAGCTGACAGACTTTCTAACTAACAGATCGCTTTGCAACTAGTGCAGTTTGAAGCCACAGAGGGACAGAGTCAGAAGGCTGCCTACTCCCTCCTGCTGTAGGGCAGCCCCCCACCTCAGTGGAATGGAGTGGGGGAACTCCACCCTCTGGAGCCTCCAGGACAGGAGTACATCATGGCAGAAGCCATGCCTGGGGGTGCCAGTGGATGTGGCTTCACTCAGGCGGGGTGGGCACAATGTGTCCAGCACTGAGAGCTGTGCAACTTTGCTTGAAGGCTTTGCTGTATCACATTAAGGGCTATTCCATTCTGTGCAAAGCTGGGTCCATTTCATAGAATCATAGAACGGTAGGGTTGGACCCTACAAGACCATCGGGTCCAACCCCCTGCTCAATGCGGGAATCCAAGTCAAAGGGTCCTGTCCAGCTGTCCAAGTGGCTGTCCAGCTTCATCTTGAATGCCTCCAGCGTGGGGGAGCCCACCACCTCCCTAGGTAATTGGTTCCATTGTCATATGGCTCTAACAGTCAGGAAGTTTTTCTTGATGTTCAGGCAGAATCTGGCTTCCTGTAACTTGAGCCCATTACTTTGTGTCCTGCACTCTGGGATGATCTAGAAGAGATCCTGGCCTTCCTCGCTGTGACAACTGGAATACAGCAATTGAAGGATATACCTTGTTCAAAAAGAACAGGAGGAACAGAAAGGGAGGTGGGGTTGCACTGTATGTGAAAAATACATATCTCTGCACAGAAATACAGGAGGAGGAGCTTGGTAGCCCCATTGAGAGCATCTGGATCAAAATAAATGGAGCAAAGAATAAAAGGAACATGGTGGTCGGAGTCTACTACCGGCCACCCAATCAAGGAGAAGACGAGGATGAAACTTTTGAAAAGCAAATAGCCAATGTTTTAAGGAAGCATGATGTAGTAGTAATGGGGGACTTCAATTTCCCCAATATTTGTTGGGAGACAAATTCTGCAAAACATGGCCCCTCCAGGAAATTCCTGACATGTGGCGGATAACTTCCTCCTACAGATCGGCTATCCTTGACTTGATCCTAACCAACAGAGATGACTTAGTGGATAAAGTAGCAGTTACAGGAACTCTGGGTGAAAGCGACCATGTTGTACTTGAGTTCATGGTTCTAAGGGAAGCAAAAGCTGAGTGTAGTCAAACGTGTACCCTGGATTTTAGGAAAGCCGATTTTAATAAACTCAAAACAATGATCAGTAAGGTCCCATGGCAAGTGACTCTAACGAGAAAAGGAGTCCAAGATGGGTGGGAGCTTTTAAAAAAGGAAATTCTCAAGGCACAATTACAAACAATTGCAACAAGAAGAAAAGGTGGAAGACAACAGAAGAAGCCAATGTGGTTCCACAAAAAGCTTAGAGATGACCTGAAAACAAAAAAGGACACATATAGGAAGTGGAAAGAAGGCCAAGCAACAAAGGAAGACTACAGGCAGGTAGCACAGAATTGCAGGGATGGCGTCAGGAAGGCTGAAGCTGAGAACGAGCTGAGGTTAGAGAGGGATGCATCCTTCTTAAAGTGTGGTGACCAGAACTGGACACAGTACTCCAGATGAGGCCTAACCAGTGCTGAGTAGGGGGGAACTAGTACTTCATGGGATTTGGAAGCTATATTTCTATTAATGCAGCCCAAAATAGCATTTGCCTTTTTTGCAGCCACATCGCATTGTTGGCTCATATTCAGCTTGTGATCGACAACAATTCCAAGATCCTTCTCTCTTGTAGTATTGTTGAGCCTAGTATCCCCCATCTTGTAACTGTGCATTTGGTTTCTTTTTCCTAGGTGCAGAACTTGGCATTTATCCCTATTAAACTTCATTCTGTTGTTTTCTGCCCAGAACTCCAGCCTATCAAGATCACTTTGAATTCTGTTTCTGTCTTCCAGGGTATTAGCTATCCCACCCAATTTTGTGTCATCTGCAAATCTGATAAGCATTCCCTGCACCTCCTCCTCCAAGTCATTAATAAAAATGTTGAAGAGCACTGGGCCCAGGACTGAGCCCTGCGTTACCCCACTCTATACCTCTCCCCGGTTTGAGTCGATTCCATTGATAAGCCCTCTTTGAGTCCGATTCTGTAGCCAACTGTGGATCCGCTTGACAGTTGTTTCATCTAGCCCACTTTTAGCTAGTTTGCTCATCAGGATATCATGGGGCACTTTGTCGAAAGCTTTGCTGAAGTCGAGGTATATGATGTCCACAGCATTCCCACAGTCCACAAGGGAGGTGACCTGATCAAAAAATGAGATCAGATTCGTCTGGCAGGATTTGTTCTTGACAAATTGAGTCATCACTGCATTCTTTTCAAGGTGCTTCCAGATGGATTGCTTTCTCATCTGCTCCAGAATTTTCCCAGGGATTGATGTCAGACTGACTGGTCTGTAGTTCCCAGGTTCCTCCTTTTTGCCCTTTTTGAAGATAGGGACAACATTAGCCCTTCTCCAATCATCTGGCACTTCACCTGTCCTCCATGATTTCTCAAAGAGAATAGACATTGGTTCTGAAAGTTCCTTTATTAGTCTAGGATGCAGTTCATCTGGCCCTGGAGATTTGAACTCATTCAAAGTAATTAGGTGTTCCTTGACCATATGCCTATTGATCTCAAGTTGCAATCCTGCCCCAATCTCAGCTTTAGCCTTCCTGACGCCATCCCTGCAATTTTGTGCTACCTACCTGTACTCTTCCTTTGTAGCTTGGCCTTCCTTCCACTTCCTATATGTGTCTTTTTTTGTTTTCAGGTCATCTCTAACCTTTTTGTGGAACCACATTGGCTTCTTCCGTTGCCTTCTACTTTTTTTTCTTGTTGGAATTGTTTGTAATTGTGCCTTTAGAATTTCCTTTTTAAAAAACTCCCATCCACCTTGGACTCCTTTTCTCATCACTTGCCATGGGACCTTACTGATCATTGTTCTGAGTTTATTAAAATTGGCTTTCCTAAAATCCAGGGTATGTGCTTGGCTGCACTCAGCTTTTGCTTCCTTTAGAACCAAGAACTCAAGTATAACATGGTCGCTTTCACCCAGAGTTCCTGTAACTGCTAATTTATCCACTAAGTCATCTCTGTTGGTTATGATCAAGTCAAGGATAGCCGATCCTCTAGTTCCTTCCTCTACTTTCTGTAGGAGGAAGCTATCAGCAACACAAGTCAGGAATTTCTTGGAGGGGCCATATTTTGCAGAATTTGTCTCCCAACAAATATCGGGAAAATTGAAGTCCCCCATTACTACTACATCTTGCTTCCTTGAAACACTGGCAATTTGCTTTTCAAAAGTTTCATCCTCGTCGTCTCCTTGATTGGGTGGCCGGTAGTAGACTCCGACCACCATGTTCCTTTTATTCTTTGCTCCATTTATTTCAACCCAGATGCTCTCGATGGGGCTACCAAGCTCATCCTCCTGTATTTCTGTGCAGAGTTATGTATTTTTAACATATGTGCAACGCCACCTCCCTTTCTGTTCCTCCTGTTCTATTTGAACAAGTTATATCCTTCAATTGCTGTATTCCAGTCATGGGAGTCATCCCACCAAGTCTCAGTTACACCTATCAAGTCATAATTTCCCTCCTGTATTAAGAGTTCAAGTTCGTTCTGTTTGTTTCCCATACTCTGGGCATTAGTATATAGGCATCAAAGACCATATGCTTCTGGCTTTCTTCCTACACGTGTCTGAAGACAATTATTGGGCGCTATTAGAGCTGTTCTCTCTGTTGTGGTGCATGAGCCTTCGTCCACTGTTACCCCCAACTTTACGGGCTCCTTCACACTGGGCTTTTATCCTGCAATTGAGATTGCTCCTTCACAGAAGTTTGCGGGCCCTTTTATTTATTTATTATTTATTACATTTATATCCCGCCTTTTTTCCTCGTTAAGGAACCCAAGGCAGCATACATAGTCTTCCTCCTCCTCCTCCATTTTATCCTCACAACAACAACCCTGTGAGGTGGGTTGGGCTGAGAGTTTGTGACTGACCCAAAGTCACCCAGTGAGCTTCCATGGCCGAGTGGGGACTAGAACCCGGATCTCCTGGCAGCCAGTCCAACACTGTAGCCACTACACCACGCTGGCCCTTTACATGAAGCCATGACCCTGCCGTGACCCTCCTGCACTAAATGCCCTTTGTTCCGTTTTTAAATAGATCACAGATAATGAGCTATCAAATTACCCAGTTGTGTTCTGCTTCAGTTTCCTCCATCAAAAGCGGCAAGCGGCAAGAAGAGGCATGAGATCAATGAAAGATAATGGAAGACTCTGATACAGGGAGAAGGAGGGGGGAAGGGGAGGGGGGAAAGGGAGCACATGTAAAGGGAGTCAGTTGTGATCCTGCATTTAAAACGGAAGCAGAAAGCCCTGTTTTAAATGCAGGATTTTAGGCTGGTGTAGAAATGCTCTATGTCTCGCTCCCCCGTAGGATTCAGTTTAAAGCCCTCCTGATGAAGTTCTTCATGCTGTGGCCAAACACATTCTTCCCAACCTTTGTGAGGTTCAACCCGTCCCTTGCCAACAGCCCATCTTCCAGGAAGTATAGCCCGTGGTCCCAGAATCCAAATCTCTCTTGTCGGCACCACCTTCATAGACAGTCATTCACCCGGAGTATTTTTCTTTCCCTTCCTATCCCTCTTCTAACTACTGGAAAGATGGATGAGAAAACTATCTGGGCCCCAAAGTTCTTGAGTTTCCTTCCCAAAGCGTCAAAGTCTGACGTGATTTCTTCGTAGCTCCACTTGGCAGTATCATTTGTTCCCACATGGATGAGAAGAAAGGGATACCTGTCAGTGGGCTTTATGAGTGCAGGCAACCTTTCAGTCACGTCTCTAATCCGTTAGGGATGACAGAGAATTCCGCCACGGATCTCGGTGAGGCTGAATGCCAGTGCATTCGGCCCCCCGAACTCCATGGCAGAACGGCCTGCCCCCCCCCCCTGCAGATCCCCCCCAGGACGAGACTTACCTGGGGCGGATGTTCCGGGCGGCGGCGGCTCTGGCGGCAGCGGCAGCTGGTCTTCCGACCGGCTGTTGCCGCTGCTGCCATTTGCAGTCTGTTTCCCCCCGCCCCATTCGTGATAGGCTACATAGCCTATCACATCTGGGTTAAAAAAACAAACCGCATACGCAAATGGTGGCGGCTACGGCCGCCGCCATTTGCGTTCCTTATTTTTGGCCGTCTTAGTCTACGTAAATATTTACGTAGACTAAGATGGTGAAAATAAGAGGGAATGCAAATAGCATAGCGGATGCTATTTGCGTTCCCCCTTATTTTCGCCGTCTTAGTCTACGTAAATATTTACGTAGAGTAAGACGGTGAAAATAAAGGGGAACGCAAATAGCATCCGCTACGCTTTTGCGTTCCCCTTTCTTGTCTTCGTCTTAGTCTACATAAATATTTACACAGACTAAGACGGCCAAAAATAAGGAACGCAAATGGCGGCGGCCGTAGCTGCCGCCATTTGTGTACACATTTTTTTTTTTTAAACCCAGACGCGATAGGCTACATAAGTCTTTACGTAGCCTATCACGGCTGAATTCAGGGACGCAAACGGTGGCGGCTATGGCCGCCGCCATTTGGGTCCCTGCTAGCCAGCGGCTGGATGTCCGGCTGCTGGCGGAGCTGGCCGGCAGCTCCGCGGAATCCCCACGGAGCGGAGCTGGCTGGCCAGGATTCCTGGGGGAGGCAGAGCGCCTCCCTGCCGGCCAGGATTCCAGGGGGAGGGACAGAGTGCCTCCCCCCCCCCCAGCAGAACCTGGAGGAGCCAGGTAAGCGGGGTTTTGTATACCCCTATAATCCATCCTCCTGGGAGCCAGCATAACTGCAAGTCCATGGGTCTTCGCAACATACTTGGGTTTCAATCCCACGCAGCAAGGAGTCCCCCACTAGTACTATTCTTCTCTTCTTGTTGTAGGCCTTGGTTTCATCTAGGGGTGCATGAAAGCCACTTACCTGGTCTCGCAACTTGCTTTGCGGTGGGGGGGAGGCGCTTCGCTGCTCCCCCCGAAGTTCAGGCCAGGGGGGGAGGCTTCCCGCCTCGCCCGGCCGAAATTCAGGCCAAGGGGGAGGCTTCCCGCCTCGCCCGGCCGAAATTCAGGCCAGGGAGGAGGCGCCTCACCTCGCCCGGCCGCAAAATAAAAAGTAAAAAAAAAACAAAACGCCCCCGTGATAGGCTACGTGACGATTAACGTAGCCTATCACGGCTGACTTTGCAAATCTAGCCGTGATAGGCTACGTTAATCGTCACGTAGCCTATCACGGGGGCGTTGTTTTTTTTTTTTACTTTTATTGGAATGGTGGCGGCGGCAGCCGGTCGAAAGACCAGCTGCCGCCTCTGCCCCTGTCGAAGACCTGACGAACCGCCGCCAGGACCCGCTGCCGGGAGGGACATTCGGGAAAGGTAAGTCCCGTCCCGGGGGGGGGGTGCGGGGGGGTGCAGAGAATTTCTCCCCAAAACTACTTCGGGGGGCCGAACACGTTGGCACTCGGCCCCCCGAAGTTTCGGGGAGAAATTCTCCCCCATCCCTAGTTTCATCGCCTCTGCTTGACTGACCTTCAGCCTCTTGCTCGGTCTCATGCAGGTTCCCCTGTAATTCTTCCTCTGCAGGCTGTCCTTCAGTCTCATCCTCAAGTACCTGGAAACCGTTCCATAGCTCCGCTGCTTCCACTGGTGCAGACTGGCGTCTAGTTCTTCTGCTCCTAACTGTCACCCTTTTCCAAAGAGTATCCTCTACTTCATTTTTCCCCACCTCAGCATTTTCCTCTTCTGCCTGAGCTTGCCGTCGCTCTTCTAGCTTCTGTTCTTCACTTTGCTGCTGCAGTTACACTGTTCTGTCCAAGAACTCTTCGTGTTCTCTTATTCCCTGGAAAGTCGACACTCGCCGCTCTAGTCCTCTTACTTTTTCTTCCAGCAGCATGATCAACTTGCACTTGTTGCACATGTAGGCCATGTTGATCTCAGGCAAGAAAGCAAACACTACACAGACCTTGCAGGTCGCCACCACTGGAGAGTCTTTTCCTTCCATAGTCTCTATTCCCTTTATGTTTCTAGCTTTCTGATTGTACTGGAATAGCCTGTGCTTTGTCCTCTATTCACTGGAGGTTAAAAACACAGTCCCACTGGTATGGAAGTGTGTGTTACAAGAAAATGTTTTTTTTAAAAAAACAAATGTTAGGGGCCTCCCCCTTGATGTCCCTTGCCAAACTCCTGCTTGCTCTCCCTGTCCACTCGTTCTGATTGCTCGCTCTCTGGGAGCCTGCTTGCTTGTATAGCCCCTAGATCAGCTGGTGCAGCTTCCTCTGCTCTGCTCAGCTTGGAGGCAGGAAACAGACTGGAACTTCCTGCCCACACACTTGCTGGGAGTACTCAGGCCACACCCTTTCAATTCAATTGGAGCTCTCAGGAGCACATGGTGAGCACACAGCAACTCAGAATGGAAAGGACAGTCCCCTGGGCTCACTCCAGCCCACTCACCACTCTTCCACTGCAACTAGGGATGTTAGAGAATTCTGCCACGGATCTCAGGGGGGCCGAATTCCAATGAATTCAGCCCCCTGGAATCCATGGCGGAACGGAGCCCCCCACCCCACCACCTGTCAGGAGCGCCCTAGCAGCCTCTTTCAGTCTACTCCAATAGCCAACTCAAGACACAGACAAAAGGATTCTTTTCAAGGCTTTAATCATTTTACAACTTAATGACTCTTTCAGATGCTAATCACCAGCATCTAAGCAATGAACAGCAGAGTAGCCTATGCTCCGGGTTAGGCAGTTGGTCCCTGTTTGAAGGAGAATCACTTGCAGACCCTGAACTTATGGGCTAGGGAGAGTTCCTCCCTCTTTCCCTTGGGCCCACAGGATGCGACCGTTGCTTGTGTGCCAAATGGGCGCTATACCTCCTTTCCGCGCCCTCCATCACTCGTCGCTCCCTGCGTCTGCGTCGAGCGTCTAGCAAGCCCCCCTCCCGCACTCTCTCGCTGCCAGGGTCGCTATCTATCCCAGGAATGCTGGCAGGAGGAATCTCGGCCAGCTGCTGTGCCTGTGAGGGATGAGCGGGCTCCTCTCCCATGGATTGCTGATCCTCCTCAGAATCAGAACTGCTCTGGGGTTCTATGGGCTCAGTTTCCACCCTGACATCAGCCCACAAAAGCCCCACAAAACAGAGCCTACCTGGCTGCGGCTCCAGCTCTGGCTCTGGTGGTGGCAGCGGCTTCGGCTGTTGCCGGGCTGTTGCGGCCACAAATGGCGGCCGTCATAGCGGCCACCATTTGCGTCCCTACACCAGCCCGTGATAGGCTATGTATATATTTATGTAGCCTATCACAGCTAAAGCGGGAACGCAAATGGCATAGGGGATGCCATTTGCATCCCTGCTTTAGCCGTGATAGGCTACGTAAATATTTACGTAGCCTATCACGGGCCGGTGTAGGGATGCAAATGGCATCCCCTACACAGGATGCCATTTGCAGCCGCAGCAGCCCGGCAGTGGCTGGAGGCCCTGCTGCGGGTTGGTCTGACCAGCTGCTCTGCGGCCTGGCCGCGGAGCAGAGCCAGCCAGGCAGGATTATGGGGGGGAGGAACGGATCACCTCCCCCCCATCGAGGATTCTGGGGGGAGGAATGGATCACCTCCCCCCACCTGCGGAACCTGGCGGAGCCAGGTAAGCGGGGTTTCGTACACCCCTAACTGCAACTCCCCTGGTAAACTCCTGTTTGTTCTCCCTGTTCACTCACTCTGATCACTCGCTCTCTGGGAGCTTGCTTGCTTGTATAGCCCCTAGACCAGCTGGAGTAGCTTCCTCTGCTCTGCTCTGCTCAGCTAGGAGGTGGGAAACAGCTAGTTTGCGAGTGTATGTATGTGTGGAGAGAGAGAGGGAGGATTTTGTTAACAGAGTATAGGTAAAAATCTGGGGCCCAGCTTTATGCAAAAGTAAAGCTTTTTATTGCCACAGTTCTTATTAAGCTGAATAATATCATCAGAATGGCATCTTTTGAGCATAGAAACAAGGCATGCTTGCATATGTAGCCAAGTTCACAGTTGCCACTTAAAAATAAAGCTCTATATTGGTGATTGTGGCTTATGAGCAGACAACCTATTTAAATATGTGGAGTTGCAAAGATGGCTTTATCCTAATCTTTGTCCAATTGTATGTCAAGCCACATCTCTGGCATAAATGAGAAGTAAGGTACTGTATTTCCAAAGAAGTTGAGAAAAGCCAACAGAGCAGCAACTTAAGGGATGAAATTGCATCCCTTAATGCATATATAAGCAGAGTGGTGGTAAATAGTGCCATTAAAAGACAGGATAAGAAACAAGGATTCAGACCTGCAAAGTGAAAGGATGAAGTCAGTGATATAATAGTCCTAAATTAAGATGTTGATGCAAACCTCAGGAAATAACAAAATAACCATGTGAGAACTCTGTAATGCACAATCTGGAAGGATGAATCTGATGAAAAACAAGAGGATCAACACATCCAAATGTATTTTCCACTTTGCACTTAATTGCTATACTACGTGTGATCATTCATTATAAAAAAAAGGCTTTGCATGACAATTGATAGATCGTTCATTATAAAAAAAAGGCTTTGCAAGACAATTGATAAGAACTGATAAATTACGAGGGATAATTTGTGGCAGCACAAGATACATTCTATTATTTTATTGCTAGAGGGTGGGGGGAAATGAACCCCTTGTTCGAAATGGATCAAAACATGTATGGGCCATGCAAACTAACAAGTTTCTTTTCCTTAACTTGGAGCCCTCCTCCTTTACTGATGTTCTGAAATAAAATGAGGCCCACTTGGGAAAACATCTTCTGCATGACACTGTTTCGGGGCTGGCCCTACCATGAGGCAGAGTGAGGCAACAGCCTCAGGCCGCAGATGATGGGGGCAGCAGTAGCACCTGAGCCATCTAGCCATTCCCTTCTCTTTGAGTACAGAGTTATGTGTGCCACACGGCCCACCCTGCACCCACTAAGCTACCCTACTGACCTTGGGTGTGGTGGAGGATGCTATCCCATTATCAGTGTTGAGGTATGATTCAACTGCCAGTCCAGCTGGTTCCATGGAACAGAGGGGGCGCCATCTTGTACTTTCCTTCAGGCAGCAAAATGACTTGGGCTGGCCCTGCAGTGTCTGCACATGGCTTCTACTTGCACCTTCCCCTACCCCCCATAAATAGCCAGTTAACGTCTGCTCCTTTTCTGCTGCAGACATCTTGTGGGGAAACCCTATGTCTTTCTGTATGACAGAGCAGAGAAACTATAAAGAGCCAGAGCTGGTGCCAACCCCTAGGTTACCTGGACAGCTTGATGGCAGGGTAGAAACTGAGCCAATAGAACCCCAGAGCAGTTCTGATTATGAGGAGGATCAGCAATCCGTGGGAGTGGAGCCAGCTCATCCCTCACAGGCACAGCAGCTGGCAGAGATTCCTCCTGCTGGCATTCCTGAGATAGATAGTGATCCTAGCAGTGAGAAAGTACGGGAGGGGGGCTTGCTAGACGCTCGATGCAGACAAAGGGAGCGACGAGCAATGGAGGGCACGGAAAGGAGGCATAGCACCTATTTGGCGCGCAAGCAACGGCTGCCTCCTGTAGACCCAAGGGAAAGAAGGAGGATCTCTCCCTAGCCCATAAGTTCAGGGTCTTCAAGTGACTCTCCTTCAAACGGGGATCAACTGCCTACTCGGAGCATAGGCTACTCTGCTGTTCCTTGCTTAGTCGCTGGTGATTAGCATCTGAAAGAGTAATTAAGTTGTAAAATGATTAAAGCCTTGAAAAGAATCCTTTCGTCTGTGCCTTGAGTTGGCTATTGGAGTCTACTGAAAGAGGCCGCTCGGCCGCTCTTGACACTTGCTCAGGGATCTAGCAAGTCATTAGTGCCAGAGGCTCATGGGCAACTTTGGGGGTGGAGGGCGGTGGGTTCCTGCCACCACACCTGCCATCAGAAATAACTCCAGGGCATAATACAGTACACCACATATTGCTGTATAGTAAGCAAGTCACTCCCAGTGCCTCCTGTCAGGCTCTCTTTCTTGGAGCCCATCCTAACCTTTAGAAGCAAGAATGGTGCAGCTGTGGCATCTAATTGAAGCTACATTGCTTGGAGCAGGTCTGACTATTACAAGAAAATAACATGGGATCAGGGTCAGAGACACTAGTCAGCTGGATGTGAATTCAAAGAGAAAATCAACATCTGAGAACAGGACCATTTAGGTGTGTTAGAAACTGGGCTACTGGACTAAAGCCAGCACAATGCAGTGCATGGTTCTTTAACAGGTCGTACATAAGCTACAACTGATGGTGCAATCCTAAACATGTCTACTCTAAAGTAAGCCCCAGTGGGCGCAATGGGACATACTTGCAGGTAAGTGAGCAGCAGAAGAAGATGGGGTGCCTGGGCAGTAGTTGTAAAAAGAGAGGGAGTAAGAAAGGTACACAGAGACAAAGAAAGAGAAGGCGAAAGGTGAGCATATATGATTAAAAAACTGAACATTGGTTACATGTTTCAGGATGTGTGTCAGGGTTGGAACTGAGCCCATAGAGCCCCAAAGCAGCTCTGATTCTGAGGAAGAGCTAAAACGTGTGGGAGAGGAGCCTGCTCATCTCTCAGAGGCACAGCTGCAGGGAGAGGCCCCCTCTGCTTGCATTCCTGAGAGAGATAGTGACCCTGGCAGCAAAAGAGCGGAAGATTGGTTGTTGCTAGACGCAAAGCGGCGGCGCAGAGAGAGGCGCGAGGTGGAGGGCGCCGAGAGCGCTCAGCCCGCTTGGTGCTACGGCAACGGCTGCGCCCAGATGCCCCATGGGTAACGGGGGGAGCCTCCCCTCCTAGCCCATAAGTTTCAGAGCTTTCCCACCCTTCTCCTCAAAACGGGGACCAACTGCATAGATGGAGCTTAGGTTACCCTGTTAGGATACCCTTTGCAGTTCCTTGCTTAGTTGCTGGCAATTAGCATCTTAAACAGTCATTAAGTTGTAAAGGAATAAAGCCTTGGAGAGAATTCCTTTTGTCTGCGTCTTGTTTGGGCTACTGGAGGGGACTTTAAGAGGTAGCCAGGGCGCTCCTGACAATGTGTGGCTTCCTAACTTGGAATGGTTGAAGACTACTGGTGTTGTAAGGGTTCTGAACTTGCAGAGGGGTTCTAGAAGCCATTCAGGCTATCCCCAACCATTGCTGCAACCATGTACCATCTCCCCCCTGCCCTGACTAAAGTCTGATGGTCATTCATGAAAATGAATTCTCTGCACTTACAGACGTATGCATGGAGAACTTGTACACTCGAGGGGACACCCTGATTGGGCCTCTGTCCTACAGGGTCAGCAACATGAATATAGTAATCTAGCAGACGATATATGAGAATGGTTGTGCCTATTTGCCTGTGGGAATGCTGAATGGGAGGTTGATGCGGTAAGCAATTGTGACACTATGCTTTCCCCAGGCCAATTAAAGATATTAGTACTATTCTTTGTGTCCTAAAACTACCTAGTCCAGGGCTCACAGTTGCATAATAAGATGCTTCACTAGTGAATCCAGTAAGTGGGACACAGAGCGCCAGTCCATGTTTGATGCATGCATCTGGTTTCTGCCAACTCCTCGGTCATAAATAATTATGGTGATAAATGGATGCTTCTTGCCTTCACTAATCTGCAGGCCTATTAATACTCGGATACCTATTTTATATTTAATCTAGCTATTAAAATATTACAGCATTTTGCAACATTTCCCTTAGTTAGACTTCAGAATGTTTCGATTCCATTTGTGCTTCAATCGTTTGAATTATTCACACACACACATCACCCATCCACAAACTGTAACTTCAAAGAAATGCCCAGTGTCTGAGACAGGTTTCCTCTGTAGTCAAAAAGCTAGGCTTGCACTCTGTAAAAAGACAGAGGTTGAAGAGAAAATGCTGGATGAGAAAAAAGATATAAGGTTCAGTAATGGTAGTTGATCACATTCATAATATGACTAAGCCTTTTTAGGGATGTATGGATTCTGTAAGTGAAAATGATATGCAGAACTACTATAACTAACTGTAAGAAAAATAAAGATCCAATGCTGTCAACTACTTTCTCTGAAATGGAGACTTTGAAGTCAACAAAATACTCTGAAGTAAGTGATTTGTGGATGCATAGTCTAAATGCCTTTCCTGGAAGATAACTGTGGCCATAAGCCTTGGATAAACACAACATTTAGGAATTTAAATCTGATTCTGATTCAGGACAGCTTTGCACAAGGCTGCTTTTAGTGGCATGTTACCAGATATAGGTGCTTTGAACATGTATTTTGGTGTGTGGTGCAGGGATCACCACATAAACATACCAAAAAAGAAAAGAAAAAGTGGGCTTGTACCCTGAAAGTGCATGCACAAAGCTGCCCTAAAGCTGCAATCTGGGCAGAGCAATCCT
This sequence comes from Heloderma suspectum, assembly GCF_057233095.1. Classification (NCBI taxonomy): domain Eukaryota; kingdom Metazoa; phylum Chordata; class Lepidosauria; order Squamata; family Helodermatidae; genus Heloderma; species Heloderma suspectum. Next base: position 393,012,028 of record NC_139458.1, read on the forward strand.
GTACTCTTATTACACCAGGGTGAGGTGGGGGAGGGAGGTTGCTGTATCCTATACATGCTCAGCCTGGGAGGACAGCAGAAAACACACAACCAGAAAATAAGAAAGCAGGATAAAAATGGCAGACCCCCCCCCCCCACGACCACCACACAGACCCTGAAAACACCACCATAGGCGACCAATCAGGAACTGTGTGGGAGGCATGGAGGAAGCCAATGAATGTGCAACAGTGGGGACATGGCCTCAGCACCCTCACCATATCACCTCACCAAGCACAAAACATGCACGACAATGCCACAGAGCCCCCAGTCCATCAACCCCAGGGGGACAGGCAGCAACAATCCCAGTACAGCCAGTGCCCAGGCCTCCCTACAGGCTGGGGTTCAAATCCTGTTTTGCTACTCTTAAGCATTGTTTTTGAACACACTACACAAAGGGGAGGAAGGAGAGCCCACACAACACAGCATCCACATAGGCAGGATGCCGGCACAGAGCGCAGATGACCATCCTGGGTCAAGGGTTCAAGGTACACCCAAGGAGGAAAAGACTCATTTGTCAAGAAGCCAAGGGGAGGGGGCAGGCTACAAAACAAGACCAGCCACAATCGTGGCAACCTCCAGTTGCTCACTCCATACAGGACAGGTGAGGAAGTTCTTTCAGCCCAAGGGCCAAATTCCATTTCAGAGAAGCTCTTGGGGCCGCATTCCAGTGGTAGGTGGGCCCAAACATAAAGGCCAAAAATGCCCACATACTGTAGCTTGAAGCTCTTACTGCCAGCAACAATGCCTTAGGAAAGGCATTTAAACCTTTTTAAATGTGGGGAAGAACTGCGCAAACACCAGAAAACCACTAAACCATTGGTGGCTGGTGGAAAGGGGATGGGGTCAGTAGAACCCTGGAGGGCCAGAGTTGTCCCCTAGGCCTAAGGTTCTGCACCCTTGGTTTAGGAAGTAGGCAATAGGAGTCTTGAGCCTCAACAGATGGAGATGAGAAGTGCCCCAACTCACCTTTTGCCTGACAAAATAATGTCATATCAGGGGCAAAAGAAAGGAAGCTCCTGTGACTCAAACCCACAACGCAAACCCCACAGAGCAGTTCCCTAACCACTCAGCCACAGCAGCAGACAGGAATCTGATACATCATGTCTCCCCCACAGCCCCAACACCCAACCATAGACAAAAGGAGCACAGGGGCTGGCAGAGGAGCCCTAGCTGGACCTAGCACCTCACATTTTACATGCTGGAGGTCCCTGGTTCACAGAGCCGGTCTTAGGGATGGGTGAAGTGGGCGCTTGCCCAGGCACTAAGCTGACAGGGGGCGCGTTGAGCTGAGTTTGCTGAATCAGTGTTTCTTGAGTACTCTCTGCTGTAAGCAAGGGCCAATGAAAGCAGTAGGTGTCTTTCACCTTTTTTTTCAAAGTTAGTACCTGAACAACCAGCAGGTTGTTGGGATACTAACTATAAGAACATGAGAACATAAGAAGAGCCATCTGGATCAGACCAAGGGTCCATCCAGTCCAGCATTCTGTTCACACAGTGGCCAACCAGCTGTTGACCATGAACCCACAAGTAGGACATGAGCACAACAGCACCCTCCCACCCATGCTCCCCAGCAACTGGTGTACATAGGCTCACTGCCTCTGGTACTGGAGGTAGCACATAGCCATCAAGACTAGTAGCCACTGAATTTGTCTAACCCTCTTTTAAAGCCATCCAAACTGGTGGCCATCACTATTTCCTATGGTTTCCATAGTTTAACTATGCACTGTGTGAAGAAGTACTTCCTTTTATCTGTCCTGAATCTCCCACCAATCAGCTTCATAGGATTAGACCCCGGGTTCTAGTATTTTGAGAGAAGGAGAAAAATGTACACATTCTCCACATCATGCAATTTTGTGACTTCTGTATGAAAGTGAATTTCCATCATTTAGCTTTAAAGTATGTTCTTTTTTCCATTTCCATGTGGATGTCATTTGTTCTAGATAAAAATCAGCGGGATACAGCTTTAGTTTGAGGCGGTTTTCTCAAGGGCTATAAGAACTACAAATACTATAAAGGACTATAGATCATAACTGAAGACATTGTAAACTGACCAGGGAGGTGGCCACTGAAAGTGCTCCTTGCCCAGGGCTGGCTCTGCTAGTAGGAATCCAGGGTAAAACACCAAACAAGGGAAGTTGGGGAGGGGCTACCCCAAACCCAGGCACAGCTGAGCCAGTCAGGAGGAGTGTTGCGTGGGCCAATAGCCTGGCTCCAGCATGGGCCAACCAGCCCCTTTGGTCCTTCCTCTGACAGGGGAGTAGGTGACCAATCTATTCCCCTGCTTGTTTGTCTGATAGACCAGCTGTGCCAGGTAGCATCCCAGCAGGCCTCACTGTCCTCTTCCTGCACCATCCCTCTCTTATCCTCCTCCACATCACCACCTCCAACTGACTGTTGATAATTACAGCTGTAAACGCTGGCAGAATTCAGTGCAACACAAACAGTAAAATCCAACATTGAGCACATCATTGCAAAAATATCAAAGGCACCATGGGTCTTTCTGTGTGTTTTTGTGTTTTAGTCTAATACTCTAAGAATCCATTGACATCAACAAGCTACTCTTAAGAATGGAATCTCTGGAAGATATATTAAGAGCATGAATACCATAATTGCCGAAGTACAGAAAATACTGCATGAGATGTAATGTAATGACATGATGTGAGTTATTTTTAACATTGTCACCTTTGGTTGAGCCAGTTTAGGACACATTACTCTGGACTTTGTTCAGGGAAGGACAGCTGAGTCAGATGTCAGCAATAGAGAACAATAGTCCCAGAAGGTCTTGGCATATTTGTGGGAGAGGGTAGGGGCAAAGAACCATTTTGCAAGCTCATTTATATGTTATTTATTTATTTGAGTGTTTATTTAATCATTTATATAGTACTTTTTGGCCCCCAAAAAGGCCCCCAAGGTGGTTTACAACATTAAAATAGCAGTTAAAGTTATAAAACTAGAGAGCATTAAAACAAGTCAACAAAACAAATCCACAAACAGGTAGGAATTAAATAAAAGTTTTGCAGAAGAGGAAGAGGAAGAATCCTTATCCATCTGCCTAAAAATTCTTCAGTCAGGAGTCCAACTGACATTCTCTTAGGAGGGAGTTCCGCAATCAGGATGCTGCAGTGAGAAGGATCTGAGGTGAGGCCCATATTTTTCATGAACATTCTCAACTGTGTTTATGTTGGAGGAAGTACAGGGAGGTCAGAGGGTATGTCTGATGCTTCCTCCTGGTTTCAGTACCTATGACAGATACTTTCTTGAAAACAGGATATATTTATTTTTGATCTAAAACATTATTTCTTTAAGGTGCGATCCTATGCATGTTTAGACAGAAAAAAGTCCTACAACTTGCAGCATTCCACAGACAGCCATGCTGGTTGGAGCATGCTGGGAGTTGTAGGACTTTTTTCTGTCAATACAAGCAGAGGATTGCACCCTTAATTTATTTATGCATCGGCTGAGTACTTCAGTCAAATCAGTCATGATCAAGGGAGAATGATACAACAAGTTCCAGATGCCCAACCTCTAGGCACAAGATGGTATAGCCTTGTGCAGGTAGCTTGGATGTTGGAAAGGGCTACCATCTTACTCATTCTGGGAAGTCAAAGAGCAGGGCCATGCCAGAGCTACCTTGCCTGGATGGCAGCCTGGCTAACCAATGATCCCAAGGAGGACAATGAACAGCAAAAACTTGAAAGTGGTGCAACTGGGTAGAAGTGCTAGTGGCAATCTGGCACTCACATTTACTTACTGTGGTGATAAATAGCTGCATCATCAGCAGGAATATGGAGAAAAATTAGATTATACCAGATGAGTCCAACTTCTACATAAAAATATGGTACTGGGGGGAGCAATCCTATGGCCGCTAGACACCTGCTAGACAGCGATAGGGTATCTGGTTTTCCAGGAACCGACCTTGGAGCTCACATTCCAAGGTCGGTTCCCAGAGAACCGACCTCCCCACATTTCCACACTGCCTCCAAGGCAGTATGGAACAGCCCTGTCCGTGCGCACAAGAGGAGCATGGAGCGGCTGAAAAGAGGCGTTCCAGGGGGCATTCTGGGGCGGGGAGGGCAGAAATGCCTGTACAACACATCCAATGTGTCATACAGAAGCCTCTTCCCCTGCTCAGCCCTCCTGCTAGACAGCCGCAATTGGTTGTCTAGCTGAAAATGCAGGGCAGGAGAAGCGCAGAGGGAATGATCCCCTCCATGCTTCTCCTGCCCTGCTTTTGATAGGCGGTTGCCTCCGCGTTTGGAGGCAGCCACCTATCTGAATAGGATTGTACCCTTAAGCTCTGAAACTATGAGTGCATAGGGGATATTTTTTTCTGCCCTTTTTCCTTTTCTTCATTTCTGTTGTGGAAAGGGACAGTACAGATGATCTGACAAAATAAGTGTGATCTTCCTGGGGTCTAGCTTCCCATTTTTGGCGAGGAAGGCCATAGACTCAGAGGAAGTCTCAGAATGAGAAAGGGATTTGTTCTCAAAACCTGCTCCAGATGTTCCCACTGCCATAGAAGCCCTAACTCAAGAGGAACCCATTTCACCAGAACCTCCCCTGCCTAAAAAGTTCATGTTGCCATCCTCAGACTCTAGCCCAGAAGCTGCAACAAAACCATAGTTTCCCCTGCACCATCAGAATCAATGGCTGATGAAACAAGCTAGTCCTCTTTAACTGGAAAGGCTTTGTTTACTGGGTGAGGAACTAGCCACCCAGATGGAGTTGCAGCTCTGTTTAAGGCTCAGTCTGGGTTTGCTTGTTGCTGAAGCAACATTTGAGTCTGTTGGTATGGCTGGCCTAAGGTTCACATGGGACTCTCCAAGGTGCTACTGCCTTTGAGCTTTGCCTTACCAGAACCTGACCTCTGCTTTACTTGGACTTTGCTTGTTTCCCTTGCAAGAATTTGAACTTACATCCAGCGCCTTCCCCCCCACTGCATGGACTACAACCCCATCTATCTGAGACTGCTGCTTGGGACAGAACAGTAAGATCATCATGGTAGCACACCCAGCTGAAAGGTAATAGGGTCCAAATGCAGACACCAATTTCTGCTAAGGAAATCCCCGCTACTCCAATATTATTTATTTATTTATTAACATTTCTATATCACTTTCTCTGTGAAAAAGCCATCACAGTGGGTGTACCACAATTTAAAACAATAAAATGCTCAGGCCTTTTAAGGATAAGGATAAAGGCCTTATCACCTCCAAACCTGAGCATGTTGAAATTCTGTATACTAATTGTATATCCCTTCTCCACTCCCTCTGTCCAGCAATGCTTTGCCATTTCAAGAAATATTTAATTTGTTTTTTTCTTTAGAAGGACAAGAGCACATCTCTTCTTTTATGTATGTGCCTTTTTTAATAAAAGATGTTGGCTGGCTTTTTCCTTGCTGAAAGGCTATTTCCATGGCAGCTAGTCTCCCCTGCTTAAGTGTCTACAGTGATCTCATGACCATTGTAGAAGTGGGACTAGTGATTCCATAGCACTAAGAGCAACCAGGGCTCTGGGGGTGGGAGCATGCTGGCTGGGCATGCTGGGAGTTGTAGTCCAACTCATCTGGATGGCTCCAGGTTGTGGAAGGCTGGTTTAATGCTTTAACTTCTTTCCATCCATGGGAGCTTATCAAAAGGCTTAAAACAGAGCCAGAAGAAAATATATTTCTGTTTATCTCAATGTGTCTGTTGGGAGTTTACTTCCACTAGACATTGACTCAGTTTTGTGTAGAGGTCATCCTATATAGAGGGGGACATAATCTTATATATGGCCACAGACGGGGTATATGATTCATGCCTCAGTCCAACTAAAGGATTTTATCTAAATCCCTCTGAGTCACTCAGGTCCTTTATCTTTCAGGCTTATTATCTGCAAGCTCCTCCATCTTTAAAATGTTGTTTTGGGAAAGGATTATGGGTATTTACAAATAAATGTGGCTGAGATAACCACAGAATGTTACACTTGAGTAGGACTCTAAGATTTTGGGGGGCAGACCTGAACTGTCCCCTAAAGCTGTTGACTTCACTGTTCTTGACTACTGTCATGGATCGGGGGTGGGCAGTTTATAGAACCAGTGACGATATGACTGTAACTTGCTCTTCTCCATGAGTAACTGTTTAAAAAGATTTGCCTCTTGCTCTTTTTATTTTCTGGGCAATAGCAAAGCAATCTCTTCTTTTGCACCACCAGCTATCCTGAAATTTGGTAGAAGGGAACCCCTGCCTTTTTTCAGAAACCCAAACAGTCCTAAAGAACAGTCCACATAAGTATTGGCCCACATTGTGAACTGACTTTTCCCTCCCCTCTTCTCGTATAACTTTGCTTATGATATAGCAGATAAGAGAACCTTCCCCAACCTGGTGCCCTCCAGATGTTCTATATATATTTATATATATATATGGTTTTAATGTTCTATATGTTTTAAATTGTTTTATTCTGTGCCATTTGGTTTTAATTTTTGTGAACTGCCAAGAGAGCTTCGGCTATTGGGTGGTATAGAAATAAATAAATAAATAAATATGTTTTGGACTGTAACTCCCAGCATTCCCAACCATTGGCCATGCTGGCTAAGACTGATGAGAGTTGAAGTCCAAAACCTCTGGAGGGCACCAGGTAGGGGAAGGCTGGTTGACTTATTCTAGATGTGGGTCAATCAGGATCTATTGGTATATCTCTAGGTGACTTGCAGTAGTTCTGCAAGCATCTCTGACTCTCAGCTGTTTAACAGGAACAACTCAATGGCTTCCCCACAAGGCTGGCCCAAAACATTTTGCTGCCTGAGGCAAAGAACAAGATGGCGCCCTGTCCCATTCCATGTACAAAAGCCAACTAGACTGGCAGTTGAATCTTTCTTCCACACTGGTAATGGAATAGCATCCTCTCCTGCTCCTGAGGGCATCAGGCTAGCTTAGGGAGTGCAGGGATGGTTGTGTGGCATACAAGCTCTCCAACACCTTGCTGCCATCTCCCAGCATCTGCTGCCTGAGGCAACTCTCCCTAATGATAGGGTCAGCCCTGCTTCCCCACCCCCCTCTGCCACTTTAGTCTGCTGAAATGAAGAAAGATTGTGGGGGAGAGGGGACCAGGAACTGATTTTTGTGAAAAGACTACAATCTCAGTTCTGATACTGAAAACAAATCCGTGGTCAGAGGCATGTGCTCAAAGGCACCCAGTTTCTTAATTCTACTAAGTGTATGCCTGTCACCCCCCACCCGCCGCAACTATTTTGCACCTGACTCCAGTTGGTAGGCTTTGAGGTTCTAGTAAAAACAAAGTAGACCGCAGAAGTGTGCCCACCCCTGACCTATTCATATGCCTGTCCTTGCATGGCTAGTTTTGCATTCAATCTAACTAAACCTTTAAAATATAGAGGGGGTGGATCCAGACTAAGTCACAGTTTGTGATTAACTTGGCCCATTGACTTCAATGGAACTAAAGCATGACTAACTTACAGTGTAATCCTATTCAGTGGGAACTCAAGTCCCACTGAGTTCAATTGGGAATATTCCCAGGAAAGTGTGTATAGGATTGTGATCTTGGCCTGAATCTAACCCATATTGTTAATGGCATCTCATCAATCACAAAAGGAAAATAAATAAGGAAATAATATGCACAGGTAAAACATGTAGTATTATTTTAAAATAGATTAAAAAAAAACTCATTTTGCCTACAGAAATTTTAGAATATCTTCCTTGTATTAACAAGAGAAGCCATTTCCTCTTACATGTATTTGTTTCCTGTGACCCTTCTCTGGCAGGTTTATCTGCTATTAGCTTAGTCATAATTGCAATGTCCTATAATTTCACTAACCATTTCTCCTTAGTGGCTCTTACAGACCTTTTCAGTGATGTCCAAAAATAATTCTAGTTTGAACAATCAAGTTTAACATCAACTCCATATCATTAAAATAGAATGATTGTTAAAATTAGGGGATTTAAAGGATAATTGTAATAACAAACCATGTTATTTATACTACTGCTTATGACCAAACCATGTTATTTATACTACTGCTTATGACCAAACCATGTTATTTATACTACTGCTTATGATCATCTGGGTTTTATTCACTTTGGGTATTTCCAAGATCTGTGGAAGGAGTCTTCCTTTGGCTCATAACAGCTGAAATGTTGAGTCATTCCTTATTTAAGTTGCCCTGTATAGAGAAGTTAAGGGGTAGGCAACTTGGTGACCTCCAGATATTTTGGACTACAGCACCCATCAACCCCAGCTGGCATGGCCAATAGTCAGGAATTATGGAACTTGTAGTCCAAAACATCTGGAGAGCTTCAGGCTGCCTACTCCAATGACTCATCATCATTCATTCAACATCAAACAGTTCTGTGTGACAAAGTGAGTTTAAAAAAGAGTACAATCTCTGTTGCACACTAAAAAGCAAGATCATGAATGATGATGACACAATCAAATGACTCTTTGCCATGTAGCCAGCTTGACTAAGGATTGCTTCAACCAACATCTGGTCATCCATCAAGCATCACACAAACCAACCATAATACAATCTGCAATGTTATTAACAAAGAATGATTGTGCAGAGCAGAAAGAAAAGAGAATTTCCTCTGTCCATTAAGATTTTTTTTGCCCTAGCAGCAAGAAAGTGACAATATTTACAAAGTGTTCCCTGGAAACGCAGAGCCTGTGTCTGGAAGCAGCAAAGGACAGGATGTGGGCCAATGAATTGAAGCTTAATCCAGACAAAACAGAGGTGGTCCTGGTCAGTATGAAGGGCAGTTGTGGAACAGGGCTAGGGTTGCTGTCTGCTTTGCACTCCCCTTGAAAAGCCAGGTTTGCTGTTGGTGGGCTGCTCCTTGACCCGGCCTTGCAGCTGCATATTCCGTGGTTAGTAACCATGGTTAGGAGTGCCTTTGCCCAGCTTAAGCTGGTATGCCAGCTGCCCACATTCTCAGAGAGCAGGGCCCATTATGGGGACACATATCTTAGTTACCTCTCTAAACGGGCTTTCCCTTGAAAAGCATTTGGAAAATCAGCTGGTTCAAAATGTAGCAACTAGGGTTTTGGCCAGGTCCACTCCACTGGATCATGAGTTGGCTGCTGTCCCACCGACTGCTGATCTGTTTCCAGGCTCAGTCCAAGGTGCTGATGATTAACTTTAAAGCCCTAAACAGCTTAGGGCCAGAATACCTGAAGGATTATATCTTAAAGGAGCGACCCATCCTTTAAGATCAGCTGCAGACATTTCCATGCATGTCCCACCAGTATCAGAGGCACACAATGCTGTCTCCAGGTTTTTGAAGGTCTTTGGGTGAGACCTCCTCAATGGGCCCCTCCTTCACCGAGTCTACTTTCTCACTGCCATTGTCACTAGTTGCTATTGCTCTCATCCTCTTTCTCATCATTGCTGTTACCCCTTGCTTCTTGACAGATGGAATGCCAGAAAGCAAATAGGCAATTGAATTTGTGTTTCAAATAAGCAGAGTTCAAACTCTTAGCAGCTATCTTGACAAACAGGACCCTGAGGCAAGTACAGAGAAGCTGTTAGCTGCCAGTATATGCATCCAAGAGAGGGGAAGACTGGGGATCACTGCCAGCTCCAGGATTTGTGGGCCCTTGGGCAAGACCCCTTCAATGGGCTCCCTGTCTCATAGAGTGTATCTTCTCATTGCATTGTCACCAGTAGCCATTGCTCCTCTTTCTCATCATTGCTAACGCTTGCTTGACAGGCAGACAGCCAGTGAGCAAGTAGGCAGTAGCATCTACTGCTCCTCTTTCTCACCATTACCATTGTCTGCGGCAGTGAGTGGCAGGTGAATAAGGCGGTTACAGTAGGAAGAGGAACAACTCCAGGGGGCTCTTGCCAGTGGGCCTTTGCTGGTTTGAGGGCCTTCAGCAAGTACCCAACCGTGCCTACCCTTGACACTGGCCCTGAAGGCACATTTGGTGGGAACATGGGAGAGAGCATTCTCCATGGCTGTGCCTATGTTGTGGAGCTCTGCTGAGGGAGATTAATTTGGCATCTCTGTTGTCTCTTAAAGACACATCTATTTCAGCAGGCATTGTTGGAGTTGTCTGGCTCATTATTATCAGTATTTTATCTGCACCTTTGTCTGCACTTAGCTGTGTGTGTTTGTAATGTTTTTTTAATTGGAATGTTATGAATATTGTTTATTATGTTTTATATTTTAATCCAGGTTGGTTGGAAAGGTGGCACATAAATCAACTTAAATAAATAAAATGTTGAGGTGAAAAATGCAGGGCAAAAAAATTGTTTCAATGGGATACCTTGGAAGAAAGCAGCAGCAGCAGAGGGCAGCAGCTTTAAAGACCAGGGGAAGGGGCAAACGTGGACTATCTGCTCCTTCTTAGCTGCTGTTCTCTTTTATTTCTTTTATATTCTTTTAAACTGTTGTGTATTTTATATCTTAATATTTTAACATGTGCCTGGGAGGACTATTGGGCAACTCAGGGGGTGGGGGAGGTGCCACCATAACTGTGGTCACGGGCAGGGGGAGGTATGGCGTTGGGGGATTAACAGGCCAGCTGAGGAGAAGAGGGGCTAGACACCTTACAGCTGTCCTCTCTTCTGGTTCTTCCCCCAACCTGATGGTTCCTGGCAGCCTTACCAGTCTGCCCTCGGGTCTGGTGGTGCTGCTGCTGAATGCCAGGTCGGCCCAAAATAAGACCTCCCTCATCCATGATTTGATTGTGGATGAGGGGGCTGACCTGGCATGTATTACTGAGACCTGGGTGGGGGAACTGGGAGGGGTCACTCTCTCCCAGCTGTGCCCTCCTGGGTACTCGGTGCAGCACCAACACCGACTTGAGGGTCGGGGAGGGGGGGTTGCCGTGGTCTATAGGAATTCAATCTCCCTCTCCAGGCTTCCTGCTCATTCGAGTGCAGATCTTGAGTGTCTGTACCTTGTGTTGGGTACCCGGGACAGATTAGGGATTCTGTTGGTGTACCGCCCACCCTGCTGCCCATCGGACTCCCTGCCTGAGCTGACGGAGGTGGTCTCGGACTTGGTGTTGAGGACCCCCAGGATGATGGTCCTGGGGGATCTCAACTTCCATGCCGAGGCCGCTGTATCCGGGGTGGCTCAGGACTTCATGGCCGCCATGACAACCATGGGGCTGTCCCAACATGTCATCGGCCCAACGCATATAAAAGGACACACACTTGATCTGGTTTTCTCGACTGGGCAGGAGGACGGTGATCTGAAAGTGGAGGAATTAACATCTGTCCCTTTGTCATGGTCAGATCACTTCCTGCTGAGGTTTAGACTCTTGGCGGCCTTTCCCCTCTACAAGGGTGGGGGACCTATTAAAATGGTCCACCCCCGGAGATTAATGGATTCCGATGGATTCCAGAGGGCTCTGGGGGATTTTCCTGCTGGTATGGCTGGTGCTCCTGTCGAAGCCCAGGTCGCTCTGTGGAATGCAGAGATGACTCGGGCGGTTGACACGATCGCACCCAAGCGCCCTCTCCCTCTGAGCAGAGCCCGGCCAGCTCCTTGGTATACACCTGAGCTGAGGGCAATGAAGCAAGAGGGGAGATGGCTAGAACGCAGGTGGAGGAAAACTTGTGCTGAGTCTGACCGAACACAGGTAAGAGCCCACTATCAAGCCTACTCTGTGGCGGTGAGGGTGGCAAAGAGGCAGTTCTTTTCCACCAGCATTGCATCTTCTCAGTGTCGTCCGGCGGAGCTTTTCCGAGTGGTTCGCGGCCTGTTACATTCTGGGCCAGGGAGAGAGACGGTGGAACCCTCGGTAGCACGCTGTGACGAGTTTGCGCGGCACTTTGAGGATAAAGTCACTCAGATTCGTCATGAATTGGACACCACCATTAATGCAGTTCCATTGGTAGAGGCATTCAGAGCACCGTCTGGTCCAGTTTTATTGGATGAGTTTCAGTTACTGAGGCCTGAGGATGCGGACAAGGTGCTTGGCCAAGTCCGATCCACCACTTGTGTGCTTGACCCTTGCCCTTCATGGCTTATTAAATCAAACAAGGAGGGGTTGTCCGGCTGGGTCCAGGAGGTTGTAAATTCCTCCTTGAGAGAGGGAGTGGTGCCTGCTGCTTTAAAAGAGGCAGTAATTAGACCACTCCTGAAAAAGCCTAACCTGGACCCAGAGGATGTTAACAATTATAGGCCAGTGGCCAACATCCCCTTCCTGGGCAAGGTGCTTGAGCGGGTGGTTGTAGGACAGCTCCAGGCACTCTTGAATGAAACGGATTATCTAGATCCATTTCAATCGGGCTTCAGGCCTGGTTTTGGAACAGAAACTGCCTTGGTCGCCCTGTGGGATGACCTCTGCCGGGAGAGGGACAGGGGGAGTGCGACCCTGTTGATTCTCCTGGACCTCTCAGCGGCTTTTGATACCATCGACCATGGTATCCTTCTGGATAGGTTGTCTGGGTTGGGAGTTGGAGGCACTGCACTACAGTGGTTCCGCTCCTACTTGGATGGCCGATTCCAGAAGGTGGTGCTGGGGGACTATTGCTCTGTGTCATGGCAATTGTGCCATGGGGTTCCACAGGGCTCTATTTTATCCCCCATGCTGTTTAACATCTACATGAAACCGCTGGGGGAGGTTATCCAGAGGTATGGGCTGAGGTGCCATCAATATGCGGATGATACCCAGCTCTACCTCACTTTCTCATCAAAACCAGGTGAGGCAGTGGCTGTGCTGAATCAGTGCCTGGGCATGGTAATGGACTGGATGAGGGCTAATAAACTGAAACGCAATCCAGACAAGACGGAGGTACTGTTAGTGGGTGGTTCGTCTGCCCGGCTAGGTGATATTCAACCTGTTCTGGAGGGGGTTGCACTCCCCCTAAAGGATCAGGTTCGTAGTTTGGGGGTGCTCTTGGATCCTCAACTGTTACTTGAGGCACAGGTGAACTCAGTGGCACGGAGCACTTTTTATCAGCTTAGGCTGGTATACCAACTATGCCCTTATCTGGACAGAGATAGCCTAGCTACAGTTATCCATGCTCTGATGACTTCTCGTCTGGATTACTGCAATGCGTTATACGTGGGGCTGCCTTTGAAAACGGTCTGGAAACTTCAGCTGGTCCAAAATAGGGCAGCAAGATTGTTAACAGGGACTGGCCTGCGAGCTCATATTACGCCAGTACTTTTCCAGCTGCACTGGCTGCCAGTCCATTTCCGGGCCCGATTCAAAGTGCTGGTGTTAACATTCAAAGCCCTTAACCGCTTGGGGCCAGGTTACCTGAAGGATCGCCTCCTCCCATATGTGCCTGCCTGGACCTTAAGATCATCATCAGCAGCCCTTCTCCATGAGCCCCTGCCAAAGGAAGTGAGGCGGGTGGCTACTAGGAGGAGGGCTTTTTCTGCTGTGGCACCCCGGCTCTGGAATGAGCTCCCTAGTGAGGTTCGCCTGGCGCCTACATTGTACTCCTTTCGGCGCCAGGTGAAGACCTTTTTATTTTCCCAGGCATTTTAGCTTTCTAAATTTTTATCTTTGCTGTTTTAAATCTGTATTTTAAACTCCTGTACTGCTGCTAGGTTTTATTGTGGTTGTATTGTTATATTGTGGTTTTAATGTTCTATATATTTTAAATTGTTTTATTGTGTGTTGTTTGGTTTTAGTTTTTGTGAACCGCCCAGAGAGCTTCGGCTATTGGGCGGTATAGAAATGAAATAAATAAATAAATAAAGGGGAAGATTATTCCAAGAACTGGGATCAAAATGCACTCACGAACAGTTATATATTATAGTGTAAACATTCCTGGTAAAAATTATTTTAGGGCGCAATCCTATGCCGGCTAGTCAGCAGCTAGAGAGCCATGGGGTAGGTCAGTTTCCAGGAACCGACCCTGGACCCTCCGCTCTGAGGTCGATTCCTGGATAATGGACCCCCTCCCACGCTGCCTCGTAGGCAGCGCGGATTGGCCCCACGCTCCGCACTCATCAAAGCAGTGCGGAGCAGCAAAAATGAGGCATTCCTGGGGGCGGGGAGGTCGGAAATGCCGGTACGACACATTCTGTGTTGTCCGGCCACCGCTTCCCGTGCTCTGAGGTCCTGTGGCTAGACAGCCAAAATTGGCTGTAAAGACATGAAAGCAGGGCGGGGGAAGCGAGGAGGAGATCCACTCCTCACTACTCCTCCCACCCTGCACTGGATAGGTGGTCGCCTCCAGGCTCAAAGGTGACTGTAGATCCAGATAGGATTCCTCCGAGTGCAATCCTAATCCCGGGATCCACTGGAGGGAGCTCCACCAGCGTATGTGTGTGTGGGATGTCCACCGGGCAGCCCCCAGTACACCCTCAAAACTTTCTGAAGGTGCGGATCTACTGCCACCAGTTTTCCCACTGGTGATAGGCCTCCAAACAGAGCATTCCAGGGGGCAAAGTTGGCCATGAAACTGCTGGATTCAAGGTCCCTTTGTTTCCCTGAGGGCCCACGGATTGGGCCCCTCACCTAAGCCAAGCTGGAGCTGGTGCAGGTGGCAGGGAAAATTAAAAACAAGGATCCACTGGAGAAGTAAAAATATGAGACCAGTCCCCGCCCTGCTCCTTCTCATTGCTTGCTCTGACTGGCAGGGCTTTGGAAGTCAGAGAGTATTCATCTCCCTCCTGCTTCTGTCACCATGCGCTACCTTATATCAACCATATTTTAAAATCAAGACCAGGATTTTGTCTAGAGCAAGCTAATATAGCTCTGTTGAAATCAAGGGAGCTTTGTGGATGTACATCAAGCACAGATCTAACCTTATGTACAGCTGTAAGAGTGCATGAGTCTTTTTATTTTACCTGGTTTCTTTGTTGCCATTTTTCCGGCACAGCATTTGAGCACTTGGGGCATATATGCATGCCATAAAGGAGTGCTTACATAGAAGAAGAAATGTATTCTCTTTCTAGTGTAGTTACTCTTAAATGATTAGTACTCTTCAACCTTGCTCTTATGAAGGCTAAAAAATAAAACACCATTTCTATAGATGGTTAAATGTTTAGGCTGGAGAAATAACTCTGCAAGAAATAATACAGAAGAAGTCAGCAGGGTCTTATACTTGAAGAATAAACATGTCATCATTATTTTTAATGAAAATGCAGTATAAGTTGGGAAATAAAGCAAACAAAGCAAATCTCATCAGGATAGGGTTTGGCCCCAATTTTTCATGAGAGAAGTTGAAGAAACCGAAATACACTATAATTTATTCTTGGCCTAAAATTAGTCTTTGGTCAAGCCTGTGATCCAGCCACAATAATCTGATGCTTTTAGAACACTTATGCCAGTCTTCAAGGAAGACGCCTTTCTGGTCCTCGTTTTCCTAATTTTATACAGCTGTCATGATGTGAGTTTACTTGGGACTAAGCCCTATTGAATTCAGCTGGAGTTATTTCCAAGAAGGCAGATATGGGATTAGGCAGCAAGCCAGAGTACTTGGATACAACCAGATATATACCCCAATCTAGGATGTTTACTTGAAAGTAAGATCCCACTGAACTCAGTGGAGCTTACACTCATACATATGTGTGGATTGCCAGCGGTGACCCTAAGGCTGCAGTCCTATACCCACTTACTTGGGAGCAAGCCCCTCTGAAGTAAATGGAACTTACTTCTGAGTAGACATGTATAGGACGGCTCTGTAAGGCTAGCTGGGGCATCTTGGGAGTTGTAGGCCTTTTTTCTGTCTAAACAGACATAGGATTGCGCCTTAAATAAACGTATTTGGATTAAGTTCCATTGAATAATTGAGACTTCCAAGCAAATGTGTTCAGTATTTGTGTTAGCATAGCCTATCATCCAGCATCCTATCATAAGCATGAAGCAATCTGTACATTCATACAGAGGGAGCATGCTAAGAATTCGTCCAGAAACATAACGTTAATGCCAACTGACTGAAATACAAGATGAATGACAAGCAGGTAAGCAGAGAAACAATCAGAACATTTAAAATCATAAAGAATTCAAGGCAGGTCGGCTGTAGAAAAGGACTGAATAGTAACCAGAGGCTTGAGCAGTAATATATGCAGTCCACGTGTCCTTAGTAACCCACAGGGCATGCAGCTGCTAATAAAAGCGGGAAGGTGTGCAGAGGGCTAAGCAGAGAGGACCAGAGATGTGCTTTCTAAAGGGAGCCATGTCCATAGCGGTGCGATAACGACGCACAAAAACGGCTTACTCCGGAGTAGTCCCTTCGCTTGCGGATTGCAGCCTATTTATGTTTAGGCGGAGAGAGAAGTCCTACAACTCCCAGCATCCCCCCAGCCACCATGGCTGGACTTTTCTTTCCGCGCCCGTAAGCGTGTTGCGGGCCGCGACCGCCGCGTACAAAAGAAGTCTGGGTGGGGAAGGTGACTGGCGCGGCCCACGCCTAGGTGCGCAACGAAGGAGCCACGCGAGCGGTCAGCAGGGGTCGCCAGGGAGCATGCGCTCACCACGGCGGTGGCGTCCGCCCTGCTCCCCAGTTGGTCGAGTCCACGTCTCTACGCTACCCCCCCCCCCCGTTACAACCCGCATGGAATGCACAGGGAATGCAGACCAGCGAAGTGGGCGTGGCTTTCCGCGCTCCACCCCTTGGCGTCCCCCTGCGTGCGTGCCTGCCTGCCTGCCTGCCGCCGCGCCCCCTTCCTTTCCCCCTCTGCGAGCCGGTGTCTCGAGCAAGCCGCTCGCGCGTTGCTCGCCGCCGCCGCCGCCGCGTTCCCGACTCTCCCACCTTCTCTTGTTCTCTCCTTCTCTCCCTCCCTCCCTCGCGCCAGCCTCGCGGCGCCTCAACTGTCGGTTTGTTCCTCCCTCCCCCTCCCCTATGCTCTTCCCTCCCTCCCTCCCTCGACTCCCCGCTGTGGTCGGGGTGGGCCAAGCAGCCAAGTCGGCGGGCGCAGGCAGGGCAGGCGAGTCCGTCTGAGGGGTTGCCAAGGCAGGGACTGGCTGGCTGGCTGGCCGGCTGGCGCCCGCGGGGGACACCCCTTCCGCCTTCTTCCTTTCCCACTCGACGCCTGTTGAGGACAACCCGGCCGGCTCCTGAGGAGAGAAGAGCGGGGAGCGGGGGGAAAACGCCCCCCCGGACCTTGGGCAGCAACATGAGGTGAGGACGGGCGGCTCTTACACTCACTTCTCCCCCGCCCCTCGAAGGAGGGGAACCATTATGGAGGAGGGGAAGGGGGCCTTGCTGAGGCGGTCTGTGCGTCTGTCCATGGGGGGAGGCTGAGACGGAGGGCGGGGGGAATAAAAGGCTTTCGAAATGGAGAATGGGGGAGCTCTGCGCGGGGGGGGTTGGAAAGGGTCCCCGTCAGAACGAAGTGAGGGCTGCGAGGGGGAAGCCCCGCCGGGGTGGGGGAAAGGGGGGGCCCTAGCAGGGGAGCCGCGGGCGGGATCTGGAAAGCGTCGGTAGGTTTGGAGGGAAAGAGCTGCGGCGAAAAACGCGAGGGGGGGTCGTGTGTGTGTGTCCCCACGGCCTCGACACGCATTTCTCTCTCCTTTTCGCACCCCTCCCTCCTGCCACTGCGTTGAATTCTTGCGTTGAATTACCGCTGTGTTAGTCTGATGTTCTTTTTTCTTCTCCCCACTCCCCCCATTGTTCCTTTCTCTAGAAAGTGGGGGAAGTTGGGGTGTGTGTGTGTGTGTGTGTTTGCCGGTAGGGGAAAAGAAAAGGGATTGCGCTGATGGTGTGTCCATAGGGAAACTAATGGCTCATCTGGCGTGTAAAGCTTTTGTTGCAAACAGGGGTTGGGGAAGAGGTTTTGGGGTTGCGCAGAGGGGGAGGGGGGAGAGGTGAGACCACTTCTTTTAGAGGGGTGAAAGTCAGCATAATTTGGGGGTGGGGGGGAGCACGTTCGGAGCAAGAAGGAAGAGGACGGGACAGGCCAGGCTATTTTCAATGTCCTTTATTCGCGTTTGAAACAAGACATGGAATCACCTAGGTGTTAGCCACCGCTACAGAATTCAAGGCGGAGAAGTGAAAAGCGCTTCTCTCTCTCTCTCTGACCGGTGCGTGTTGCATTGCAGCAGCCCCTGCTGGGTTTTCCTTTGTGTAATCGATAAATAGGAGAAAATCACACACAGGCACATAACACCTCAGCAACAAGGAATATGTATTTATATTTAGGATTTTAAAAGGGGTTTTGTGTTTTCATGTCAGTACTGAAACAGGTATCCTCCTTCCCCTCCATAGCTAACCCTTGAGGGGTTCCTTTCATTTGGAAAGTGTTTTTTGTATTTCTGTATTTTGCATTCAGTAACCACCTCTCTGCTTTGCCGCAATATTTAGAAATGGGACTTAGTAGACTCTTCACCAGGCTCTGGGGAAGTCTGTCCTTTTAAGTTAAACTATGGGGGTTGGGACTAAATTACCCTCCCCCCAAATACTTGCATTGTATTTGAATTTCCTTTGTGTTAAAGATTAATGACCAACAGTTGCCAAGCTCTTTAGAATGTAATACAATAAGATTCACATGATATGGCCCTCCACTGCTTTTAGAGAGACAAAATGTAAAGTAACTTAACCAGGAATTTAAGTACTTTTTTTTACTAAACTTTTTTTCAGAAGAATATGTTTTCCAGTGGGAAGTTGTGCAATCTTTGAAGTTTGTATCCACAAGGTGTTCAGTTACTTCACATGATTCTTACTTTGTCTGTTTACAACATCTCTGATTCTGTTTATAGTCGTTATCCATTGGCTGTTCTGTGTGTGGGTATATAAATACATTTTCCAAGTCCTTTGTATCTTGAAGAAACTAGCTATCCCTATATTAGTTGGAAAATATCAGATATTTGTATGGTCTAACTGGAATTGAACAGATGTCTTTATATGTTTGATATTAAACACATTTCAGTCAGTCTATTTGGGATTACATAGTTTGACAAAGTACATAGAAGTGTGCCTGAAATCTTCCATTTCCTTTCTAGTACTGTATGTGCCTATGCCTAGATGCTACAAAAATTGTTTTAGGAGCTTGTATTGCTTGTGCATATGTCATTGTGTGGACACTGAATCCCCTTTAAAAGGGGATTGTAGGGTATGGCTTTATAATGAGTTGAACACATGACAAAAATGTATTAACGTGTTCCAGCGCTGGTGTTGACAGGCTACCATGTATTTAAACATATGTCAGCTCATTGAAGTAAGCTGTATTTGTGGCAAACATAACTTCAGAAGTTATCACATTAGTACCAAATGGGCATCTCTTGATTTATCAATCAGCTATTCTACTCTGCATACTTCTTTAGTACGTTGTACTTTGTTTTGTTAAGCTTTGATCTGTTAATAGGATGTCGATTCTTTTTTTAACCAGTTTCAAGGTTACTAATTGGTGTGAAAGGTGTAGCTAAACAATTACATGTCAAGGAAGGAGGCTAGTTTGTTGTAATTTAAAATATATATCTTTTAAAACCCCAGGTATTCAATCTATTGGTTAAGTTATTCTTAAGTTTATCCTAGTCCCGACAAAACTCTACTACTCTAATGGCTGAAGTCTAAGTTGTAGCTTTAAGTAGTATTGCTGGTTCATAATGGATTGGTGATATAATAGGTTTGTAATCACATGTGCCACTTTTCCTACTTGACAGGAAAAAATACTGTCTTGTAATGTTAAGTTAAATTTCATTTTTTCATGATATAATGAGTTCATATATAACAGAATAAGAATATCTGTTAAAACACTGATTCTGTTAGTTTTTGTGACAACATGCACTTTGTGATTATATGATCGTATTAAACTAGTGTTGTGAATTCACAGAATTTCCACTTCTATCCTCTTATTCAATGCAAGTGTGTTATGTAGCCACTTTGGTTGTTCTCTGTTAGGACTGCAAGGCACCATGAAAACCAGGACAAGAGGATTCCTATTTCTCATTCTCTTCACATTGCTTTGGTATGATAAGTTTGTGAAGGCAGCAAGCAAATGCAAGAAGAATACACATAACCTCTCTTTACTTCCCTATTGCTTGTTTACGATCCTGAGCAAGTGGAGGGAAGGCAGGAGATGCTATGTACTTCCCAGTTGCCTCTTGTTAGATTGCTGTAGACATACATGCAAGTGGGCCAGACATGTGGGCTAGGGAGTGTGATTATTTGATATCGCTCCCCCCCACTTCCTTACTGAATTTTAAATTGTGTGATGTGTTGGGTGGACTCCTTATCTTTCTGTGTGGTAAAGCATGAATCTCCTGAGTGGCGTTGATCCAAATATGAATATACACAAACAAGGAGCTAGATAATGCAGATGATATATCACTGGTATTTTAAATTCTGTTCCTTAGGAACAGTTATTGTTGCTGCCTCTCATAATGACTATGTCTAATGTTGGTGATATTCAATACCTCTCAATACTCGAGGCTTCTGAATAGGAACAGGTGCCACAAAGAAATGGGATAACATATTTATGTCACATCTGAAGTATTTGTAGACCAGTCTGTATGAATGGCTGCTTTCTTGGTTTTAGTGACCTTAGTGAAGAAGTGCTGTAGCTATTTGTGAACTTCTGCACAGGCTGGAAGATTGGTAGTACCAATTTAATCTTGTAGTGTCTTTTTGTAATCTAGATTTTATAAATTTCATTAAGCTTTGAATTTAGGCAGCTCTGAGGCTGTACAGAAGATGAACATTTCCATCATAAAAAAGCATTTCATCACCAAACCTGGTTACAGAGCCTCTGTATTGCTTCTTTTGTGCTTGGGTTCATTAAGTTGCGGTGCTTGAATGTACTTTATAATGGGGACATCCAGAAATAGGAATACACAGCCAGGGGTTTTCATAGCTTTGCCAATTGAAGCATCTTAAAACTAAAGCTGCTAAAACTGTTCATGTTGAGTCACAATTGCTTTCTGAAACTAACAAGGTGTTTTACCTTTTTCCTAACTAGACACTATATTGCTACTTCCATAAAATCAGGGTAGGATTTTCTTGTGTAATACTCCATTGCAGTATTGTGGAACCTTTATGGGTGAAGAACTTTAAGTTTTCCTATGTTTCTTTTGAGATGATAAAGAGCGCTACTGTCTACTACTTACATAGCATTTCTGACATCACTTTTTAAATATTCAATTCCCTGCATATGTGTTCAACCAATATGAAATGTTTTCTGTATGCTAAATGGAAAATGGAAATTACAATTTTTTTGCTAATATGTAAATATGTAATCAGATAAATTGCTTTTGATACTATCTTAGTACATGATATTTCAGAAATAGAAAATGATTAGTTTGAGTTGAACATTGTAAATTAAACCAGCATTTGAACATTAAGCCTTTTGAAATTAAACCTTTAGAATATACATATTCTGAATGTAAAAATCTCAGTTTCCCGGGATTATTACTTCAAACCTGTCTCTTCAGTTACTCTAGAACAATCTGATATTCTGCTTAAGACATCAACATGCTAAAAGTCCCATGGTATTTTACATATACACCTTGCATGTGTGTTCATACATTGTCATCAAGGCTTAATGAGGCCTAGGATGTGAAAAAGTAAAAAAAGTCCCTGTTAGATAGTGGCAACCAAACAAACCAATAGAACATGTAATTCATTGGGAACATTGTATCTGTGATCTGTAGTTATCTCATATGGAGTAAAGCAAGTAGTAACTCAGCTTAGGGAAATGTCAGTTAATATTACTAACCGTTGGGACTATTTTTCAACTCCTCGTTTGGGATTGTCATGCTGTCTACATAATAGCTCAAGCTGGTTGTTAATGAACAAGGATGTTGTGTTAAAGGCAAGGATGTTCTCTCTGTTTTCCCATACTAATGATGGGGTGAATGGTTAGCCATGTGTGAAGCCAGTGCAGACTTGCATCTCTTGGACACAATTGTAGTCAAAATGTTTGACCCGTGAGTCCTGAAATGGCTTTGTACATAACCTGTCCGGTGTATTAAATATGAATGTCTCTGTGCCCATGCCATTTTCAGCAATAGCTCTCCACTTAGGTATTCTTCAGTTTCCAGGGAAAGAGTACCTTCACACCTTTCAAAAGCAAAAAGTCTGCCATTCGGTAGCCAGTGATATGTGTAGGATAAGAATACTTGTCTAGGCAACAGTTTAGTCCACCTATCCCGCGGGGTACTGCCTTCTTTGCCTCACAGTGGTTGTACAAAGCCTGAGGAAGATGTCTTTTTCAGCCAAGCTTTCTGAGATCCTTTTAAGTTAAGATGATGTATATTGAATTGAGATTTTCTACATGAAAAACCTTTTACCAATGAACATTTGTCCCACCTTTTTAGGAGAGTATGTTACTTTTATGTTACATGACTGAAACTGCAAATTCAAGCTTTTGTCAGGTTGACATCGGCTCTGTCAGATACAAAATCAAACCATGGTTTTATCACTACATGAATTACCCCCAGGATCAAACTGTGGTTTCCAGTTCTGGTTCCCAGGCGAACAGAAATTATAGTTTGTTAGTTCAGACGTAGTGGAGTGATGTCTGAACCAAGCTCTGACAATTTTCATTGCTATGGCGACTGGGCTACCATCCTCTAGTGAGCATTATGAATAACATGTGTTCTTCTGAAGCTTGAAGCTACAAAGTTGGGCAGGGATCATCCAGCAATTTCCTAATGATCCCCTCATCTTCCCCAGCTCCAAGCTTAGAAAGCAGGATTGGGGGTTGTTTTGGTGACTGCATGGCTGAGGTAGCCAGAGCATCTCCATCATGCAGAGACAGATTTGCAACCCCCCCCCCCTTTCCTGTTCTGAAGCAGGAAAGGGAGGCGGGAGGAGAGCTTCCTTTGCTGCTCCATAGAGGCATTGGGCATCTCCACATAGCAATGGTTAAAGCTCTCTTGCTCTGCATCACCCTTTCAAGCAGGAAACGGGTGGGGGGGAAAGGGGGAGGCAAAGGAGCTTCCTTGGCTGCTCCTGTGGGAGGGATAGGGGCAATAACCTGGTGACTGCAATTTGGGCTGGCAGCCAGAACTTGTAGACCTTGAGGCCAAGCCTGGGGCTCGGGTCAGACATAAGGCCAAACCATGGTTAATGAAGTTTAACTAAACATGTAGTATGATTGAATTGATGAACTGTAGTTTGCAATGGGCCAGCATACTAGAATCTGAAAACGTGGCTTGAAGAGGCCATGCTGACAGTGGTTTAAGCATAATGTTTGAATTGATAAATTATAGTTAGGGCCATTCTACTACTTCCCAATACTGCTGTAGCATGGAGATGAGGACCGAAAAAGCAGGCAAGCAACTCTAAGCCATGGTTAGTGTAATTATTTGATACCTAACTCAAACCATACTTTGTTTTCTGAACTGCATTTAGCACAAACCATGGTTTTGTGTGAAATCTGGATTGAGCCATAGCATGTGTTCTACAGCAGTATTCAGGTAATAGCACAGACTGAATCATCAAGCCTAGTCTTGCTGCTCTGAAGCTATGCAAAAATGAATGTTTTTTAAAGGTGTCTGCATGCATGTGCACATATGTTGAAGGACAGTGGGCAAGGGGGAAAGATGCTGAAAACAGTGTTCAAGACCATGAAAGGCCATGAACTTTTGGGTGGAAGTGTTTCTCCATGACATGGCAATCAGCTTTGCTCAATCATCCTTCTTGCTTCTGCAACGTTCCATGCACTTGGTCGACAATCTATCATGCCTAATTCTGTACAGGATTGTGACCCTTGTCTTCACCTAGGCAATCTTGGTTCGTGTCCTTGGGAATTTTATTGCCCTGGGAATTTTATTGGAGAGCAGAGTATAAACCTCAAATATATATTTGAGTAGCCAAACAAAAACCTGATAAATTCACAATTGCTCCCCCCTCTGTCCCTAAAAAGATATAACTCTGTAGTACAAAAAGCATATGGACTGATTTTGGAGGGATTACTCTCTGGTATAAATACTTTATTTAGGGAGCAATCCTATCAAGATCCACAGTTGCCTCCGACCCCAGGGGCAACCACCTATCCAGTGCAGGGTGGGAGGAGTGGTGAGGAGCAGATCCCCTCCTTCCTCCCCCAGCCCTGCTTTTGCAGCTAGACAGCCGATTTTGGCTGTCTAGCTGCGGGACCCTGGAGTGTGGGAAGCGGTGGCTGGACAACACACATGATGTGTCATACCAGATTTCCAACTTCCCTGCCCTGGCCTGCCTCCGGGAACACCCCTGGGAACACCCTGTTTTTGCTACTCCACGCTGCTCTTATGAGCGCAGAGCTGATCCGCACTGCATCTGAGGCAGTGCAAGAAGGGGTGGGGGTCAGTTCTCCGGGAACTGACCTCTGAGCACAGGCTCTGAGGTCAGGTCCCAGGAACCAACCTATCCTAGGGCCGTCTAGCCGCTGACTAGCGGCCATAGGATTGCGCGCTTAGTTGCAAACCAACATTCTTAACTATTACAGCAAGCAACTGATTAGTAATCACTCTTGTTCAGGAAATACATGAATTGCAGGGTGGGAAACGTGATTTAAATTGGCTATTTAAATTTCTTTTTGGAGGGTGGGATGATTATCATGGTTTAAACTCAGTGATTAAAATCAGTGCACTTTTAATCAGCCCACCCTGAAGGCAACTAGCTGTAGTAATAAAAATATTAATATTCTGTTAACTGGCAAATAGGCAAAGGCTCCTGAGGGTAAGAGTCTTATAACCATCTTGGATATCCATTTTGATATCTACTGTAATCTACATTAACCATAGCCTGACTGTTTTTTAAAAATTTATTTCTTTAAAAATCTCTGCTTAATTTTTTGAATGCATTATATTTACGGGGAGAGTACAGGGCATGTTGTCAAGTTCTTTTGTAATGCAGATAGGATTTCTTAAAACAAAACACAGCTCCAATGTTAAGGTTCTGGTCTCTAAGTACCTTCTTGCAATATTTCCAAAACTGCCTTGAAATGGAATTGTAGAGGAGACTAGTAATGCTGCTTCAGAGGAGGGAAAATCAGTGTGTAGTAGATGGGTAGAGATGTAAACGTTTCTGGAAATTTTGAAACCAGAAAAAATGAAAAATTTGGGGGTAAAATTGAAAAATATGCAGTACTGTTTTTTTAGTGCTTTTTAGAGATGGAATGTCACTTCATTATTTTAGGAACATAAAATGTATTATGGATAACATATTTGCTCATAAAGGCATTAAAATTAAAAACATTTAAAAGTGAACTCAGTAAATCTGTAATTGTCTGAATGAACTATTCTTTGAAATTTAATATACCAAACATGATAATTTTTTGAGCAAACCAAGTTATACATGATAAATTTTAGATTCCTATTTTCTGTCTGACAATAGGGAACATCTTCAAGAAGTCCTTGAAATATCTAAATTATCCTAGAAGCCAGAAGAAACAGGAAGAGTCGAAGGAAGAAAAAACTGGTGTACAGTATCTGTTCCTGTTTGTGAGGAATTGGTTGGAGTGATGTTTAGGGAAATCTGGTCCAAAGGAATAGCTATTAGGAATGGTAACCCAGCATATTTGATGTAAGAAACATTAACAAATCTCCACCTACTGTTTGAAGAGTGACATTTTATTTTCATTTGTAAATAATTCCCCTTAACAAACATCTTAATTTTTGTTCATTTTGAAAGGTTATTTCAAGGTGTACACCATAGGAAAGGCCTGGGCCATAGGAAACAGGCTATTGAGTTTCTTTTAGATATAAAGGATTTATCTTGGTGGCAATGGCTAAAGTTTTTATAGCTAAGGCAGCATTCCCAAATGGTGAGATCTAAGTGGGAACTTTATTAAAAACTCACAGTGAATTATTTTTTAAAAATAAAGAAATGTAGGTGGGATATGCACAGGATGTTCCATCAATATGGTGGCAGTGTTTCTCTCACATGTAGGCTTTTATTGACTGCTACAGCATCTAACCAGAACAATCCCAGAAACACAGGACTCTATAGAATGAAACCCAAACTGTCAAGAATGCAGTTTTTCATCACATATTGTGATATGGTGACTCTAGTCACATGTTGCAAAACTGGGCATGACTTGGATCATCCCTAAATGGCTATCAGTAAAAGATACATTAGATCAATAATTTTGAAAGGAATAGGAGAAAATAGTTATGCTGGGAATCTTACAGAGAGGATTAACAATTTATTGCCCCTTATGGTTTCAAAATTTCTGGATATTTCACATGTTTCTTCCTATAAAAGTCTTCCAATTACATAGTTTTAGAAGTTGTTTGTGGGGAGTAAAGGCTGGATAGCAATATGTGAACACCTTGTCTTAAAGATTTTATTCATCTTTCTAAAAGAAAATATTTCATAATCCAAAATGGGTCAGTTTTTCAGAAAAAAACAAGGGTTTTGGGGAAAAGCAGGACCCCCCCCCCCAAGGGCTCAACCCTACCCAATCTCTGAGGCTTCCAAGTTTCCTATTCCATGCCAGGCTGCTGCTGGTGGGAGGAGTGACAGGCTATTTTCACCTCTCCAACCTCCTTTTAAAAAACTTTTTTGCTCTAGGTGGGCCTCTTAACCTGTCTAGAGGAGCTGCACTGATGGGGTCAGGGCTGGAGAGAACAATAGGATTCAGAAAATCCCAGTCTCTTCCCTCCCAGAACACGCCCCTTTTGACCTCTACGAGGTCATCTGAAGTTGCTTTTACAACCACAGAAAGTGGGAGCTGCAGTTCTTTCTGCGGCGGCTATGTGAGGGAGGGGTGGGGGGAGGGATTGGATTGTGAAGTCCTCCTCCCAAAGTCGTAGCAGTGTCTATGGCTTCAGGAGGGGGAATTTGAAAATTTCTATGTCGCTGGGACACTTTCCCAGGTACCATAGGATTGTGCATTTTATCAGGGTAAATAAAAACTTAAAAAAAAACTTTTTAATTTAAGTCAATTTTTAATTTTTTTAAAAAAGCATCATAAATAAAATATTAATTTTCTTGCTAACTTAAAAATAACATTGCTACAATTAAATCTCATAAACATGCTAAACGTATACTTACACTCTCATAAAAATGAAGTTTGTTGTTCAGTCGTTAAGTCGTGTCCGACTCTTTGTGACCCCATGGACCATAGTATGGCAGGCCTTCCTGTCCTCCGCTCTCTCCTGGAGCGTGCTGAAGTTCATATTCATGCATCGGTGGTGCTATCTAGCCATCTCATCCTCTGCCATCCCCTCCTTCTTTTGCCTTCAATCTTTCCCAGCATCAGGGTCTTTTCCAGAGAGTTTTCTCTTCGCATTAGGTGGCCAAAATATTTGAGCTTCAGTTTCAGTATCTGTCCTTCCAATGAGCACTCAGGGTTGATTTCCTTTAGGATGGACTGATTTGACCTCCTTGCAGTCCAGGGGACTCGTAAGAGTCTTCTCCAGCACCACAGTTCGAAAGCATCAGTTCTTCGGCACTCAGCCTTCCTTATAGTCCAGCTCTCACAGCCATACATTACTACTGGGAAAACCATAGCTTTGATTATGCGGACCTTTGTCGGCAAGGTGATGTCTCTGCTTCTTACTATGCTGTCTAGGTTTGCCATAGCTTTCCACCGAAGGAGCAAGCGTCTTTTAATTTCATGGCTACAGTCACCATCTGCAGTGATCTTGGAGCCCAAGAAAGTAAAATCTGTCACTGCTTCCATTTCTTCCCCTTCCATATGCCAGGAAGTGATGGGGCCAGATGCCATGATCTTAGTTTTTTTAATGTTGGGTTTCAAACCAGCTTTTGCACTCTCCACTTTCACCCTCAACAAGAGGCTCTTTAGATCCTCTTCACTTTCTGCCATTAGGGTGGTATCGTCTGTGTATCTGAGGTTGTTGATAATTCTCCCGGCAATCTTAATTCCGACCTCTGATTCATCCAACCCGGCGTTTCTCATGATGTACTCTGCATATAAATTAAATAAGCAGGGTGACAGTATACAGCCTTGTCGTACTCCTTTCCCAATTTTGAACTAGTCGGTTGTTCCATGTCCGGTTCTTACTGTTGCTTCTTGACCCTCGTACAGGTTTCTCAGGAGACAGGTAAGGTGGTCTGGTACCCCCATCTCTTTAAGAATTTGCCACAGTTTGTTGTGACCCACACAATCAAAGGCTTTAGCGTAGTCAATGAAGCAGAAATAGACGTTTTTCTGGAATTCTCTTGCTTTCTCCATGATCCAGCGAATGTTGGCGATTTGATCTCTAGTTCTTCTGCCTCTTCGTAACCCAGCTTGTACTTCCGGTAGTTCTCGGTTCACATGCTGCTGAAGCCTAGCTTGTAGGATTTTGAGCATAACCTTGCTGGCATGTGAAATGAGCGCTATTGTGTGGTAGTTTGAACACTCTTTCGAATTGGAATGTAAACTGACCTTTTTCCAGTCTTGTGGCCGCTGTTGAGTGTTTTTCCCTACGTTCTTTAAGCCGAAATTTTGCAACAAGAAACAGCTCATGATCTGAGCCACAGTCAGCTCCAGGTCTTGTTTTTACTGACTGTATAGAGCTTCTCCATCTTTGGCTGCAAAGGACATAATCAATCTGATTTCGATATTGACCATCTGGTGATGTCCATGTGTAGAGTCATCTCTTGTGCTGTTGGAAAAGTGCGTTTGCTATAATCAGCGTGTTCTCTTCGCAAAAAACTATTGGCCTTTGTCCTGCTTCATTTTGTACACCAAAGCCATGCTTGCCTGTTATCCTGGTGATTTCTTGACTTCCTACTTTAGCATTCCAATCCCCTATGATGAAGAGAACATCTTTTTTTGGTGTTAGTTCTAGAAGGTGTTGTAGGTCTTCATAGAACTGATCAACCTCAGCTTCTTTGGCCTCAGTGGTTGGGGCATAGACTTGGATTACTGTGATGTTGAATGGTTTGCCTTGGATTCGTACTGAGATCATTCTGTCGTTTTTGAGATTGTACCCCAGTACTGCTTTTCCCACCCTTTTGTTGACTATGAGTGCTACTCCATTTCTTCTAAGGGATTCTTGCCCTCAGTAGTAAAAATAAAAATTAAAAAATGATGGTGTTTGTTAGTAATTGCCTGCCTATTGGCTCTTGCTTCTTGAAAGTCCTAGGGTTTCAGTTTCTCTGCCTGAAGTCTCATGTTAAAAGACACAGCTTAGAGAGGATTGTTGTTCTGTGCTTATGGGGTGGTGGAGTTGGGCCAAGCAAGGCAGAGGGGTTAGTTAAGACAGATAATATGGCAGGATGGATACAAATTGATGCTTTAAAAAATCCAAAAGGTTGGATTTTAAAAAATTTAAATTGAATGTTTCCACCAAGTAACTATCAAACACCGTCATGGGCCTTTTGTTTGCTACTTTGTTTTTTGTGAGGGCAAGGCTAGGCCCAGACAAAATGATGCAGAAAGGAACGATACTGGAAACAAAAAAGAGAAGACAGAATTGTCCAGTTTGCATCTTCATGTATTCTCATGCTAAGGGTGCAATCCTATACTCAATTACCTGGGAGTAGGCTACATTGAATTCAGTGGAACTTATTTCTGAGGAGACATATATAGGATTATCATATATATAGGAGAGCCAGTGTGGTGTAGTGGCAAGAGTGTTGGGCTGGGAGATCCGGGTTCCAGTCCCCACTCGGCCAGGGAAGCTCACTGGGTGACTTTGGGCCAGTCACACATTCTCAGCCCAACCTACCTCACAGGGTTGTTGTGAGGATAAAATGGAGAGGAGGAGGAAGCCGCCTTGGGTTCCTTGCAAGAGGAAAAAAGGCGGGATATAAGTGCAATAATAAATAAATAAATAAATAATAAATAAATGATCGACCTGATGTGGCAGGGAACCAAATGACATCAGAGGGTGGGGCCATGCCCTTTCATGTCATCCGGCCTGCAGAGGGCTGAGTGGGAGGTCATCCGGCTCCCCTAATTGGTTTCCCCACCCCTGGCATAATCTTTTATGGCCTGGAGTCCACTTTTATCAGATGTATGAAGTGTTATCCTGAGCACTATACATACATATACACATGGTTTTTGTGGGTGGGGTGGGGGAGAAAATAGTGAAGTCAGAGGGAAATGAAATGCAAAAAGTACAGACTGACAATTACATTATTAACAGTGGCTATTCACACAACAGTTGCTGGTAACACAAACATCTTGGCATTGGTAAGTTATTAACACATGTAGTGTGATAAATATATATATATATATATATATCCCGATTCAAGCTGCAGGAGATCTGATGAAATGGACTCCAGGCCAGGAAAGCATATGCCGTAATAAATTCATTTGTCTTTAAGGTGCCATAAGGCTCTTAATTTTTCCTGCAACAAACTAATATGGCTACCCCTCTGGAAATTGTTTTGAGGTTAGTTTAATCTCTGAAGGTGAAATCGCGTTAGCAAACTTCTAATATGACAGATGTCACCATTACTGACTTCAAGGTATTTCCCTTCCTCTCTTGGCTAATAAAAGCTAGTTGAGAAGGTATGATTGGGTGGGTTCAGGGAGTGATAAATGCTTCCCTGCGGGAAGGGGTGGTCCCTGCTGTCCTTAAGGAGGCAGTAGCCTGGCCACTCCTGAAGAAGTCCACTCTGGATCCAACAGTATTAGAGAACTCCCTCCGAGTTGCAAATACCCCTTTCTTAGGGAAGGTACTTGAGAGGGTTGTGGTGGAGTAACTACAGGCACTGCTGGAGGATACTGATTATATAGACCCATTCCAGTCTGGGTTTCGATCTGGTTATGGGACTGAATCAGCCTTGGTCACCCTGATGGCTGACCTTTATTGAGAGAGGGGTGGGGGAGTGCAACTTGTTAATTCTGCTTGATCTCTCAGTGGCTTTTGATACCATTGATGATGGTATCCTCCTGGATTGACTCTGTGGGATGGGTATCGGAGTCACTGTGTTACACTGGTTCCAGTCCTACCTACGGGGCCGATTTCAGAGAGTAACATTGGTGCCACAGGGCACTGTCTTGTCCCCAATGTTGTTTAACATCTATATGAAGCCGCTGGGAGTGGTCATTAGGGGATTTGGAGCTAAATGTCATCAGTATGCTGATGACACACAGCTCTATCTCCCCATGACATCTGAATCAGGAGAGGCTGTGCAAGTCCTGGATCAGTGTCTAAACTCAGTAATGGGCTGGATGAGGTCCAATAAACTGAAGCTGAATCCTGGCAAGACGGAAGCCCTGTGGGTGAGTGGTTCCTGAGTCTGGGAGATAGGTGCATTGCCTGTTCTGGATGGAGTTGCACTCACTCTGAACGATCAGGTTTATAGTTTGGGGGTACTCCTAGATCCATCACTCTCGCTGGACAGCCAAGTGGCCGCTGCGGCTTGGAGTGTCCTTTACCAGATTCGGCTGATTCGCCAGCTACGGCCTCTCCTGGACAGGGATAGCTTGGCCACAGTGGTACAGGCACTAGTAACCTTAAGACTGGATTACTGCAGCACGCTCTATGTGGGGCTGCTCTTTTGAGGCTGGTCCAGAAGCTGGAGCTATTGCAGAATGCAGCAGGTCGGCTGTTGTCGGGAGCTGCCCCTTTTCAGCATGTCACCCTGTTGAGGGAACTGCACTGGCTGCCTATTCGCTACTGGGCCAGGTTTAAGGTATCAGTACTAGTGTACAAAGCTCTAAACAATTTGGGACCAGGATACCTGAGAAAGTGCCTTCTTTTTTACCAACCTGCCCGGTCACTGAGGTCATCGGAGGGCTTGCTTCTGGTGGTTTTCTCCATGGTGACCACTTTATTTGATCTATTTGTTGATTTGGAGTAAAGGAACTTAAACAGCATTTAAAAGTTGTGCTTGGAAATGAAAATATTCAAGTACAAGCGCATGATTTCTTGGGAGGATATTGAATTTTTTCTTCTTGGAATAGGTGAACGTATTGGATTGCATCCAGCCCTGGTGCAAGGTCACTTGCTGCCTTAAGTAGGAGAAAACACACACTGCTGCATTGCGCCCCTTCCTACCACCACCGCCTTCCTGTTCACATGCCCTTCCCCATCGTGTCCCCTCCCCCAATATGTTTGCCTCTGCGTCGACCCTATGGAGAGCTACACCAAATGGTTGTTGTGTTTTCACAAGAGTTCACTCAGGCCTTACAAGAGCTGTCATGGTGGCAGCAAAAGTAAGGAGGCAATGAGGGAAACAAGAGGGCAGTTAGCTGCTCCAGAGAACCCTGCTGCCTGCTCTTTTGTTGTGGCAAATGCCAACAGTGGGAGAGCACCCCCCACTGCCCCCCCTAGCAGGGACAGAAGTAGTGGCGCAATTTTCCGCTCCTCCCACTCTACTGCCTGGTGCGGGTGCCTCCCCAATGTCATGGGAGGACAGGCCCTGGTTGCATCCAGCAGCGTCCTATTAATGGAAGCACCTTCAATACAGTGGAGGATCCTGCTAATGAAATGAATGTGGTGGGGAGGTGATTTTCACCAGTTCTCCAAACACTGACTGGGATGGGTGTCGTTGGGAGATGAAGATGCAGCGGAGTATCCTGGAAGAGGGCATGACTGGTTGGCTTGAACCCTGAACAGGAGCACTCCAAAGAACAGCATTTTGTTGCAGATCATTTCTTGCCACTCAATACATTAGAAATAACACTTTTGGTTGCAACACCCTGGCAGGTCTTAGATTCCATTTTATATAATCTGTATGCAGTCAGATACCAACAATACATAAATTCTCATGGTTTGATTTATATTGACACAACAAGATAATGCAGGCTTCTGGGGCCAAATAGATTTTCATTTTTTCTGTAATGTTGGACAATAGTCTCTGAGAACTACAATAATCTGTTACCAACTTCTCAGACTATAGTTGGCAAGTTCCCAGTTTTCCATTTTTGAAATCATATTTACTAAGATCATATGCATACTTGAGATGAAGTACTATAGAATTTGGTGAAACTTAGTTCTAAGTAAATATGCATAGGATTGCACTGTAAATATCTGACCTGAAAAATACTGCAAGTATGGTGGCCTACAATCTCACCGTATTGCGCATATATAGACGCATACCCATCTTAAATCTTTCTCTCCACTAATGCTGTTACCCATAGCAGAGGAATCCACAGAGATTAATTTCCAGATTATATTTCAATGCTGTGAAATGCCTGGGCCTAGATCCCATTTAAGATTATTCTAGGCAGGCAATACTGCATTTACATAAATCACCAAATTTAGGCTTCTGCTCAATACTGTAAATAGCAGAGTTCTATTGCATTTTTTTTGCAGAGTAATAAGAATAATTATTGTACCAATTTGGTAACACATCTAGCTGTTGTACCATAACATAGTTAGAATCTCTGGCACCAAGGAGTCTTGAATCTGTAGCCTTCTGGGAGGTGGGCAGGATCCATGTTTCCTTTAGCACCACCTTGCTTATGCAGTCTGTGAAGCTTGTTGACTCAAGTAGCTTACATTGCTCTGCCCTCCTCTTCTCTCTGGTGGGTCCCAGTTCACTTTTTCTCTGGGTTTTCTTTTTAGTCTGCAGCCTCCATGCATCAGAACTGAAGGTTTATACAAACTAAAGCAACTTTCTCCTTTGCATGTAAACTTGGATCTTCATTTGGTGTGTATATTTCCAAACATGAACCACTTGCTTTCACATACTGAAGAATATGGAGGTATCTGAAGCAGACAAAACAATCTTATATATTTATTAGAAATAAATATTTTTAATTTAGCGGGAGTAACGGGCAACACATCATATATAAAAACCTGTTTATTAAAACATTTCATATTCATTTTTAAATTTTTTAATTGTTTCCAATTTTATGTTTTATTTTTTTCTATCTTTCCCCCAAAATCAAAAAGATCGCAAACCCCCCCCCCACGTTTCCTTATGATTGAGAGTAGTCTTTCACATTCTACAAAAGCCATATAGCAAGGAAGTCATAGCAAAACTGTTGCTGTCATGCTTGGGGGTCTATGCAGTATCTCCTTATGGATTCAAGGAGGGACTTTAAAGGGGCTTCCAAACATGAGCCTGCCCTTTTCCAGTTACTGTAGTGCTTTTGTAGGTGACTGGCATGCAAAAAAGCCAGCATTTGTAAGCCAAAAGTCAACTGTGCTGCTTCTCTGATTGCCGCTAGTCTAGATAGTATTTTTGTACTGATCCTCCTAGTACATCAACCTTCGCACAAAAGCCAAAGTGCAAACCTATTTGGTATTTGGGTTTGCGACTATGGTTACTGAGAAAACTCATGTGGGAAGACCACGTGTCTTTGTAGAACTGACCTTCACAGCAACAGGCAGTAAGCAAGACAGCAGTACATACTAATACCTTCTTCATGCAGTGTGGTTGCATGTAAACATCAAGAAGCTAGCGCTGAGTTGATTCTAGGTATGCAGGCCAAACAGACAAGGCAAGGGGAAGGTGAGGCAGAATAAGGTACCAAGATCTGAGAACAATATACAAGTATATTTTCTCAAACGCACTGAATAAAAATGAAAGTTCAAAATTAGAAGTTACTGATGTTTCAGAAACTGATTCTGATTAGAGAAAGGGTTGAGATGGTAGCATTTGTAATATATAATAATCGTTCAAATGGCCTGATACAAATTTCATGTGTCTTAACTTTGCCCACCGCTCTGTGGTACTTCATTTATTTATTCAAAGCATCTATATCCTGCTCTTCAGTCAAAAGATTCCCAGAGTGGCTTAGAAAATCAACAAGACAGTCCCTGCCTTCAGGCTCTCAATCTAAAGAGACAGGAGACACAAGGAAAGGGATTGGGAGGGAGGCAGAGCATGCTGATGATACACTACTGAAGAATTCAGTGGGCACAATCCAGTGGGGCACTTCTGGCCCCGCTGATTGCATTGCGCATGCAGCCCCCATTGATTGTGCAATGGTGATTTAGTGCTTATGGATCAACCTGAAATTAGCAGAAATGCTCATTACTGGAAGGAGGCAGGTTAGTGGAGCTCGCATAAGGGACTGCCACTGATCTGCCCCCTTCCAGAAACAAGCGTTTCTGCTCATTTCGAGCCTCCCCCCCGAAGTGCTAAATCTCCCTTGTGTAAATGGTGGGGGCGGCTTGTGCAATGTATCAGCAGAACCCACTGCTTGCGCAAAAGAATTGGCAGACCAGAAAAGAATCGGCAGGCCGGAAAAGAATCGGCAGGGGCGTAAATGCCCCGTTGGATACTGCCCAGTGTTAGGACATTTAGCTTGATACTCAGATTTACTGATAGTTCTTAATGCTGTGATCAAGGCTGGAGGTAGGACTAGGGTTTTTTTTTCCCAGAGTTGAAACAATGGTAAGGTGGGATTGTGGTTTTTGGCATGTCAAGACTGGTCCCACTGTCAGGTGTTGCAAGTCTTTGTATTGTTTGTTCTATCTCTGCATAATCCTGGCAATATGGAAAAGGGGCTGTTTTTAAGTCCAGATAATAAAAATTTAACTTTTGTTACAATGCTGTTGGTTTCTATTTTCAACTTAACTTTCCCTGTTTCCCTAACTTGCAAAAATTAGGATGATCATAGTAGCTAGCTTGCTGTGTGCTCTCTCTTTTTCTCTTTCTAATATTGGATGTCTTTGTAACTGTTTGAATAGTACTAAGATAGTTATACTTTAGTATTTTTATAACATTATTATTATGTTTACACCTACCTTTTTTCTTCATGCAAGGAACCCAAGGCGGCTTACGCAGTCCTCCTCCTATCCATTTTAGCCTCACAACAACAACCCTGTGAAGTAGGTTAGACTGAGAGTCAGTGACTGGCCTAAAGTCAGCCAGTGAACTTCATGACCGTGTGGGGACTAGAATCTAGATCTTCTGAGTCCCACTCCAGTGTTCTAACCACTATAACATACTAGATCTCCCTGGTGTTAATTTAAAACAATACAAATTTATATTCTACTCCTTTACATGCTTACCCAAGAGCAAGCGTCATTAGATTCAGTGGAAATTATTTCTGAGTTGGCATGCATAGGATTACACTATACATGATGCATTTTATGTTCTTAAAGTAGTAAAGGAAGGGCAGTATCCAAAGGGGTGATGTATGTGTGGCCGGGCCCTGGTCTGCACATGCCCAGCCCTGCCAGCCCTGGTCTGCACTTGGCCCCGATGTAGTGCTTCCAGGGGGAAGTTCCAACATGGGTGAAAATGCTCATTTATGGAAGGGGGAGGTCAAACCATTTCCAGAAACAAGTGTTTTTGTTCGTGTCGGGGCTTTCCCCCAGAAGCACTATATTGCAGCTGTGCGCGTTCCTGGGTTGCTGAGGCTTGGCACACACCGACCGGGACCAGCAGGGCTGGTCGTGCATGTACAGCTTCTATTGGATACTACCTGAACTTTTGATCTGAAGAGAATTATTGCATATATTTCAAGTTACCCAAATTTCCATATTTTTTTAAGCCATTTGTGGCTTGAAAACTTCTGAAAATGTTATGCCCATACCCATGCATATTCTATGTCTGTAGTATAGTTATTCCTTAGAATGATTTCCAGTTGGGGCAAGCTTCAGGTGGGTAGGGCACAGTCTCTGAAGACACTGAAAAGTTGGTAATTTGGGGCACGGTCAAAGATCAGTCTGAGTAGGGAGTTCTGGCAGCATGTAAACAGCTGCTCAGATCAACTGCAGCCTTTATCAAGACTTGGGTTTTAAAGCTCTACCTAAGGAAACGCGTATCTTTTACTGCTTGAGTGGACGTTTTTCAAAAAAACTAATTTGGCAAAGGCTTGCTGCTTCCCTACAGTAGATTCCTGTTGCATTGCAGCATTGTTACTTATGAACAACTTATTGTTTGCTCCATGTATTTTATTCTTTCTAGATAACTGTTGAAACCTTAGTTCTTTTAAGATAGATGCTATAATTCTGACTGCATAGAAACACTGGCATAGCTAATTTTTATTCTCCAAGCCATAAACATCTAATCAGGTTTCTAGCCAGACCAAAAATAATGTTGCTTGTATCCTAGAATATGAGTTGAATCTTAACAACTATGAATGGCGTTCTGCTCATGGAATAGGGTGGAATACGGCTTTTCTGCCCCCTCCTTGGCAGTTTATTATCCCCTGAAAGTCCCCTGGCCTTCAGGAACATCCTTAAGAAGCATTATAAGGATATGCAGGAGGCTGCAATAGGAGGCCTTCGTCCTAAGACCTGTATCAGAAAAGCTTCCCCGAGATTGGTTGCAACCAATACTGCACCTTTTCTTTGCTCTTGGGGAATCATGGCATGCATTCTGATTCTCCCTTAGCAGGAACACAGAGTGGGTTGCATGGTGGGCTTTGGGACATAGAGGCATGTTGGTTAATGTGACAGGTGTTTACTTTCTAGTAGAACATATGTTTTGTGAAGGGATCATACACCACTACTGCCAAGTCACCTCCATCTAGAATAGTGCCCCATGCCTCACCTGAAATCAGTTGTCCTGCACTCCTCCTTGTGCATACGATTCAAATAAGCCCAGTTACAACCTCTGGAAGCAGGCATCCAGAAGAAGCAAGGCAGATGGTGCATTTTTGGAGGAACAACCTGGGATGGTTCTCATAGGAGCTGGTTCGTAACAGTCTTGCGAGAATTCAAGTGACAGTTCAGAGCTGGGAGATGGGTGTGATTCTATAAGAACTTCTTGGGTGGTAGGAGGGAGGTTATTATGGCCCAGTTTGTACATCACTACAACCTAGTGTTCTTTAATGGTTAAATGCTCCGTCCCTGGGTTGTTTGTCTTGATGTTCAAACCAGAAACTCTGGCTTGTCTTTCCTCCAACAAGCCAATTCTCTCTGGCTTGTCAGAGAAAAAACCCTGGGTTGTGATGTGCAAACCATGCCTATATGTTGTCTCTTAACCTGATTATGTTATCCTGAGTATGTTCTCTCCCCATGTAACAGTATCAACATCAAGAATACTCAACTTATTCTGTGATTTATATCACAAGGAAGATTATAATAGTAGCTGCTCTGTGAGAAAGTGAAAGCAAAGTTAAAAATATAACAGCTTTTAAGACAAAGTTCCTTTTATTGTTTGATCACAACTTCAGAAGTACAAAACTGTTAACTTTGTTAGTTTCGTTTTTGTAACTTTCTAACTTTATGCCAGGCTTTGTTGTTGTTCGGTTGTTAAGTCGTGTCTGACTCTTCATGACCCCATGGACCATAGCACGCCAGGCCTTCCTGTCCTCCGCTCTCTCCCGGAGCGTGCTGAAGTTCATATTCATGCATCGGTGATGCTATCTAGCCATCTCATCCTCTGCCATCCCCTCCTTCTTTTGCCTTCAATCTTTCCCAGCATCAGGGTCTTTTCCAGAGAGTTTTCTCTTCACATTAGGTGGCCAAAATATTTGAGCTTCAGTTTCAGTATCTGTCCTTCCAATGAGCACTCAGGGTTGATTTCCTTTAGGATGGATTGATTTGACCTCCTTGCAGTCCAGGGGACTCGTAAGAGTCTTCTCCAGCACCACAGTTCGAAAGCATCAGTTCTTCGGCACTCAGCCTTCCTTATAGTCCAGCTCTCACAGCCATACATTACTACTGGGAAAACCATAGCTTTGATTATGCGGACCTTTGTCGGCAAGGTGATGTCTCTGCTTCTTACTATGCTTTCTAGGTTTGCCATAGCTTTCCACCGAAGGAGCAAACGTCTTTTAATTTCATGGCTACAGTCACCATCTGCAGTGATCTTGGAGCCCAAGAAAGTAAAATCTGTCACTGCTTCCATTTCTTCCCCTTCCATATGCCAGGAAGTGATGGGGCCAGATGCCATGATCTTAGTTTTTTTAATGTTGAGCCATTAGGCTGCAGTCCATGACCGACAGGCTATTTATTTTGAAGCAACCATGACTTTGGTAGGATTATCTTAAAGAAAAAACTTTTAATCTAAATTATTTAAAAAGCTTCTGAAGTATGTATGGGACCTTCTGGCAGCTAAGAGGATGTTGGTTGTCTGCATAAGTGTCTGTTTGAGATGGTCTGATACAATGAATTTGAGCAAGAAGTTCAGTACTCTGACCTTTGCAGTTCTTTTTTTCTTGTCTTTTTTAGTGTTACAGGTAAGGTAAATGGAACAGAGAAACATGAAGGGGCAAGGTACGTTAGGCAATATCTCACCTGCCCACTTTTTTCACTCTCCCATTTTCTTTACTACTTTCTTTGAAATACTTGCATGTTAATACATGATAAACTTTGTAAAAGAAACTTGGGTGGGGGGAGAATAAAGCAACTGTGCTACCTTTTAATTACATTCTACATTTGTCTGGAAGATCACAGGGCAATACTAGTCTGCCTTTAATAAACTTGCTTTGATCTTTAATGCCAGCTTTATTTTAGGCAGTAGTTCTTTCCCATTTTTAGGTGGAGATTTCGTAATGGTACTAAGAAAAGGATGTAGCAGTTTTCCCACTATTTTTGGAAGATGCACTTCGTGTTCTATGCTGCTGTCTACAGATACATGAAATATAAACTAGGTTAAAAGATAAATGTTAGGGACACTGTGGAATAATTTAAAACTTGTATGTCAGTGTGTTTCAGAGAGCTGCATGCGCCCTAAAACTACATTTTCTCTTACCTTGGAACAAAGATTCATCTTGAATTGTACCATGTCTGTTCGTAGTAATCCAAGTAGGCATGATTTGTTTCAGTCCTGAGGAGGTGGAAGAATAGTCCTTAAGCTGAGGTGCATTATTGTAATCACAATACTACCAACATAGGAGGTTGTACCTTTGAGTCTTTGTTGGTATGTTAAAGAATCTTTCAGCTGACTCTAGAATTACATACTTCCCTTACAATCCACTCTGCACACATCCTAGGGCTGGCCTCTGTACAGTTTCAACACAGGTCTCTGTACATGAAGTTACAGTTTCTTTCAAACAGAAATCTATGTCTACTTCAATTCTCAAATTACATGGTTTTTGGAATTCATTCAGTATCTGAATTTAAATACTTTTTTGTTGCCTCTTAGAATGAAACTAGATGATGTGTAATGCGTGATTGCTTTTTACTTATCTGGATTTTTCAGAAGGCTAAATAGCAGCTGGGGGGGGATGCAATAGCAGCTTTCTTTCCTAATCAAACAGCAGCGTTCAGGGGGTGATTTTCATCTGGATTGTGGCACAAAGAGAAGGTATTAAACCTTCCCTTTTGACACACCGTGGTCAAGATCCTGATTGTCCTCCATATGGCTCTGTTAACCCTAAAATTATATGTGAAATGCAATCACAAATGTCACGTATAATTCAATTTGGTCTTAGTGCAGTTCCCTCTCCCTCTTTTTGGTGAAACATTGGATTCTCTCATCAAGCAAAAAAGTGCATTGTAGGCTGCTTATTCAGATGTCTACATCTAAACATGTTTTTACTTCATGGAAAAAGCAGATAAGAGCATCTATTCAGTAGATGACTTAACCTGAGTAGAATAACCACAACACACTAGGACTGGGAAGATCCAGGTTCAAATAGTCTCAGCCACAAAGTTTGTTTATTTCATTTTTATGCCATCCAGTAACCAAGGCTCCCTGGGTGACCTTGTGTTAGTCATTAACTCACAGCCTATCTTACTTCACAGGGTTGTGAGATTTTAAAATGTAGTTGGTGGGTGCGGAAGTGAGGAACCATGTATGCTGTGTCCAATTCTTCAGGCACACACAGTGGCATTCTGACACAGGACACCTCAAATTAGTGAGACTTTTTATTGTAGCAAATCCTATGGTAAAAGCTTAATGATTACACTCTTCAGAAATCATTTATCTGATGGCAGTTAGCTATAGGCTCCATATGTAATTCAAAAGCTAATAATTATAACCGTGGCAGAGATCCATACATCTTGGTTTCCCCTGTTGCAATCTCTACGGTTCAGAATGTAAGGCAATGGGCTCGAATGATTCCTGGTGTAAACCATCCCAGGCGATCCAAGACAAGGCTTCTAGAGATTTAGTTCAACCTTGAAAACTTCGTTGGAACCTCCATGCTACATGGGTCAGGGCCTATCAAATCCAAGAGTCAAGATGTAGTTTCAAGAATAAGTCCCAAGTAATCCTACACATGTAGACATTTCGACAACCGTAGCTTCTGCTTTGATATTCCCATATTATATGGGTCCATTCATAGAAAAGTTCAAGAGTCAGGATTAGTTCAAGCCAGCAGGTGCTCTGGGCTAATTGATGCTGAAGATACATAATCCATAACAAACAAGAATTCAAGGTCCATGAAAAGTATAACAGTGCCTTCCATAGCAGGTTCTTAACAATACAAAGTTCAAAGAGACAACGGTCCAAATTGGATGGAGAGTCCATGTGAAGACTGTTCACAAGGTAGTAAGTCCCAGACAGAGAGGATTTGGGGCAATAAAGAGAAGAATGTTCCTGGCAAAGGCTCCCAACCTGGGCATCTGCTTAAAAGTGAAGATGTCGCTGTGATAGCTCTCCTCCTGAACAACTAACTGACAAGAGATTTTAGCTCATCAACAAGGCCCCTGCCCAAACAGGGCATTTCCATTCTGCCCTCTTGAGTTGGCATTTCAACTGTGGTGACACCGCCGAACTCTGTTAGTTTCTCACATAGAGGATGTTAGCTTTCTGCATTGTCAAGGTCGAAACTAACAGCTGGATAGGAGTAACTTAACTCCCACCTGCTTTCATCTGAGAAAAACTGACAGAGGTAAGCTCACACAGATTCTAACATTCCACAAGGTGAATAGGCCCAAACCAACCCCTCCCTTTTTCTCTTGCCCATTACATGAGTAACGAGATACAACCAAACTCAGTCCCTGGGCTTCTCACTATTGATCAGGGCTTCAAACTCTTCTGGACCATTGCTGATCAGAGTCTGACTATAAACTATGGGGCCCACTACAGTGCTGGGGCTGGGCCACAACATCTGCTGCCCTGAGCTCCTTGGGAGGAAGGGTGTGTTATACATGTAATGCATAAAAACAATATAAAATAAGAATTATATATATATGTTCATGCATGACTAAGGTTCTTTCTTGCTGTTTCATTCATGTGAATTATACCTTTTATTTGTGCCATGATAGAATCGATGCTTAGAGTGTACTGGACCCTTGCTTGCTTTCAGGCTCCCAGCATAGCCACCAGTGATCACTGTTGGAGGTATGGATACTTGGGAGCACATCTAGCTCGCCTGATGTGGACCTGCACAATAGTGGTCCCCGCCTGGGCTGAGGTTAGCACCAAGGTTAGCATGATACTCAACTCTTCTTATAAATTTTAGGGGATCCATGCCATACCCCCAGCTGACTGGACTCAGCTACCTAATAAGAACAGTTTTAGTTGCTAAATGTGCGGCACTTAGGCACTGGAAGTTTAAGCACATCGAACCATGACACATGGGTTGAAGAAATACCCTCACAAGCAGCCTTAGACCAGTTGGTGTACATGAGGCAAGGCAAGCTGAAAACAAAATGATAGTGATTCTTGGAATTGTACGTTGACTAGATGCCATTTGGGCCATACCAGAAAAGGATGTCAATTGCATGAATTTACTAGGGGCGGGGGGGATAGAGGGAGAGGGGAAATGGGGATGGCTTTATGTGTGTAATCAAAACTTTCAATAAAATGTAACAGTGTGGTCAGATGACTATTTCTAAGTCTACCATTGGAGTCAGTACATTTTATAGAATACAATGCTACATAATTACTGTACTCACACTGTGAGAGCCAGTGTGGTGTAGTGGCTAGAGTGCTGGACTGGGAGTTGGGAGATCCAAGTTCTAGTTGCCACCCAGCGATGGAAGCTCACTGGGTGACCTTGGACCAGTCACAGACTGTCAGCCCAACCTACCTCACAGGGTTGTTGTTGTGAGGATAAAATGGAGAGGAGGAGGATTATGTACGCTGCCTTGGGTTCCTTAAGGAGGAAAAAAGGTGGGATATAAATGTAACAAATAAATACTTATCCAATCAAAAACCATAATATTTTTCCAGTAAATGGAAGTACAGTTTCATTTTGGGTGCATTTACTCAGTCTTTTCCCCACTTTTTTTCAGATCCGTGACCTGCCCCTTCCACGATTTCCACTTTTCTTGACCTCCTTTCTCCTCCTCCTCCTCCTCTGGGATTCATTTCCCCACTGTCTCCCTTCTCATCTCTGTGACTCAACCACACTTACCTCTGCTGCCGCTTCTGCCACCCACCATGCTCACCTCAGCAGTGAGGAACCAGGACGTTGGCAGATTGGGATAGAAGTCTCCTGATCTGACAAATTCTTGCTTCCTAACTGTGGGCAGCAGAAGTGGTGAGTGGGGGAGGACAA
The DNA here is from genome assembly GCF_057233095.1 of Heloderma suspectum. Taxonomy (NCBI): domain Eukaryota; kingdom Metazoa; phylum Chordata; class Lepidosauria; order Squamata; family Helodermatidae; genus Heloderma; species Heloderma suspectum. Next base: position 393,055,049 of record NC_139458.1, read on the forward strand.
TGGGGGTCTGGAGGCTGCACACAGGTTTCTGGCGGGTTCCTGGTTGGGGGTATGTTTTTTTTTCTGCTGCTTTGTTTTCTTGACCTTGAGGTTAGCACAAATGCATTGCATGCAGTAAGGATGTCTAGAAACTGTAGCCCACCCAGAACTGCATACATTAGCTTGGAGGTGTGGTGATTGTTTTACTTCTTTACCTCTGCTGCATGCCATATGAACATTCATTGACAAGTTTCCTGTCATGTGACTGATGTGCAGTCCAGAAACCATCACAACACAATTCTGAGTTTGTATTTCATAACGTATGCTAGTTTAGAAGCAGCATTGATTTACAATTTTGGTTTTCTCAAAATAGACAATAGTCTGTAATTGCATGTAGATGTTTATATAGTCTTCTAATGCAGTATATATACCAGTAAACCCATTTTAGTACATAATCTCTCAGCTGAGAAGAATTTTAGAATTAAAGTGTCTTTTGTTTAAGGAATAACTCTGAATACATTATACATTATAACTGATTTCACTGAGATGTAATTAGCAGTACTTGTGTCTTAAATCTTGCAGCTGTACGAAACGGCTGACAAGGCAGGTGCAGCTGATCTTTCCACCTGTTCAGAGAGCACTAAAATATATCTTGGAACTCTTGTTCCTTGTTTATTTAAAAATTCAGTTCAAATTTTTTTTGGCAGTAAATCTATAGCTTCAAAACTCTAAATTTTGTCAGTGATAGTTATGTCGTCTAGCCACTGAACAAGTAATATTGGTCATCCTTTTACATTTAATCTGCCATATTGAGATGTGCATATATCAAGCAGATGATTGGAACTTTTAATTTATAATGACATGTTTAAGAACTGAATTGTTAGAACATTGGAACTAGAGTCTTCACCTTGATATCTTGGCTTCACTAGAGTTTGAAAACCTGGCACCATTCTCTTTGGCCCATTCCCTAAACATCATTAGTGACAGACTGCGGAACAATATAGGCTGTGTGGTAACTAGGTTTCCTTCAAAATCCTGCTGATCTGCCCATCCATGCAGCCCCTATGCTCCTTGTGCAATTAAACCAGGAAGTCTCTAATTAACAATAGTTTCCTGTTTCATCTGAAAAACATGGAAGTTGGTTTAATATCCTAGCTTGTTCCAAAGCTGGTGACAATAGTTTCCTGGTTCAGACAAAATTGGAAACTGCGGTTAGGTTCTTGGTTTAATCGTGGCTTGCATTAAGGAAGGACAAAAGGTTCTCCTGCACCTCCTGCCTCCCAGGAAGAACATAATCACAGGGGGAAGACCAACCTGGTCCTATACATTGGCCAGGGAGGTAGGAGCTGTGGGGAGCTCACTCCACCCCTCCCTGCTAGAAAGAACATGCAGCTCCAACAGGCAGTTCCCTGGGACTGCAGACTCTGGCCTCATCCATTGGCTGAAGAACCGAGGGCCACTGGGGGGCTGCACCTCCTGCCTCCCAGGAAGAACATTATCACACAGGGAGACCAACGTGGTCCTATACATTGGCCAGAAGGGAGGGGCTGCAGGGAGCATGCTCCACCCCTCCCTGCTAGAAAGAATACACAGTTTTTGGATGACCCTGAAAGGGTTAACTTGGGTGAACCACTCGGGAGCCACAAGGGAGCAGAGGGCCTGGGTTGTAGTTTTTAAAAATTGTTGGTGGGTGGTGGGCTTATGGGGTTGTGTTTACGGTTTTAGGGGGGGTGCCAACCTGATAGGCGGAAGCGAGGGAGGCATGTGTTCACCTGGTGAAGGCAGTAGGCAGAGTTCTGGGGGCCAGAGCATACCGAGGCTGGGTGGCAGATGCTGGCGGAGCACTAGGGACAGGCCATGCCGGGTAAGGGAAACGGGGAGAGATGTGTAATATCTGTCCCCTGTTCCGGGCCTGTCCAGAGCCGAAGGATCGCTGGGGGATGTATGACTCCATCCTCTGGCCTTCATCTGCTGCTGTGTAATGCCAGGTTCCTTGCCCATAAAACATATTTCGTCCATGCCATGATCCTGGATGATGGTGCGGACCTGGCATGTACTGCGGAGATCTGGCTAGATGAGGATGCTGCTCCCACTCTTGCGGCCATTTGCCCAGCTGGATTTTTGTATGCCCAGCAGCTGAGGGTTGGGGGTCAGGGAGGGGGAGTGGCTAATATCTATCGGGAGTCCATGGTCCTCACCAGACTCCCTCTCCGGGAGACCAGGGTTGCTAATTGGATGCATTGGAGGTTGGGCCTGAAGGGCAGTCTGGGGATTGTACTCATGTACTGCCTACCTCACTGCACCACAAACTCCCTGGCCGAGGTGCTTGAGGTGGTCTCTGATGTGCATGTGCAGTCCCCCTAACTTGTTGGTGTTGGGGGACTTCAGTGTACATTCCGAGGCCATCCTCATGGGGGGGAGCCCTCTGGACTTCATGGAGACCATGACTTCCTGGGAGCTGCACCCTATTCCAACTGGGCCTACCCATGTAGCCAGTGATGCATTAGACATTGTGTTTGTTTCCGGAGAGGTAGGGAGTGATCTGGAAATTGGGGGTATATCCACCCTCCCCCTTGTCATGGTCAGATCACTACCTGGTGAGGTTGTATTTCTTGGTTTCACAACCCCTCCGCAGGGGTGGAAGAATCATTAAGATGGTTTGCCCCAGGCACCTTATGGATCCAGATGGATTCCTGACTGTGCTTGGGGATTCTTTGGAGCATGCAAACGGCTGCTTGGTCGAGACCCTGGTGGATGGCTGGAGTGCTGCAATCACCAGGGCATTAGACTGAGTGGCTCCGAGATGCCCTTTCCCCCTGAACAGACCTCGGACTGCACCATGGTTCACCCCATGGTTGTGAGCTCTGAAGTGGGAGGTGCGATAACTAGAGCACTGGTGACAGAAATCTCACTCTGAAGATGATCGAGCATGGATTAGAGCTGTAGCTTCAGCCTACCACATGGCTATAAGAGCAGCAAAAAATATTTTTTATGCTGCCTCTATTGTGTCTGCAGAGTGCTGTCCCAGGAGGATGTTCCAAGTGGTCTGGAACCTGGTCGGCTCTGGGAAGGGGATTGATCCTTGGGAGCACATCTAGCTCGCCTGGTCGGTCCAGTTGTTCCTAACCAATGGAGCATTCTAAGGCCTCCTGTGATGAGTTTGCAAAGCACTTTGTGGATAAAATCGACTGGATCAGGAGTGCTATTCCCTGCGCTGTCGATACAGTTAGTGAACGAGGGGCGGCCAGTGGCAGACCAGTTGTGTGGGATCTGTTCCAGCTTCTTCCTTCTGAGGAAGTGGACAAGGTGTTTTCATCTTTAAGGCCGACTACCTGCTTACTCGATCCTTGCCTATCTTTGCTCATTATGAGCTGCAGGGAGAGACTTAGGGAGGGGATCAAGGTCACCACCAGGAAGTGACTGCTTCCCTCAAGGAGGGAGTGATGCCATCAGCCCTCAAGGAGGCGGTGATAAGACAACTGTTAAAAAAGCCCTCCTTGGATCCCCAAGACTTGAACAACTTCCGCCCAGTCTCAAATCTGCCATTTTGGGGCAAGGTGATTGAGCGGGTGGTGGCATTGCAGTTGCAGGCACACTTGGAAGAAGCGGATTATCTGGATCCATTTCAGTCGGGTTTCAGGCCTGGGTATGGGACAGAAACAGCCTTGGTTGCCTTGGTGGATGATATGGGGAGGGCCCTGGATAGGGGCGAATGCTGCTCCTTTGTTCTCCGACCGAGTGCAGGAGGCCAGCCAGTATGGGGAAGGCCCTGCCTCTGGGGCTGGGAAGGCAGTCTCCAAGAAGAACTTCCAGAGAAGGCATGGCCTCCCCCATGTTCACCAGTTTTATTTCCTGCCTCGTGGAAGGAGGCAGCTTCTCCAAGGCTTTCATGTGTGAGAGCAACGGTGAAAAAAAAGACAAAGAAGACAACAAAAGGCCTGAAGAAAGACTGACCTTCCATCACGACGCAGGGGAGGCAACTGCTGCTCTGGCACACAGAGGGCTGGCTCGCAGTGGGGCAAGGATCCAGGAACCGCCCCCCAAGGGCTTCTTTCCTTCTGCTGCACAGGCGCCGGGGAAGCCCCAGTGTTCTGACTCCATCTCTGGGAAGGGAAGAGATTCTTCCATCACGGGTTGAGGCAGGCGCTGCTATCGGCCCCCTCCCCGCCAACAACTTGCAGCGGGGTGAGCTCAGACCAGGGGGCGGAGCCCACAAGGGTCGGCGGCAGCTTCCATTACCCCCCCACCTGAAGAGCAGGAGCGGCCCGGAGAGGGTGAGTCAGGCGGCGGCAAGGCCCCTCATGCCCCCCTCTTCTGTTGTCCCCCTGGGCCAAGATTCAAGGGCAAGCCCTTCAAGGTCCACACCCCCATTGGGAGCCTTAGAAAGGGTGGGAAATGGAGAACTCCAGCCCCCTGCGTTCCCCATCACAGGAGTCCCTGGAGGAAAGGATGGGGGGGCCTGGAACCAAGCTACATGTCCAACCCTGAGGGCCAGCCCCCACCACAAATCCGAGGGGGGGAAAGATCTATGCTGGATTTGTTAGAGGAGGCCATTCGCCAAATCAGACACAAGGCCTCCCCCAAGGAAGGGATGGGACACAGAGAGCACTCCCAAAGGAGCAGATGAAAGGAAAGGACCCAACGCAGGCAATGCAGCCGATCATGCTTGAACTCATCCGGCTACAGCTCCATGGACATCCAGAGCAGCAGATCACGCTCCAAATGGAGGCGCAGTCGCACCCCCACCCCCTGTGCCCACTCCAGGAGAAGCAGGCAAAGGGGGAGGAGGAGGGAGGCCTCAGGCAGGTCCCGATCCACCTCAAGCACCAAATCCTTGTCGCCATCTGTCCAGAGAAAGAAGGCGAGGAGACACAGAGAAAGGAGCTGGAGGGCCAGATCCACTTCCTCACCCCTGGCCTACTGCTCCGACTCCCATAGCTCCAAATCCCCTTCCCCCAGATCAAGCTCGTCAGAGTCTAAGGGTGGAGACCCCTCAGAGGGAGACAAGCCCAAGGAAAACCACCAGCCCAAGGAAAACCACCAGCAGGACCATCTTTTCCCTTCGGAGGCATTCTCAAAATGATCTCCAAATGCCTTAACATTGTGCAGCATACAGACCAAGAAGAAGGTGCAACACCCCAGCAGGGCTGGGCAAAGAGGGCAGGGGCGGTGGCGGCCTTCCCATACGCCCCCTTCACCAAGATGTGCCACTCCCACTAAGCCTGGAAGAGATCCTGCGCAAGGAGTGGTCTAAACTAACCAGATCTAAAACTCTCCATCGTCATTGTGAGAAGTTCTGTTGCCTGCAAGAGAATGCTATGCAGGATCTGGTCACCCCAGGAGTAGATGAACCCATCGCAGCTCTCAATTCCAAGGCCCTCCTGATCTCAGAGCAGGATGAGCTTCCCTTGGACCAGCACACGATCGAAGGGTGGAGGCAGCCTTCTGCAGAGGCTTCGAGGCCTCAGCCACGTCCATGCGGGTCGTGACCACATCAACCATTGTCGCTAGGGACATCTTCATGATGGCAAATGGTCTGCTCCAGGGCAGGGACCTAGGGAAGGAGACTTGTGAAACCATGTAGAATATGGTGATGGCAGCGGCATTCCTAGCTGACGTGTCGCTAGACCCCTTCCAGCTGGGGGCAAAGGCAACAGTAACCAATGTCATGGCAAAAAGAAACCTCTGGCTATGCAACTGGGGGGTGGACGCCAAAGCCAATCTGGCAGCGTTCCCTTCTCAGGTAACCTGCTGCTTGGGGAAGCCTTGGACAAACTGCTGGTGGAGACAAAGGACAAGAGGAAAGCCTTACTGAACCCAGCGAAGAAAGAGGCAAAGAGTTTTCAGGCAAAGCTCAAGCCCTTTCATCCCTTCAGGCCGTCCTTCCCCTCCTTGTATCTAGAGAGGCAAAAGCCAAGCAACAACACGACACCAAGGCCAAGCAGATCAACCACAGCCCCCCGCCCCCGGCAAGGCAAGCCTCCCAGTAGTGCATGCCTGACTAGCCCCCCAAGTGGGGGGATGGCTGTAAGACTTCTCAAATGCCTGGAGGTGGCTCTGCTCGGACAGCTGGGTCCTGGAAACAGTGTCAGAGGGCTATTCCATAGAGCTCCAGAGACTACCCAGGGAACGCTTCTTCAGCTCCCCCCATTGGAAGGACCCAGCTGGGCATTTGAGGACTCTTGCTGCAGTACAGTACCTCCATCAGATTTGAGCCATTGAGAAGGTGCCTCAGAAAGAGAGGGGACAGGGCGTCTTCTCTCTCTTCTTCACAGTCCTGAAGAGGAACGGGGAGTCCAGACCCATTCTGGACTTAAAGAGGCTCAACCACTGTCTGAAGAAACAGAAGTTCCAAATGGAGATGCTCAAGTCCGTAAAAGAGAGCCTCTGAAGAGGGGACTTTTTAACCTCAGTGGATCTGTCAGAGGCCTACCTATACATTCCCATCCAGCCATCTCACTGCAAGTTCCTACGCTTCAGCTATGGAACAAAGCAATTCAAATTCAAGGCTTTTCCCTTTGGCCTAGCCATAGCTCCAAGAATGTTCACAAAGATGAACAAAGAATGTTCACCACTATGAAGGTGGTGCCGACGAGAGAGATTTGGATTCTGGGACCATGGGCTATACTTCCTGGAAGATGGGCTGTTGGCTAGGGACGGGTTGCACCTCACAAAGGATGGGAAGAATGTGTTTGGCCACAGCATGAAGAACTTCATCAGGAGGGCTTCAAACTGAATCCTACGGGGAAGGGAGATGTAATGTTGGGGATAACAATGGACGTAGGCGCATGCACTGCAACAGAGAGAACAGCTCTGATAGCGCCCAATACTAGTCTTCAGAAACATGTAGGAAGAAAGCCAGACTATGAAGCACATGGTCTTCGATGTCTATATACTAATGCGCAGAGTATGGGAAACAAACAGAACAAACTTGAACTCTTAATACAAGAGGGAAATTATGACCTGATAGGTATAACTGAGACTTGGTGGGATGACTTCATGACTGGAATACAGCAATTGAAGGATATAACTTGTTCAAAAAGAACAGGAGGAACACAAAGGGAGGTGGGGTTGCGCTGTATGTGAAAAATACATATCTCTGCACAGAAATACAGGAGGAGGAGCTTGGTAGCCCCATCGAGAGCATCTGGATCAAAACAAATGGAGCAAAGAATAAAAGGAACCTGGTGGTTGGAGTCTACTACCGGCCACCCAACCAAGGAGAAGACGAGGATGAAACTTTTGAAAAGCAAATAGCCAATGTTTTAAGGAAGCATGATGTAGTAGTAATGGGGGACTTCAGTTTCCCCGATATTTGTTGGGAGACAAATTCTGCAAAACATGGCCCCTCCAGGAAATTCCTGACTTGTGTGGCGGATAACTTCCTCCTACAGAAAGTAGAGGAAGGCACTAGAGGATCGGCTATCCTTGACTTGATCCTAACCAACAGAGATGACTTAGTGGATAAAGTAGCAGTTACAGGAACTCTGGGGGAAAGCAACCATGTTGTACTTGAGTTCTTGGTTCTAAGGGAAGCAAAAGCCGAGTGTAGTCAAACGCGTACCCTGGATTTTAGGAAAGCTGATTTTAATAAACTCAGAACAATGATCAGGAAGGTCCCATGGCAAGCGATGCTAACGAGAGAAGGAGTCCAAGATGGGTGGGAGCTTTTAAAAAAGGAAATTCTCAAGGCACAATCACAAACAATTGCAACAAGAAGAAAAGGTGGAAGACAACAGAAGAAGCCAATGTGGCTTCACAAAAAGCTTAGAGATGACCAGAAAACAAAAAAGGACACATATAGGAAGTGGAAAGAAGGCCAAGCAACAAAGGAAGACTACAGGCAGGTAGCACAGAATTGCAGGGATGGCGTCAGGAAGGCTAAAGCTGAGAATGAGCTGAGGTTAGCGAGGGATGCTAAAAACAACAAAAAGGCTTTCTTCACCTACGTGCATAGTAAAAGGCAGAGGAAAGAAATAGTTTTTCAGCTATTAAATAAGGATGGGAAAACAATAACAGATGACAAAGAAAAGGCAGAGGTGCTCAATTCCTACTTTGGCTCAGTCTTCTCCCAAAAGAGGGTCTATGACCCCCCTGGCAAAGGCGAAGTAAAGGCTGAAGGGGCGGGATTGCAGCTTGAGATCGATAGGCATATGGTCAAGGAACACCTAATTACTTTGCATGTGTTCAAATCTCCAGGGCCAGATGAACTGCATCCTAGAGTAATAAAGGAACTGACAGAAGAACTCTCAGAACCGCTGTCTATTCTCTTTGAGAAATCATGGAGGACGGGGGAAGTGCCAGATGACTGGAGGAGGGCTAACGTTGTCCCTATCTTCAAAAAGGGTACAAAGGAGGAACCTGGGAACTACAGACCAGTCAGTCTGACATCAATCCCTGCGGAAATTCTGGAGCAGATGATAAAGGAATCCATCTGTAAGCACGTTGACAACAATACCGTGATTACTCGAAGCCATGGATTTGTCAAAAACAAGTCCTGCCAGACGAATCTGATCTAATTTTTTGATCAAGTCACCTCCCTTGTAGACCGTGAGAATGCTGTAGACATCATATACCTCGACTTCAGCAAAGCTTTCGACAAAGTGCCCCATGATATCCTGATGAGCAAACTAGGTCAACGTGGGCTAGATGAGACAACGATCCGGTGGATCCACAGTTGGCTACAGAATCAGACTCAAAGAGTGCTTATCAATGGGACCTTCTCAAACTGGGTAGAGGTAAGGAGTGGGGCTCAGTCCTGGGCCCAGTGCTCTTTAACATTTTTATGAATGACTTGGAGGAGGAGGTGCAGGGAATGCTGATCAAATTTGCAGATGACACAAAATTGGGCGGGATAGCTAATACTTTGGAAGACAGAAACAAAATTCAAAGTGATCTTGATGGACTGGAGTGCTGGGCAGAAAACAACAGAATGACATTTAATAGGGATAAATGCCAAGTTCTGCACCTAGGAAAAAGAAACCAAATGCACAGTTACAAGATGGGGGATACGTGGCTCAACCACACTACAAGCGAGAAGGATCTTGGAATTGTTATCGATCACAAGCTGAATATGAGCCAGCAATGTGATGTGGCTGCAAAAAAGGCAAATGCTATTTTGGGCTGCATTCATAGAAGCATAGCTTCCAAATCCCGGGAAGTACTATTTCCCCTCTACTCAGCACTGGTAAGGCCTCATCTGGAGTACTGTGTCCAGTTCTAGGCACCACACTTTAATTAGGATGCAGACAAACTGGAGAGGGTTCAGAGGAGGGCAACAAAGATGATCAGGGGACTGGAAACAAAGCGGTATGAAGACAGACTGAAAGAACTGGGCATGTTTAGCCTTGAGAAGAGAAGACTGAGGGGAGATATGATAGCACTCTTCAAGTACTTGAAAGGTTGTCACAGAGAAGAAGGCCAGGATCTCTTCTTGATCATCCCAGAGTGCAGGACATGGAATAATGGGCTCAAGTTACAGGAAGCCAGATTCCTGCTGAACATCAGGAAAAACTTCCTGACTGTAAGAGCAATACGACAATAGAACCAATTACCTGGGGAGGTGGTGGGCTGTCCCACATTGGAGGCCTTCAAGACGAGGCTGGACAGCCATTTGTCAGGGATGCTCTGACTTGGATTCCTGCATTGAGCAGGGGGTTGGACTCGATGGCCTTGTAGGCCCCTTCCAACCCTACTATTCTATGATTCTATGATCCTCCTGGTCCCAGTGGCCCACCTGAGGTCAAAGGGCATCCAGCCACACCCCTATTCGGACGACATCCTAATCTGCTCACTGTCATAGGAACGATGCATGCAGGACACCAGTGCCACTCTTTCAACACTGCGGTCCCTGGGATTCGTCATCAATGGGAAGAGCTCCGTCACTCTCACAGTCCATACTCCACCCGAGGGTGACCCTGAACACGGCCATGGACATTATGACTCTATCCCCAGACAGGCAGGCTACAGTAAGCAGGCTTGTGGCCTGGATCCAGACTGAAAAGAAGCCCCATCTCAGAAAGCTGGCAAAACTGCTGGGCATCATGGTCTCTTGCCAGGAGACAGTCCAGTGGGCAAGATTCCATGCAAGGCTCCTACAGTCGTTCCTCCTGGGACCCATCAGTCACCAGAATAGGTGATATCCTGGAATTCCTCAGGCCTCAAAATTAATACCCTAAAGAGACAGGTTTCTGCCTTAGGGTCCATATAAGGGGATCTAGGAGGGGTTCCCCTAGGTTCTCACCCCTAGGTTCTCACCCCAACATCAAGAGGTTCCTGAGGGTGGCTTCACTGATCAACCCTCCCCCAGTGAGAAGGTTCCCCACATTGAGTGTCAACACTGTTCTCAAGGCACTGTCCAATGCCCCATTTGAACCCCTAGGGGCTGCCACCCTCAAGGTGTTGACCCTCAGGACGATAATCCTTTTGGCTATCACGTCTGCCAGGAGGGTCTCTGAACTGGGGGCTCTTTCAGCGGAAAAGGAGCTTTGTATTTTTCACAGGACAAGGTGGTCCTCCGCCTGGACCCAACCTTCGTCCCCAAGATCAACTCTGACTTCCACAAAGCCAAGGAACTGGTCATCCCCTCCTTCTGTCCTCACCCTTCCAACCTCCAAGAGAGGGAATGGCATACCCTGGACACAGCGCCTCATGTCCTTCAGACCATCTTCCTTGGGCAAGAAGGTGTCAATAGCCTCTCTGGCATGTTGGCTACGCGAGTGGATCGCACTGGCTTACACCTCCAGTGGCCTAATAATCCCGGAAGGAATATTGGCCCACTCGGGGATGGCCACATCAGCAGCCTTCTTGGGGAGGGCTCCTCTTGAAGAGATCTGCAGGGCAGCCACATGGTCATCCATGCATACACGTCAGTACAAAATCAACCTTTTTGCCTCTGCAAAGGGTGCCTTCGGCAGGAGGGTCCTCCAGAGGGTCCTACAACCCTAGGAGGGGGCCGGCCTAAGGGTTTGTTGTCCTACCCAGGGATGAACTGCTTCGTCACATCCCCATACTAGCTCGCCTCGTGCACTCAGTGAGAGAAACGGAAATTCTTTACTCACTGGTGAATTTCTATTCTCATCGCCTGCCCAGGCCAGCCTCCTTCTAGGTGACTCTTAGGCTAGGCAGGCTTCACCACTGTTGCTTCCTGTTCGTCAATCAAGGTTCAAGATTGAAGACCGTCAGGACCGAGGGCTTCTGAGGAGTTTCAGTGACTTGGAAGACTCAATTGGTGAACATGGGGGAGGCCCTGCCTCCTCCGGAAGTTCTTCTTGGAAACTGCCTTCCTGGCCCTGGAGGCGGGGCCTTCCCCTTTCTGGCTGGCCTCCTTCACTCAATGAGAACAGAAATTCACCGGTGAGTAAAGAATTTCTGTTTCTCCTCGATCTCTCAGCAGCTTTTGATACTGTCGACCATGATATCCTCCTGGACTGCCTGGAGGGGTTGGGCATAGGGGACACCATATTATGGTGGTTCCATTCCTTCCTCTCTGGCAGGTACCAGAGGGTAGCTCTGGGGGAGAAGACTTCAGACCCCGATCTACTCACTTGCGGGGTGCTACAAGGTTCTCTTCTCTCCCTGATGTTATTTAACATCTATGTGAAGCTGCTGGGGACTATCATCGGGAGGTTTGGGGTGCAGTGTCACCAATACGCGGATGACACGCAACTCTCCTTCTCATTTAAATCCTCACCGAAGTTGGCTGTAGAAACCCTATCCGAGTGTCTGGAGTCAGTGAGTGGCTGGATGGAAAGGACTAAGTTAAAACTGAACTACTTTTCACAAAACTGAACTACTTTTGGTGGGAGACAAGGGGAGGCTGGGGGACGTTGAGTGGGGTGTTCAGTGGGGTGCAGCTGCCCTTGAAGGACTGGCTCTACAGTCTGGGGGTCATTTAGACTCCCAGCTGTCCATGGAGCTGTCCATGGAGACTCAGTTGTCAGCCGTGAGCCGGGCGGCGCTGTACCAACTCCATCTGATAAGGTGGCTGCCCCCCTACCTCCCTAACCATCTGCTCCCATCAGTAGTTCATGCCCTGGTCTCCTCTCGCCTAGACTACTGTAATGTGCTCTATGTGGGGTTTCCCTTGAAAACGTTTCAGACCTTGCAGCTGGTGCAGAATGCGGTGGCCCGCCTGATTAGAGGCAGGCGTTGGCAAGACCACATCACTCCCAATTCTGAAGGAGTTGCATTGGTTACCAGTTGTTTTCCGGGCCCAATTCAAGGTGTTGGCATTGGTCTTTAAAACCCTATGTGGTTCCAGTCCAGTCTATCTTAAAGAGCGCCTCCAACAACAACAAAGATGCCACTCAACGAGATCAGCCTCGGTAGGCCTTCTGTCTGTTCCATTAGCCAGGACAGCTAGGCTGATGAGGACTAGGGAAAGGGCCTTTTCTGTGGTGGCCCGCACTCTGTGGAATTCCGTCCCACTGCCATGCTCCCTCTTTGAGCTTCTGCTGGGCTTTGAAAACCTGGCTGTTCAGGTGGGCATTTGGGGTGGGTTAGGGTTTTTTAGAGCAATGTTGTTTTGTTCAGTTGATTATGTAAATTTGTTATATTTTGTGTTATTTGTGTTGTATGCCACCTAGAGTGGCCGGGTAGCCAGCCAGATGGATGGCAAATAAATAAATAAATAAATAAATAAAGGGACTGCATGCATTGGCAAGAGGCTTGTGTATATCTTGGCTTAATAAACTGAGATACGGTCATCTGAACCAGACCAATGTCGAAATAAGAACATCTACAGCTTGTAGAGTGCACCATGTTGGCAAATGAGCATGTTTGGAAGAGCTTAATGTCTCTATAGAAATCATCTTACTTCTCTTCTTAGTACTGCTGCCTCAGCAACTGAATCTGCAATTATTGTCTCATGGCTTGGAGGATTCGCCCTGCAGCTCAGAAGAAATAAAGCACCTCATCACAAAAATAGAGACTTGGAAAGCATAAGCAACTAAATGAAATTATTTCTTGCTTTGGGCTAAATCATATGCTTCCTTCTTCCAAGAGTAGTTCTCTAAAGATGAAAGGCAACCCTTAAGTCAGGGGTTACCATAATATGTTAAATTTCATATAGTGATACTAAAAAGCAGCTCTCTTCACAGTGCTGCAGAAACTGATTGAACACCTGAAGCTCTAAAATACTTACCTGCGCTGTCACTGTCAACAAGGAATCTTGGCCTCCATTTCTTTGTGATTAATATGTCACCTTTTCAAACTTCTGGTCACAGTTTCCATTGTCAGCCTACACAGCATTTGTATCTTTCACATAACTGTGTGAATTAAAATAGATTTAATGTTGGTGACTTAACTTGTTTCACAAAGACAGATTGGCCCTCAACATGTAGTCACAGACTTGGGGACAGCTGGGGGACAACCAGGACCCTGTTATGGCCCCCGCTCCCCTGAACACACAACTGTCTCCCCCCACCATATCTCCCTCTGCCCTGTATAGTTGTGATGGCTGCTCCCTGTGTCCCTTCATCTCTTCTTTTTTTGAAGCACATCCCTCCCAACACCCCCCCACCCACTGTACTTTTTTTAGTACAGTGCTAAAAAATAAATAGCAAGCAAAACTCAGCATCAGGGTAACCCATGTTTTGTTCTAGGAATTGCTGATTTCTGTACTTGCACAGACTGTGTGCACTAAGCACACCTGCTTTATTTTACATGATTCTACTTCTGCCAGTCTTTGGTAAAAGTAAGGTGCCATGGAGGGCATGGATGTCCTGACCGCTTTGTCGTTCAACCACGTTTTGACATCTGAGAGTTCATTATTTCCATATCTTCAAGTGTATGTCTTGGACTTGCTTGTCTCCAAAAAGAAAGAAGGAAAGAAAGTAGAGATTTTCAGGAAGTGGAATCATATTCCAATATTCTGTGCTTTTTCTGTACATAGAATGCCCACAGCTCTTTGTTCCCTGAAGTAGTTCCTAAATTTCACATTTATTCCATTCACAGCAGAGAATAGATGTGACAGATGTTAGAAAAAGCTATAGCAGAATTTACATTCCTGCAAGCTTCCATTGTAGCTTTTGAAAGCATGATACTGTGGGGAGTGTGTGTGTGTGTGTGGGGGGGGGGTACAGTGACAATTCTAGCTCTGTCCATTTGTTAGTAATTTATTGCAAGATGCCAAAGAGCCTGGAGACTGGAGGAAAGGAGAACAGCCTGGCTCTCCCTCTGCCAGCAGTTTGTATTACTGTCTTCTATCCAGCTGCCTGACTAACTTGTAGGATTCCATCTTAAAATGCTCTTTGGTCTTCTGCTTCCAGTACTAGCCATTTGGAGAGCATTTATTGTGTAATTTATATATACACATATACTTTTTCCAAAAAACCTTAGTGGCTTATAACAATTTATATATACTGTAAAAATTAAAACAAACAAAACAGAAATTGCTACTCATACTACACATCAAAAAGTAAAGTTGGATGCGCAGAGAAAGGTGGAAAAACTCACTCTCACAAAACCTAACTTTTTTCAGCTGAATTCCTGGAGGAGGAGGCTATCAACGGATACTGGCCCTAATTGCTGTATGCTACTTCCAGTATCAGAGGCAGTATGCCTATGTACACCAGTTGCTGGGGAACATAGATGGGAGGGTGCAGTTGCACTCATGTCCTGATTGCGGGTTTCTTGTGGGCAGCTAGTTGGCCACTGTGTAAACAGAATGCTAGACTAGATGGACGCTTGATCTGATCCAGCATGGCTCTTCTTATATTCTTAAGGCCTTCCTAAACAACCAGGTTTGGGCCAAATACTTAAAATCATGAAGTATTGGGATTGGCAAATCTCAACTGAGAGGGCTTTCTGAGGGGGGTGGGGGGGTGTTGGGAGGGATGTGCTTCAAAAAAAGAAGAGATGAAGGGACACAGGGAGCAGCCATCACAACTATACAGGGCAGAGGGAGATATGGTGGGGGGAGACAGTTGTGTGTTCAGGGGAGCGGGGGCCATAACAGGGTCCTGGTTGTCCCCCACCTGTCCCCCAGCTGTCCCCCACCTGTCCCCCAGCTGTCCCCCAATACAAATAACCTGGATAGCCTTGGCAGCAACCCCCCTGGGTTGAAAATACTGTTGGTGAATGCCAGGTGAGTGAATGGTAAGACTTGATCCTGGATGAGCATGCCGACCTGGCATGTATTACAGAGACCTGGTTGGATGAAGCTGGGCATGTTAATCTATCTCATCTTTGGCCCCCAGGGTTTTCTGTAGTATAGCAGGCTAGACCTGAGGGGCGAGGGGGGCGGAGTTGCAGTGGTCTATTGTGATACTATTGCCTTCACCAGGTGCCCTGGACCACAGTCTGCTGGGTTTGAGTGTGTATGCTTAAAAGCGGGTGCTCAGGACAGAAGAGGGATTCTGTTGGTGTACCACCCACCCCGCTGCCCAACAGTCTCCCTTCCTGAGCCAGCCAGGGTGATCTTGGAAGCAGTGATGGAATCCCCTCGGCTTGTTCTGCTGGGAGACTTCAACATCCATGCTGAGGCTGTCCTGTCGGGAGAGGCTCAGGACTTCATGTCCTCCATGATGACCATGGGTCTTTCCCAAGTGGTTTCTGGCCCCACTCATACAGCAGGTCACACTCTAGACCTAGTTTTCTATGCTGAGCAGGATGACTGTGATCTGGGTGTGGAGGAACTTTCTGTTGTTCCATTGTCATGGATAGATCGTTACCTGGTGGGGTTTAGACTCACTGGAACTCAGTGCCTCTGCAGGGGTGGGGGACCGATTAAGCTGGTCCGCCCCAGCAGGTTGATGGATCCAGATGGTTTCCTGACTGTTCTTGGGGATTTTCCTGCTGCCATGGCAGGCGATTCTGTCGAAGCCCTGGCTGATCTCTGGAATAGGGAAATGGCTAGGGCGGTGGACACAATTGCTCCTGAGTGTCCCCTCTCACGGAGTGGAGCCAAACCAGCACCCTGATTCTCTAGGGAACTGGTGGCGATGAAGCAAATGAGACGGAGACTAGAGCGACATTGGCGGAAAACTCGGAATGAGCGATCGAACACGGGCTAGAGCTTATTTGAAAGCCTACTCTGTGACAGTGAGGGCAGCAAAGAAGTCTTTTTTTTCTGCCACCATTGCATCTGCAGGGAGCTGGCCAGCAGAGCTGTTTCGAGTGGCCAGGGGCCTTCTCCATCCTGGCCCATGTGATAAAAATTCTGACCACTGGACAGCCCGCTGTGAACAATTTCCTCAGAACTTTGCTGATAAAATCGCTTGGATCCATTCTGATTTGGATGCTGTAGTTGATGCAGATCCTGTGGATGTTACTTTGGCTCCTGCTTGTTCAGTGTTGATGGATTCTTTTCAATTTGTGCAGCCCAGGGATGTGGACAGGCTCCTCGGAGCGGTGAGAGCCACCACATGTATGCTGGATCCTTTCCCCTCCTGGCTTATTAAAGAGGCCAGAGGAGGACTGGCTGAGTGGATAATGGGAGTGGTTAATGCCTCTTTGGAACAAGGTATTGTTCCATTATGCTTGAAAGAGGCAGTTGTGAGAAGCCTTCCCTGAATTCCACCATACTAGATAACTATCATCCGGTCTCTAACGTACCATTTTTGGGCAAGGTGTTAGTGCATTTGGTGACCTCCCAGCTCCAGGGATTCCTGGATGAAATGGATTATCTTGATCCATTTCAATCTGGTGTCAGGCCTGGGTATGGGACGGAGACAGCTTTGGTCTCCTTGGTGGATGACCTAGGCCGGGAACTGGACAGGGGGAGTCTGTCCCTGTTAGTTCTGCTGGATCTCTCAGCGGCATTCGATACCATCGACCATGGTGTTCTTCTGGGATGCCTCGCTGGGATGGGACTTGGGGGTACTGTTTTACAGTGGCTCCGTTCCGTCCTAGGGGGGCGAACTCAGAAGGTGGTGTTGGGGGATGCCTGTTCGACTCTGGGGCCATTAGCTTGCGGGGTCCCTCAGGGTTTTGTTCTGTTCTGTCCCCCCCATGCTATTTAATATCTACATGAAACTGCTGGGAGAGGTTGTCCGGAGTTTTGAAATTCGGTGCCACCAATATGCTGATGACACCCAGCTCTATTACGCCTTTCCACCAGATTCCAAGGAAGCTGTTTCTGTCCTTAACCAGTGTTTGGCATCAGTAATGGACTGGATGAGGAGAACATATTGAAACTTAATCCAGACAAGACAGAGGTGCTCCTGGTCAGTCAAAAGGCAGATCAGGGAATAGGGATTCAGCCTGTGTTGGATGGGGTTACACTCCCCCTGAAGACTCAGGTTCGCAGTTTGGGGGTGCTCCTGGATTCAGCCCTAAGCCTGGATGCTCAGGTTTCAGCGGTGGCCAGGAGTGCTTTTGCACAGTTAAAACTAGTGCATCAACTGCGCCCATTCCTGGAGATGTCTGATCTGGCCATGGTGACACATGCCTTAGTTACATCCCGTTTGGATTACTGCAACACGGTCTACATGGGGCTGCCTATGAACAGTGTTCGGAAACTGCAGTTGGTTCAAAGAGCGGCTGCCAGACTGTTGACTTGGGCTGGTTACAGGGAGCGTACAACTCCCTTGTTAAAACAGCTTCACTGGCTTCCAGTCTGTTTCCAGGCACAATTCAAAGTGCTGGCTGTGACCTTCAAAACCCTACACGGCTCTGGTCCAGATTATCTGAAAGACCGTATCCTCCCTTATGAACCTGCCCATGTTCTGAGATCTTCTGGGGAGGCCCTTCTCTCAGTCCCACCACTGTCACTGGCATGTTTGGTGGGAACCTGGGAGAAGGCCTTCTTGGTGGCTGCCCCACAGCTGTGGAACACCCTTCCCAGGGAGGCTAGGATGGCTCCCTCATTGATGTGTTTTCGGAGGCAGACTAAAACATTCTTGTTCTAGCAGGCCTTTGGGACATAGTTGGCACCTGGGGGTAAGCTGCTAAAATGTTTTAAAATGCTGTTTTAATGTTGTAATATAATTTTAATTATATTGTTTAATTTATATTTTAACTTTTGTATATTTTCATATGTTTTAATTGTATATATTTTAATTTTTGTAAGCCGCCTTGTGTCCCAGTACTGGGGAAAAGGTGGGGTATTATTTTTATTAATAATAATAATAATAATAATTGTTATTATTATTATTATTTCCACATGGTGGGTGCAATATCTGTAAAAGCCAGTTTCTGGCCACCAGATCTCAAGACAGCATAGGAATATGGAGCAGGGCCTCAGATGATGTATGAAGCATGTGGGGTAAATATATGGAAGAAGGTGGTCCTTAAGGTAACCAGGTCAAGGTACCCAAGTTCCAAGGCATTTAGAGCTTTAAAGGTTTGTTTTTTATTTCAGAAAACCTATATACCACTTTTTGTATTATAAAAATTCCCATAGCAGTTCACAAAATAAAATCATACCACAGTGCAATAAAACTAATCAATACCACACTAATAAAATAAAGCAATAAAAGGTTGAAACCAGCATCTTGATAAGATGTTTTGTGTTGTGCTGTAATTGGGAGGAAGTTATTCATGGTCTCTGTAATTTCTGATTAAACCATAAAATATTCAGATGAAGTTGGCGAGACGAATCTGAATTTCTAGAGGCTCTCAAAAGCAAATGGAACTGGCAGAATTGTCACAGAAAGTAGTAACACTTAAGTAGCTACGTGGAGTATCTGCAGAAAAATATAAAGTGTTTCAAAGTATCAATTTGTACCAATAATACCTTGCTTACATAATTGGTGTTAAGCTCCATTACTTATTGTAAGTCACTTTGAGTCTATAAGAGTCTATAAAAAACATCTTTAAAAATCGAAAAGCACATCATGCTATGATAGCCCTGTATCACTCATTCTGTTGGACTTGAGAGATGTCTATCAGTGGCTACTAGTCATCATGGCTATTGTCAAGGAAAAGGGAAGGAAGGAGGATCCCAGCCGCTGGGACTGGCCCCAACCTCCCTGGGAGGGAGGCCCACCCAGGACCCAATCCTGGGACCCCCGTCCCCAAAACAGGACCGGCCAAACCTGGCCTTTCAGTCCCCCAAAATACCCAGTAGCCACCCTCTTAAGCCAAGAGGCACTGAAATTAGCACTGAGGTTATGCAGAGAGATCACACCAACTAAAGGTTGGATAAAGTTTTATTAAGATCAAAATAAAGGGGTAGAGGGGAAGAGAAGAATGGAAATGGCAAGTTATACAGAGGGTACAAAGCTAAATCACTTTATACAGAGAGCTTCATGAATGCACACCATTCCCTGGGTGGACTGCCCTGGCCTCCAAGAGGCTGGAACTCCCCACTACCTCCAGCTGTTGGCACTTTCTACTTAGTAGGGGCTGCATCTGGCCTTGGGCAAAGGGCTGAGGAGCCTCTAGATTACAAACAATTTCAAGTGGTTACATCTGATGTGACAGCTTGACCCGATCTTATGGCGGAAAGCAGGCCGCTATCCTTAACAGCTATATATTACCTTCCGTATCAGAGGCAGTATGCCTCTATATTCCAGTTATTGGGGACATGAGTGGGAGGGTGCTGTTGAATTCAAGTCCTGTTGTGGGCTTCCCATAGGCATCTGGCTGGCCACTGTGCAAACAAAATACTGGACTAGATAGACTTTTGGTTTGATCCAGCATGACTCTTCTTATGAGAGATGCTGTTGGATGATAGACCAGGACCTAGGATAGGTTAGGGAAGGGCTATGGATTAGCTGTGGCCCTTCTCCAAGAGAGCTTCCTGAACTGAAGTGATAGGCTAGATGGAAGTCTGCCTGTTGAGTGACATGAAGCGGAGGCAGGGTAAATGGGAAGAATGTGCAATTATTTTAGTTGCTGCTAGAGCAAGGGAACTAGGTTGTACTTCTTTTAGGGGGGAGTTGACTTTCCCTCTTTCTCTTCCCTTGCCCCTTTTGCACATGAAAGCGACTATGCCTATGATTGGGATCCTTAAATAGGCAGGGTTCCCAATTGCAGAGACAGTCTCTATACACAAAAGAGCATAAAAAGAGCCATGCTGGATCAGACCAAGGGTCCATCTAGTCCAGCATTCTGTTCACACGGTGGCCAATCAGCTGCCTATGGGAAGCCCCCAAGCAAAGAAGTATTACTTCACACAGCACATAGTTAAACTATGGAATTTGCATCCACAAGATACAGTGAAGGCTGCCAACTTGGTAGACTTTAAGAGGGAATTAGATGGATTCATGAAAGATAGGATATCAGTGGCTACTAGTCATGAGATCTCTATATTAATATCTTCCATATTGGGGGCAATATGACTCTGAATTCCAGTTGATGGGGAACATGAGTGGAAGGATACCCTTGTGCTCATGTCATGCTTGTGGGTTTCCCATAGGTATCTGGCTGGCAATTCTGGGAATAGAATGCTCTGGGAATAGATAGGCCTTTCAACCAATTCAGTATAGCTTTATTGTTCAGGAGACCCTGGGATATCGTGTGCCTTTGAATGTGAAAAAATTTAAAACTGTAAAATTACTAATTCTATATTGGAGTGTGTTTACAATTAATACAAAGCCTCTGCGATGATCTTAGATTATCTTTTTAAATTTAGCATATTGTCTTGAATTGTATACTTGGTTCTACCAATGTTTCTTATTTCCCATGAACAACTCCTAGCAATTAAACAAAAACAGCTTTGAATGGTAGTAAATTAGAATCCCCATGGTCCTCAGGAATGCATACTCTGGATCACTTAAGACTTATTAGCTATACCATAACAAAGAGCAAGAGTTCATTGCTGGATCAGATCAATGGTCTATGTGAGGTCTGACCATCATTCAGTAAAATTCATGTTTTTAAAAAACACACATGCTCGTTTCTGGAAGGCAGGTCAGCGGAGCATGCATAAAACAGTTGCACTGACGTGCCCCCTTCCAGAAATGAGTGTTTCCATCCATTTGAGGGCTTGCTAGGAAGCACTAAATCAGCCTTGTACAATGCAGTTTGCAGGACCCACTGCCTGTGGAAGACAGTTGGTGGGACAGAAAAGAATTGACAGGGCTTAAGTGCCCCCTTGGATTCTGCCCCTTGTCTAACTACATAGATGAGTTTAAATAGATTCCTGACATAAAAGAACACCACTGGGGTACCGTGCTGATTTGGAACCTGGAGATAATCTTCCTTAGCAGTTAAAATTGCACAACAGAAAAGGCACAGACGGTGCCATTATGAGGTTTGACATTTGAAGAGCTGATTTAAAGTGTGCTTATCTTTATGCATACATTGGATAACTACTGTTTTCTTGTTATGGAATGATAGAAACTGGAATAATATTGGTGAAAAATCTGTGTGACTAGAAGACCTGATTGTATTATCCTTAAGAACAGTGATATTTAATTTAATTTTAAAATGTTTACTCCTCTTTGAACCTCCCCCCAAATCCAAAACAGCTTACAACAAAAACAAAATACAAAAATTAAAAATCCACTAAAAACTACAGAGGGAAATGCCCTAGGTATCTGCAAGTCTACCACATGGTGGATAGGCTTTCCCCCTCAGATCTCAAGGAATGAGTAGCTTCATATGAGGAGAGGTGTTCGCTAAAGCATACAGGATCCAGACCGCTTTGTAGATAATCTTGAATTGCACAATTTTAAAAAAAGAAAATTGGTTGATATGCATTCTCAAATACTTCTAGTAATTTTTTTTTATATTTATCATACGTATAGCCCACCTTTCTTTTATGTTGGAACTTGAAGTGGCATACATGGAGTTCCCAAGAAGTCTCCCAGTCATTTACCAAAACCAGACCAGTATAGCTTCAGCAAGGTTGCTGAATCATGTGCCTTTAGATCATGACCTGGAACCATTCTTTCTTACTAGAGTTTCACCCAAATGTTGTGTCTTAGCAGATTCTGTGCTTTAAAAAAACCCCAAACAATATGTCTGGAAGATACAAAATAATTAGCTGGTTATGTTTCATACTTTCTGTACAGGGCTAGTGTCCGTTATGGTAGAAAAAAATGGTTTTGCTTGTACACAAGTATTTGGTCTGGTTTGGTTTTTTGCTTTTCTGTAAAACAGTGATTAGAGCAGAGAATCCTTGTTTGTGAGCACAGGGCCATTTTGCTTTTGTAAGCTTAGTGTCTTATGTTGGCACTTGGCTCCACCCAGAGGAGAGGCCACCTTTCCTGTCACAGGCAGCAATAGAAGGAGTCACCATGAGGCTCCCTTCCATTAATCTTTTGGCACAAATACTCAGGAACCCCCCCCCCCCCGAACAGTGCTGATTTAAACTTTGTTTACAACTTTCACCAAACTGCTTCTCTGGATATGTAAAAATGTTTTGATACAATCTTGAGAAAGTGCTAAAACCGTATAAAAAAACATTAAACACAATACAGATGAAAATAACATGGCAAGTTAATGCTCAATATTTTTAAAAAATGCACCTTAACTTTAGTGCCAGCATTGTAAGTGTATTACTTAGAATTTGTCGAATTTTATTGCATTTTTGATAGCTGCCTTGGAAGCAGCATTGCTGAAGGGTGGCCTATAATTTTTTTGAAATAAAATAACCATATGGCTTCCCCCAATTAGTAGATAAGCAATATTCTTTCACTTTTAAGAATGGTTAATCTCTTGATTCTCATCAGTAACCAGTCACCCTGTAGCTGGCAGGAGGGAAGAGAGCTACAGGGAAGCAACTTTTAACTGTCTTGAGTTGAATTAACCATCCTTCCAAAACCTGGTGCCCTCAAGTATGGCTGGCTGGGGGGATGCTGGGCGTTTTAGATGAACACATTTGGAGGGTACTAGGTTGGGGAAGGCTGTAGTATATGCTACAGCAGGGGTGGGGAGCCTTTTTTGGCCAAGGCCCTGGAAAAGCAGGTCAGGGGCTGCATGCCAGAAGTAAACAGGGCCGCCTCTACTGATGGCAGGTGGCCTCAATGTGCTTGCCTGGACACACTCCACTCACATGCACATGCACACGCATATCCATTTATTCACATGCACGTGTGCACTCACACAAACATCTAGTGGGCTTTGCCTGCCCCTCACCTTTTCCAGTTGAGGAGGGTGAGGAGTACGCAGAGCCCTGAATTGCTGGTTCAGTCAAGAGCTGGGTTTGCCTTCCCTTCCACAATGGGGGAAGGCTAGGGACAGATGAGGCGCTTCAGTCAGGAGCCCCTCTCCCACCCCTCTCCTGGACCTTGAAAACTTCACAGGTCAGATGGGGAGGCCTGGCAGGCTGAAAGTTCCTAATCTAGTACTACAGGCTGCCATGCATTCTTTTTCTTATTTATTAAGGTTGAGAAGAGCTTTCAAAGTGTAGTTCTGGCCATCTGGTATATATTCAGTTTCCATTGCATTTAAAAATCTGTTAGGCTTTTCCCCTGTCTCTGTCTTAGTACTGATTCTCACTGCACAGTTTTATGTAAAGCTTTTCATTGCTTTCCATCCATTAATAATATGAACAACGGTTCTTCAATGTAAAATAGACCAAAAAAAGCACCTTTAAAATATCTGTGTTCTTCTAGTGTGCAATAACAAACATTTGTGTGAAGCTTAAAAACCACCTAATCTGCAATGCATTTAGTAAACAGAACATTTTAAAAAATCACAATAGCACTGACTGGCATTAGCATTCCCAGACTCATTGCTAAAAATTGATTTGACATTCTTCAAGAAACAGTCTAATAAAGTCATTGATAATGCTTAGGTGGTATGTGTAAACTATACATAGTCCTCTTTATATATGAAGAGGGAAATGTCAATTTGTTTTCTTTAAAATTAAGACCAATGAATGTTCTACATCAGATAATAGAAGACAGTCTGGTAGAAGAGTGACAACTGTGGTTAAACACTTGGAAAGAGACTTCCTTCTTGTGAAACTCTGCTCCATTAATTAGTAAATAGTTTCAGTACTGCCTCTGAGCGCTTGCGTGTTGATAGTTTGTAACTTGTTTTGGGGGGTGAGTCCCCCTTTTCTAGATGGTCTTCCTGCCCCATTGTAGAACTAATTGAGAAATAAGCTCATCTGTTGGTAGAGCCCTGTGGAGTTGGCAATGGACCATTTTCAGCGTCATAGTAGAGA
Source organism: Heloderma suspectum (assembly GCF_057233095.1). Lineage (NCBI taxonomy): Eukaryota > Metazoa > Chordata > Lepidosauria > Squamata > Helodermatidae > Heloderma > Heloderma suspectum. Next base: position 393,079,035 of record NC_139458.1, read on the forward strand.
ATTGTAGCAAGAGACAGAATATATGGTGTTAAGTAGAGAAAATAATTGTCTCCTCCTATGTGTGTACTGAGCATTTGTGACTATAGACTATTGTGATTTGTGAGATAGACTTAGGTCAGATTGCATAGATTTAACTCATGAATGTACTACCGAGGAGCTCAGCCATGATGACTTCACATGTACATGTTTAGTCTGTATTCTGGTATTTTGTTGGCATCACGCTAGCACCTTATCCAATGTATATTGTTCTGAGAGAGGCTGCATGTGCAAGGGTTTCATGACAGCTTGAAGCGACAAGACCATGATGTGAATATGCTAGGCTACATGTCTTTGTTATACTTGAAGTTCATTATTTGGGGGTCCTCTACCTTAATTGAGTTACGAGTTGCTCTGCTATAGTATGCAAAGTATGGGAACTCCGGATACATGCAAATACCTTCCTGACTACCAAGTTGCTACCCTAACCAAGCAGTCATGAGGGGATCTTTTAAATTGCCCAATCTATAGCTTGGTGGGAAACATGGTTCAATCCTGAAAAGTCCTCACCTCAAAATAGATCAGGTTAAAGTATACCTTGGGCACCGCTTGAAGTACCCTTTTGTTCTATAAACCCCTGCCAAAATATTTCCCAGAAGAATGGCTTGTATATTGCTTAGTCCACTTGCTTTAATTTGGTCAAGTAGCTAGAACCTCTTTTATTTGCCAGAGTCAAGCTATTGATCCCTTAGTGGGCACTCCAGGGGTGCCCATGGGTACTTCCAATGGCACCTGTTAAGGGGTCCCCAGCGTAGCAACAGTGGACCCGGCAAAACTTTTACAAATTTTGTTTAATGTTATGCATTTTTTTTAATGTACCTACATGGATTTATATATATCCACAGCAATGAATACATATGAAATGCATACAGTTTTCTAGCAATTATACATAGGCTTCAACAAGAGCAGATCAAATATCCAAATAAGTATCCCTTTGAAGGTGGCATCTATATGCCATCCCTTCAGATATTGAAAGCATTGTAAGGTTCTCAATCCATTGCATTATAGGAAGTAATTATCCTTCCAGTGTTGTAATATCAGTCTTTTAGCTGTCAAAAGGGTGCGGAGAATCCATTTATGCTGACCATGTGTTAGTTTTCATGAAGTAGGTAAATAACACAGTGTGTACATCACTAAATATTAAAGACTGTTCCAGTACAAAATTTATCTGTGTAATAACCTTCTCCCCAAAACAAGCAACTACTTGGACATTGCCAAAATGTATGTTTAAAAGAAGCACCACAAACAATTAGCCAAATTAGACACTCCCTTATTAAAGAAACATGGTGTCTAATAGATACAAAACAAAAGTTTTTGCTGAATGAGATGCAGCCTAAGATCCACAGATGTGACAGGTAGACACCAAAAACAGTGTTCAGTTGATTAGGCATTTTGTGGTGAAATTTCACAGCAGTTTCTCAAATTCCCAGATGTGCACACAGATCCAGAAGGTTGGGGACCTCTGTAATATTCCATCCTGGATCCACCCAAAGGCACTGGCCCTTTGTTTGAAGCCTATAAGTGCTCTTGAGTTCAGGCACCCAATGCTCCTCTTGATCACAGGACCCATTAGCCATTAAAATTCAGTCCTCTTGTGCTTGGCCTCCCAAGCCCTGCCTCAGCATTTCCTTAGCACTCTTTCTGCTCCTTATATGGCAGACTGTAACTCCCCTCCTCTGCCTTTTCTTTCATTATCTCTTTATAGGAATAGTTTGTCAGTCGAAGTGCTAGGAGGTTGGTATACTAACCAAGAATCCTTCCTGTAAAAGTTTATGGTAAAAATAGGAAACATATAGTAATGTTGTTCTAACATGGTATATACCTTGGATGTTTTTCTGTACAGTTGCTTAAAGGTTATGACAAGGAGGTGATGCACAAGACTGAGTATGTTGAGAACACATCACAAACTGAAAGTGGCTTAGAACGCCAACTGATATTCCTAGAATAGGATTTGTTGTCAGATGACTTATGTGGACTTGGCGGAATAGTTACTGACTGCATGTATTCCTTGTTTTGGAAGTAAATGACTGAAGTGATGAATCAAAAGTAAAACTGATCCAGCTTCACATGCTAGCATCATTGAACTTCTGGTGACCAGTTACTTTCTCTGAGAATTCTGCTCACAAAATGAATGAGAGGTGTTTGTAGGGCATGTCCTCATGATGTTCAAACAATTTAAGCAGGAAGATATGTGTCTGCAAATATGTAGTATGCACAGGCCTAGTAGGTATACTACTATCTTGTCTTCAAGCATTAGCATTCACCATGGGAACATGCAATACCTCTTTTTATTTTTATGCAACTGCCCTCAGAAATAGTACGTGGGTGCCAGAACCTTTGCAACCTAAAATGAAGCTCTCAAATGATGAAAGCTGGCTACAGTTCAGTAATAAAATGTTTTGTATTATTAATAGTTTTAATTTTAAGCATTCCTAAAAGCTAAGTATAGCATGCTAAATGGATAGCATATTGTGCTCTGAATTTGGAGTTGAAATAACCATGCAAGCCTTGATGTCACAATGGTGAGTATCTGCCTGGAATAGGTGTCATTTGACATGGCTTTCCTGCAAGATATGAGCCTCTAGTAATCAACAGGGCAGATAGTTCTGCTTGAGGCAGGTTTCCACACAAGGGATCCAAGGTGAGGGATTTGTCCAAGGGACTACTAGGCAGATACATAGTCAAGAATCCAGGATCAATTGCAGGCAGGCAGGCGGGGCTGGGCAGACAGGACTAAGTGGTAAGTAGACATCTAGCTAGGCTGAGAATGAGTGAAGAATGAGGCAAGGTACCAAGCTTGCAGTCCATTCAAGAGATGCTTTGTATGCTGTTGGGAAGTGAAGGAGCAAGGCAGAGGATTGATTTAAGCTGATTAAGGCTCACGATATTTGGTTTTCAAGGGTGTAGATGTCACCTTCCCTTGGCCCCCACCTTCCTCATACACACAAACAAGAAGAGAGGCTTCAGTCTCACACCTTTAATTCACTATCAACAGGTTCCTTACAGATGCAAATCCTCGAAGACTGTCCGGCTACAAAGGAATGACAACAGGGGATCCAAATGGTAGCTATGATGTTGCCAGCAGTTTGAACGTGGACTTGCTGGCTAGAATAACTTAGGGAGGGAAACCCCTCCCTTCCAGTGATGCTCCCCTACGTCGACCCTTATGCATCGCCGACCCTTATGCATCGCCGACCCTTATGCATTGCCAACCGGGTCAACCGTCTGAGCTCCGCCTCTTAACTTTTCCCGCTTTGCTTTGCATTGCAGTCCTGCATCCCTCAGGTCAAACCTCACACTCTCCTCCTGGGTTCTCACAGAGGGAGGGGGGCTTCAGGCCCAGCCATCTGGGTGTTAGCATCCTGAGAAGCATGCCTATCCATATCTGAACTCGCCGAGGGAGATGCCTCCCCCAGTTCTGGCTGTTCCCCTTCTGAATCTGAACTGCTAACTATCTCCATACGCTCAGAATCAATCCTGACAGTAGAAGTGGTTTGGGAGACACTCCCAGAAAGTCCCAAATTCAAGACACAAACACATGTATACTCAGCTGGTGATCCTAACAGTAGTGTTATAAAGTGTGCTAGCTAACACAGGCCTGGATGCCAGTGGTAGCTGAAGATCGTCCCCTGCCTTTCCATTCTGGAATGGTTATATGCTTTTGTCCTCAAAACCTCAGACATTAGGGGCGCTTTGCAATAACAGGAAATATAGTAGTTGGCAGATTATGACCGAGAATTGTAGTATAATGACTAATGAGACCAAACAGTGAATCAGAAGTCCCTAGTTTGAACCCCTCCTCTACCATGCACCCACTAGTGGGTGCCTTGGGCATACTTGTCTCAGCCCCCCTTTTTCCCATCCATCTGCAATATGGAAATAATGAATGGGGAGTTCAGGTTTTGGTGGCCTTTACATGGATGCGACAATGTTTGAATCAGTCCAGAGATTGCAGAATTAGTGCATCAGGATTACAAAGAGCTGTGCAGAACTGCTAAAAAAGAGTGCAGCATTGCATCATCTTGGTTTTGATGTATTTGAATTTCTTGCAGAGAGCTGCATGCTGTGGGACTGCTTCATTGTAGTGTTTTCTATCTAGAGGATTGACATGGAATCATTCCTTTGAAAGAATACCAATAGGAAGATGGTACACTGTGATGGGAAATCTGCGAGGAATGATTTTGCAGGAGTGGGTGGCTCTATTTTATTAATTAATTTATTTGAGGGATTTATACCCTGCCATCGAAGAAAATTCCTGGGGTGGCTACTGTTTTGTTCCCTGATCCTTCCTGCATGATCTGTGAAGCCTTGAACTCTTTCATGGCACTTTCCATGGCAGAAAAATGTTATATTAAAATGGCCCTAGTTTATGATAGTCGATTTGTTGCTGTTTAGAAAAAGTTTCTCCGTTGAATCTTGCATACATTTTACATTATCTACTACGTTTATAGAATGAGTTCAGGAAAGGGAAGAATTACAGCATAAGGCTGAGCTTTTAGTAGTGTTTATTTTAAGGAAAAGATACATTCTTTCAAGACTACTCTCTGACTTAATTAGAAATTGAGGTATTTCTTTCAAGCTTCTAGTCTAGTTGGTTCATGAGAAATTTGTGTGAACTACCTGTTGCAGGGGTTATAAATTTACCATGAGAATTTTAAGAATGTTTTGACAGTGAACAGCAAATGATTAAACTTCAGGATATACTGTGGGGCTGTGCCCCAGCTGCCTATAGAAATGTAAGTGCATGTCATAGTTCTTGTTTGTAATAAAGTGGATGGAAATTCTGATCCTAAAAGATCATTTAAACTTTCAGATAAATTTTATGTTTTGATAGCAAGCTGAAAGAAATTCACTGTTAAGTTACACATAGTAAAACTTTTTTTAATACCTTAGCTTGAACATTACGTAACTTTTAGCAAATAAGATTTAAAGATATGTTCATTGTATGAGTGACTTTTAAGTTCTGTAAAACATAAGAGAATGTTAGTATTGACTGATAATCTTTCCTTCCTATCCCAGATGGAGCCTTTGCTCTGGGTATCATAAGTCCATTAGTAAAGAATAATATTTAAACCACTGATCCTAAAAGGTGTCTATAACGTTCTGTTTTGTTACTCCAGATATTCTTGTGTGCTAGATATATTTCGGGGTTTCTATTCTCATCATACAGATCTTTTGCCTCTTTACTAAAATGGGTCTGGGTGTATTAAGAAAGAAACATAAAGCTTTTTGTAGCAGAACGTCTTTAATCTTAGATGGTTGAAACATGTTGCTTTCTTACATTTTGAAGGAAAGAAAAACAGGCTTCCCTGACAAAGTTAGCATACAAAATTGAACTGCTGTTACCTCAGTATTGTCATTTGTGACTAAATCCAAATTAGTCTTCAATTTAACTAGCAGAATAAATAACACCATCAGGATCACAAATCTGTGGTTTAGATAACATTAACTGAACTTCATTTCGGTAAAGAAAAACTCCAGCTGAAGAGACAAAGAAAAATGTCTGTAGTTTTAAAAACAAAAAACCCACCACCTAAAATTCTAGTGCCATTGAAATGCATTTTAACTGACAAAAAAGGTGTGTTCATTGTAAATCACAATTCAGATCCCTTGCCATCTTCTAGATCAATCAGTTAATTTTTTGCAGTAATTTCTTGCACTAGTTGAGCAACACAGGAGAAATCTGTGTTGAAGGTTTTCAAGCTTCCTCTTGCAAGTTATTCCTTGGAAGTCTACCTCTTACATTAAGGGCGCAATCCTATGGCCACTAGTCAGTGGCTAGACAGCCATAGGATAGGTCGGTTCCCGGGAACCGACCTCGGAGCCTGCACTCCCAAGGTCGGTTCCCTGAGAACCAACCTTCATCCCCTCCCGCGCTGCCATGAGGCAGTGCGGAATGGCCCCGCGCTCGGAAGAGGAGTGCAGAGTGGTGAAAATGGGGCATTCCTGGGGGCATGCCGGGGCGGGGACGTTGGAAATCTGGTACAACATGTCCAACGTGTTGTCCGGCCGCCACTTCCCATGCTCTGACTTCTCATGGCTAGACAACCAAAATCGGCTGTCTAGCCACAAATGCAGGGTGGCTGAGGCTCAGAGGGGATGATCCCCTCCGCGCTTCTCCTGCCCTGCATTGGATAGCTGGTCACCTCTGAGTTCGGAGGTGGCCACCTATCCTGGTAGCATTACTCCCTAAGATAGTTTGTCTAAATAGCTGTCATCTTCCCATCTTCAGTTCACTGCAGTTCTGCAGCTTTCTGTAATCACCTGTTGCTGTAGAAATAATTGCTGCTAGAGAGAGAGAGAGAGAGAGAGAGGTGTATGAACTTGAAAAAACACAAAGATTTCTTACTGAATTGGATCTTAACCAGAGCAACATTTGGAAGGCAGCTCAAATAGAGGGCTTTTCTGAAATGTCAAATGTAGTAACACTTTAAGGGCGCAATCCTATGCGATCTACCCTGGGTACTCTTAAGCCTATGAACTTGGAGGCTTAGAGTATCCAATGCAGAACAGGAGGTTTGTTGCATTTAGGTTTTCGCCTGTCTAGCTGAGGCTTTGGGGAGGGAAGGAGGCTGGGGTGGCCATAGGATTTGTCATATTGCTGCTGCCCTGGTCCGCTCCCCATCCTCAGGAACACTCCCTTTTCCCTGTCTCCACCCTCCATTTTTGGAGCATGGAGAGGTAGCTGGTGTGTTTCTCTCTGTGCTAGCTGGGAGGGGGAGGGGAGCACTGTTTCCTGGTTCTGAGCTGAGTTTGGAGTCAGGAAACTGAACAATCATATGTCCCCCAGATGCTATCTAGGGAACATAGGATTGCTGTCTAAGCTAAGCAGTAGAAGATCTGCAAAAGGTTTGGAGTCTTGAGTTAGAGAGATAGTGGTATTTCTATTAAGTAAATTTTGAGCAGTTTTAATTCATTTATCAAATATGAGACTATAAGCCTGTCTGTACAGTATTTTCTCCCCAGGGACAGGTTAAAAGTGGAACTCAAGCTTATATGCTCTTCTCCTTGGTCCCCTCACCTTTTGGAGGCATGAACAGCCAAGATCCTGCAGTTATTTGAAAATAAGATCTCCTACTACAGTGGGAAATTAGTGCCTATAGTGTTTGGGTTAACCTATAGTGTCTAGGTTCAGATGTCGATTGGGGGCTGAACATTCAAACAGGCTGTGGAACATACCCAGCATGTGCTGTGGCAAATCGTGAGTTGATTAACCCACAATTTCCTGTCGTTATATGCAAATACCCCCATAGTGGTAGTATAATCAGTTTGTGATTTCAAATAACTTTGTTCAGTCGTTCAGTTGTGTCCGACTCTTCGTGACCCCATGGACCATAGCACGCCAGGCCTTCCTGTCCTGCGCTCTCTCCCGGAGCGTGCTCAAGTCCATATTCATTGCATCAGTGATGCTATCTAGCCATCTCATCCTCTGCCGTCCCCTTCTCCTTTTGCCTTCAGTCTTTCCCAGCATCAGGGTCTTTTCCAGAGAGTTTTCTCTTCGCATTAGGTGGCCAAAATATTTGAGCTTCAGCTTCAGTATCTGTCCTTCCAATGAGCACTCAGGGTTGATTTCCTTTAGGATGGACTGATTTGACCTCCTTGCAGTCCAGGGGACTCGTAAGAGTCTTCTCCAGCACCACAGTTCGAAGGCATCAATTCTTCAGCGCTCAGCCTTCCTTATAGTCCAGCTCTCACAGCCATACGTTACTACTGGGAAAACCATAGCTTTGATTATGCGGACCTTTGTCGGCAAGGTGATGTCTCTGCTTCTTACTATGCTGTCTAGGTTTGCCATAGCTTTCCTCCCAAGGAGCAAGCGTCTTTTCATTTCATGGCTACAGTCACCGTCCGCGGTGATCTTGGAGCCCAAGAAAATAAATTCTGTCACTGCTTCCATTTCTTCCCCTTCCATATGCCAGGAAGTGATGGGGCCAGATGCCATGATCTTCGTTTTTTTAATGTTGAGTTTCAAACCAGCTTTTGCACTCTCCTCTTCCACCCTCAACAAGAGGCTCCTTAGAGCCTCTTCGCTTTCTGCCATTAGGGTGGTATCATCTGCATATCGGAGGTTGTTGATAATTCTCCAGGCAATCTTAATTCCGACCTGTGATTCATCCAACCCGGCGTTTCTCATGATGTACTCTGCATATAAGTTAAATAAGCAGGGTGACAATATGCAGCCTTGTCGTACTCCTTTCCCAATTTTGAACCACTCGGTTGTTCCATGTCTGGTTCTTACTGTTGCTTCTTGACCCTGGTACAGGTTTCTCAGGAGACAGGTAAGGTGGTCTGGTACCCCCATCTCTTTAAGAATTTGCCAGAATTTGTTGTGATCCACACAATCAAAGGCTTTAGCGTAGTCAATGAAGCAGAAATAGACGTTTTTCTGGAATTCTCTTTCTTTCTCCATGATCCAGCGAATGTTGGCGATTTGATCTCTAGTTCCTCTGCCTCTTCGAAACCCAGCTTGTACTTCCGGTAGTTCTCAGTTCGCATACTGCTGAAGCCTAACTGGTACGATTTTGAGCATCACCTTGCTGGCATGTGAAATGAGCGCAATTGTATGGTAGTTTGAACGCTCTTTGGCGTTGCCCTTCTTTGGAATTGGAATGTAAACTGACCTTTTTCAGTCTTGTGGCCACTGTTGAGTGTTCCAAATTTGTTGGCATATTGAGTGCAGCACTTTAACAGCACCATCTTTTAGGATTTTAAATAGCTCAGCTGGAATACTGTCATCTCCGCTTGCTTTGTTGTTAGTAATGCTTCCTAAGGCCCACTTGACTTCACTCTCGAGGATTTCCGGCTCAAGTTCAGTGACCACACTATCATGGCTATCAGGGACATTAAGATCTTTCCTCTATAGTTCTTCTTTGTATTCTTGCCACCTCTTCTTAATCTCATCTGCTTCTGTTAGGTCCCTGCCTTCTTTGTCCTTTATGCCCGTCTTTGCACAAAACGTTCCCTTGAGATCTTCGATTTTCTTGAAAAGAGTCTTTCCCATTCTATTGTTTTTCTCGATTTCTTTGCATGGTTCATTTAAGAAGGCCTTCTTGTCTCTCCTTGCTATTCTCTGGAACTCTGCATTCAGTTGGATATATCTTCCCCTTTCCCCCTTGCTTTTCGCTTCCCTTCTTTCGTGAGCTACTTGTAAAGCCTCCTCAGACAGCCATTTGGCTTTCTTGCATTTCTTTTTCTTTGGGATGGATTTCGTTGCTGCCTCCTGAACAATGTTACGGACCTCTGTCCATAGTTCCTCAGGCACTCTGTCTATCAGGTCTAATCCCTGAAATCTATTCCTCACCTCCACTGTATATTCATCAGGGATATGAGTTAGGTCATACCTGAATGGTTTAGTGGTTTTCCCTACGTTCTTCAATTTAAGCCGAAATTTTGCAACAAGCAGCTCATGATCTGAGCCACAGTCAGCTCCAGGTCTTGTTTTTACTGACTGTATAGAGCTTCTCCATCTTTGGCTGCAAAGGACATAATCAATCTGATTTCGATATTGACCATCTGGTGATGTCTGTGTGTAGAGTCGCCTCTTGTGCTGTTGGAAAAGCGTGTTTGCTATGATCACAAAACTCTATTAGCTTTTGTCCTGCTTCATTTTGTACACCAAGGCCATGCTAGCCTGTTATCCCGGTGATTTCTTGACTTCCTACTTTATCATTCCAATCCCTTATGATGAAGAGGACATCTTTTTTTGGTGTTAGTTCTAGAAGGTGTTGTAGGTCTTCATAGAACCGATCAACCTCAGCTTCTTCGGCCTCAGTGGTTGGGGCATAGACTTGAATTACTGTGATGTTGAATGGTTTGCCTTGGATTCGTACTGAGATCATTCTATCGTTTTTAAGAATGTACCCCAGTACTGCTTTTCCCACCCTTTTGTTGACTATGAGTGCTACTCCATTTCTTCTAAGGGATTCTTGCCCACAGTAGTAGATATGATGGTCACCTGAATTAAATTCGCCCATGCTTGTCCATTTTAGTTTGCTGATTCCCAAGATGTCGATGTTCAATCTTGCCATCTCATGTTTGACTACCTCCAGCTTACCTTGATTCATTGATCTGACATTCCAGGTTCCTAAACAATATTGTTCTTTACAGCATCGGATTTTCTTTTCACCACCAGACACATCCACAGCTGAGTGTCCTTTCGGCTTTGGCCCAGCCGCTTCACTCTTTCTGGTGCTATTTGGAAATTCCCTCTGCTCTTCCCCAGTAGTATATTCAACACCTTCCGACCTGAGGGTCTCATCTTCCGGCGTCATCTCTTTTAGCCTTGTGATAAGTTCCATGGGGTTTTCTTGGCAAGAATACTGGAGTGGGTTGCCATTTCCTTCTCCAGTGGACCACATTTTGTCAGAACTCTCTGCCATGACCTGTCCGTCTTGGGTGGCCCTGCACGGCATAGCTTATGGCTTCACTGAGTTACGCAAGCCCCTTCGCCACAACAAGGCAGTGATCCATGAAGGGGTCAAATAACTATTTGCATAATTTAAAGAAATTAACTACCCAAAACAATTAGACTTGACTTTATTGCATAGAAGAGCAAATCAGACTTCACTAGATTCTTAGTGTTACAATGTGTTACAAGTTTCTAGATAGTATCCTAAGTTACTAAAGCTTCCCATAAATAACCAGAAATCCAGGACACACTGTGATCTGTTTGAGTATGATGCTGCTGCACTTTTCCTACTCATCCAACACTTGCTGTTTTTAAGGCTGCAATCCTACGCCCTGGGAGTAAACCACATTGAACTTGGAAAGGCTTAGTTTTGAGTAGACATATATAGGAGCTGTAATGGTCTAAAACTACACACCTACACTGTTTCATTCCAGATCTGAACTGCACACAGTTAACTTTCTGCTTTGTGACATATTTTAGAGAGAATAGTACTATTTTTATATGCTAATGTTAATCTACACAAAGTTAGCTACCATGCTTGTATTGATTTCTAAATTGGCAAGAAATCTTCCCCTTTTTTCTGGAACAATCGTAATTCGATTTCAGAGAATGCTGGTTGTGGCCAAATCAAGTGTGTGCAGATGGCTTGGATTTCAGTGTCCTTTAAGGATGGCATGACCTAGCTCTTCTCTTGCTTGAAAAGGGGCATTCTACACTGGATGTTTCTGTTGATCCAGAAGTAGGATTGTTGAATCTAAAAAAAGAGCTAACAAAATGACAGCTGGGAAACTATGCGTCAACCTCCACAAGCTAGTTTGTCTCACTCATGACATATGTCCTTGCAGTTTCTTCAAGGCTGAACTATGTAGACAATGTTTCTTACATTTCATTCTTGTTAATATTTTATTATATTTATTGGTCCTATCTTCTTCAAGCCATACTAGGTGTTTTCTAGTGGGGGAAAGATAGCACTTTAATGGGTGTTTTCTATTTCAGAAATAGAGTAGTTGGATGTGATACATTTGTACTGGTTTCAGTACAGCTCATGATGTGTTTTCTGTAAAATTCTGAATCACATTTTTCCCCTGTTCTAAATTGATAGAGACCTGATTTAGCAATATAAAGAGATTTAGATTGAATAGACAAAACTGTAATGGCATGCCATGTTAGTTTTACGTAAGGTATAAATGTATGAATGTTTTCCCAATCACAATAAGTAGTTGAACTGAAATATTTGATTAGGGGAAAAATTCATCAAAGTGCACTGAGTGTGGTTTTATTGTGTTATTCAAATGAATGTAAAGCTTAACTTGGAATATTTGTAAATATTATAAGACATGACAAACTCAGTGTATGGGAAGTGTATGCTCGTATTTAAATTTTAAGGAAAAAAAGGGAGACACTAAGAATTGTTAACGTACTAGCATGCCTAAAAAGCTGTCTACATAAATATTTGAAACTTGAGGATAGTTTGCTGACATTAAATACAGCTTTTGATTTTAGATTGAGTAGTATTCTATCCATTCCAGTTATCCAGTTTGACCTGAACTCCTGTGTTGGATGACTTCCAGCAAGTCTCTAATATTTCTTGGGCATCTCAGCCCTAGTTGTTCCTGGATGAGGTGTATTAGCTATCTATTTCAGTCCAGCTTCAAGCCTGGCTATGGGGTAAACACCTTTGGTCATCTTGGTGAATGATCTATGCTGGGAATTGGATATAGGGAGTTTTGCTGAAGCCCTTTGCAGCTTTCAGTAGCATTATCCATGGTATCCTTGTAGACCACCTGGCTAGGATGGGACTTGGAAACACCATCTTACAGTAGTCCTTCATAGAGAGGCAATTCCAGAAGGTTATACTGGGAACTCCAGTTCAGTGTCTTGGCCATTAGTATGTGCTGCCCTTTAGGGTTCCATACTATTTAACATCTTAAACAAACACTGGGTGGTAGGTCACCTGATGTTTGGGGATTCAGTGTCATCAATATGCTAATGACACCCAATTCTATATTTTCCATCTACTTCCAGGTAAGCTACTCAAGTTATGAATCTGTGCCCAATGTCAGTAAAAGACTGGAAGAGGACGAGCAAATTGAAGTTTAATCCAGACAAGGCAGATGTGCTCCTGATCAATAGAAAGGCAGATTGTGGAATAGGGGTTCAACCTGAGTCTTCAAGGCGCTCTCCTTGAAGACCCAATTCACAGCTCGGGTGTACACCTGGATTCAGCCCTGAACTTGAATTCCCAGGTTTTGGCAGTAGCCAGGAGTGCTTTTGCATAGCTAAGGCTGCACCTGTTTCTGGAGATGTCCTGGCTACAGTGATACATGCCTTATGATACATCTTGTTTGGGCAATTGTGATATGCTGTATGTGGGGTTGCCTTTGAAGAGTGTTTGGAAACATCAGCGGTTCAGAATGATGCAGCCAAAGTGATTATATACGTCTCCCATGTTATAAAAGTATCACTGATTGCTGGTCTGTTTTGGGGCACAGTTCAAAGTTACGCTGGTTATGCTATATAAAGCCTTACAAGCTCTATTTATGCCATATAAAGCCATACCTTTTTCTGTCAAGGGTTGCAGTCTCTTGTGGATAACCTGTCAGGGGCATCGTGTCGGCAGTAAGTGGGCTGAAGCCAGGAGTGGGCAGGGCCAGAGCCAGAAGTGGGTGGAGGGCTTCTGAAATTAGGCTGAGGGCTGCAGTTTGCCCACCCTACTCTATATGACTTGGGACTAGGTTACCTGAAATACTGTATTCTCCCATATGATCCTGCCTGGGTTTTAAGATCTTCAAGACAATTCTTTTTGTCTCACTGACATTTGAAGTGCAATTTGGCAGGAACTAGACAAGAGTTCGTAACAGCTGATCCCAGCAGCTCAGGAACCGCTTGTCTATAGATGTCTGTCTAGGCCCTTTGATAACCTTCTGCAGGTTATTCAGATAGGCCTTTGGCCTCAAACTGACTTGTGGCCACTGTAAAAATTGCAATTTGGTCAACTGTTTTTATTGGTTTTATTGATGTTTTACCTACTTGTTTTATATTTAGTATTTTACTGTAACCATCTTGAGCATAATTTTAGTAGAAAGGCAGGATACAAATTCAACAAATAAAAATGGTGGTGTCTGCATGCATTATATTATTAATTTTATGAAGCATCGTATTTCTAAGCAGGTCTTGCATTTAACCACTGGCCTGGTTGACATTGATGACCAGGAATTCCCTTCAGGTAAGAAACTGGGCTAGCAAAACAGGGACAAAATTTTCTGCTTCACTGGCCTGATCAATTTCTATACTGGCCACAGAGGAAGTGAATTTTGCTTATTTTGTAGCTAGTATGAAAGCTGATCAGGCTGGTGAAGCACAGCATTCTGGCCCTGCTTTGCTAGCCCAATCCGCTTCTATACTAGCTGCAGAGGAAGTCAATCAGACTGGTGAAGCAGGGACAGAGTGCTCTGTTTTGCTGGCCCAATTAGCTCCATATTGGCCTTGGAGGAAACGGGCATGAATGGAATTTGGCTCTGTTTAGGGAATTGGTGCTGGCTTTTCCCCATATAAGAAAATGCACAGCAAAAACAAAGAGGAGCTTAATTTCCCTCACCTCAGCAACTTTCTCCTTGGAGTGAGCAATGTTTTTGGCTGTTAAAGTTGGCTATGGTGGGTGGGTTGAGCCTAGGACAAACCTAACAGCTCTATGAACAACTTCGTCATTGAGCAAGAATTTCAGTTTGTTTCCCAAATCCAAGCCCAGCACTTGAACCCCCATGTTTTTCAAGTAATAACTCGTTTCATACTGAAAAAAACTTGAAAGTGAACACTTTATTAATCAATCTTCATTTGAGGAGGCCAGGAGAACCTGTTGCTCTTTTTACCAACAGATTCTGTCTCCCTCACTTTTGGAGTACTAATCTTCGACCTGATGAATGAGCAGTTTAAGTGTTTTTGTATGGGGTTGGCTGCTTGTATATATAGCTGGTCTTATGTTTGCTCCTTCTGTTTTTGGTCTGAAGATTTGAGGGAGGAGTCCATGTGAACAAAGTATGGGAGGAGGAGAGAATAATAGGAAAACTAAATGTAAATGCATGTAAAAGAAAAAAGAACTTTGTGATCTCTTACTTGAACTGTGCATGTTTGATATTTATATTAATTTTGTTGTGGTTATTATTATCCCTGGGTGGAACTTTATACTTTTAACGATACACTTGTACAAGGTGGCTCTAAAATACAATTTCAGTTTAAAATAAAATTTGAATTTAATACTAACATGTTAAATTCTACACATCTCAAAAAAAAATTCCTGACCCCCTGCCAAAACATACTGAAGGGTTGATTTTGTATGGTTATACTGTAAGCTGTTGTGGGTAGTACAAAAAAAGTAGGTAAAATATTTCCAGTGTGAAACATTATAAACATGATACATTCATTGTTGTATTGTGGCAATTTATGAATTTTTGATTCTGTCTTTTACTTTCCTTAATCATGGAGAACATTGTCTTCTGTAATTACCAGCCTTGCTTCTGGAGGGCTGGTACTTGAATCCACAGTTCTAGGCATTTGAGTCCACAATTCATCACATTTAACTTTGCACAGGATCGTGGCTGTGGCCCTCGTCTTTGAGTAAGCAGTATTGCTTAATGTCCTTCAGTGATTGGGGTGGTGGTGGTGGAAATTTTTCAATTTATTTTTTCATGAATATTTTTTCATTTCATATGTTCATTGGTAACAGTGAATGGATTGCAATTTCAAATACAATATTAAGCAAGCTTGGCATTTTCAAAGTTGTAGATGAGTGGTTGTCACCATATCATGCAGTTCTTTGGGTTGCTAAAATTTATTAGTGTGATGACAGTCAGTACCTTAGTGGGTTTTTTGCTTTAAATGTAAACAGTGTAAGGAAAGTACATGCTATTGTCTTTACAAGTTTTTACAAGTATTCTAATAAAAAGCCTATATAGTATGATATTTAAACCACATTAACTATGATTTAATTTCCCCCCTTAAATTTCAGGGCAATTACTTGTGGCATATTGGGACAAAAAATTAACATGGGGTATTTTTTTTCGGCTTTGTTTACAAGTAAAAGAAACATGCTAAATTGGATCATTCTCTAGGGCAGCCTTCCTCAACCGTATACCCTCCAGATGTGTTAGACTTCAGTTCCCATCAGCCCTAGCCATAATGGCCAATAGTCAGGATGCTGGAAGTTGTAATCCAAAACATCTGGAGGGCATCAGGTTGGGGAAGGCTGTCCATTGTAAAATGTTCCAGAAATTCCACATCACAAGTGGCCTTATATATAAACACAGAGCTAAACTTCACAGTAGCCTCTACCTTGTGTTTAAGCCAGGGGTGGGAAATTTGTGGCCCTTCAGATGTTTTGAAGCCCTTCAATCCTAGCCAGCATAGCCAATGGTGGGAGGTGATGAGAGTTGTAGGCCAAAATATCTGGAGGGCCACTAGTGGCTCACCCCTGGTTTAAGCAGGAGTACTGTTTGTCAGAGGTTTTGCATCCTTCAAGGTAGAATTGTTATAACAGTCACTTAGTACACACTCTTATTTAGTTAGGAAACATGGTGTTACAGTGGTTCTAGGCCTTCCTAGTGGGCCAGACCCAGAAAGCTGTGCTGAGGGACTTCTATTCAACCCATGGAAATTACTTACAGGGGACTTCAAAGTTCCATCTTGTCCCTCATGTATTAACGTTTGGGTGAAACCTGTTGTCCAGGGACTTGGACAGAAACATCAGTATGCAGATGACACTTGGCTTTAGCTTTTTGTTTCCACCAACTAATCCCAGGGAGGCCCTGGAAATGTGAATTAGTGTCTAGAGGCAGTTTTGACTTGGATGACGTTTAACAAGCTGAAACATAATCCAGACAAGATGGTGGTACTGTTTGGATTGTTGTTGTTGTTGTTGATCTAGAGATACACAACCTGTTTTAGCTGAGATTGTACTCCCTGAAGAAACAAGTATGTAGTTTGGATGTCCTCCTGGACCCAGTTTTATCAATAAATGCCCAGTGGTCATCTATGGCCAGGAGTGCCTTTTACCAGCTTTGGCTGGCTCAGCAACTGCAACACTATTAATTAATTAATTAATTATCAACTTCTTAGCTTGTTTTCAAGACCATAGTCTTCTCACTACTTAGTGAAAGCAGACTGGGCCTTAGTTATTAATGTGTTTGTTAGATCCAGACTAGTTTGTGGGGCTGCCTTTTAAACCAGTTTGGAAGCTGCAGCTGGTGCAGAATGTAACTACCAAGGAGTACAGGAACATGGCAGTACAGACATATTGTACCTATTTTATATCAGTTGCTCTGGTTGCCAGTTGGACTCCTGGCTCAATTAAAAGAGCTAGCATGATCTTTAAAGTCCTAAATGGTTTGGGACCATGTTTTCTCAGGGGCTATCTACACTCATAAGAATCTTCCCAAGCCTTGAGATTGACATCTAAGGCCCTGTTTGTGGCCCTGTCATTAACTTAAGATCCAGTTGACAGTGACTAGAGGCAGGACTTTTCAGTGACAGTTCCACAATTGTGGAGCTTTATGGTGAGCTCTTCGTGAACAATGTCTGACTCTTCTAATGAAATTAAATGTGAACTTATGGAGTGAGGATGAGTGCTACAATATTTCCTTTGTCTTAGAATGTATGTTTGTTTTCATGTAGAACATTTAAATCAGTGTTTTCCCCCTCCTAACCATTTGTTTTTACTTGTTTTAACAGTGAGCAGAGCATCTGCCAAGCACGAGCTGCCGTAATGGTCTATGATGATGCCAATAAGAAGTGGGTACCAGCTGGTGGGTCTACTGGATTTAGCAGAGTTCATATATATCATCATACAGGCAACAATACATTTAGAGTAGTTGGCAGGAAGATTCAGGATCATCAGGTGAGTGAATTCTCTAGGACCAAGTGATTAAAATGGCCTTTTTAGTGGATTATATCTAAGGATGTCCATTGCTGGGAAATCTGGTTCTTCGGTTTGACGGAGGTCCATGGTGTATACAACTTGCTTTGCATCTGCGAGTTGAGCCTGCACTGTGTGAACGTTTTGTTCCGGGGTGTGTGTGTGTGTGTGTGTTCTGCAATTTGCAGAAATTTCTGAGCAATTTGTACAAATTACGCAAATTTGGCCGTAATTTGTGCAAATTTGGCTATAATCCCACAAATTGCTCAGAAATTTCCACAGCTTGCAGACCCCGCCCGCACAAAATTCCTGGAAAATCCATGATCTGGCCCACTCTCCACAGATCGAGTTGGGCACCTTAGCAGGAACTAAAACAAAGTGTGTGGGGGGGGGAGAGCCTAGGAAAACCTGTCGAACTTCACCCCCCCAAATGGATTTCTTCAACATCTCTAGTGATATCCAAAGGGTCTCTTCCTCTGATGGAGGGAGGGAGCCTTTAGATTCAACATGGTGCCTTTACCACATTTTTCCTGTTAAAAGTTGGGCATATTTTTGGTGCTTGCTAAACATTTTCACCACAGAGCCAAGGGCACTTGTCATATCATCTCTGTTACTGTAAGGTCTCAGGAGTGGTGGGTGTGGGTGGGACCTGAATTTCATGAATTGACTTGAACAAGCCAGACAGTTCCTTGGCTGCAGGCTTCTAGTTATAGGTTTAGTTGTAGAAGAAAAAGGATTCTGTTTGAAATATTTTTGTAGCCTGCCATTAATAAAATAACTAGGAACTGTCATCTTACTCACACTCACAATGTGGTGATTTCTTTATGAACTTTCTGCAAGAATTCCTGTTTACTTAAGCAAGCAGGATTACACTAGCGGTCACAGCCTTGAACTAATATTGGGCGGGCCTCATTGGGGAGCTCATTCCACAGATGGGGGCCACCACTGAGAAGGCACCTCTCCCTTGTTGCCATCTTAGCCTCAAGTGATAAAGCTGATTCCAGGAGGACCCCCAGGCTACGGACCTGCTCCTTCAGGGGGAGTGCGACCCCATCCAGAACAGGTTGAACACCCTCCATCTGGTCAGCAGAACCACCCACCAACAGCATCTCAGTCTTGTCTGGATTGAGCATCAGTTTATTAGCCCTGATCCAGTCCATTGTTGCAGCCAGGCACTGATTCAGCACATCCACAATGTCACCTGAAGAAAATGAAAAGGAGAAATAGAGCTGTGTGTCATCAGCATATTGACGACAATGCACTCCAAAACTCTGGATGACCGCACTCAATGGTTTCATGTAGATGTTGAACAGCATGGGGGACAAAACTGACCCCTATGGAAACCCCATACTGGAGAATCCATGGGGCCGAGCAAAGTTCACAATCTATCTGTGTGATTCATATGTTTATGATCACACTTAACTCTAGTATACATCTAAAAAAAGTAAAGTAACAACTTCTGAGTTCTAGCTGAAAATGTAACTTTGCCTTATTTGATTAAATAAATAAAGGTAATATGGACATTCATTACATTAAAAGCAGTACAGTGTCAGGAAAATAATGGGGTAAAAAATTGTGTGATAAATAAATAGGCCTGAAGCATTCAGTAAATTCTCTTTGTAGTTTTTGTAGGCTTGGTAATTAGTTTTGATATCTTTGCAAACGTAAGAGCCAGGTCATATTGTTTTTGCTATAGTATGTGTGATGAGTTATAGGCTGTCATGTGACTCTCTAGTATTCTTGTGATATATTAGGCAGTATGTGTACACAAATGCTCATCCTTTTCACCTACAAGTGGTGAAATGATTATAGAAAACAAGAGTACAGAAATGAGTAAGTGTGTATGTACCATTGTGTCAGGTAGGCAAATGATCTTATGTCCTACTGCATGTTTGGTACTGCTAAATTGAGGACTATGTGAACTGGCACCTTGTTCCATATGTAAATATGGAAGATGCCAATTGTCTTAGTCTCAGGCCCATTGATATTGAATGGTACTTCTTAATTACATTATACAGCTCAGTGATAAGATGTAATTTTCTGCATATAAATGACTAATCTGTATGCACAGTATCCTTAAGGTTAATATAACAAGCTTACTGAAATTCCACTTGTTCTGGGAATGGTGGTGTAATTTATTTACCTATTAAAGTGTTTGAAGTACTGTTATAAAACATTACTTTTATGGCTTTAGTTACCTTTTTAAGCTGTCTTGGGAGGACTTTGCCCTGAAAGGTATATAAGTACTTTAAATAGATAATAATTTGGAAGGATAAACTTCAGCTTTTTGAACATTTGAGTTTTGATTTGTATACAATATAGGCAGAAAGTTTACAAAATGTCTTAAGGCTAACTTGATGTACTTGAATTATTGAACTTACTTTAATTAGTTATTGTTGTGGAAGGGGAGAAGAAGACTTGTGTACATATTTCTTCAGCTGCACTAAAAATAGAGCTAGTTCCTGCACAAAGTTATCTGTACTTGGAATTCTACCAGGCTACATCCTTCTAGACAGTGATGTGGGTTTTCTGGAAAATTTTCCAATGCAGAGTAGGTTCATTTGCATAGAAACATTTTCTGTTTGCATAGGAACATTTTCAAATGAAAATTAAGTTGATTTGCATAGGGTCACTTGCATAGGAACATTTTCAATTCGCACTGACAATTTTTCTGATACCCTAGAGACATCTAATTTAGCATGTATGTTTTACTTGTACTTAGTAAACAACTGAAAAAGGACCCCATATTAATTTCTGGCCCAGTACACCACGAGTATTTGCCTGAAATGTTTGAGGAAAAACATTGAAGCACACTTAGGGTGCAACCCTATGGATGTTTAGACAGAAAAAAGTGCTACAACTCCCAGCATTCACCAGCCAGCATGGGGATCTACATGCTATATTATGTAAAAAAAAATATTGGAATACTGGTAAACATTTAAAGACAATAGCATATACTTCCCTTCCATTGTTTAAATTTAATGAAAAAATCAAAGGTACTAAAAACTATTGCCACACTAATTTTAGCAACCCAAAGACATGCTGACAACTACCCATCTATTTCAAAAGAGTTCAACTCTCCTCCACTAAGGTTGTTGGGGCACCTTCTGTTTCACTGTCACTACTTATTAGTTTCATTTCACACACTACGTTACATATGTATTTCAATGCTGGATATGTATTCTCTCACATACTTGCAGGGGATAATCGCCTGAAAAACATGAATTGCAATTTTAAAACTGCGAAGCTTGCTTCATATTATATTTGCAATTGGCATACATTCATTTTTACTAATGAACTTACAAAATGGATTTTTTTTCTCCCAAAAAATAAAACACTGGGAAAAAATTCCGCCCCACATCACCACCCCTATGTTAAATTGTGGTTTTATCCCAACTGGCTATTTTAGGTATTGTTTTTGTTCTTATTGTTTTAATATTATGCAGTACACAGTGTTTTAATGGCCTATGTTTGGGCAATGAAGTAGAGATAAATCTTAAATGACAACCACCCCATGCCACATGGCAAACCACTTTGAAACTGAGTGAAGTTTCAAAAGTGGTTGGCGGTCTTACATAAAGCTGTATCCCTACGGAATGGGGCAGGTCAGCAGAGCTCACAGAAAGGTGCTCTGCTGACCTGTCCTGAATTGGAAATAAGTGTTTCTGCTCATTTCTGGAGGTGCCTATCAGTGTGCAGTAGCAAACAAACTGACCATACTGTATGTCACAAATGGCAAATTTTAACAAAATTCTTAATCATATGCTTTGCAAAATTATGTTAGATGTCTCGAATTACAAATACTTCCACTAAAAATATAAGGCAGATTACAAAGTGGTTTAAATATTATATCAAATACATTAAACTCCAGACTAAAACCACAGGATAGATCAAATCACAGAAGCAACATAATTTGATCGTCTGCTGAATTTTGTGCAAAATCTTTCATGTTTCCTAAAAAATGGTCCTAAATGGCTTGCGGCCATCATTCCATAGAAAATATGTTTCTTTATGTACAAGTCACAAGAGGGACCATGCGTAGGATGCTTTCAATTTGTAATATATACTTGCAGTTTACATGGAACAGGGCCTTTTCAGTTACAGTCTCCACCGTGTGGAATTTAATTCCCTCTTGAGAGTCATCTCAGCCCACCTGTACGGATATTGTAAAATATTTAGGCATGAATTTGATTATATTGTTTTGAAGACTGCTTAATAATTGTTACTGAATTATTATATGGTTTTATAGTGTAACAAATTAATTGTTTCAATTCTTCTTTTAGCTTACTGGAAACCATGTACTGGCTATATAAAATACATGGGATGAGCATTTTTTAGTCTTGTTTTAAAAAAAAGCAGTTTGATCAGCCTTCTGGCTTACCTTTTATTTAAACTTAAGCTTTGTGGTCTTTTTTCTATATTGATTGTACTAGCTAGCATTGCAGAGTTTTGATAGCAGATTAAAAAATAATTTCATTCGGGAAAGTCAGTAGGGATGGGCATCTATGCCAATATTAGGACGTGCATTGCAAAGTAACAGCTCCTCTAAGCGGGACTGCAAGCAAATCTACTGAATTCCTTTGGAACAAGAAAAAATGTGTTTCTGTCCAAAAATTAAAATATCATAAAGTGCACTTGAGCTGTAACTATATGTTTTCATTTGTTTAGGTGGTAATAAATTGTGCCATTCCAAAAGGACTGAAGTACAATCAAGCAACACAGACTTTTCACCAGTGGCGGGATGCTAGACAAGTGTATGGTCTCAACTTTGGCAGCAAAGAAGATGCCAATGTCTTTGCAAGTGCCATGATGCATGCCTTAGAAGTGTTAAATTCACAAGACACTGGTAAGGCTGCTAACAGTTTCTAAATTCGTAAATGGTTTATAGTTTGACTTTATTTCAGTGTATCATGAGTTAGAGCAAAGTATCAAATCTGTATTTTAACTTACTGTTTAAGTGACTTAGTGGGAAATATATGCCTTATATGAATCCTAAGAATGTACATTCAAAACAAGATGTTTCTGTTCTGTACAGTGAAGAGTTAACATATGGGTCTATGTACAGTGAGTTAGCTTCATGCATATCGTAGAATGAATAATTGATTATATTTGGGAACAGACTGCAGCAAGAACCCAAGCAGCATTTCCAGAATTTGTGGCTGATAAGCGTATCAGCTGGAATGAAATAAGAACCTTTTGAAGATAAATCACTTTCAAGAATGCATAGGTAAAACTGCAGTATGGTTCTGCAAACATTTCAGGAGGAATCTGATCCTTATTCATTAAAATAATGGTAGCTTAAATAGCATTCCAATAGGTATCTGAAGGGAACTTTAAGCTCCTGTTTCCAGAACAATTGGATGTGGTGCTGTTTGGGTTGTCAAAAGCAGGGCAATATCTCCAGTTCAGCTAGTAAGTGTTTTTCCTTGTTTAATCTTGTCTTTGGAAGATTAAACATGAAAACAAATGTCAAATAAATTGGAACTACATTCTAGCATAATTCTAGAATGTAGTTCCAATTTATTCAACAGGAAATTCACAATGTGATTGGCAAGTACAAAGAATACAAAATCACGTACTGTAGGTCTTCTGGCTTGGTGTTTTAGATTTGTTAAGGAATCTTATCTAAACCATTCAGATTCTCTGATCTGGAGTACATTTTTGTTTTAGAAATGAGAAGCAGATGTTTTTGCTGTAATGACAGTAATGTATCAGCTATTGCTTTGGAGGGCAGGGTGGACTCAGCTTTTCTTTGCTCCTGAAGCAGTTATTGAGGGATTTGTACCTGGGCTAGAGCCAAGTTTTGCCCTCCCCTTACAGTTGCTTTGGATGTAGGTGTGTGGACTTCGCCTCCTTTCTCTCCTTGAGGTTACTGTTGGTTGAGAGAAGAAAGTTTGGGCTTAGTGTTCCAAAGGCACCTTGGCCAATATAATTCATTCATTCTCTCTCTCTCTCTCGCGCACACACACACACACACTCACGTGCACGCGCGCGATCACATCTGGTGCCTGCATTCTTTCCCCTACTACAGGGGATATTCCTCAGTAACAGTTGCAAGTGTACATGCATCTTCCCAGAGTTGTTTTTATGATGTGTGAGGGGAGGTCTCCCCAATGTAAGTTTTTTACCCTTGCCTTTTACCTGTGCTGATGTACTCTCCCTCCTGCCTTTTGGTTGCCCAGTGTGTCTACATGCTGGAGATTCACTGTGCTAATAGGAGCAGTGATGAAAATATAAACCCAAGTAACTAGCACCTCTCTAAGAAGACTAGAAGAAAAAAAATGGCCCTATTATACACCAGAATGCTGTCCTATCATGATTGTTCACACTGACAACTGTTTAGCTTGCACCCATATTTTTGAAATCTCTACAAGTCAAATAATGACAAGATGATTGAACAAACTTTGATTTACAGAGAACAGCCACTGCTGTTGTATAAACAGTTTCTAAATGCCAACGGCGTTTAATGTTGGAGGATGTCTGAAGTGCATATAATAGCCAACCAGCCTTTAATAATAGATTGGTGTGGATATTATGATAGAAAACACAATTGATGTGTAATACAAAAGTTTGTGTTCCAGAATCTTAAAAGTTGCTACCCATCCTATAATTGGATTAACTGTCCTTGGGAGTGGGTACCGGAGAAGGGGAGAGAGGCCAGACCAGAAATGAATTCATGAGACAGAAATTTGATTAAAGCCCATGATTTCTGAATACTTCCTAAACCATATAGTTTTCAGTCTTGATTTAATATCTCAGTGTTTCAAGCTTTGTAGTAACTGTTCTCTTTCTTGCACATTCCATGTGGATCAGTGCATGGATCACCCCATAAAGGCATATCAAACCCAAACCTTTCAATTATCTTCTGAGATCCTTTTCCAGATTACTTTCTTTCCAGATCTGAGATTAGGCAGGTGGCAACCTGGGAAAGGGCCTTCTCTGTTGTGTTGCCCCAGTTGGGAAATCTTCTAAAGGGGCATGTCTTGATGCTATGTATCATTTTATACACCTGCCTTGCCTGTTATAAACAACAGTCAGCCAAGATGTTGGACTGCATGAACCCTAGGTTTGATCCAGCAGGACCATTTTTATGTTCTTCCCTTTCCAAAATATGTATGGGGGGAGAGCCAATAAAAATTATATGAAAAACGCTCAGACTCATTGTTTGGTTCCACAGGTAAGAAAAAGTAGTGGTGTCTTTTTCTTTCTCTTTTTACTGTGTTGTTGTTGTTGTTCAGTCATTAAGTCGTGTCCGACTCTTTGTGACCCCATGGACCATAGCATGCCAGGCCTTCCTGTCCTCCGCTCTCTCCCGGAGTATGCTCAAGTTCATATTCATTGCATCGGTGAAGCTATCTAGCCATCTCATCCTCTGCTGTCCCCTTCTCCTTTTTCTCTTTTTACTGTACTTGATTACAAAAATTAGTAAGGCTATTAGGAGCTAGAAAGATTGTTGGAGGATCAAAACTGGCCACATGTTTTCCATCATGTGTTCCTTGTTTTGATGCTTACAAGTATACACTGGCCTGGTTGGCACAACACTAGCCCTTCATTTATTTAATTCATGGTTTTTGGCCCTACCAAGGGTTTGACCTGCTTTGCATGACACAACACGGCTGGGCACGTGCATTTTCAATATTCAACCCCTGATCAAGGTGAACCCAGCCATCATGGGTTATTCAGGGGTTAAACAACCTTCACATAACCCTCGATTAGTAGTAGGGTTATGTGAGGGTTCTTTAACCCTTGAATAGCCCACGATGGTGAAGTTCGTATGACACAGCGCAACCCATGATTGCCTCGATTGGGGGCTGTGCATTCGAAATGGTGACTGCATACACCTGGCACCCTGCGGCTCAGTTAAATAACCTACATGAGATGGACGTGTCCTGTGATCTGCCTTTTGTCTGGCAGACAATTGAACAAACCATGGTTTGTTTTTTTAATCCCTGAATTGTTTTCCTCATCCACCCGCTCTGTCCCTGTATCCCTTATTTATTTATTTACTTACTTACTTACTTACTTACTTACTTACAATATTTATATACTGCTCATCAGAAGATTTCAGAGCGGTGAACAACATGATAATAAAACAATGGTTAAAGGAGTTAAGAAAGTTAAAATATTTTTGAAAAGACAAATCCCAACGAAGTGGATATGCTTTGTGGCACTGTAGTACTGGCATGTGGAGCAGCTGGGTTGTTCTTTTGGGGTGTTTTTTTTTTTTTTTACCACTCTTGCCTCCTTCTCTGTAGCTTGGCAAAACAAGCCATGAATGACCCATGGTTCTAGGTTTGCATATAATGACATTTGTTGTTGTTCAGTCATGTCCGACTCTTCGTGACCCCATGGACCATAGCACGCCAGGCCTTCCTGTCCTGCGCTCTCTCCCGGAGCGTGCTCAAGTTCATATTCATTGCATCCGTGATGCTATCTAGCCATCTCATCCTCTGCCGTCCCCTTCTCCTTTGGCCTTCAGTCTTTCCCAGCATCAGGGTCTTTTCCAGGGAGTTTTCTCTTCGCATTAGGTGGCCAACCCATGCTTTAAACAAATGAGAGTTTACAACCCAAAAACAAACCATAGTTTGTTAGTGAGACTGCATTCACACATCACAACAGCCCAGGACTCAACAAACCCATACCATGGGTCAGTGTTACGTGCAAATCAGTCCACGCACATTGGTTGTGAAATAGATTTTTATCTGCTGAACCATGCTAATGGGCTAACATTTCCAGAACAGTCTAAATTAAAATGGAACGGAGTGTTTATACAACTTTTATTTTCTGTTGTCCTTAAATTTGTGTAGTCACATATGTTATTTATTTATTTAAAACATTTGTATCCCGCCCTATATCATTAAGATCTCATATATTCCAACTGTCACTATTTTCCAGCACAGCTGGGTGAAATACGTGCTTTTTGAGCAATTCAGATAAAAATATCAATTATGCAAAAAAGGTAACAATTTATTGAACCCACTCGGACAACTGAAGTCCACATGACGCAGCTTTCGGTATAATTGATTGTATACAGTCACCAAGAGCTTGCCTCTCTGATTGTGAAGAGAGTGTTCCAGAGGTGCTGCTAAGTAAAAAATAATGTTTCCTTTATGAACAACTTCTAGACAATAGATCCAGCAGATTATTCATTCAGTATTCTAAGGCTTCAGAATTTTTAACCTTAGTGAAGTCACTCAAAACAAAGTCCATCGTTTTAATCAAAAGACTTGTTAAAAAGTATTTGGCCAGTTATTATGGTCTTCTGGAAAGACACAACTTTAACTAATGGAAGCAATTGCTTAAAATGTAAAGTGCTCTAATTTATCTTCCAAGGGAGAATTAACAACAAAATTAGAGAACATGGATGTTCTGTCTGTGTCCTTTGATGAATGTGGATATGGGACTAGCTAAATCTGATTTATTCATCGGTACTTTGAATTCAAGTGACCTCTCAGGCTTGAATAACAATGGAACTCTAATCATACCATGTAGTGTAATTGCTTGCATTCCTTTGCCTTTCAACTACATTGTGTATAAAATTGTTTTTCTTGAAAAAGAGCCAGCTTTTCTCTCCCCCGCCTCTTTTTGGGGATATCTGCTACAATGTAGAAACATTGCATTCAGTGATTGATATATTCATCAGTGTTCCACATTCAGCTAACCCCTCAGGGCCAAACTAAACAATCTGATTGGGAATGTTGGGAGGTTGTTTTTTTTAACCCTTTCCTCTGCTGGAGAATTCTCTCATGGGTTAATAGCAGCTGTGGGAGTCAATTTCCATTGGGTACAGCAAAGGGGGAAAGTGTCTCCCTCCCACATACTTTGGGCCTGATCCACACTGCTATTTATTTTTTAAACAAATACATTAAATGTGCAGTGATGTGGAGTAGAAAAGTTTCCAGTGCTTCCTTTTGCTGCGGAAATTTTTTCCGTTTCAGAAGTTCAGTAGTAACAATGAATATATGCGAACTGCAAATACAATATTCTAAAAGCTTGGCTGTTTCAAAGTTGTAATTAATGTTTTCAGGTGATCATCCCTAGCAAGTATGTGAGAGAATACAGTATATGGCATTGAAATACATATATGTCTCAGTGTGAAATGGAACTAATAAATAGTGAGAGCAAAATTGAAAGTGCCCAAGCAACCTTAGCGGAAGAGAGTTGAACTCTGTTGAAATAGATGGGTGGTTGTCAGCATACCATCCACAGTTCTTTGGATTGCTAAAATTAGCGTGTCCAAATTAGTTTTCAATACCTTTGGGTTTTTCCCTTAAAGTCAAACAGTGTAAGGGAAGTATATGCTGTTGACTGGGGTCACACAACACGATAACCCACACTCAAGGTTGAAGAGAACCCATAGTCTGTTACTGGGTTGTGTGGGTTGTTTATGGTTAACAAACCAGAGTTTGTTAGCACGGTCAGGTTCAGACTACACAACAGCCCATATTTCAACAACAACTGATGGCTCAATGACAACCAACACTCAAACCATACTCAGCCTTGAGTGTGGGTTATCATGTTGTGTGAACCCAGCCATTGTCTTGAAATTTTTACAAGGATTCTAATAAAAAGTTCTATATAATGTAACATTTAAATCACATTGTGTTTTAATTTTTTCCCTCAAATATCTCGGCTTGAATACTTGTAGTGTATTGGGACAAAAAATAACATAGGTAGTTTTTAAAGCTTTGTTTACTAAACACATGCTTTGAAACAAAGTGCTGGGCTAGAGCTATCCAGTATTTTTATTTTATTTCTTCAAGGGGCCCAGAGGCATTCTTGGAAATAAAAATTATGCTGGAGGCCAGCATTTCACTTTGCAGCCTGCCAGCCTCCAGGTTGTTTCTTTGTTTTGGTGTAAAGAAATAAAAAAATTGGGAGGGGAAGGGATTCTGGCAGACACCAACAGAGGTGTCCAGGGGCACCACATTGGAGACCCCAGCTCTAGGGCATCAGAAAACTTTCCAGTCCAAACTGAAAAAAATTCCTGTGTAAATGACCCTATGCAAATTAGCCTGGAGATTTCTGCAAAATTTTACAATTCAGTATTTTCTGGAAAACCCACATCACTGGAAATATGTGACTTCATCTTGAATATTATCCCGTTTCGTCCTTAGATCATGGCATGAAAAAGAGTTTGGTCAGAGGGTGTATACAGAAGTACATCATTTGTGGTGTAAGTCCACTCTGCTTCTGCACTCACCTATTTTTGGCTAGCCTTACAATCTTCATCAGGGAGTCAAGCTCAGGAGCAACGAGTTCTTCTTATCAGCAGAAGCTAACTATGCAGAATCTGGTTTGACTCTTGTGTCAGTCATGAAATCACTACTTCCCCACTAGCTGCAAGTTGCTACTGATCCTTGGGACAGTCATACCACCCTCGCCTCTTCCTGTAAATATATTCCAAGTAGAAAAGACAGATTTTTTTTTTAAATGCTGAATAAACATTTAACTGGTATGGTAGTTCCTGGGGAAAATGTTTTTAAAAAGCTGAAAGCCTGCCTGAGAACCAGAGAGAGATGCCATTTATAGGAGCGAAGACTGGGGGAAGCAGAGCTCACTTCACAAGAGGAAAAACCCACACAGTCTTCTTATGCTGACATGGTAGTAAATACTATTGAACTTGGTGGCATTTGTTTCTGAGAACACATATCCAATAGAGCTGTAAGTCACATAGCACATGACCTGCCATTTGACACACTGGAGCTGGTGATCCATTTTGAATTGTTAATAACGTATTATAGAGCAGTTGTTTTTCTAGCCTATCTTTAACCAAAGATCATTCATTCTCTAGGCTTTTAGATCAGTATGAGAAAGGGTATTTCAGAATAAATTCATGCAGTAGGCAAAAAAGAGCTTTTACCAAGATGTGATGGGGCTGACCCTCATGTGGTGATCCTTGCTGTGAGACTAAAGGGGCTACAAATCAGGGATGGATTAATCTGCGGTGTGATTTCACCCATTTCTCCGAAGTTCATGCCATCCCGGTTTGCGAATTTTCTTTTTAAAGTGCCCACGAAATTTGTACATATTTTTGTGTGCATTTCTCAAAATGTGTGTGCATTGCTCAAATTCTATGCATTTTTGCAGGCAATTTCACCTCAGATATAGTGTTCTTTTGTGTACTTCTCTGTAATATACACATTTTCTGTAGTATACATGTCCTTTTAATGTGCAATCCTTGATTGCAAACTTTGAATGTGAACATCAAGGTTTAACTGCATTCCAGTTTGTGTATGGGTCCAGGTACTGGGAATATGTTACATTTACATAGAAATGCAAACTAAACAAATTTATCCCCTCTCCTGCTACAAGTCCTTAAAGCAGAGGATGCTCTGCAGATTCATTTAGAAAAATTCCAAAATACGCAGTTGGCTGATACCTTTACTGAGACAAGCCAAAATATCCCAAAATAGTGAGAAGATTTTGAGTTCTGTGCTGTGGAAGTTGCATCTGGTATTTTACAGAAGAAACAAACAACGATAAAGCTCTCTCAAGTGTATAAAATATCTCTTAAGTTGGTGTAAGACCAAATTTAAGGATAAAATTTTAATGACTGATATGTTAGAAGTTAGTTTTTTTAAATTACATACTACAAAGTTAATCAGTATGCACGTTAGGTAATATGAACATTCAGAGAATTAATTTTAGTCTAGCTAATGTAACATTGGCAAATGTTGTTGTCACCTCAGGACTAGGCTGTCTTCATATTTGGGGTTGCATTGATGTGAGTGTATATATATGTGTGTGTTTCTCCTGTTTTTTATTTTAGTATTCTATTTAGGTGAGTTCCTGAACTCATCTCAATTCTTTCCTCCCCCAAAACATTGTTTTTAACATCTGGAATCATGTATGGTTTATGAATATTTCCATAATATGTTCAGTGGTGATGGGCAGCCGTATAGAAAACTTCACTCTTTGTATTCACGTGGAATACTTCATTAGTTTACATTTCAAAAAGATGTAAAGATGATGAGATGATAATGCTCAGTTTGTTTTATGTGTTGTATAGTTTTTCATGGTTACTGGAAATGCAACATAAGTAAATGGTCAACAGTTGATAGAATTGCCTTGGACTTTACAGGTGACTTTTGCATAAAAGCTGAAGTGTAACTTACCTTTTCCTAGGTCCAACGTTGCCTCAACAAAATGCCCAACTTCCCCCACAAGTGCAAAATGGCCCAACACAAGAAGATTTAGAAATCCAGAGAAGGTTAGTATGGTTTTAAAAACAAGACCATTATAATGATGATTAAGAAAGTATGTATTTGATTTTATTAAGATGCAAAGCTTTTCATTGTTCACCAGAAACTGCAGTATGGCCTTCACTGATTAGACCTATAATGGATAATTCATGAAAAAGATGTTCTTTGTGTGGTTTACACACAAGGGCGCACAAATTTTGGTTGCCCTTAGTAGCCAGTCCAGCATCTGTGATACAAAGACCTCATCTCTTTCCTTAGTGCAGTCCTATACACATACACATATAGATGTAAGTCATATCAAACTTGTTGGGACTTTTGAATAGATGTGTATATAATTCTCCCCCCTCTCCCAGCTCTAAACTTGAATGGGAAGAAAGGGGTTTGTTTTGGTGCTCGGCAGCCAAGTCCTTGAGAGTGCTCCTCCTGCCCAACACCCAAATGACCATCTGCAGCTTCCTCTTCAGTTTGGAGCTAGAGGGCCAGGTAGTATCTTCCCCAGAGTTGCATTGCCCTCTGAAGCCTAACACAACTGTGGTGACGTTTCTTCCCCGTCACTAATTCTAGACTGGAGAGAAGGATAGGTTTCATCTCATAGCCCTTGCCAGAAAGCAATAGAATTCATGGTGAAGGTGGGAAGTGGAACTATAGAAGCCTGCTCATTAATAAAAAACAAAAAACTGATGTAGATCTTCACCTTGAAGAAATCACACTTGTGAAAACCAAAACAACTAAGCTACCACTCTCAACACCCCTGTTTTAGTACAGTTATAAAATTAAGTTGTGCTGTTCTGCTTTGTTATGTGGGTTTGATGATCTACCACCTGCCTGCCACACACATCCATCCCCTTCCCCAGGAACTGGCTTTCAAAACTCAACGGAGTTTTCAAAAACAGTTTGTTGATAAATCATGAGGGCATGTGTGTGTAATGCTATTCAAGGATGAAGGTCCTACTGGGTATATCTAAAAAATACCTTAGGATTATTGTCTGAGGTCCAACTCAGGGTGACAGCCATTCTGAGTTTGGTACTTCTGTGGGGAGTGGAAGTGAGTAGGACAGATACAGGTATCTTCCACAAAATTCTGAACAAATTGATGCTTTTAAAACCAAGCTTGAAGGGTGCATCTAACAACCCCAACTTCAGGCTTTGTGTGTGTTCTCTCTCTCCCCCCCCCCCCTTTATGTTGATTGCATTTCTGATAGTATGAAATCTATTCAGGACTAGTGGAAATGTTTTAAAGCAAAATGGCTCAGCGAATGCTTCATTTTCATCAATTAAGCAATAGTCATTCCTTCAGATACAAGACTTCATAGCCTTTGCTACACTCCCATGATAATGCTGAGGTTTTTCTTTGTTTTTACCTCACTTGGGCTCTATTCTTACATTACTTTGAAACAAATTTAAGAAAATCCGGGAACTGAAGTTCATAACAGCATGTTTTGGTTGCTGAGTGGGACCTCTGCCCCTACTTCTATAATGTCATCATTGCACCATATCTGAGGATAACCCAGATGCTGTACTGTACAAAATATTCTGTCACCCTGTGGGCAGAGCCTCATTTTGTGCCATGCTTCTGTTGGTTACTTGCAGTCAGAAGATTAGCGAAGGACATGTTGCTTCTGCTGCTTTGGGGCATTTTGGATTTAGCAGATTGAAATGATCTCCAACCTCAAGAGAGAAACTGTCCAAAGAGAGAATTGGCTCAAAGAGTGGAGGGCTGCATTAGGACTGGAGGTCATGAAGGGAGTGCACAGGGCAATAGCACCTGCTGCTCAGATCCATTTACATTTAGTATGTTGGTGGTAGACTTAAATAGTAGCAACTCTGTCCAGATCACCTCAACATGGTATTGTTCATATTGTACAGATAAACCTAGATTGACTTTATCCTGGATAATACTTTCTGGGAAGAGAACTTACTTTCAAACCATATTCTTAAACTACAACCAAAGTTTTATTCAGGCATCATTTCTACTCAACATTATAAAACTGTTTTTGGGTACAACGTAAATATATGAACTGTTACAAATACACTACAAAGTATGTCACAAGTATTTCAAGTTAAATAGATAGGTAGTGATTAATCTGTGGTGCAATCTGTCCATATTTATTTATTTTTATTTATTAAGTTTATTAATCACCCATCTGGCTGGTCACCCAGCCACTCTGGGCAACGTACAGCATATAATAAAACAGTTTAAAACAATGAAATTCTACAATAAAAACGTTTTCTAAAATACCCACCCCAAATGCCTGCCTGAACAACCACGTTTTTAATGCACAGCGGAAGCTCATTAAAGAGGGGACATGGCGGAGTTCCCTAGGGAGGGAGTTCCACAGAGTGGGGGCCACCACAGAAAAGGCCCTCTCCCTCGTCCCCACCAGTCTAGCTGTCCTGGCTGATGGGACAGAGAGAAGGCCATCCGAGGCTGACCTTGTTAAGCAGCCTGGCTGGTTATGCTGGAGGCGCTCCGTAAGATAGGCTGGGCTGGAACCATATAGGGTTTTAAAGGTCAAAACCAACACCTTGAATTTGGCCCGGAAAACAACTGGTAACCAGTGCAACTCCTTCAGCATTGGAGTGATGTGATCTCGCCGGCGGCTGCTTTTAATCAGGCGAGCTGCCGTGTTCTGTACCAGCTGCAGCTTCCGAACCATCTTCAAGGGTAACCCCACGTAGAGCGCATTACAGTAGTCTAAACGAGAGGAGACCAGGGCATGTACTACTGATGGGAGCAGATGGTCGGGAAGGAAGGGATGCAGCCGCCATATCAGATGGAGTTGATACAGCGCTGTCTGGCTCACAGCTGACACCTGAGCCTCCATGGACAGCTGGGAGTCCAAAATGACCCCCAGGCTGCGGACCTGGTCTTTCAAGGGTAGCCGTACCCCATTCAACACCAGGTCAGCATAGACCTGAAAAGACACTACCTTCAGGTAATAGGAAAAGAAAAGGTTTCCTCATTCTTTGTTTGCAGTTTTCCCTAAAATAATTCTTAACAGCATGAACATAAATTAGCCAAGTTTTAATATATAATGAATGGGGCACCTCTCCAGATAACGTTGACTTGTAAAACACAAGCTTCTTTATCTGGGACAAGCTTCTATTACTTGTCTGTATTGGTGGTAGCTGGGTTATATTTGTAGCTTTCTCTTATGCCCAGGCTGTTGTGTTCCCTGGATTTAACAGTATTGGCTGCATTACTGAAACTCTTGGCAATAGACCTCATCAGTAATCTGGATGGGGGACTACTGGAAGCCATGTGCAACAGCAGGATATATTTTTAAAAAGATTTCTTTACTATTATGGGATGCCATTTCTACATCTTTTTAAAAATGCTTTGATCTTTACAGTAAAAGATCACATTATAAAATGATGGTTTACGTCTGTGGTCTGTCTTGTTACATTTGTGTCCTGCTATTCCTACAGTGAGGTCAGAGTGGCATATACTCTGAGGCAATATTGCTGGCCCAGTTTCAGAAATGAAGCTACATCCAGCACCTTCATACAGTTCTCTGACATTTTGATCTTATTTATGGTTGGGCCTCCTAGTAAATGGGTTTATCTGGTATGGCAACATTATTCTGGTGCTACCTGAGTAATGTTGTCATTACTCTGGAAACAGTTGGACTGCCTTACAATTCATTTCTGGGCCCAATCCCAAGTGCTAATCTTGACCTTTTAAAGCACATCTTGGTTTAGGACTAGAGTACTTGAAAGAACACCTCTGTAGTTGCCTACCTCAACATTAAAATCTTCAGTAGAAGGCCTTCTGCAGATGCCTTGGCTGTTTAAGGTGATGTGGGTGACTACCAGGGAGAGGGCCTTCTCAGTGGTGGTGCCCCAATTATGGAATACTCAGACCAGATAATGTCCACCTGGCAGCAACTGTGTCATCCTTTTGATGCCAGGTGAAGAGGTTTTGATTTTCCCAGACCTTTAATCATACTTCTTAAATCAGCAGAACTAATCTGACTCTTACAATCTTGCTGCCTTTTAATTCTTCTGTATTATGACTGTTCGGATGTTTTATTTGTATCTTGATTGTTTTTGTGTTTTTGAATGTAAATTCTTCTGGGGATTTTTTATTGAAGGTCAGTATAAAAAACCTTAAATACTATATGGTGGAATGCACTACAGCATATTCTAAAGAATACTATATATTTGTACATACTAGACAAAAAGTTGTGTGTTGGGGAGTCATTTTTGTAATATTCTAATGTGTTTATTCTCTAGAGGTTTTTTTCTGTTTTCTTTTTGGGCAAGACTGCCCAATCTTAATAGGAATGTACTTAAATTATTTATTTTCCTTTCTTTAACTTCCTGCATTTAGCAATTTTATCTTCAACATTGTAGAAATATATACAACTTTTAATATCAAATCTGCAGTGCAAAATAACCCACAAGAGCTATTTTGTAAGATAGTATAGGAATAGCGTGCAATTGACTTTACAAATTTACTTTAAGCTAGGTTTTTTCCACCTGAGGTTTTGGAATGATTCCTTGAGTTAGTGTTTAATTTGACCAATTGGAAAGAATTGATAAGAGATCTACAAAGATTACAATGAAGCATCTAGAAGCCAGGCCCTGTGAGACAATCCCAAAAGAACTGCTACAGCAAGCCTAAAATGAAGAAGATTGAGGGAGAGGGTATTCAGTATTTTAAAAGTTCTCAGGAAGGAGATTCCCAAGAGGAACTGCTGGTTTTATTATATTGTTTCCTGTTTTCCTACAAGGTGCTTAAGATAGTTCTATACCCACTTACCTGGGCATAAATTCCCATTGAACTCAATGAGATTTACTTCTGAATATACATATATACAGTAGACATGCTGTGTCCTATCCATTAAGGATGGTCCAAGAACCAATGGCTTTAAGAGATCGACATTAAACAGTGGAGGGAAGCTTTTCTTTTAAGAGCACTGGAGCACTGACACTAACTGTTTAATGTACCTGTCAGGGGTGTTTAGGCATAAGAGCATGTCCTAGAGCAGGGAAATTTAGATTAGATGTTTCCTGTTATTATTTCTTAGTTATAGAATCAAAGTGCAAAGTGTGATGGTGGTTTTGAAACTGGGAAATCTGATCAGTCAGATTGGTGTCCGTTTTATGTCAAATGGTAAGTGAAGTGTTGTATGTGCATACATGACACCCCTTACATGTGAAGCAAATATCATTCAAATGTGGATTGCCCGCTATTTCTCATGGGCTAGTGCCTTTCAGGAATGTAGCGACGACCAAAGATTTCATGAAACAGAGGTAGACAAATTACAGGACTTCTTCAGATTATTTATTTATTTACATTTATATCCCACCTTTCTTCTCTCATAGCTTCCATGGTGATCCCAACTGATCTCCTACCCAGGCATTAATCAAACTCAGTCCTGCTTAACATCAGCAAGATTAATAGTATCACATGCCTTCAGACCATGCCTTAGAACAGTTAGTTCTAATGTTTTCTGTATTTCGTATAATATCCAGAACTTATTTAAGATTCTCAGAATAAAATAGCATAAATGTTGAGTTTAAATAGAACATTAGTTCATATTATAACTTGGAATGATTCATGATAATATAGCATCATCACAGCTAGACGTGGTACAAATGTCATGAATGTAAATCCATTGCTATATCTTATATCAGTTGGTAGCTCATTGAGTTAACGTCTATAAATAAAGTAATTACTATATGCCTATGCTTATAAAGAGGAGAACTGTAAGAATAAGTATACAAGCTACAGAAACAATGAAAGTGTATAGGCCTCCCCTTATCCTTCAGAGGTATAATGGACCAAAGGTTGACCGGCTTCTACTGTAAGTAATACATTTTATTTTCAAGAAAATTGAAATAATATTAAGCTATTTCCATACAAGCAGCCTACCTAATTTAATGAAAGCAACTAAAAATACTGAGTGGTTACTACTTTTGAAAATAATTTTGGAGTGGGTTGGCTCTGTGAATATGTTGGCATTTTTGTGTGTCTGGAGTATTTTAATAAGGGGTAAATGTAACCAAAACAAGGTGTGTGTAGCTGTGTTTACAGCAGCATTCTGCCATACTGTTTTTAGCCTGAATCTATTTGACATAGTAAACAATATACAATTAGGCAGATGTCACTAATCCATGCATTTCAATACAATAATGAAGTTATGATTAATAAAGAGATTAGTTATTACTAAAGAGATTAGAAATTATGATTACTAAAGTCCTACAACTCCTAGGGGGATGCTGGGAGTTGTAGAACTTCTTTCTGTCTAAACATGCATAAGTTTGTGCCCTTAATCATTTGTGTTTTGAAGAGATTGATTAAAACTTTTACCCTGAAACATCAATGCAAACCGAGTTTGTAGCTGAAGGGTTTATAGACCTGAAGCCAGGCCATCTGTAAGAAATGACCAGGCAATGAATATTCGGCAGTTGAAGGAGTGTTGGTACTTTCAGACTGTTGATCTGTCAAAAATAACTGAAGTGTGTATGGAAGGGTGAGACAGGAAGGCAGGCTAATAATAATGACCAAAAAACAAAAACCAGAATAGCAACCTCTGTGAACTTCTTTGCAAATTTGCTTGAAGCTGCCTTCTTAGCATTCTTGAACATTTTGAATTCAGTAACATTATACTACACAGTTGTTCTGGTTACTTTTGTGCAAGGGTGGGCAAATTGTGGCCCTCCAGATGTTTTGGCCTACAATTCCAATCAGCCCTTGCTAGCATAACCCCTGGTTTAAACTAACTATTCAGATGTAATGACAAACTGCACTCAGAGAGTTGATGCTTTTTAATTAGGTTTTCAATAACTTGGTAAAACAATGAATTATCACAGTATGGTAAACATTATAATAATAATTGAATATCCTGATAATTGAATATTTTGTCCTCTTTCCTGTTTATGTGGGCTTCCAGCCAGGCTTGTTGAGTTTGGCCCTTGCAACCCAAGCCTAAAATTGCATAGGGTAATTGGACAAGCTGTTGTCCAGGGAAGGAGATCCGCTATTACTTATCACCTCATTAAGAATCTCTAATAAGATTCCTAAGAGAACAGTTCAAAAATCACTGATCTAAATTCATAGAGCTCTTATTTGGACTGCTGAGTATCTCATTGACCCATTTGTTTATGCTTGGTAAGATACAGCCATCCATATTTTAACAATCTTTCATTGTGGACCTGGCATGGTCCTGTGAATCCTATCATAATTTATAAGTTTAATATTTAATATGACCAAAAAAATATAGTCCTCATGACATTGTGGTGACATTGGGCAACTTTAAAATGTATGTATGCCAACCTTGAAATAGTATGTATCAAGAGAATCGCTATTTAAATAACTTGAATGTATTATTTCATCAAGACAGTGAGTGATCTGTTAGATGTTAAATAAGGTTTCCGTTTTTAAAAAGTTACTCTGTCTTCATTTGTTAGAAAACTGGGTGAAGGTATTCATTTTTCTGCTTTAAAATGTGAAAAGTTGGACCCCAGAAATAGCTTAGATGACTTTAAGAAAAAGAGACATTGAAAGGAAATATAGGTTTATAGAACATCTTTAACACCTTGTCATGATTGGCTACCATCAGAAAGGTCAGACATCTAATTAGCATTATCAGCTTGTAACTATGAAGGTAGGGACCGTCTTAATTAATTTTTTGTAAGCTGCTCTGGGAAAAAATGCTTTAAATAAAGAAATAAAGTCCACAGAGGTTCTCACACTATCTTTTTCTGAAAGGGAGATATGGAACTTTCATGTTGTTTCTGTAATGTATTGCTCAAATGTTTATATGAACCTTTGTTTCCTTGTAGTTATTTCACAAGTGCTAACTGTGATCCTGTTTCTAAAAATTTAAATAATCCTACATTGCTGCTAAAGAGAATAAAAAATACACTTAAAAACAGTCTAATTTTTAAGGTAACATTCCCTGCACTCTCTGAGATGGGGCAGGCTAAATATTTAGTAATATTATGGTTATTATTGTGGTTGTCCAACTGCTGTGTTTCACTGTGAATTCATATAGCTCTTCTGGTTGTCCTGTTTTCACATATGTTAAGTGGAGAACACAAATACTTGGCCACCTTGGATAGGGCTCTCTGATCAAGAAAGTAGGCTGACAGGATCAGCTGTGCTGGCTATCAAAGGCAGAGCACAAACTCAAGAATTTTAACTGATGCGTTTAAATTTGTAGTTGGGAAAGGTGCTTACATCTATCAGGAGCAGCAAGCTCTTGAGTCCTGCTGTAAAGGGAATTTCACTATACTTTTTATTGCTACCCCGTTGGTTTAAAGTCTTAAAAAGAAACTGAATTGGACATTATGGCATGCTTCCAACTAATGGTAAGTTTTTTACACTTATGGAAGGGGGCTTTCCCATCTCCTGCTGTAGCCTCCTTCACCTCCTGGGAGTTGGAATTCCTTCTAGAATGGCATAAGATCTGACATGGTGACCTGTATGTAGCAAGGTAGGGAATGGGCATATACTGGGGACCTCCCACTTGTGCGGATTGAAGTACCTTTCCATTCATGCTTTTGCTCTCTTGGATTCATCTCTATGATTTTGTCCAATATGTCCCCTGTCCTGCTTCCAAGGATCTTTAGAGTGGCATCTGAGGGTTATGCCATCTTATTTTAACAACCTTTGTAGGAGGTTTAGGCTGAGAGAGTATGGCTAGCCCAAGGTGACCTGCTGAGCTTCATGGCTATGGGAGGATGCAAGCCCTGGTCTAGGTTAAACGCTCCCTCTGTGGAGAGAGACATATATTAAACAAACTGAATAATTTCCCAAAGGAAGAACTGAGAGGGGTAGATTAATAGAGCCTCAGCTGGAATAATCTCTTCATGGTAATTAGCTAGCAAAGAGATTGGTTCCTCATAAACTGAAGCTAAAAATGAGAGTTTGTAATGTACGTTTGGGGAACTGGCAGTAATAACTTCAAATTCACTGGAAATTTATGTACTGAACTATCAAGATGACTAGTGTAGGGGCCAAGTGAATATGGGTGATTTCTTTTTAAAGGGCGGAGAGAGGTGCTCTTCCCTCATTCCTGCCAGCTCACACATTTATCTCTCCTATCCTCAGTGACCCTCTGAAAGGGCCACTTGTGTTGTGCAGCTTCAGAACTGCTTCAGCTAGTCGCTCTCAACCTCTCTGTTCTTGTCACAGTGTTCTCCTATTTTTTGAATTGTATTAATCTAGCAGCCTGGGGGTGCGAACGCTATGGTAGTCATGATGTCCTGGGAGCACCCTCCCCTTGGCTGCTATTTTTAAATTGAATTCTTAAAAAAAAAATCTTCTATTAAAATTAGAGATGTAAAATTTCCGGAAATGTTGAGGCCATGGGGGAAAAAAAAACTGGACGGTGTGTGTGTGTGTCCAGAAAAGTTGGACATTTTGGGAAAATAAGCAATTCTTTTTTTTAGCGCTCTTTACAGACCTAAAGTCACTTTGTTGCTTTAAGACAGCCTTCCCCAACCTGATGCCCTCCAGATACTTTGGATCTTGGCTCCCATCAGCCTCGGGCAGCATGGCCAGTGGTCAGAAATACTCGGCACTGTAGTCCAAAACATCCGGAGGGCACCAGGTTGGAGAGGGCTGCTTTAGGAACATAAAGTAGCCTTTTTGTTCTAATGTTATTTTATGTATGACTTTGTTTACTCATGAAATTATCACTATATTTTAAAACTTTTAAATGTAAACTCAGTAAATTTGTAATTATTGTCTGAATAGATTAGAACTACATTAAATGACTGCTACAGGATCAGAAACACAGGACTCTATAGAACAAAGCTCAAGCTGTCAAGAATGCACATTTACTGTCAAAAATGCCCAGTAGTGACTCTGCTAACATGTTGGGAAACTGAGCATAAATGTCTATTAGTAAAATATACTTAGATCAATAATTTTTAGAAGGAATGAAGGAACTCACTATGCTGGGAATCTTACAGAGAGGATTAAAAACAGTTCCCCCCATGGCATCATTATTTCCAGATATTTTACATCTCTGATCTTTCTGTAAAAGTGTTCTTATTAAATCCTTTTGGAGGGAGTAAAGGCTAGGTAACAATATATAAATACTTTGTCTTAAATTCTAAAAGAATATTTCATAATCCAAAGCTGTTCAGTTTTTCGGGGGGGGGGGCAGTTCTCAGGGGAAAAAATGAGAAAAACCATTTCCCCCGAATTTTTCCCTTTTTTTCCCCCCCAAGTCCTTCACATCTCTAAAATTCCTGAGAGACAATGAGACATGACATTAAAGCTGTGCTGAAGTAACTTTTCTTCATATGTGGAGGATGATTGTGATTCCATCATGGGTCTGCCACTAAAGATTGGTGGCACAGTTTTCAGTGTGCTCAAAATGATTACTGAAGAAAGTGACTATTTCCCCACACGCACAAAGTCTTTCTTGTCTTGAAGCTGCAAACCTCAGGCAATTAAGCATGTTGCATAAAAGGTAATTAGGAATCCAGAGAATTAAATAATAAGGTAACTGGTACTAATAGGGAAGATACAGAGTGAGTTCGCAATTAACTTTAGGTAATGGTCATCAAAATGTAATTGGCAAAGCAGTTTGGATAATATCCAAAGAGAAAAAGCTGATGATGAGAGAAATGGAGAGATCAAACTGTATTATTCAGGGTCAGGGTGAACTTAAAGTTGTTGCTTATCAATTAATGAGCGAAAAATATTGTGCAAGGTATAAATATTGTCATATGAAGATGCCGAGAAAAATTATGTACTTAGATTTAATAAACGTTGAGTAAGAAATTGCTTTGCCAAAGACATAGATCAAAGTTAATTGTATCTAACTTGAAAAATGTGTGTTCAAGTTTTTGTAAGTGTGTTTTGATCATGAAAGATTCTTTTAGAAGTCAAGATGGTGAACTTAAGATTTATGAAACAGCAATTAGTATTGACATATTGGCAGAGAGGTAATATTTTTAGAAACTGTATAAATATAGTTTGATTAAGGGGTTAGATAGCTTCTTTGATATCAAAGCTCCTTGGCTGTGATACTGCCAGACAATTCTATAGAGAACTCTTGGTAAGCAAAATAGGCTCAGTAATGTTCTCTTTTGTAACAGCAAGAAATGCTTAGGAAGTACCACTTTAGTTGCTTTTAAAAGTTTTACTACTTGTATTTTACTTGGGAATTTATAGTTGTAACAATGAAAGAAAGAAATGGATTTAAAGATTCCTGTAGTATAAATACTGCTAAAACTAAACCTGGATTGCAGCCCACCAAACAATCTTTGGTGTATTGAAGTGTTTTTAGAAGTGTTTTTGTCTGCTGTAGGAATTAAACATGCAGCGAAAGGCTCCCAGAGTACTGAAATATAAGCGGATAGCTTGAACAAAGTAAAATTGTAACAATTCCAAGCAAGCCTGGATTTGTATACTTGAATAGGAGGATATAAAGACTGTTGAGAGGGAAAATTAGAATAGTAGAAAAGTTTTAAAATTGTACAGATTAAAACAAATTAAAACTAGGTAGTTTTGGTGACATAGGGAATTGAGGTGACCTAGAGAAAATAATGTTGCAATTGCAAATCAGTAGAAGCTGTAAACATTTGCTGCCCTCTGTTGGATAATCATTCTGATGCAAAGTAATCAGAGCTTGCTTCAGTAATGCTTCAATAATGACCAAATATATGAATAATTTCAGTGAGGTATCCAGCGACTCAAATTCTAGATCCATGCTGCAGAACTAAGGCTAAACGAGACACACACACACACACACACACCAGAATTTGTTACAAAAGGTTTATTTTTCAGTGGCTTAGTACCAAGACTTGCTGTGTCAGCAAATTGGTACATAGCCCCTACTGCACTTGTATAGTAGCACAAAATAGGTTTGTTCACACAACATGCTAACCCACATTCAGCAATTGAATATGGGTTGTTGTTGTTTTTTGAATATATTTTTTATTTATTTTATCTTTATAAATGAAATATACAATACCAAACATACCAACAACCTGATCAATACTAGAATTTCCCAACAATATAATATTCTGATGAGGACACCATAATAACAAAAAGAGAAGGGGAAAAAAGGGGGGGAAGGAAAAAAGGCAAAGGGAGGAGAAAAGGAGGTGTAGAAAAAGGAAGAAGATTCCTTCCCCCCTCCCTCCCCCTTAAATAATTAAATTTAAACTCCAATATCCCCCAGCCTCCAGTGCCATTCTATTTTACAAACCATATAACCTTAACAATCTTAAGTTTAATAAACAACCTTACATTTCAATGTATCATCAATCTTATATCCAAGAA
This sequence comes from Heloderma suspectum, assembly GCF_057233095.1. NCBI lineage: Eukaryota > Metazoa > Chordata > Lepidosauria > Squamata > Helodermatidae > Heloderma > Heloderma suspectum. Next base: position 393,121,847 of record NC_139458.1, read on the forward strand.
ACAGGTCTACAGTTTATTCCCAGTAGCCTAGTTTATTACTACTACTACTTTTTTAAAGGAATATAGTGTTATATAATAATAAAACTTAAAATAAACCTTCAACAGTCAGTAATATATTTTATATTTTATACTAGATATATAAGTACATATTGTACCCTCAAACAATTAATTTAAATATAGCATACCATATCTATTTTGAAATAAAAAGTATAAAGAAAAGCAAGAAAAAACAAAAGATGAAAGAGAATACATGAATATATATATAATCATTTATCTTCTAACCTAGCCTGGATTATGTAGACTAAACACAAACATTTAACAGAGCTTGTTTAAAGATTCCAGTTCATGGGGTTGTAACAGGAATCTCACACATTTTTGTTCAGCCATGCCTCCGCCATTTCATGATTTATAAACTTCTTCATCTGACCTTCAGACACGATACAAAGTATAGCAGGATATTTTAAGTAATATTGTAAGTTCATTTGTTTTGCCATATCTTTTGCTTTGATAAATTTCCTTATTTTATTTGCCACCTCTTTGATGTAATATGGAAATAACATTACTTCATCTTGTTTCCAGGAAAGGCTTCCACCCTCTCTTGCCAAACGCAGGATATAATTCTTTGTGGAGACTTTTGCAAATTGGACTATGATGGTATAGTCAGTCGCATTTGGCACACAAAATGCCTGCTCAATATCAAGTAAATCAGATGGGATAGGGAGTATCTCATGCAAAAGTTTATCCACAAAAATAGGCAATTTTACATCATTAGACAGATTTTTAATCCCAATAATATGTACATTAGATCTTCTTGTGAAGGCCTGCAGTTGAGAAATTCTGTCAGAGGTATTTTTAAAACAAATTTGTGTTGAAGTTTCATTCGCTGCTATTTGGTCTTCTAGCTCATTAATTCTCATCTCCATTTTTTGCCATGATGTATTAATTAAATCGACGGCTCCTTGCAAGGCGGTGATGGAATTTTGGATTAAATCCAACCTTCTGGCTTGCTCCATAAATTGCGAAGATAAAGTCTTTATCAGAGTAACTAATTCCCCTATATCTTCTGTTTCTGAAACTTCTGACACAGGAGGTATGGGGGGAGTTGGCGGTGAAGCCATCCCCTTTCTTCTCCTGGGTGCATTCATGTTTCTCTCAAACAGATCTTACAGGTCTTCAGATGTTGTTAATATTTCTTAAATCATCCCACAGGAGTTGTTGATATTTCTTGAAGCATATATTATTATGGAACACAGCCCTATTTTCTCCTATGAAATAGGAGTCTCATCACAGCTTTTTGTGTTGGTAAAGTTCTGGGGAGATAATCCTGGAATCCAGCCCCCCCCCACTATCTCGAGGGGGGTACTTTTCTCCAAGATGTTGTCCAGATTCCGCCTTGCCCCCCCTTTAATTCCAGGGGGGAGATGAAAAGGTTTTTCAACCTTTTAAAAAGCTGTTTGAGAAAGCTCCCGTGGGAGAACCCATGGGAAGCTGCCAGAGCGACATCGGTTCCAACCGGAGAATATCGGTTGTTGTTGAACCGTCGGTTGTTTATTGAACCATGGGTTAGCGTGTTGTTTGAACCAAGGACAACCATGCTGTGTGGCTTGTTAACCACCCTGAACAACCCAACAACAAACCATGGGTTCTCAAGGTTGCTTGTTAAAGAAAAATAAGCCACACATTGCATGATTAAGAACCTGTCAGGAGCGTCCTAGCTGCCCCATGCAGTCCCCACCAATAGCCAACTCAGGACACAGACGACAAAGACTTTTTTCCGAGACTTTATTCCTTTATTACTTTATGACTCTTTCAGAATACTAATCACTAGCGACAAATCAAGGAACAGCACTGGGGAAAGATAGCAGAGTAGCCTAAGCTCCAGGTTAGGCAGTTGGTCCCCGTTTGAAGGAGAACCATGGGAAGACCCTGAACTTATGGGGTAGGGAGAGATCCTCCCTGTTTCCCTTGGGTCCTCGGGACGCGACCGTTGTTTGCGCGCCAAAAGAGCGCTACGCCTCCTTTCTGCGACCTCCATCTATCATCGCTCCCTGCGTCGAGCATCCAGCAAGCCCCCCTCCAGCGCTCTCTCACTGCCAGGGTCACTATCTATCCCAGGAATGCTGGCAGGCGGAATCTCTGCTAGCTGCTGTGGTTGTGAGAGATGAGCGAGCTCTTCTCCCACGGATTGCTGTTCCTCCTCAGAATCAGAACTGCTCTGATTCTACACAAAATGTAGGCTAACTTGCCTGCGGGTTATTGTTAATCTTAATTGCTCTAGATTTTTTAATCCAAGAGTGACATTTTAAGGAGGAGGAGGAGGAGGAGGAAGGTAAAATCTCTATAGTATTATGGCTTGGATCTAGACTATCCGTGAGCAGACCTTGGTCCATAGGACTCTCTTCCTGGAGGAAGGGGAGAGGAAATTTCCCCTGTAGCTGCTCCCTGAAAAGCTGCTCTGGAAGGTTATGATAGTCCAAGAGCTCACATCAAAATACTTAACATCATAAGTTACAAAAGATTTGACTATTTGGACACCTTACAAAAGTTGTGCCATCTCCGAAACTGCCAGTCTTATGAGCAACTGCTGGGGCATTTAGGGGGTGGCAGTTCCACCAGATCCCTTTTTGGGGCCAATAATTAGTCATATGGATGAAACAAGCAGTATCTTTTGGGGTGTACCTCTTTCTGACTCCTCCAAAAAGGGATAATGGGGATCATTAATTACATCATGAGGCACATGGTTGAAATTGGTGCCACAGTCACCTTCCTGTATTTTAAAATATCCAGTCTGACCGCTTAATGGGGCCAATCCCAAATTAGACCATTTAATATGATCTGAGTCATAACAATTTCCAATGTACTGAATTGGAACTAGGCACGTCAGTTCTGAAATTTTGAACTATTTTAGCGATAAGGTCAAAGCAAACTTTATTTTTTGCTACATGAATACTTCTGTTTTCATAAATAAAAAAAGACATTGAAAACAATTAAGATGCCACCCCACAAACAACCTCAACAAGCTCCGTATTCCTTCGTGGTGGTCCAGCCCCAAAGCCCTAAGGAAGGAAAAGCAGCTTGTGTATTCTCATTTCTTTCCAGAATCTTTTACTTTCTCGAAAAGGCTGCTTTGTACTTGCATCCAGTGAAGCAATGAAATCCAGGTGATTTGCACATTGGTGTTCCAAATGAGTCTGCTAGCTTTCTCACACCCATGTACCTCAAATTGTTCTTTGACTGCAAGCCTACTTCCATCCAAACATATATATCATCATTTAAGTGTGAAATGTTTCACAGAAGAATGACCCATCTATGTGATTGTGGTGTATGACAATGTTAGTTGGAGAGATACTTTGCAAGGTGATAAATCATTTTGGAAGCTGCCTCTTTATGGGTGCATTTGAATGAGCTCTCTTCACTGCATTGTATAGTACTTTCTTTTAGGATTCCATCAATACCTTGGGATCAAGAATTATGTTCACAGTAAACAGTATGCCTATGTACATTAGTTGCTTGGGAACATGGGCAGGAGGATGCTGTAGCACTCATGTCCTGCTTCTAGCTTTCCTGTTGGCAGCTGACTGACCAGTGTGTGAACAGAATGCTGGACTAGAGGGACCTTGATATTGAACCAGAACGGCTCTTCTTATGTTCTTATGTAATCAGACTTCCATGCTTTCACTAGAAACAGCACCAAAGCCTCTTTGAAGCTGCCATTCCTTAGTGTTCCAATGAAATCAGAAGACAGTCTAATTTCTACCCCAGAAATTGCATACTGCTAGCCACATCAGCTAATCTTGGCTCTTCCATCTCATTCAGGGATTTTATTGATGGAATAACTGTCCTGTTGAAAACAGTGTGCACATCACTACCTTTCATGTTGCACAGTTTTACAAGACTATATCTTGAGATACTTTCAAATGTTTGGACAAAGCTCCCTTGGGCGTGAAGAAGGAACATTCAATCAACCAATGTGCAGTCTATGGAAGATGGTTCCTGATGGCCAGTTCTTTTAAATGTTGTCATGACAGCTGATATAAATTGAAGGCACAGTTTCATCTATGTGATACAAAGTGAGAGGTGCTTGGGCAAGGGGCTATGACAAAGACAATATTCATTGCCCACCCATCCCTCTCTCTCTTTGGTAATGCTAGGTACACGAGCCACACCATTAAATCTCTTTCCATTTTGGCTTCCAACTACTTTTCTGCCATCCTTTTTCTTCTTCTGAATGTTGATCCTTTAGAATTAAATGTACTTATTTGACATCTTGTAATTAGTTGGTTGTCACAAGCTTAATTTCCTCTGTGGAATCTGTTCAATAGGAAATCAGGTGTAGTGGCAGATGCAGATTTCCCAGAGCCAACGTTGAACAACAGTGAGGGTTTGATGTTGGATCAAATGGATTTAGACTTCCTTCAATCTTTACAATGATCCCGTTCAGCTGTGGGTGATCTTTTCTCATGTGGGCGGGTCACAGTTCAGCACTAATGTTATCCTGTTTGTAGAGCCCAGTTTTTTTTCATACACATTGCTCAAAATGCTTGTTTTCATTAAATGACTCCATGCTCATCTTTTGTCTGGCGCTGTTGGTGAATACTAAAATTCCTGTTAGATGACTAGCAGAATTATTGACTGTTTCAATGTAATGTCAACAGCTAAATCTGGGAAACTGTTATTCTGTGTATGGACAGAGCCCCTTGTTTGAAGTCATTTGTAATGCCAGGATGGATCTCCTCCATTTTCAGCATGTGGTCTTGTGGTCAGACAAGCCATTTCTCATAGTTTGGCTGACTGAAGACAAAGAACAATCTGGACACCTGACCAAGGCAATGTGCAAACAAGTAGTGGTTGTCAGTGGGAAACAAGTGAATGAGACATGTAGGTTAACTAATATTGTACTGTTCACCTGACTTGGTTTTTCTTGAGAATTCCGCATATACACTGATGAAATTTGTAATTTCCTCAGTCAGATCTTCCTTTCTGACAGCTCACAGTGTGTCACATAAACACTGACAATATGATGCTTGAATTTGTATTCTGTGCTTCTGCATAGGTGTTGAGAGTTATATTTTTTAGCTCTGTAGTTCTGTGAGGTGATTCAATTTTGGATAGTGACCTGACTAAGGCCATTCAGTTAGCAGGGATTTGAGCCTGATTTTTGCACATTCATCCAACTTTCTATCCACTACAAAAAACTTGTTGTCTGGTAGCTGTTGTGAAGCAGCTACTGAGATGAGCTCTGTGCCCATTATATACCTACAGAGTCAGTCTCAGAAACTGGTGTTGAGGGAGTGAACCTCCCCCCCGCCGTCATTTACGCAGGGCACTATTTTATTCCCAGCGCTATTTAACATCTATATGAAGCCGTTGGGAGCAGTCATCTGGGGATTTGGCGTGAGGTGTCATCAGTATGCAGATGACACCCAGCTCTATTTTTCCATAACATTTGAATTAGGTGTGGTCACGCAGGCTCTGGACCAGTGCTTGGATGTCATGTGGGCTGGTTGAGGGCCAATACACTGAGCTTGAATCCTGGCAAGAAAGAAGCCCTTTGGGTGGGTCACAGGACCAGAAAATAGGTTGGTTGCCTGTTTGGATGGGCTTACACTCCCTCCTGAAGGAACAAGTGTGTAGTTGGGGATACTCCTGGATTCATCTTTGTCACTTGAAGTTCAGGTGACTTCAGTGGCTAGAAGTGCTTTTTACCAGCTTCAGCTGGTTTGCCAACTACAGTCGCTCCTGGGCCATTATACCTTAGCCAGAGTGGTACAGGCACTAGTAGCCTTAATACTGGATTATTGTAATGCGCTCTATGTGGGTCCACCTTTCGGTTGGTCCAGAAGCTGTGGCTGGTGCAGAATGCAGTGACAAGGCTGTTAACTGACAGCATTCTGACTGTCCTTCTGACAGCAATCTACACCCTTGCTAAAAGAACTGCACTGGCTGCCAATAAGCTACTGGGCCAACGTCAAGATGTTGTTGTTAACATATAAAACCCTAAACAACTTGGGACCAGGTTACGTTAGGGACCAACTCACCCCTGATGCCTTTGTCCGATCTCTGTAATCATCAGAGGGAGCACTTCTGAGGGTGCCACACGCTCCTGAGATGAGCATTTAGTGTTGCAGTACCCTCCCTCTGGAGCACATTATCAATTGACATTAGATAGCCCCCCCCCCCCCCCGTTCTGACGTTCAGTCGTCTTTTAAAAACTCTTTACTCTGGCTTTCCCTGAACTGTTATCCTGCCAACTATGGTTTGTAACACACAGTAGTGTGTGTGGTTTTATTGCTGATTAATTTGTATTGCATTTTTGTTACATTATTTTTATGCCATTGTATTATGTCCACTGCTTTGATACCTTTGTGGAAAGCAGTATATAAATTTGAATAATAAAATGTATACAAGTTTGAGGTGGAGGAATAATCCAAAGCAGGCTGCTTTGAAGGAGCAAGCATTCTCTAGATTATATAATGCCTAATGGGTTTTTGTAAACTAAAACAAATTCCTTGAATTGTGCCCAGAAAGTAATGTATAGCCAGTGTAAAGATAGTCTAATATGTTTGTTATAATCTTAGCTATTCCAAGGCAAGTCAGCCATGTTAGGGTGACTTGCTGGGCAGGTAAGATGGATTGACTATGTCCCAGGTAGACCCAAATCAACATGTATTCAGTATGAATAAAAATTATATACAACTTAAACTTGAAGCTGAGTTGCAAATATTTTATTATTCATCTTTATCAAGAGTATCTTTATTATTCAAGAGTATCACTGAATGACTGTTATGCAGATAAGAAACTAGCATTGCAGAACTTTCATGGCCAGCTGCCATCACTCAGTAGCTCACCCAAGACACAGCTGCCGGCCCTGCCTCCTCCCTCCTCCCTCTCTGCCTTTGGACAATGAAAATACTTGCACTTCCATGCAGAAAGGAAGATACAATATTCCAGAGCAATGCCATGTGGCAGAGGGGTAAAAGCAACTCCACAACATTGTAGTAGTAGTATCTGTTTATGTAAGCCACCTTGGGGATGCTTCTGAGCCAAAAGGCAAACTAGAAATAATACTGAGATCATTGTCTGAAGAATGGGATATAAATTCTCTAAATATTGCTTATTGCCTCACTATCTAAATATTAATGACCAAGTTGCCATTACTCTGGTTTCAATTCTTCATTTTAACACTTACCATTTTCTTCATTGTAGACAGCTGCAGGAGCAACAACGACAAAAGGAGTTGGAAAGGGAGAGGTTGGAACGTGACAGAATTGAACGTGAAAGGCTGGAGCGGGAAAGGCTAGAACGAGAGAGGTTGGAACGAGAAAGGCTAGAAAAGGAAAGACTGGAACGAGAGCGGTTAGAACAGGAGCAACTGGAGAGGGAGCGGCAGGAGAGGGAGCGGCAAGAGCGCCTAGAAAGAGAGAGACAAGAGCGGGAGAGACTGGAATGGGAAAGGCAGGAAAGAGAGCGGCAAGACCAACTAGGAAGAGAGCAGCTGGAATGGGAAAGAGAAAGAACACTCTCAAGTGCTGGTAAGAATTTCAGTACACTCATTCAAAGTATTAGGTGTGATGGAATTGATAATAGTAATCAAAGATAAAACTACTTATTTCCTGTTCACCCATAAATTATTTCCAAAAATACAGGAGGGTATTGGAGTTATTCTCAGCAACTAAACTTAATATATTTTAGAATACAAAATGTATGAGGAGGCAATAGTTATGTTTTGGGGCATTGGTTGAAAATGTGTTTGGACTTTTTGTCCATCTCAAGAAGTGGCTACTTATTAATTAGGAAACAGGTACGTTGTTTATCATTTAATAAGGTAGTGTAGTGTTCTGTACTCAAGAAGTACAGATTTTGTGAGGAGAATAAATTAGCACAAGTCTGTCAGTATGATGCTTCCTTTTTCCTGTAAGGGAAAAGGTAAAGATTGTTTCCAGTTACAGCTCCATGAAGTCAGTGGTAGCCACTGACTTCTCTAGAAGACAGAGATCAGTTGAAATTGGGGACAGTAATTTCCTGGTCTCCCTTTCATGCTGGAGTTCCAGCTTGTGTATGTGATTATGGTGGCCTTTGACCATGAGCAATTAAGTTTCTATATATACTTATTTGTATATCACATTGGATCCCCAGCTTGACTGAGAGATGCCAGTGAACGTACGTGTGTGTGTGTGTGTGTGTGTGTGTGTGAGAGGGAGGGAGGGAGGGAGAAATGATGCAAATCCCATACTGTGTTCATTACAAATCTACATTTTCTCTGAAGATTTTTGTCAGGGATTAGATAGCCTAGATTGGAACATGAAACAAAGTATGTAAGAATGAAGGACTTGGGGAAACTAGGATCTTCACTAATTGCAAAAGTTGCACCTTGTAACTACTCAAGGCCAATTTGAGTGTATTGCATTGTAAGCCTTTAGCAGAAGCTTTATGTTCCACAAGCTTTTCTGATCAGCTGGAATTAATGCTCACTAATGTAAGTGGAGACTTCCTGAATTCACTGGAAGAATACTCTGCCAGCCAGTCCATATTATATAATTCTAATCTAGTCAAATAGCCGAATATGCAAAAGAAGAAAACATGACACTAGGCATTTCATACTGAGTTATGCAACGTGAGAGCTGTTGTAGATATACAGTTGTCTTGCAAATAGAATGTAAAATGTTCATTATGTTCCAAAATATTTGGTAGTTCATTCTACCCATAAGTCTGTAAAGCTCTGTTTCTGCTACTCAACATCCCTGTCCCTTGCACTAATCCCAGTGCCAGAACTAAAATCCTAGCCTTTGTTCCTGTTTAATTGCTTTATTTCCCACACCCAGCTTCCTGTTCGTGCCCTCTTTTATGCTTGTGTATCCCTTTTCTCTCGGCCTTAAGCCTCCTCCATCCTGTCCTGCAACATAGGCAGCTACCTTCAATCTGCAGTTTGAGTGATGTGTGTCCCTTTCCTTTCAAGGACTTGGAGAAGAGGGGTGTGGCATTTGAAGCTATTCTCAAATAAACTGGACGTATTTGAGAAATGTTGCTTAGGTCAGGCAGTGTAAGTTCTTTATGGTTTCAGCTAAAATCAAAATCGCTAGAAACTTGAAAGCCAGGTCTCTGGCAGTTTTACCAGCTAACTTGGTAACTGAGATGAAATGTTGACACTCTCAGCCAGTTGTCTGTGTAATTGCATGTCTGGCCTGAGTGTAATAATGTCACTAGGCAGACTTTGCATGAAGAGTCCTTCCTAAACCTTTTAGTAAGTTGTGTCAATAGTATTTTAGATGAGTCACTGTACAAAACCATGGATCTAAGATTGTGCTGTGTTCTCAGTTCATTATTTTAGTATTTCTTTGAAAGCAGAGTTGTGACTTTTTGTTGAGAAAATACATTATAAACTTGAAAAACTTGAAAAAATTAATTTATTCCCAGAGAGTAGCTATTTCTATCTTAAAATATAGTTTATAGTTTATAGGAGCCAGTGTAGTGTAGTGGTGACAGTGACGGACTGGGAGCCAGAAGATCCGGGTTCTAGTCCCCACTTGGCCATGGAAGCTCACTGGGTGACTTTGAGCCAGTCACAGACTCTCAGCCCAACCTACCTCACAGGTTGTTGTTGTGAGGATACAACGGTGAGGAGGAGGATAATGTAAGCTGCCTTGAGTTCCTTGCAAGAGGGAGAAAGGCGGGGTATAAATGCAATAAATAAATAAATAAATAAATAAAATATAGTTACCATACAGGCCTGAGACCATTCTAGCAGGCCTAGTGAGAAAAGGCCAAGGCAGTAGTTCCTGCTATGGCAAAATAGTGTCAGATCCTTGGGATGCATGATTGTGTATACTTGCTTGTTTTATATACAGAGAAAGTTGAGTCATCTCGGTCTTGGTTATGTGGTATCATCCATTTTGTATTCATTCAGAGCTATCCTCTTCAGTACTGAGCAGGAGTGTGTGTCTGGTTTTCGCTGAAGTTGAATGGCTCAGGAACAGGCATCCTTCTGAGTGAAACCTAGAATTTCCAGAATCATTGCAAGTTGATTATAACTTAATGGCCTGATTTGAATGTAACACCAAGCTGTCATTTAGAGCAAGGTGGGCAACCTGTGGCCTTCCAGATGTTTTGGCTTTCAACTCCCATCAACCCTAGCCAGCATAGCCAATAGTGGGGGATTATGAGAGTTGTAGGCCAAAATATCTGGAGGGCAACAAGTTGCCCACCCCTGGTTTACATTTCCATTTTTTTTATTACCCATGGCTTGTCATGTTATCCAAAACAGGATGTACTTAATCTTAACTATGGTTAGTGAATACAAGCCAACTTCAAACCATTGTTTATGAAGCTGGCTTGTTTTCATTAAACGTAATTAAGATTAACCACAGTTTAGGGTTTGGATGACATCCAAAAACTCTAGTTAATCTAAAGTGGAAGGGGAAGCTTCTGATCTCATAGCCATGCTGGAAGAGAAGTAGGGTAGAAGGAGCACACAAATCAAGGGGGAAGCTGGGCTTATTTTCATAATCTGAACACAGCCAATATGTTGCCATTATTCTGTAGCTGTATAAAAGCTCTTGTATCTCATTGTAGTAAAAAAACCCCACTAAACTTAATTTGTTCAGCCTTACAAGTAAATCCACAAAAGTTATTAGCTGTGATTTTTTCCTGGCCTGTCTGCCCACACCACATAAGTCACATGTGGTAAATCAGTTGCCTAAAAGAGCAAATTATCTTCCAGTTTTCAAAAACCTATATCCTGCCTTGCAACCTGGAGGCAGTTCTTACTTGACACGGACAAACAGGCAAATAGCTACTTACAAGCCTGAATTTGCAACTGTTGTATTGCTCTGTACTATGTCCTGTTCTTAATTAATAAAGTATTGGCTGAAACATCAACAACCTGAAATAGAAACTCCTGTATAAGCCAGTTGCTTGAGGAAGAATTTTTGAAGTTCTCACCATTGTAATTCTTATTTGGAACAAAGTATCTACTTTCTATAGACTATATAGTATAGAGGAAGTTTGAGATTTAGGTTGCAATCATGCTTACTTACCTGAGAATAAGTCCCATTGAAGTCAGTGGGGCTTACTTCTGAGTAGTCATGTATAGGATAGCACTTTTCATATAGTGAAGCTGTTTTTCAGTCTTTAAAAAAAAAACCCAGTTAAGATCACTACACATGATTCCAGCCAATTGATTTTGCTGATTACCTTTTAAGAGCTTATTCTGTAGTGGAATTATTTGCATTTCCAGAATGTGCTTGTAAATTGAAATATTGGCACAAATATATATGTGGCAAAATTGGAAGCTTCTGTTGATAGTGTATAAATTCTAACAGTAATGTACTTGTGCCTAATCCTCTGGTACTAACTATAGTCTACATTTATAAATTTTGTTTGAATGCTGGTTTTGTTGCTTCATTAGCTCCCTTTTCTCTCTCTCTCCTCTTTTATCCTGCCTTTGCTGCTACTTCCTATCTTCTGTCCAGCTCCATCTTATGACAACTCCCCGTATAGTACTTCACTTCCTGAATACTCCAGTTGCCAGCCTCCTTCAGCACCACCTCCTTCATATGCTAAAGCAATGTTAGACTCTACTCTGGATTATGCTACAGTGACTTCTGCACAGTCCGTTTCCTCTCCCCCTACACCACCACTTAGGCACTCTGCATCACGTTTTGCTACATCTTTGGGCTCTGCCTTCCACCCTGTTCTTCCCCATTATGCCACAGTTCCTCGTTCACTAAACAAAAATTCTCAACCACCTTCCCCTGTGAACCCCCCTGTGTCTTTGCCCCCAAGTACCAAGTCCACTACTTGGTCTGCTTCTAGTTTTGCACCTCTTCCTCCTTCTCCTCCTGTAATGATTAGCAGTCCCCCCGGCAAAGCCACTGGCCCAAAGCCTGTTCTCCCAATTCCTGTTACTGCTCAGTTATCCCAGATGTCACCATCTCCCACTGCACCCAATGGTCTTCCGGAATTGGCAAATTATCCAGTTCCTTCACCACCTACCTCGGGTCCAACGCCGCCGCCACCAGCTTCCTTTCAGCCTCTCTCGCTCTCTGGACCTCAAGCTTCCTCTCCAAGCTCCCCTAATGCCTCGGCTCCCTCATCCAAGCCTAGTGTTCTCCCTTCTCCCTCTGCAGCTCCCCCTGCCTCTGTTGAGAACTCTCTAAACTCTGTGCTGGGAGACTCCTCTGCTTCTGAGCCAGTCTTGCAGACAGCCTCTCAGCCGGTTGAATCTCCATCCCAGCAGGGTAAGGTTTCTGTTATTGCTACTAATTAACTAATCAGGAATGCACTCAAAACTAATTTGCATCTGAAACTTGATTTATCCTGAAGAATTAACACTTTGAAAGCTGCAGTGATCTTAATACCCCCAACAAACATTTGGCAGGATGCTGTTAGAGGTATTTTTCAGTCAAATGTAATGGTTTATGCTCAGATTTGTTTATTTATTTAGCAAGAACAGTTGCTTATTTGCGGAATGTGTTTTGCTGGGGAGAGGGCATTGGTGGTGTGTGTGGGATCATTGGACATAAGCACAATTGTAAACTCTTAAGTTAAATGGAAAACTCTTATTATGAATCAGGCTTTTATCAGTTTAGTATTACTTAATAAAATATTCAGAATGCCTTGCTGATAGTTTTTGTTATGATTCAATATTTCTGTTGTATAATATTTGAATTTGATGTGTATTTGTATCTAAATATAAGTTGCTGCTGCTGCACTGATTTAATATGATTAGCTGAAACTTCTGAGGAGTCCAGGGGGCTCACTTACCTAATGTGTTGTAAATCAGGGTTATAACAGGTTCAGCTGATCCTTACCATGTTTCTATAAGTTAGCGATAAATATATAAGAGGCTGTTTTCCTCAGATAAGTCACAGTTCAAGAGTAGGCAATTCCTTCTTTCCATGTGTTCCACCACTGTAGGAACAGATAGAAATGAACCTATATTTACAGTCAAAACCAGATCTATTGTCATGGGCAACCCTTACTCAATGTTTTAAACACACACACCACTTTTAGCATCATCCCAGGCTATGGGGGAAAACTTGTTCGATTAGCATTTTAAAATCTTCTAACTCACTAATGTATGCTTTATTAATTCTTCTGAAAAAAACGCACAGGCATGAGATGCAACTGTATGTTCTAGGTAGCTTGTCCTTAAAACTCGTGTAAATTGGTGGAATTGGAGGACCGAATGAAAAATGGATGTGGATTTTAGGTTTATAGTTTGGATACTTACTATTTTGGTATTTTCTTGATATGTAGTGTAAAGGCTTGCCCGGTATCAAACTTTTCAGACAGTTGGCATGAATTTTGTCCTTGGCAATGCTGTTTTGTTTTTAGAAGTTTTCAGAGTTGTTTTTCTTCAAGCTGAATTGTTCATTGCTCCTTGAAGTGAGTGTATTAGAACTGGAGATTATTTTTCTGCAATCATATTGAGGCAAATTTCCTCTAGAAACAGAAATCCATGTAGGGATGTGCAGTTTTTCTTTAAGGTGGTTTAGAATTGGTTTCCTGACAGTGTTCACTTCTTGTCATAATTTTTGTATTTGGTTTTTGTGTATATGTGTTTTTTTAATTAGGTGTTATACAAGGACCACCTGCACCTCCACTCCCACCGCCTCTTCCACCTGGCCCGTCCCCACCAGCAATCCCACCTCCTCCTGGGCCACCTCCACCACCCCCTCTTCCCCCATCAGGGCCTCCGCCACCTCCACCACCTCCTCCCCTTCCTAACCAGGTTCCTCTTCCACCTCCTGCCCCTCCTCTCCCCATCACTGGTTTTTCCATGGGATTGATGTTTGAAGACCACCGTCCTTTAACAGGACTAGCAGCTGCTCTTGCTGGAGCCAAACTGAGAAAAGTATCACGGGTAAGTACAATTTCAGTTTTTTAAACTTTATATAACTTTTTAATTAGCTTTCATCTGCTCCGTTTTTTTTTATAAGGAATGGCTAGCACAGTGATCAGAAGTGTCTTCAGTATGCCTATACATAAGAATTAACTATAATGTAATATTCAAATGCAGCCCAATATCATTCTATGGTTAGGCTTTCTCTGAACCAAATTTAAGGTAATTTCAAGTATTTTGAATTGTTCCTAGGCTACTCAGATACATGCTTTGTTGGCCTGTATAAACATAGATCAGTGTTCTCATGACATTACTTCTATACATTGCCAATTATAGAATGAAGAGTCTTCTAATCCAAGTGGAGGAACCAGCTCTGTTTCACCTAAAACAGATACTGGTCGTGGAAATGGGCCACTTCCTCTTGGAGGAAGTGGGTTAATGGAAGAAATGAGTGCACTGCTGGCAAGAAGGTAAGACAATTTTCTTTTTACATAGGCTTTGTAGGAGATCCAGAGTGACTTTAAAAGAAATTAATCTTAGTGTTAGTTAACTCCTTATGTGTTTAACAGCTGTGCATTTCCCAACTTGGGAGTAAATGGTGAATAGTAAATGATGCTAATATCCCAGAGCCTGGCATGTGAATCTGTACCTGTATAATACTTGCATGATGTGAATACATTTTCAGTGTTCACAATGTTTTAGATGTACATGAAAAAACCATAAATATTCCCCAGAGCTTCTTACATTTGAAACCGCACTGTGCATTGTTTGCAATTAATAGATTCACTTGATATGTCTTGATTACAGAATGCTTACAGGTGTATGTTGCGTGCCATTTGTTTACTTGTGATTCTTCAGTGACGGAAAAATTTTCAAGTTAGGAAGGAATGATAGCAAAATCATACATTGGCAAACAGTGTTAGCCAAGAGTAACTGAGTGCATTTTTTCCCCTACTTGAAGGAGAAGAATTGCTGAGAAGGGATCATCAGAGACAGAACCGAAAGAAGAAAAAAATGTAAGTTGACAAATTAATTGGCACAACATAAACCTATGACCAAACTATTGTAATCAGTGTTCTTGATTTGACAGAGTAGTTCGAAACGTTAGGCCTGTTACTTCCATGTTGCTTCTGGAAATTTTGTGCTTATGTGATCCTTGACTGCATTGAGTCAATTTGACCAGAATTGTAAAGTTATTGTATTTTTAATATCATTTAAATAGGAAGAACCAGAGCCTTCAGCTTCTAAGCCTCCTTCAACAAGCACACCTGGTAAGTTGTATAAATTGTGAAATTTGAAATTATGTGTGTTCAGTAACTTAGCATGAAACATACTTGTGGTAACTAATTCATAATACAGTATTCCTCCACTGAAACTTCATTTTTTTTTTCATGAATACTTGCTTGTTTTAAGCTTCACTTCAACTTTTCCAAGATAGTAATAATTTTAACTCTATATCCAGACCCCATTTCAAGTGAGAGAAAGCAAAATATAAATTTTAACTGGACCAGGAGGACTGAGAAGGAGGGTTCACAAGATTCCTCTTGTGGGAGAGAAAAGTGAGGTTCCTTGGGTCAAAAGGGTCCTGACTATTGGGCCAACTGGATGCTGCTTATATGCCTAGAATTTGAATTCAATTATTAAATATTCAAACCACTATCCCATTAAAACCAAGAGGTGTACTAGTTTAGGTAAAAATTCCAGCCTATGCAGGAAGGTAAAAATTAACAGGCTGCTGAGGTAATCTACCTGCTGACCCTTCTAGGACTGGCATTTGGAGCTTAATTGTAATTGTAAAATTGGAAGTGATATCCTGAGGGCAGGCGGGGGGCGGAGAGAGAAGAGATGAAGGAATTAAGTTTGGAAAACAATAGGCATACCAGAAGGGTGATGGCTTCCTATCACATACACTGTTTTGCTTTGAATATCAGGCCTGGCTTTAAGAGGGCAAGCTTCTCCTGTCCTTTCCCAAGCAGGAATGAACTTTCCTTTTCCATGTTAAAAATAGGGGTTTCTGACAACAATGAGGACTTCATTGCCCTAGGCTATGGTGATGGCCAGTTGCACAGATGACTTTTTGAAAGGATTAGACAAAATTAGGAAGGTAGATCTGCCAGTTGCTACTAGCCACAATACCTAAATGGAACTTCTGTGTTTAAGGCAGTATATCATTGAGCATCGGATGCTGGAGGCAGTTGGTAGGTGATTTTGCATTATAACTTGTCCACAAGGCTTCAATGAGTGCACCTACATTCAAGGAGATTTTTAAGTGACAGCAGGCCACACCTTATTAAAAGAAAGCAATCCTCAGTAAAAAGGAAAGCAAATACCAATGTCGAGTAGTAAGTGTATTGAACAAATAGAAGGGTCCCCTTTCTTTCTGATGATTCAGCTGCAGCCCAGTTGTCTAATATCAGCCTGTTCCTGCAACCCTGCTTCTCGGTTGTTCAGTCGTTCAGTCGTGCCCGACTCTTCGTGACCCCATGGACCATAGCACGCCAGGCCTTCCTGTCCTCCGCTCTCTCCCGGAGTGTGCTCAAGTTCATATTCATTGCATCCGTGATGCTATCTAGCCATCTCATCCTCTGCCGTCCCCTTCTCCTTTTGCCTTCAGTCTTTCCCAGCATCAGGGTCTTTTCCAGTGGGTTTTCTCTTCGCATTAGGTGGCCAAAATATTTGAGCTTCAGCTTCAGTATCTGTCCTTCCAATGAGCACTCAGGGTTGATTTCCTTTAGGATGGACTGATTTGACCTCCTTGCAGTCCAGGGGACTCGTAAGAGTCTTCTCCAGCACCACAGTTCGAAAGCATCAATTCTTCGGCGCTCAGCCTTCCTTATAGTCCAGCTCTCACAGCCATACATTACTCCTGGGAAAACCATAGCTTTGATTAGACGGACCTTTGTCGGCAAGGTGATGTCTCTGCTTCTTACTATGCTATCTAGGTTTGCCATAGCTTTCCTCCCAAGGAGCAAGCGTCTTTTCATTTCATGGCTACAGTCACCGTCCGCGGTGATCTTGGAGCCCAAGAAAGTAAAATCTGTCACTGCTTCCATTTCTTCCCCATCTATATGCCAGGAAGTGATGGGGCCAGATGCCATGATCTTCGTTTGTTTAATGTTGAGTCTCAAACCAGCTTTTGCACTCTCCACTTTCACCCTCAAAAAGAGGCTCTTTAGATCCTCTTCGCTTTCTGCCATTAGGATGGTATTGTCTGCATATTGGAGGTTGTTGATAATTCTCCAGGCAGTCTTAATTCCGACCTGTGATTCATCCAACCCGGCGTTTCTCATGATGTACTCTGCATTTAAGTTAAATAAGCAGGGTGACAATATGCAGCCTTGTCGTACTCCTTTCCCAATTTTGAACCACTCGGTTGTTCCATGTCTGGTTCTTACTGTTGCTTCTTGACCCTCATACAGGTTTCTCAGGAGACAGGTAAGGTGGTCTGGTACTCCCATCACTTTAAGAATTTGCCACAGTTTGTTGTGATCCACACAATCAAAGGCTTTAGCGTAGTCAATGAGGCAGAATTAGATTGTCTTCTGGAATTCTCTTGCTTTCTCCATGATCCAGCGAACGTTGGCGATTTGATCTCTAGTTCCTCTGCCTCTTCGAAACCCAGCTTGTACTTCCGGTAGTTCTTGGTTCGCATACTGCTGAAGCCTAGCTTGTAGGATTTTGAGCATCACCTTGCTGGCATGTGAAATGAGCGCAATTGTACGGTAGTTTGAACACTCTTTGGCACTGCCCTTCTTTGGAATTGGAATGTAAACTGACCTTTTCCAGTCTTGTGGCCACTGTTGAGTGTTCCAGATTTGTTGGCATATTGAATGCAGCACTTTAACAGCATCATCTTTTAGGATTTTAAATAGCTCAGCTGGAGGACTGTCATCTCCGCTAGCATTGTTGTTACTAATGCTTCCTAAGGCCCACTTGACTTCACTCTCGAGGATGTCCGGCTCAAGTTCAGTGACTGCACTATCATGGCTATCAGGGACATTCAGATCTTTCCTGTATAGTTCTTCTGTGTATTCTTTCCACCTCTTCTTAATCTCATCTGCTTCTGTTAGGTCCCTGCCTTCTTTGTCCTTTATCATGCCCATCTTTGCACAAAACGTTCCCTTGAGATCTCCCGATTTTCTTGAAGAGATCTCTAGTCTTTCCCATTCTGTTGTTTTCCTTGATTTCTTTGCATTGTTCATTTAAGAAGGCCTTCTTGTCTCTCCTTGCTATTCTCTGGAACTCTGCATTCAGTTGGATATATCTTCCCCTTTCTCCCTTGCTTTTCGCTTCCCTTCTTTCGTGAGCTACTTGTAAAGCCTCATCAGACAGCCACTTGACTTTCTTGCATTTCTTTTTCTTTGGGATGGATTGAGTTGCTGCCTCCTGAACAATGTTACGGACCTCCATCCATAGTTCCTCAGGCACTCTGTCTATCAGGTCTAATCCCTGAAATCTATTCCTCACCTCCACTGTATATTCATCAGGGATATGATTTAGGTCATACCTGAATGGTTTAGCGGTTTTCCCTATGTTCTTCAATTTAAGCTGAAATTTTGCAACAAGAAGCTCATGATCTGAGCCACAGTCAGCTCCAGGTCTTGTTTTTACTGACTGTATAGAGCTTCTCCATCTTTGGCTGCAAAGGACATAATCAATCTGATTTCGATATTGACCATCTAGTGATGTCCATGTGTAGAGTCGTCTCTTGTGCTGTTGGAAAAGAGTGTTTGCTCTGATCAGCGTGTTCTCTTGGCAAAACTCTATTAGCTTTTGTCCTGCTTCATTTTGTATACCAAGGCCATGCTTGCCTGTTATCCCGGTGATTTCTTGACTTCCTACTTTAGCATTCCAATCCCCTATGATGAAGAGGACATCTTTTTTTGGTGTTAGTTCTAGAAGGTGTTGTAGGTCTTCATAGAACCGATCAACCTCAGCTTCTTCGGCCTCAGTGGTTGGGGCATAGACTTGAATTACTGTGATGTTGAATGGTTTGCCTTGGATTCGTACTGAGATCATTCTATCATTTTTAAGATTGTACCCCAGTACTGCTTTTCCCACCCTTTTGTTGACTATGAGCTCCATTTCTTCTAAGGGATTCTTGCCCACAGTCGTAGATATGATGGTCACCTGAATTAAATTCGCCCATGCCTCTCCATTTTAGTTCACTGATTCCCAAGATGTCGATGTTCAATCTTGCCATCTCATGTTTGACCACCTCCAGCTTACCTTGATTCATTGATCTTACATTCCAGGTTCCTAAACAATATTGTTCTTTACAGCATCGGATTTTCTTTTCACCACCAGACACATCCACAGCTGAGTGTCCTTTTGGCTTTGGCCCAGCTGCTTCACTCTTTCTGGCGCTACTTGGAAATACCCTCTGCTCTTCCCCAGTAGTATATTGGACACCTTCCGACCTGAGGGTCTCATCTTCCGGCGTCATCTCTTTTAGCCTTGTGATACGTTCCATGGGGTTTTCTTGGCAAGAATACTGGAGTGGGTTGCCATTTCCTTCTCCAGTGGACCACATTTTGTCAGAACTCTGTGCCATGACCTGTCCGTCTTGGGTGGCCCTGCACGGCATAGCTTATGGCTTCACTGAGTTACGCAAGCCCCTTCACCACAACAAGGCAGTGATCCATGAAGGGGTGCTTCTCGGTGCAAAGTCCCAAAGTTCTGGCAGAGCCGTTCAATACACCAAAAGTAGTTGGAAGAAAATGCTATAGAAACAAATGTGCAAAGCCCTAGTCTACTCATTGTATACTTTAGTGTTTCATGCTGCCTCCACAGATTTTGTGGCATCTGAAATCACCATGGTCGTATAAAACTTATCCCTCTTCATAAGCTTGTTCATTTATTCAAAAACATCATTCAGTGTATGAAATTCTAACATCCAGTGATTTTATTGCCTGCAGAACTAACCAGAAAGCCTTGGGAAAGAACGAATACAATGAATGGAAGCAAGTCACCCATTATCTCAAGGTACTTGTCTCTTGTTTGCAAAGGAAATACTATATTCCCCACAAATAACGAATAGGAGAACATCAAGGTTTTTAGATTTCATGTCAAATTTATTATTATTTTATGGATTTAGGTAGAGGTATGTATTAAATTATTCATGGACAAGGGAGGGAATAAAGTACATTTTTAGCCCTTTAGGTTATTTAGGTTTAGTCCTTTTAAGGTTATTCTTGGATCATGCAGAATATCCAGTGGGGGATATGTGAAGGTCTGGAAAGAAAAAGGAGAAATGGCCTTTTCTTTTCCTTGAGGCCTGATATTGGAAATTTGTGAGGAAACCTCTTTTGGAGGCTGTTTGTGCATAACGCCAGACCATCAGTTAAACAACTGGTTGTCATACACAAGTCGGAGAGAGCGGGCAGCATGCCTGACTCTTCCACTCTTACTCTACAACCCACGATTGGCTCCTTCGTAGGTTGTGGAGCATGACATCCAAATCTGGACAGCTGGGTTGTTTAGGGGCTAAACAACCCAGCAGTTAACAGGACAGCAAATCCCAAGTTAACCCATGGTTTGTTCTTGAGTTAAGTTGGGGTTGTCTAACCCATGAGCAACCCCAAGTGCCCAGGGTTGGACTCCATGGAAACAACATACAAATGCCCATTCATAGGTAGTTGCTGCATTAGGTTGTAGGTTGTTGCTGGAAACCAGAATTGGCACATGCACAACATGCATAGTGGGTTAATTAATTAACCCACTAATTGCTGCTGAAAGCTGCCGTTATGTCCAGACAGGTTCATTACAAATAAAAAATTGCAGCAAAAAAGTAGCAAAGAGTTGCTACTTACTGCAAAGAACATTAAGACAGGAGCTGACAACTGATTGCACCATTGGAAAACACTATATGTAAGCAGTTTCTCTTAATGTAATGTGGCCTGCTAAAGCTTCTGATAAGCTGTTTGATATCAGTGGTGATAACACATAGATGCCCTACTACTGTGATGAGGTGAGACTTACAGAAAAACTGTTCCAAATTTTTAAAAAGCACCTTCTATGTTTCCTGTTCATTACTGCTACCCTCCTGATATTCTGCAGCTTGAGCAAGTGAGCTTCAAGGTGTAATAGAAGCAGTCTGCTCATTACTAGAGAAAGAATCAGAATAATTGGGCTTCCCCGCTACCATCACTCTGTGGTTCTGTTGGTTCAATCCTAGTAGAAACTAGCTGTTTTTAAAAGTCAAATTGTTGGTGAAAAATGTATGTTAGCACAGTTAACTTGAACCATGTCCATTTTTCCTTCATAGACCAAAATCTGCATCCTCTGGGCAACCCAATACCAATGGAGTACAGTCTGAAGGGCTAGACTATGACAGGTTGAAACAGGTAAATATTTTCTGTTAGAACTTCAGGTTCTAATGCTAATATTTCTGATGCTACACATTTTGAGTACTTCTATGGATAACATATTTTATTTCTATACTTAATTCTTTGTCACTTAAGCAGCATGTTAATCAGCAGCGTACAACATGATAAAAACAATATAAATAACAATAAAACAGTTTAAAAATAATTAAACTCACAGGTCCATTAATTATGCAGTCTTAAAGCATTCTGTTGAAAATACCAACAGTAAAAAAAAGTCCAAGTTGGCCTTCAGCCAAAACCAAACATGAAAAGCACTTTGCTGATCATATTCCACTGGTTCTGTGGTCAGCAACTCACACACTAGGAAGCAATCTAGTACACTAGCTGTAGTTTTCAAGCACTCTTCAAGGGCAGGCCCACATAGAGTGCATTGTAGTAGTCTAAATGAGGCATTAACAAAAGCTCATGTTCCAGAAGGCAGAACTAGAACTAATGGGTAGAAATTACAGGGAAGCAGATCTTGGTTAAACATTGGGGAAAGCCTCCTAATATTATGAGCTGTTTGACCGTGGAGCAGACTACCTTGGGAGGTGATGGGTCATCTGGAAATGTTTAAGCAGAAATTGGAAGGCCATCTGTCAGGGATGCTGTAGTTGCATCCTGAATTGAGTATGTCGTTGGATTAGATGACCTCTGAAGGTCCCTTCCAGCACCTATGATTCTAAATAACCAGACATCAAAATGCTGACCCAAGTGCAATGGAAGCATATTCCAAAGAGTGGGCACCATCAGAGACAAGGCATGGCTCCGTGCCCTCACTTCTCTTTTCTCTATGATTGCATGAAACCCATGACACAAAGTGGTTCCTCCTCTGTGAATCTGAAGTAGTGGGAAAAGACATATGAAAAGAGGTGCTCTCAAAATACATATACTGTGAAAGGCAAGCATCACCATGGTCATTATGACAAGACCTTCTGGCTCTAGCAAGTGAATAAAGTGATAACAGGACTTTAAAGCTTTACCATTGCTTGCGTGCATGATTTAGCTCAACTTCAAAAGGTGGAAATGGAGGGAGCCAAGTCGGTCACTCTGTGGGACCAGTGAGGCTTTTAAAAGCCTAATTATAGCATGAGGTGCATTTTCAGGCGGGGGGGCACCTCTGGGGAGGAAAGTGCTAACCCTGTCCTCCCTCACTGTAATCAGGCTTTTAAGAAGCCTCCATTTTAAAAAAGTGTCCACTGGAGGTTTTTAAAAGCCTGATTGCAGTGGGGGAAGCATGTTGTGTGAGTGTGTATGCATGTGTGTGAGTGAATGGGGTCTGGAGCTGCATGCCAGCAAGAGGGGTGGCCCCACCTGCTTTGGGGTACGGCCCCATCTACTGCAGGCATGCAGCCCCCAATATAGTTGTCCAGAACCAAATCAGCTCTCAGGCTGAAACAGGTTCCCTGCCTCTGAATTAAAGACTAAGCATGTCAATCTTTATTCATATTTGACACCTTTTGAATTCTGTTGCACAAAGGTTTTAACTTAAGTCTGTTCTGATACCATAGGATATTTTAGATGAAATGAGAAAGGAATTAACAAAACTAAAAGAAGAATTAATTGATGGTGAGTATTTGGAACAGTGACTGATTTTGTTTTTAAGTAGGAATTTGTAGGAATAGGTTAGAGGTTTGAAATTTATAGTTCCCATACCCCTTTTGCTCATCTTTCATCTTGCCTCTGACCCCACACCTGAGTGTTCCAGTACTACAGTTCCAAAAGATGAGTATGATTTAAATGGATTTAAGTGGTTGGCTTTAGATCCAGGCTGCCTCTATCCAGATTCCACCTGTACTATGGATTTGTCACCTGGTCTTGGGCAAGTCATTTTTCCAGTCTCAACTGCCCTATCTGTAAAATGGTAATGAAAATATCTCTGAAACTGACTCACCTAAGGACACTGCACAGTGTAAATAGTAAATGTCATAAGACCCGGTCCCCTTTGTTAATATTGGCAGCATACCTCTATTCCATCCCTCTAATCCTTAGAAGGACTTTTACTCAGCCTGTCACTCCCTGTAGGCCTTAACGTTGCATAAACCTATGTTTCCACATCCACCCTTCACATGTTCATGCCCTTTCTCCCCTGTCCTCTTGGTTCCTTTTGCTACTGTGTGCTATTCCGTGGGACAAATATTTGGGGACAAATATTCTACAGCCTGACCACTTCCAGCTCCAATTTGTGCTTTTGCTCTGTAAATTTTCAAGTGTGTAATTGTAAATCCTTCACTATAATGCAGTAGTATACTGGGTGCTGTTTTGATAGACAAACTTCCTCGAAATATGAAATCATGGTCTCTCTTTTCTGGTATTGCTGCAATTAACAGCTTTTTTTCTCTTCAAATCAGCAATCCGGCAAGAACTGAGCAAGTCAAATACAGCGTAGAAAGACAAGGACTAAGCCGTTGTGACCGCTGGTCTTGGCACAGAATCAACCACATTTTGTGAGCTGTTAGAAGAAAATGGAAAAATATACTTGGAAGAAGGGGAAAGCAAGGTTCTGAAAATTTTCAGACATCACTATGCTGATACTCTTTCCCTTTGCTGCTGTTTTCTGACTTTTTCAACAGGGTGGAAAATAGTCTTAAGTTGTGGTAATGAGTTATGCAGAAAATCCTATACCTGTCAGACAAGATCACAGTGCATTGAAATGTTTTTTCATATTAAGATGAAGCTGCACATTCACAGTTCATTAAGAGGCAAAAAAGAGGAAAGCTTGGGAAGGCTTTTCAGATAGATTTTCCTAATGAAGGATTTAGCGAGTTATACTGTTGTACAAATGTATCTCAGGTTAGTCCTCCTTTCAGATTGGGTATTTCTGTGAATTAAAGATCAAATATGACTTTGGTTCACAAAATAAAGAACCAATAGGAGGGCACTGTAAAACACAACATTGGTGAAATGAGAGATCTATAATGTGATGGTATATCAAGTTTTGGAATCTTATGATAGGAAGCCTCTCTCTTTAGCCTTCATGCAGTTTTATAAAGAAAAGTGCATACGCTGTCCAGAGTATAAAGATGTAGATGCCTTCCTAAAATGTTATGCTTTACCAAAACTAAGACTTCTCCAGAAATACAAATCAGTGGTCAAATGTAAATTGTTAGGTTGTTATAGATTTACCATAGTTTTTGAGCTTTTAAGATTTATGCATGTAGACATTTTTGTAATATAAGACAACTACAGAGTTGGCTTTTTAATTTAAAACATCCTTGCATGCCACAAATATTAAGTAGCCTTTTACAGTAAGGCCTAGTTAATGCCCAGGCAAAACATGGGAGGCGTAGGGCTGGGAATCGGGGTGACTTCTTTATTTAAAAAATTTGTATTAATGCTGCACTATTTTTCCTTATATTGCATGCATGTGTAATAATAAGGAAAATGTTGTGACTTATCAGTAACCATGTTAAGTAGAACCAGGTACTGAATACTTTTTGTATCATTTCATTTGTATTTCAAACTTAGCTATGTTTTAGTAACAGTTCTGGAAACCCCAATTGATTTTGCTTCTTAACATAAAGTTAAGCATTAAGCATCATGATTATTCTTAGAGGTGATTTTTAAAAGAGGCATTATAAAAGTAATAATGTTCTTTCCAAAACAGATACTTACACCTGCATATTGAAGCAAGTTCTTGTTTAATTTGGGGGTTTGAAATGTTAATCAGCGCAAATGCTATGCTCCCAATCCTTTAATCCCAGGTCGAGTAATTGATTGGGAGTAGGCTATGAGATCATGTGCTCTTCCCCACCCCATCCCTAATATAGATTCTTCCTGCCCCCTCCCCAAACAGTGCTAAAGGATTACATCATCACTAATCTTAACCTTGATGAGGTTTTGTTTTAACCAGCATTTGAAAGCCATTGGTATCGGTGTAGCCTGTAACCATGCTTAAGGCCTATGGGAGGAATTCTCACCTGAGAACCAGATGGGTTGGGATGATGGGAGCACATGATCCTACAGTTTGCTCCTGCTCCTTTAATCATGCACTAGATCTAGGTAGTTAACAATCAAACACTGACGCACGAACACTGATGAAGTATATTTTTAGGAAGATGGAAGTTTCATCTCTTATCCCATTTTCTAATTTTTTAGTAAAATAGCCCATGCAGACTTTCACGAAGTTTGTGTGTGTAATGCTTCAGTTTAAATTTTTTGATGTGGCAAATAACGTGTAACAAAATCTATACTTCCCAGTGCATCTTAAATTCCCCATACTGAAATAGTGCCATATTTTTATTTTGTGAGCTCTGCTGATTTGAAAATAACATGTTTGGGACATAATTACTCATTTTCTTAGATTATCCAGTTCCATCCAGTTTAGTTCACAAGAAGGCTTTAATTAGCATTTCCTCCCAATTGTTGGACACCAAAGCAAATTAACAGCTCTAATTGCTCCTTACAGGTTTGAATGAGGAATCCTCCATTCCCCCGATTTCTGTAAGACAGAAGTATGGCATATAAACTATAACCTCAAATAAGTGGTTACTTAAAAAAAATCTATCTGCATGCATTAGTTGAAGGCATTTAAATCTCAAGGCAAACAAATAATATTGCTCCCAAACTAAGAGGAGGCATTTTCATTTTTTTTAAATAACTTGTTTAAACAACATAACCTTCAATACTTACTCTTGTCAGAAATCATGTTTGAATTTGTTTGTAAAGAAAATTCAGAGATAGTCTAGCAGAATGTTATAGGTGTAAGTGGTCCAAAGGTAAGAAAATTGAGTTACTAGATTGTGAACGAAACTGGTTAATGCACTAAACGTTTTGTGCCTTGGTCTAAAGTTAACATGATTTCTGTGTAAAAGGAAAAAGAAACAGGTCTTCGTACTCTTTCTACATGCATAGGTATGTGATCCTGAATTGGACCACTCCGGGAAATCCAGTTTTAGTTAAACTGTAAATTCAGGCTGTTGTACCGACAGCTATGCCATTGCCAGATATTCCTGTAATTAAAATTAGCTACTGGTTATTAGGTTATTTTAATTACTGTTCTTTAAAAAATGTTATGATGGTTCCTGTGCTTTTGTACAGCGGATGCCTTAAGCTGAATATGGTTTAGGGGATCACTTTTAATTCCAGGAAGGTATTGCTTTCCTCAACACTGTGATCTGATCTGTGATAAATCTGTCCTATCCATACATAAGTGGCTAACAAGTCAATTGCATACAAACTGAATGTACACATCTTAGTGCTGGTGCTGAAATCTCTTCAGAGTTGTCATGAAACAAAGTTCATCGTTCAAAAAGTTTGCAAGCATCAAGTGTCAATCAAAACTGAAGATGAAACACTAATGAATGTTGAATTTTCATGCATTTAGTTTTACCTCTTTTTGAGTTTTTCAGTTAATTCTCTGCTATTTTTACCATATTGTGTCATTTTAAAATTTCTTAAAATGCTAACTTTGTTTTGTTTGAGCAGATGAAATAAAATTGCAATATATACATGCTGCTACTATTGCTTGTGAAACTTGATGTCATATTTGGGGGTGGGGGGCAGACTCTTTACTCTGTAATCTATTTCTATTGCCCTTCTAAATTCATAGCATTTTAAAAGTGCTACCTCCACAAGGAATGTAACAAAATGTGCTCATCATTCAACACTGATATTGAATCAAAGAAATTAGTACTACTTTTTCATCTTGAAGTTGCTTTTTAGCTTTGATTTCTCTCCATCCAGCTCTCCCATATCATAGAATGTATATACAAACTACACCAACCCACCCCAAACCATACATTTTCCCCAAACACTAGTTTGCACTATTTGCTTCATTCAGATCTTCACAATGAATTTCCTGCTTTTAGTCCATTAGCTTCCAGCCCTTTTCTTTGCTGACATGGTGGATATAACGCAAAGGTAGTTAGTTCACTATGCTGCTTTGTGAAGTTTCACTACTATCAAAACAGCTATGGGAACAGGCCTCTATTGTAATTGCTTCTCACCGTCTAGATTATGGATTCGGTCCAATGTTACACAGTTGGACCTCTACATGCACAGCAGGATTTCCCTGTCCTTGCATTTCCCCTGGAGGCCCCTGTGCATATCCCAGATCTGCTCCAGAGGGTCCCCCAGCCCTCTGGAGCATATTTGGGGGGCTGCAGTGGGGAAGAGAAATCCATTTCACAGCAGTTCCTGTTCTGTTGGGTTGGATCCAATGACCAGTACTGAATCCAACCCAATGCCATTCATGTTATTTGACAGGATAGACCCTTGCTCATAAAAGCTGACATTTATTACATCAAATAGAATTACAGATTCCATTAATAGAATGGAATCTGTGATCATGTTTGCATCAAATAGGGACATGAGGGAATCTTGACAGAATAATATCAAGGAGGGGGCAAGTTACAGATTTATGTGGAAAATACAAGAGAAAGGAGGAGACAGTAAAGTTGCAGACTTCAGACTTATGGGTAGTGGTGAGTATGATGGACTAGGTATGTAAATACTAGGCATGTAAACATAAGCCTCTATTTAGCTTGTGCCCCTTAAAATACCATTTTGATGACATTGGATGTGTAACCTCCCTCTGCTGGCTACATTTGGAATTTTACCTGTTGGGCATTAGTTTTGACACTTTTTAAAGTTTTGCTTGTTCTACAGCTACTGTTGTGTGCCCAGTAGATTATGCTATTAACTATAAGGGGGCATTTTCTAAACATTATACCCTAGTACTTAAAGCTTGCCAAACTGTAGATCTCCTGTGAGGGGGAGCTCTTTGTCTCTTAAAGGTGAAGACGTCAAAGATTGTCTACATATAAATCACAGCTCATTTCTGTCTGTGTGTGGGGGGAATTACTATGTGCCTGGGAGCGACAAAATGATTTGCATACAAAAACATGCATGTATGTGACATCAACAAGAAATTCAGCACTTGTGACTGCTGCTTCTCCATTAGTAGTCCTGCATAGGGCCTTCACAATTCATTCACTAGGAATCCTTCCACTGCTCTAGTATTTTTTCTTCCATCTGCCCATCTTCACTTTTCTCCTCATCCCTGCTCTCTACCAGACTGCACTTCCTTTATAGGTGGGTTATCCCACCCTTGCTGCTACCAAGGTGTCATGGTGTCATGATGTAGGTGTTGGTGGAGGAAGTTGCTAGCAGAATGCACACACTGCTATGCAGGTGTGATACCCTGGGCAAACACAAGACCAACAGTTTTGCTTGTTCTGTAGCTGCTCTTGGTGCCTGGTGTTATTTAATTTTTTTGCCTGAAGCTTCTTAGGGCATGGCATTTCCAAAGGTGATGGCATAGTTCTTAACAACTGGTGATCAAAGTAGCTACCATTATTTCTATTTGAATCGCTTGTTCTTCCATCTCTCAAGGCAGGAGTAAAATCCACTTTTAAAAAGGTTTTGTGTTCTTTACAACAGTGTTATGTTAAAACGTTCCATAAGCCAACTCTGCATTAAATTGGGAGAAGTCTACAAAGGGCAGCCAAAATGAGTAATTTTTCCTTAGAAAGAAAGGAACTTAATGTGAACAGAAACACTATTATCGAAAATATTGAATTGGGCTGGTTGATGGGAAGATTCCATAGACTGGGGTCGAATGCAGGTGTTTGGGGCCAGGGAAGTGATTGGACTTTGAACCCTTTGGGGGCAACGAGACCCGTTTTGTTGTTACTCTCTATATTGAATGCTGAATATTGCATGTAGAATAATATGACCCACCTTAATAATAGGGTAGACAGAGGACTCAGAGAAAGACAGGTATCTCTTGAATCTCAGAAGCCTGGGAAAGCTGAAGACAGCATAAGAGACTTGTGCTGTCTCCAACTTTCCAGGACATATTACTTAAAGTGAGAGTGGTCTGTTTGGGCTCCTTATGGCAGGCAGACTTTGTTTTTTTATTAGAACCCTGAGATCCACCAACTGGAGCCAGGTACAAAACCGTGGCTCCAGCAGGTGGACATATGCTAAGAATTAAGGAACAGCACATGCTCAGTCCAGGAACTTGTGATCCGTGCTCAGCCACAAAGTCCATTCCTGCGGTAGGATTCACCAACCTACTGCTGGCGGTGAGCACCACAGGTTCCTGGTGTGTGAGCGGCCAGCCCGACCAGCAGCAGCAGCTATGTAGCGCTTCCAGGGGCAAACCCCCAAAGGACTGGAAACGCAAGTTTCTGAAAAGCGTGACCTGTGCACTGCCGTTGCTGGGGCCAGCCACGTGCTCACCAGGAACTGACAATGCTCGTCACCAGCAGTAGGTCCCCGTTGGATCCCACCCCTGG
This sequence comes from Heloderma suspectum, assembly GCF_057233095.1. Classification (NCBI taxonomy): domain Eukaryota; kingdom Metazoa; phylum Chordata; class Lepidosauria; order Squamata; family Helodermatidae; genus Heloderma; species Heloderma suspectum. Next base: position 393,151,300 of record NC_139458.1, read on the forward strand.
TTTCCCACAAATGTTTTTCAGCGATGTAATTTAGGGGAACAAAGCATTTTAATGGTTTCTATTTAATTGTTAAACAATTGGGAAACCAAAACCCTTGCTGCCGTTCTACTGCAATTTACCCAGAGATCCCAGTCTACCTTTTGCTCACCTCTGGATCTTGGTGCTGGTCTAACTGGGCTGACCTCCTGTAATAGCCATAACACGTATTCAAGTTGGGAGTGCAAACTGAATCTCTCCGTTTGAGACATTCATGCTGTCTCTAGCTTTCTAGAGCATTTAATATAATTCCAGAAAACAATTTAGCTTGGTAGAAAACGACAGTGCTTCATTAAGCAGGCTGTGATAAGGAAAGCAACTTGCTTAAGCAGATACTATATCCATGTTGCAAGACCTCAATGAAGTTGCATTTTTGAAGATCTTGATGTAAAATTTTAATTGAAAACTTCAATTTAAACAAAAACACACCCTACTTTTTAAAAGACCATTTTTAATACTTGTTTCCCCCCACCCCCTGGCAAAGTTGGGTAATAAGGAATATGTTTTCTTGCATGAACATACTAGGACAATGGTTTAAGAAATAACTTCATGGCATATTGGTAATATAGAAGAACAAGGTTGAAGTGACATTAAAATGAGAACTCTATCTTTTTAGTTGATTATGGTTCTTATTGTTGGAAAGAATCAGTTTCACCCTGGAAGAAAAAAATTAGAAGGGAAAAGCTATCTTTTAGTTTTTCAGAAATTCCAACATAGGGCAGAAGCAATATGGGGCCTGCATAGCAGTAGGCTTTCTCAATCTGAGAGTTACTGCTTTACCTGCTTTTTTTTTAAGACTTCAATTCTACCTACAAAAACAAAACATTTCAAAGTAATTCTGTAAATCAGCAAACATTTATCACTACTTATGCTGAAATTGCAGTTGATGGTACCCTTAATGGGTTGCTTAATGAGTATTACCTACTGACATGAGTAAAATTTAGTGGAAAATGTGGAGATGTGAACTTTACTAAAGCTCATAACTTCCTTGTGCAGCAGAGCAGGCTAGTTGGACAACTATGAAAATAACTTTGTGTTCTAAAATTATTTGCCAGTATTGGACTCAGGTCCATTACTAGTACTTAATATTCCTGTATTAACCTGTCAACCCACACTTTATTTTATGTATACATTCATTTAACAGCAATAATTTGTTGTAAGTTTCAGGAAGAGGTCTTTGACTTGCTGCTGAGCCTTGCATTTGTAATAAAATCCAATCTAAGCTATAGTTAATATAATGGCTCATGATGTCTCTTTATATTACTTAGTAACATGAACTCTAGATCTGCATGTATTTTTCCTTGGTAGCAACTGTGGGCTATCATAAATCTGTTTTAAAATTACCACTGAGATAGGATGCTAACAATCTAGCAACAGGAAAAATGTTTAGTAATTCTTCAGAATTTTTTTAATATTCGTAAATACCTAATTCAAGACTTAGATTTGATAAAATGTGGTATGTGCAAATACGTAGCTTAATTTTGTAAAAGCAAAAAACAAACAGTTGCAGCTCACAGTGCTGAATTTTAGTGTGTGTATGTATAGTATATAGGTTATTTCATTAATCTGTAAAATATCCATGAATTTCTTGAGTTCTGCTCTAATATGAATTCCAGTTATAGCATTAACTGGGACAAGTCTTTTGCCAAAGTTACAATGAAAAATCACAGAAAGGGGGAAGGAAGAGTATGTTCATAAAACAAAAGTGCCTTAATCTCATTTAAAACTGTATGAAATGCATGCTAGTTTTCTGTAATCGCTTCTAAACCTAATGTGCATGGCATAAATATGTAAGTCTGCATAAGTTAATTATAACTGAAATCAGAATGCTTTCTTTGGTCTTTGTTTCTTCTATCATGTCCATGCTTTTTGCTTTGCTGGTTTTCTAGATGGTTTCTTACTATGCCTCTTGGTATCAGGTTTCCTTATGAAATAAAAGTTAATCTTATGTAAAAAGTGAGAGCTGTATTATTTTTCCCCAGCTCCTTCCAATTATAAATATGCCTCTTACCCAGTGAGGTTCTCGCTCCAGGAGTCATATTTGGGGCATGACACCTCTCCCTTTTTGTTTTATATCCCTTGTCATAATTTCTGCAGCTCACCCATATCTTTGGACAGCTCAGTGGTTCTATACACTGGGACTATTCACATGACATGAGAGCCCATTGTGGGTTATTTAATCCATGGTGAGGCTGTGGGGCACGAGCAGCTACCATCTTGAATATGCAACCCCCATTTGGGTTGTTGTGTCCTGTGAACCTGGCAGGTGTGGGTTATGCGAGGGTTAATGGCCCTCGCATAACCCAGGGGGCCTGTTCAGACATCTGCCGGGAAGGAGGGTTTGCAAAACATCGAAGGGGGAGGTTAGCAGAACAGATTGTGTGCAACTGTCCACACAATCATGGAACCGTGCAGTTCCACTAACCACCCCCCTCTGCAGTTACGTGTTGGGTTTTCCAGCATTGTTTCCCCACATCCTGGCATCCCCGCAGCCTAATCACTCCTGGCGGCTGCTCCATAGGAAAAAAAATGGGCATGCAACCAAGGAAAATACCCATGACGGCTAGAGCATTGCCCCTATGGGGCGTCTAGCCTGCGGACTCTAAGGTTCCAGCCCAGGAGTCTTCCAAGGCCTGTTTTTTCATCCACAGAGCCCACCACATGACATGGTAAGCCACGCTGGGGGCCCTTAACCCCATTGCAGCAAGTGGGTAGCGAGCATAGTTAGCACAGGGTTTACTACCCCTCCTGACCTGGGAAAACACCCTCCAGATGCAACACTAAGCCACTGCTTAGCCAATTTTTACCCCACCCACAGTGGCTTAGAGTTGCATCTGAACAGGCCTGTGGTCTGTTTTAGGGTTATGCAAGGGTTGTTTAACCCTCACAGAACCCACACTCACCAGGTTGTCCAAACCTGGTCACTGTGGTGCAAATGGGCCTTTGCCCTAGATACACATTTAGAGGAGTATGTTCTTACTGTCCGGGTTTGGATGAAATTTCACTGGTGCAGCCCGTTAGTCAGCCTTCCTTGTTAGGTGGGGCAGCCACATTTCTAGGTGGGGCATTTCGGGGGGGAGGCGCATAGCACCAGCCAATCCCCCCCCCCCCGCCACCCTGCTCACCAGTGGAGAGTATTCAGGTATGAATTATGTTTAAGGCACAATCCTATGGGCAGATGGAGCGCTGAAGGGTTTTTCTCTGCTCTGGCCACCCTGCATTTGCAGCTAGATGGCTGATTTCGGTTGCCTAACTAGGGCACCTTAGAGTGGGGTGGGGGAGGCCAGACGATGCATAGGAAGCATAACCATGCTTCTGCGGTCCCCTCCCCACCCTCAGGAATGCCCCCTTTCTGACTGTTCTGCACTGCTCTTCTGAGCACAGAGCTGGGGACGACCCACGCTGCCTACAAGAGGGAAGGGGCCAGGAGTCAGATTTCTGGGAACCGTGCTCAGAGTGCTGGCTTCAAGCTCAGTTCCCAGAAACTGAAAAATCCTATGGCCGTCTAGACGGTGTCTAGCAGCCATAGGATTGTGCCCTTAATCTGTTGAATTGTCATCCTTTTTGGAGAGATCCCCAGGAATACCAGACTTAAAAGCTTGACTTTGCATATAGCTACAGCCCTCTTTCACCTGTGATCTGTCCCTGTCTTCTGATTCTTCATGAACTGAACTACTTTGGTAATGACAGTGAGCTCCTGAGCTTGGCTTTGATGCTGGATTAGGTATCTCAATTTTAGATTCTACCCAAAAAATGAACTTGTCCATACTACAAGTTTAGGAAAGGCAGAGAGAAAATAAATACTTTAGGGTATGTTTGCTAACTCCTTGAGGGTCCTCCCTTCTACTCTCTTTCCTGACATTTAAATTTTCCTTCCTTTTGGACAATTAACAGGAAAACATTTAACTGGTTGGTATATAAAGAACTAACTACGCGGTTGGAAACTAATTGTGGAAGGCAGTTAGATTTAATTTTTTATTGGTTGCTGGGTTAATTTGTCTGCCCAGAAACTCTGAAAAGGCCTCATGCTCAGCTGTTCACATTGGGAAAATCAGAAATTAGGCCTGAGTTACAGTCCTGGAGACTTTCTACATGAGGCATTTATTGTGTGCTCATAATTCCTTGCTCACTATAGTTTGCGGATGATTTATATTGTATCGTCATCCCCCAGGGCATCTTCCATGCTTTGCAACCATTATAGTGTGTGTGTTTTTCTAATGAGGAAAGTCTGGTATTTCCTTGAATGGCAACATGAGACCCTGGTGTATTTGCACAATTCTGCTATACCATGGTGCCACTTGGTGGTTGTGTAATGGAACATATAGAAAGGCAGAGAAAGAACCACCCCGGGGAGGGGGGAACATGTATAAAGGAGCCGGTCGTAATTCCACAAAGAATCCGGAAGCAGAAGCCTTGGTGAACTGACGAGTTAAAAGCCTCATGTACAAAAGCCCTAGGTGGCCAGCTAACTGTAGTGTGCACAGCAGAGTTTCTGTTCCTCTGGGGCTGTTTTCATCCTTTGCCATCATGTACTCCAGAAAAAGAAGAAAAAACAGCCACTCTGACTGAGAGTATAGAAAGTGCTTTAAAAGAGTAAAGGGTAACTTAGGGTAGATATTTTCTCAGATCACTTGTAAGTTCTTCGTGGTCTCTGTGCATCACACATATGGACTCTGTGCCTGCGCCGAGTCTCATTCAGGAAGCTTCTATAGCTGAGGAACATTTTGGCAGGAGCTCTTCCCCCACCGTCCACTGCACATGTCCCAGTGGGTTCCCACCTGTTCCCTCAGTTCTCTTTCCAATGCCTCAGTTCCATTTTCCACTGCTCTTTTTGGAGCTTCCTCTCTGCTTAGAGAATTGCCCTGCTGCTGCTGAGGACTTAACATTTGTTTATTTCTTGTTTTTCATCTCCCTTGTCTTTGTTGTCTCTCCCCTCCCTGCCAATTCCCTTCGTTGTCTTCATCGTTTGTCTGTCCCTCAACCACAGCTGTGGTGCCGTCTTATGGCCACAAAGGCACCTTTTTGAAAGTGTGTCAAGTGTGGGAGTAAGTTGCCCCCCACTTAGCTCTGTCATTTTTGTCTGGGTGAAGGACACCTCCTTGACTCCTGCTGGTTGTGCCAATCATTTGCTAAACAGGCACGAAAGAACAGATTGGACAGGCTTAAGGCAGAGCTGTGGAGCAGAGCATTATTGGCTACAGATCCAGTAAACACTGCAGGGTCTTCTACAACTAACAAAGTTGAGGCAACTATGCCTTCTTCCAAGCTGATGTCTCCTCTCCCGACTACTTCAGTCAAACAGGCTGATCCTCCAATCCCCGGGTGCTCCTTAGCGCTCTCGGTCACGAAAAAAATCACAAAAAAGGCAACGATTCCATAGAATGGCCTTAAAAACATAAGAAGGTTGCTGAAAAATCTTCGAAACCGACAGTTCCGCCACGTCCTCCATCATTGGACTCGCCAATTTGTGTATTATCACCGGTACCTGCTGCTCCAGTTGCTGAGCCGGTTTTGACGGTGTCTGAGGGTGAGAACTTGGAATTCTCCCCTCCACTACCAGTATCTCAGGATTGGGAGATTTCCCTATCTGGAGACCATCAATTGCCAATGAGGCATGAAGCCTCATGTCACCATCTTCCATCCCCTCGCTGGGGTCGAGAGCATTGGTTCTATTATGGGCTATGTTGTTCTCCCTATGATGATCATTGTTTCCATTTTCACTACAGGGGCAGATCATGCTCTCCTCATGGTGACTGGGACAAGTACTCGGAGTGGTCCAGCCTGCCGCAACAGCCCTACCATTTTGAGGATTGGCATACTGTTCAAGATCGAGAGTATTTCTCAGAGCGCTCCAGGTATGCTGCCCCATGCTCTCTCCTCAGTATCACTCCCTTCCGATGAAGACTGTGCCCCATCCTCCTGAGAGGGATGAGTTCCTGGTGCCTCCAACTGTGCCACCTCATTCCTCTTCCTTGCTAAGGGACAAGGCAGAGCCACCTCAGTCAGTGCACTCGATTCCGACATCAGTCCCACAACCGATCCCATCAACAGACCATGTACTGCAAACCATTTCACACCATGATTCCTTTGTGCCTATCTCCCAGATGACCAAAAGGAGCTTGCCAGGGTCTTCCATACCGAAGCTGTCAAATTATCAAGGCAGCAGATTAATACCTCTAGACACAGTGTGGACTGCAGTGCCAAGTCCATGGTTGGTTCCATTGCCCTCAGGAGACATGCCTGGCTTAGGTCTGCGGGGTTGACTCCTGAAGCTAAGTCCCAAATAGAAGACCTGCCTTTTGCTGGAGAAGGGCTCTTCAATTCAAAGACGGATGAGCAGATGGACTCTGTTCAGAATGCGAAGACAACTGCCCGTAAGATGGGCCTGGGCCTTTACCTGTACAGCAAAAGTACAAGAGTTGTAGGTGGTTTCTGCCACAGCTGTATGTGAACAAACAACTGTTTGACTGGTCACGACATTACCAACCTTCTCAACATCAGAAGAAGCAACTTGCTGCAACTGCAAAATTTCATCAGGACCGTGGCAGGATCAACTCATCCTCGAAGCATCAACTTTGACTGCCTCCATTGATCGCCTCCATTCTCCCCAGCCAGCTTTTTTTGGATCCGTTCTGGCATGCTTCCTACCAACCTAGAAGATAATAACATCAGACACATGGGTGTTAAACATAATTGCTTGGGATTATATGATAGAGTTTAACACTCTTCCCCCTCTAGGGGCTGTTTGCATCACACCACTGTCACAGGCCCTCCTTCTGGAGACATCCACCCTGCTCCAAAAGGGAGCTATTCAGAGAGTCCTTCCTTTCCAGCCAGACAACGGCTTCTTCTCCCGGTTCTTCACTGTACCGAAATGGGATGGAGGTCTCTGCCCCATCATGGAGTTAAGGAATTCGAATGAGCTGATCAATCCCAGAAGGCTCAGAATTATCACTTTGGCCACAATCCTCCCTCTCCTTTGAAAGAATATCTGGTTTGCTGCTGTAGACCTGAAGGATGCGTATTTCCACATAGCGATTGCGGATGCCCACTGTCGGTACCTGCGCTTTGTCATCAGTACTGACATGTTCCAGTTTCAGGTCCTCCCCTTTGGTCTGGCAACTGCCCCAAGAGTTTTTACCAAGTGCATGCGGGCGTGCGGGCGTACCTGAGGCTGCAAGACATCGAGGTTTACCCTTATCTGGACGATTGGCTCCTGGTCTTGGATTCCAAGAGGGATCTTTGTCGTGCCATCGGGATTGTTCTAAACCTTCTGGGCACATTGGGCCATTATGTCAACAGAGAAAAATCAGCTCTGGAACCCACTCAATGTCTCCAGTTTATAGGAGCACTATTGGATTCGACACTTGTGCATGCTTACCTCCCTCAAAACCAAAAAAAGCAATTAATTGCCTTTGCAGAGACTATCTTCATCCGTCGTTCTGTCACTGCCTATTCCATCCAAGTTCTATTGGGCCACATGGTGGCTACAGTTGCAGTTGTCTGCTGGGCAAGGTTTCAGATGCGGCCACTACAGAACTAGTTGCTCTGAAATTTCGATTCCACCAGGGATGCCCAGTGCTGTTGTCTCTTGATTCTGGACAAGGTGCTGACATCCCTCCTCTGGTGGATGCAACCATCCAACTTAAATCAAGGCATGCCTTTTGTCCAACTGCTCCCTACATGAACCCTGACAACGGATGCCTCTCTTTCCGGATGAGGAGCCCACTGTGGCCTGTTGTGGACTCGGGGCATGTGGTCTGGAAAAAAGAACTGCCACATCAATTTTCTAGAGTTTCTTGCAGTTTGGAAAGCAAAGCATGCTTTTGAACCTTACCTTCGAGGCAGACATGTACGTACAAATCCTGACAGACAATACGTCAGTCTTATGGCACATCCGGAAGCAAGGTGGGACGCATCCTTCACGGAGCCTGGGGGAAGGAGGACCAGCCAGCAGCTGCACCAGGTGGATCCTGATTCTGCTTCTGCCCCCGCCAATAAGTACTTAAGGCGGGGCTGCCAGAGGCAGCGCCTCAGCGTCGCACCAAGTGCGACGCTAAGTGCGCACTTAGTGTTGCACTTGGAGTCGCGTAGAACAAGACTTGAAGACCTACCCACCTGCCTCTCCAGAGACACCAGCAGCCACAATACCAGCAGCAAATAGCAGCAGCAGAGGGCAGCAGCATTAAAGACAAGGGGGAAAGGGGCAAACGTGGACTTTATCTGCTCCTTCTTAGCTGCTGTTCTCTTTTATCTCTTTTATCTTTTATATTCTTTTATACTGTTGAACATTTTATACTCTAACATTTTAATATGTGCCTGGGAGAACTATTGGGCAACTCAGGGGGTCGGGGAGGTGCCACTATAACTGTGGTCACGGGCAGGGGGAGGTATGGTGTTGGGGGATTAACAGGCCAGCTGAGGAGAAGAGGGGCTAGACACCTTATAGCTGTCCCCTCTTCTGGTTCTTCCCCCAACCTGATGGTTCCTGGCAGCCTTACCAGTCTGCCCTCGGGTCTGGTGGTTCTGCTGCTGAATGCCAGGTCGGCCCAAAATAAAATCTTCCTCATCCATGATTTGATTGTGGATGAGGGGGCTGACCTGGTATGTATTACTGAGACCTGGGTGGGGGAACTGGGAGGGGTCACTCTCTCCCAGCTGTGCCCTCTTGGGTACTCGGTGCAGCACCAATACCAACTTGAGGGTCAGGGAGGGGGGGTTGCCATGGTCTATAGGAATACAATCTCCCTCTCCAGGCTTCCTGCTCATTCGAGTGCAGATCTTGAGTGTTTGTACCTTGTGTTGGGTACCTGGGACAGATTAGGGATTCTGATGGTGTACCGCCCACCCCGCTGCCCATCAGACTCCCTGCCTGAGCTGATGGAGGTGGTCTCGGACTTGGTGTTGAGGACCCCTTGGATGATGGTCCTGGGGGATCTCAATTTCCATGCCGAGGCCGCTGTATCCGGGGTGGCTCAGGACTTCATGGCTGCCATGACAACCATGGGGCTGTCCCAACATGTCATCGGCCCAACACATATAAAAGGACACACGCTTGATCTGGTTTTCTCGACTGGGCAGGAGGATGGTGATCTGGAAGTGGAGGAATTAACATCTGTCCCTTTGTCATGCTGAGCATCACTTCCTGCTGAGGTTTAGACTCCTGGCAGCCTTCCCCCTCTGCAAGGGTGGGGAACCTATTAAAATGGTCCACCCCCGGAGATTAATGGATTCCGATGGATTCCAGAGGGCTCTGGGGGATTTTCCTGCTGGTATGGCTGATACTCCTGTCGAAGCCCAGGTCCCTCTGTGGAATGCAGAGATGACTCGGATGGTTGACACGATCGCGCCCAAGCGCCCTCTCCCTCTGAGCAGAGCCCGGCCAGCTCCTTGGTATACACCTGAGCTGAGGGCAATGAAGCAAGAGGGGAGACAGCTAGAACACAGGTGGAGGAAAACTCGTGCTGAGTCTGACCGAACACAGGTAAGAGCCCACTATCAAGCCCACTCTGTGGCGGTGAGGGTGGAAATGAGACAGTTCTTTTCCACCAGCATTGCATCTTCTCAGTGTTGTCCAGTGGAGATTTTCCGAGTGGTTTGCAGCCTGTTACATTCTGGGCCAGGGAGAGAGACGGTGGAAGACTTGGTAGCATGCTGTGACGAGTTTGCACGGCAGTTTGTGGACAAAGTCGCTCAGATTCGTCATGAATTGGACACCACCATTAATGCAGTTCCATTGGTAGAGGCGTTCAGAGCACCGTCTGGTCCAGTTTTATTGAATGAGTTTCAGTTACTGAGGCCTGAGGATGCGGACAAGGTGCTTGGCCAAGTCCGATCGACCACTTGTGTGCTTGACCCTTGCCCTTCATGGCTTATTAAATCAAACAAGGAGGGGATGCCTGGCTGGGTCCAGGAGGTTGTAAATTCCTCCTTGAGAGAGGGAATGGTGCCTGCTGCTTTAAAAGAGGTGGTAATTAGACCACTCCTGAAAAAGCCTAACCTGGACCCAGAGGATGTTAACAATTATAGGCCAGTGGCCAACATCTCCTTCCTGGGCAAGGTGCTTGAGCGGGTGGTTGTAGGACAGCTCCAGGCACTGTTGAATGAAACGGATTATCTAAATCCATTTCAATCGGGCTTCGGGCCTGGTTTTGGAACAGAAACTGCCTTGGTTGCCCTGTGGGATGACCTCTGCCGGGAGAGGGACAGGGGGAGAGCGACCCTGTTGATTCTCCTGGACCTCTCAGCGGCTTTTAATATCATCGACCATGGTATCCTTCTGGATAGGTTGTCTGGTTTGGGAGTTGGAGGCACTGCACTACAGTGGTTCCGCTCCTACTTGGATGGCCGATTCCAGAAGGTGGTGCTGGGGGATTATTGCTCTGTGCCATGGCAATTGTGCCATGGGGTTCCACAGGGCTCTATTTTATCCCCTATGCTGTTTAACTCCTACATGAAACCGCTGGGGGAGGTTATCCAGAGGTATGGGCTGTGGTGCCATCAATATGCGGATGACACCCAGCTCTACCTCTCTTTCTCATCAAAACCAGGTGAGGCAGTGGCTGTTCTGAATCAGTGCCTGGGCACGGTAATGGACTGGATGAGGGCCAATAAACTGAAACTCAATCCAGACAAGATGGAGGTACTGTTAGTGGGTGGTTCGTCTGCCCAGCTAGGTGATATTCAACCTGTTCTGGAGGGGGTTGCACTCCCCCTAAAGGATCAGGTTCGTAGTTTGGGGTGCTCTTGGATCCAGAACTGTCACTTGAGGCACAGGTGAACTCAGTGGCACGGACCACTTTTTATCAGCTTCGGCTGGTATACCAACTACGCCCTTATCTGGACACAGATAGCCTAGCTACAGTTATCCATGCTCTGATAACTTCTCGTCTGGATTACTACAATGCGTTATACATGGGGCTGCCTTTGAAAACAGTCCGGAAACTTCAGCTGGTCCAAAATAGGGCAGCAAGATTGTTAACAGGGACTGGCCTGCGAGCTCATATTATGCCAGTACTTTTCCAGCTGCACTGGCTGCCAGTCCATTTCCGGGCCCGATTCAAAGTGCTGGTGTTAACATTCAAAGCCCTTAACGGCTTGGGGCCAGGTTACCTGAAGGATCGCCTCCTCCCATATGTGCCTGCCCGGACCTTAAGATCATCAGCAGCAGCCCTTCTCCGTGAGCCCCTGCCAAAGGAAGTGAGGCGGGTGGCTACTAGGAGGAGGGCTTTTTCTGCTGTGGCACCCCGGCTCTGGAATGAGCTCCCTAGTGAGGTTCACCTGGCACCTACATTGTATTCCTTTCGGCGCCAGGTGAAGACCTTTTTATTTTCCCAGGCATTTTAGCATTTTAGCTTTCTAAATTTTTAGCTTTGCTGTTTTAAATCTGTATTTTAAACTCCTGCACTGCTGCTAGGTTTTATTGTGGTTATATTGTTATATTGTGGTTTTAATGTTCTATATATTTTAAATTGTTTTATTGTGTGTTGTTTGGTTTTAATTTTTGTGAACCGCCCAGGGAGCTTCGGCTATTGGGTGGTATAGAAATGAAATAAACAAACAAACAAACAAACTTGTCACCCTCATGTTGGACATCTTTCAATGGACAATTCAGCGAGGCATTCTCTTGAGTGCTCTTCATATTGCTGGACAGGACAGTGTCTTAGCAGACACCCTGAGTCGAATGTATCAGTCTCCTCATGAGTGGCAGATGTTGGCTTGTATTCTAGATCATCTCTTCCAGGATTGGGGCCATCCAACAGTAGACTTGTTCACAACAACAAATGCTGTGTGCACTCACTTCTGCACAAGAGCAGGGGTTGGTCGATGGTCTTTGGGCAGATTCAGTGGCGGAGAGAACTTTTCTATCTGTTTCCGCCATTTCCCCTCCTCTCCAAGGTGCTGCAGAAGAAAGTGCACAGCTGGACATACTGCATTCTCATTGCTTGTTGGTGGCCGAGGCAGCCATGGTTCCCAACTTTAATGTTGAGGAGACAGTTCCTGCACTTTCCGCAGGATCCGGACCTGATATATTGGGACTCAGGCAGGATCCATCACCCAGATCTCAACACATTGAAGCTCACAGCTTGGAGGATCCAACAGTGATCACTCCTCCTCAAGTTCATCCTGGAGTTCAGGCGATTCTGGATGTGGCAAGGAAGCTGGCTACTCATCATTCCTATGCTGCGAAGTGGTCAGTCATCCTTTCAGTCCTTTGCCAGTCTTCATGCAAATCCTCTTCAGGCTTCTTTGGAGAATGTTCTCTTTTTTTCTTCAAAGTTTGTTTCAAAAAGGTTTAAAACTTGCATCTTTAAGAGTTTATCTAGCGGCTCTTTCTTTTTACCAAGGGCCAGTTCAAGGTTTCTCCCTCTTTACTCACCCTACTACTCGCCAGTTCCTGCGGGGTCTAAAGAACTTGGCCCCTCCTGTTCGAACTTTGGTTCCTCAATGGAGTCACTTGGTGGTCTTACATGCTCTCCTCTCGAAGCCCTTTGAACCTTTGGCCATGACATACCTTCGCCTACTCTTGTGGAAAGTTGCCCTTTTGGTTGCCATCACATCCTCTAGATGTGTCAGTGAACTCTGTGTCTTGAGGGTGGACCACCCCACATGATCTTTTACAAGGACAAGGTTGACCTCAGGCCGGCTATTGATTTTCTGCCAAAAGTGGTCTCTGACTTCCACATCAACCAGACCATATCACTTGCAATCTTCCCAGAACGTCTTCTGACCTGGAAAGGAAATTGCATGCTGTCCATGTCAGGAGGGCATTGCCTTTCTACAAATGCAAGACAGCATCGTTCCATACCACGCAACATCTTTTCGTTTGCTATGTCGGTCATAAGAAGGGCTCTCCTGTCTCTTCCCATAGACTGGCTTCTTGGATCGTGCAAACCATTAGTTTGGCCTATGATTTGTCAGGATTGGATCGCCCTCCTCACTTCGGAGCACATTCCACTCGGGCAGTAGCCACATCTACAGCTTTCACCAGAGGTTTACTGCTGTCAGACTTGTGCAGGGCAACAACATGGTTGAAACCACTGACGTTTGTGAAGCACTACAAACTCGACATTCAAGCACATTTGGACTGTGCTTTTGGGTAAGCCGTGCTATCATCAGTCTTGGCTTAAGACACCTACCCGCCTCCAGTAAGTGAGCTTGTTAATCACCCATATGTCTGATGCACAGAGACCATGAAGAAGAAATGCAGGTTGCTTACCTGTAACTGTAGTTCTTTGAGTGGTCATCTGTGCATTCACACAACCCTCCCACCGTCCCCGTTTCGGTATCAATGTCGCATTCGATACCGAAATGGGTACCGAGGTGTGATTGGTTTCCCTCGGGTCCGAGGCCACATTAGGCGGTCTCAAGGAACTGAGGGAACGGGCGGGAACCTGCTGGGTCATGCGCAGTGGTCGGTGGGGGAAGGGTTCCTGCCAAAACACTCCTCAGCTATAGAAGCTTCCCGAATGCGACTCAGCGCAGGTGCAGAGCCCATATATGTGAATGTTTCTATACAGGCTGTCTTTTTCAGGATCACTTAAATAATTATAAGGTGCTTGTGATAATGAAAAACTCACCCTCAGTCAGGGGAAGTCTTGAGTGAGCAGACTTTGGGGGGGCTCTTCCAAAGGAGGCTCTTGTGCACTCACTCTGCCTTATTCACTGAATTTTTCAGAGGGTCTTATTCTTAAATTGCTCCTGTTCTTAAAACAAGCTGTCATTCTTGAAATAGAGGCTATCACTGTCTGTTATGTCACAAATTAAAAAATTCTCCCCCAAAAAAAAATCCAGGGGGGGCAGGCGAACAAACATTGCAGCCTGTCTGTTCACCTGCCTATTTGCTCTGGCCCAGACAATGGTGGTGGTGAGAAGAAGGAGCAGCAGATGGCACTGCATACTTGCTCGCTCGCTCACTCTCTGTCAAGAAAGCACGTGGTTGCAATGATGAGAAAGAGGAGAGCAGCTGGTGACAATGCTCTTGAGGAGGTAGACTCACTGAGGGAGGGGGGCCATTGAAGGTTTCTTGTCCAAGGGTCCTCAAAAACCTGGAGCTGGCGCTGTTCCCACAATGTATGGTGCTGATCAGGTTGGAATTGCCCACATCCATTTTATGGTTGTTTCATTCACACATTCCCCAGGACATGGGATCACACCATGGAATATGCAAATTCATGCATATTTCCCAATATGGGATTATGCCATGGGGAAGCAGCACTGACCCTACTGAAGCTATATATAAAGGGGAAACTGTCTATGTTAGCTAGAAGAATCAGCAAGCCAGTCACATGCTTTAGATTCGCTGCATCTTCCCTATGATGTGTCCTGATACCTGACTTCATTTGAAATGGATGGAGATTTTTCTAAGCATCGATGAACTATCCATTTCTTTCCTCTCACAAGCAGTACCCAAATGTCTGCTGAATTTATTCTGTAAATAAGTGCTCTGAGGCATGGCTGTTGAAGTAAGGAATACAAGTCTGTCAGTCAGTGGAGGCTGGTGGCTCTGATGTCAGTGGGGTGGTGAATCCACTCTGGGTTTCAGTCAGAACCAGTTAGAACTCTAAAGGAGCTCTCCAAGGTGCACCTTGGAGAGCTCCTTTAGAGTTCTAACTGAAACCTGGAGCGGATTCAGTGACATCAGAGCCACCTGCCTCCATAGTTGTCAGTGTAATCCCATGTGTATCTCCTCAGAAGTTAAGTTGCTCTTTGTTCAGTTAGACTTACTCATAGGTACTGGTCTAGTATACAAGAAACCAATCAAGCTGAACATTGGTTTAGGAACACAGGCACCTCTCAGGGGGGAAATTTATCAAACTAAATCTTACAATCCTTTGTCATTGTAAAATTATCATTGTTCTGGGATCCAGTCAGCTCTGTTTTAAAGGACTGTAAGCAAAGATCGGTCCAGCCAAGGAAAACATTGCTTTTGGGGGTTGACATTCATGAGGCACATTTTGAAATTTTTGATGATTTTGCTTGCGTCCATAGCTGAATGCTGTGGATCGTGGACCTATCGCAAATTTTGATGTCTGTATGTCATGTTGGCACCACAGCAGCTTGTTAAGAGGAAACTGTCAAACTCTGTTAGATGCTAGTGATGTAATGTGGACAATGCCTCATTGAGGCATATGATGTGGGCACACCCTATGGTGGCTTCATTCTGGCTGGAAGCAATAGCTCATATAAATTTTGTTCTTGAAAAATCCGTGAGAATTGCAGATGTTCATGCGCTTTTAAATTATATCCCTGTGATGTCGGGATTAACAGATGGACAGCAAAAGTGGACTTAGAGAGCCCTTATTGTTGCAAAAGGGATTCATACTTCTAGCGCAGAAGAATAAATACTACCTTTCATTCCACGGTCTGAAGATCTTACTGCTTTTGCTGCCTTTGAACATATATTCTACCATCGTCAGTTTCATCTGGAAGCTTATTTTTATATATGGACTGATTATATTAATGTATATATTTGCAATAGAAGTGTTGAATCTTTTTTTTCTTTTCTTTTTATTAATGGTATTGCAAATGGTTATTGTGAATAGATACGTTTCTTTGTAATGACCTTTCTTTTCTTTGTTTCCCCTTTCTGTTGCTGTTTTTGTTTTGTCCCCCCCTTTTCCTGTTTTGTTTCTGTTATAATTGCAAATAAAAAATTATAATTTTAAAAAAAGTTATGTTGACAGCCATATTCTAGAAATGTCACTGTTAAAAAACATGCATTTTTAAGAAATGTTCCAAAACCTCTGTCTCTAACTCAATGGTGACGCCTTGTGGCCATTCCAATCAGGTTCCGTTTTGCATTCTTCACAGTACCTTACGAACATAAAGTTCCCACACTCGTGTCATCTTTAAAAACACTATATTTTAATCAGTTAAAAAGCAGAAGATTGCAATCTAAAAGTTCTTTAATTAGTTATTAGCCTTAACTGTGCATATAAAGCTTGCTTGATGGAGCATATAACTTAATCTAAGTCAGAGGGTTTCATGCAGGGGTCTTTGCCGACGCTACCAGGAGATGCCAGGTTTTGAACCTGAGACCTGCATGAAAGCTGGTGCATTACCACTCAGCTACAGGTCCTCCCTAATTATTGTGGTATATTATTTATATCGCGAGTAAACAGCAACAACCTGTATAAAGAGCTTGCAAAGCTTGGATATAAAAGGAACTTGGGGGAGGGAGGATTTGTGGGCCATTCTTTTGATCCAAGTAAACAGCCAAACCACTCAGTTGCAGGAGATACTGTGTACCATTTATAAGTTGTTGTTTTTAAGATTGAGGCTCCAGGGTTAATGAAATTCCAGAATCTATTGTCCGAGGCTAACCAGACCTGAAATAGAAAGAAACGGAGAAGAAGCTAAATGCAAATACAGCTGCATTGGACTATGAAGATTAGATTGGAGATGGAGAATGTAATTAGCATAGCAATTTTGAGACTAAATAAAGAGGCATGGTGGCAAAGTGTGTAAGGAAGGAAGCATGCCCTCACTTTTACATATAGTTTTGTCTTGCAGGGAGATTAAAGGCACAATCCTATGCATGGTTAGACAGAAAAAGCCCTACAATTCCCAGCATGCCCCAGCCAGCATGGCTGGCTGGGGAATGCTGGGAGTTGTACGGGTTTTTTTTCTGTCTAGACATGCATAGGATTGTGCCTTAAATGGTTTTATTAATGCTACAAAGTACTATAGTGCCTGGAAACTGAGAGCATCTCCTGAGACATGTCTGTTAAGGTGGCAGCTTTTTTCTGAGGCACGCTGCTTTAGAAACAGCCATTCCTGAATGGATCTGATCTTGGCTATGTCCTCCAGATTGTACTGTAAGAGGCACAGGCTGTAGATGGTCGCTATATATTTCTTAGTATACTGCTTTTAATAGGACCAACTGAAATGGTGCAACTAGTGAGCAAGCTTTTGAGCTTACAAGAATTCCACTCACAGGCCAAAAATTCAATTTCAGAGAAGCTCAGGAGGGGGGGAGATTCCACTGGTGAGCAGAAACAAAGGCAAAAGGGGAAAGGCCAACATACCGAAACATACCAGCATGTTTTAGCGTAAAGTGCTTACTGCCAGTAACTAAGTCTTAGCAGAGGCATTTCAATCTGTTAGAAAGGGGAGGGGGGACTGCACAAAAACCAGGAAACCACCAAATGATCAGTGGTTGGAGAAAGGGACAAGGCCTTCTGGGGAACCCAAGAGGACCAAATTTGGCCCCAAGGTGGGCCAGATTTGGCCTGCCCCCAGGCCTGAGGTTCTTTGTCCCTGCTCTACAGGCTTTTTAAAACAAAACAAAACAAAACAAAAATGTGGGAGCAGAAAGGAGATGATAAAGTCTGACAACTATCAACAGAGCTCCTAGTGGCAGCTGCCATCCCCACCCTCCCAAAGTGCAGCCTTAGAATAATACCATGACATGATGTAGCACTCATGTTCCTTCATCCTCCTGTTTTGGAATCAACACACTCCAGGAAACAAGGCTTTGGGCTACACTACTTTATTAGGTAACGACTAGCTTCTTTACAAATGCAGATTCTAGGAAACTCTCAGCCTGCATAGAACCAGCTAACCCACACATCTACAAATCGGTAGAGGAGACCAAGTGGAAGTCAGAGAAGTTGCCAGCAGTCTGGGCCAGAACTTCTTGGCCAGACTAGCTTCGCAGGGATGCCCCTCCGTTAGGGTGGCTTCCTCCTTTGTTGGCTTTCACAAGTGGCCATCCTGGTGGAGCATCTGAGCTCCGCCTCTGACTTTTTCTGCCTGGCTCTGCGATGGGCCCTAGAATCCCTCAAGTCACGCCCTTCGCTCTCCTCCTCCAAAACCTGGGTTCTCATGATGGAGGAAAGGGGAGGGCATTCAGGCTGAGCCATCGGTGTGTCAAGTTCTTGGGAAGAAAGTCTTGCCATATCTGAACTCACTAGGGAGGGTGCCACCCTCTGTTTTTGCTGTTCCCATTCAGATTCTGAATCTGAGCTGCAGGCTATCTCCACACACTCAGATTCATTCCTGACATCAGCATCATTCTGGGGGCATTATAGGAGGAAAGGGCACTCCCACAGATGGCCACATTTCCCCCCCTGAAATGATGCTTTGTCAGGATGTAACACCTTTTCAGGGATATTGGAGGGGGCAAATGCAAAAACAAAACAAAATCCCCCACCCTTAGCAGCCACCATTAGGAGTTCTGCTGCTAAAAAGCATTTCCTACCCAGTACGCCTCCATCCCTGAAACTTAGGAAGACTTTTGTACTCTTGGGAAAAAAAAGTCATACCCCCCCCCCACACACACACACACACACCATTTAAAGAGTTGTGTGGTAAGACTAACAAATGTATTACAGAATGAGCTTTTATGCACCACAACCCACAGTGCTATGGTAAAAAGTGTATGACCCACAAAATATTTTTTTTTAGTGGAGTGAAGTCTGAATGAAAAAAATCAATGTAAAATAAATAAGGCCATGTGACGTCAAGGGAAGATGGACACATGACCATCTGGGGAACCCGGGAGAGCTAGATTTGGCCCCCTGGCCTGAGCTTCCCCACCCCTGGCTTATAGAATCCAAGCTTCTACTTAATGGCCAGGATCTAAAGAATTGTGTAACTACTAGTTTTGCATGCCTGCTAGGGATCTGGGCTTGTGTTTCTTGTGCAACAGCCCTTCCTGAAGCTTTATGGCAAACCACTTTAAAACCCAAGGAGTGTTTAAAAGCAGTTTGTGATACAGAATGGAAGTCTGATGTTTAAAGAAAAAAAAAATCTAATCCACGGCCAAGCCATGGCCAAGCCCTTGGATCCCAGCCAGTATCTTCAATTACTATAAAACTGTGATAATCCAACAGCAGGACAAGGACCTTTAAAAAAACCCCAACAATAACAAAAGGTCTTTGAAATTGTTCAGAAATGGTCGGATTTCTAAATATTATGTTGAGAAACAGCATTTTAGTCATTTTGACAAGGAAGGGCAGCATAACAGGCCCCTAGGCAGAAGGCAAAATGTACATTATCTGTTCCAGCATCTTTGAAAAAATGACAGTTTTGAATTGGGAGCCTCTTAAGATGATCAGTTCAAAATGGGCAAGCTTCCTTAGGGTGGCCACTTACACGTCACCAAAAAAAGAGGAAGAAAGAGGACTGATTTCCATAAAATGTGCATGTGCTAATTTATGTGTGTATGGTTGCAAATCTAGAAATAATTATTCTTTAAGGGTGCAGTCCTATGCAGGTTTAGACAGTAAAGAGTCCTACAACTCCTACAAATAAACCTCCTATGCAGGTTTAGACAGAAAGAAGTCCTACAACTCCTACAAAGGAATTGTACAAAAGTCCTACAACAAAGTTGTAGGACTTTTGTACAATTCCTTTGTAGGAGTTGTAGGACTTCTTTCTGTCTAAACCTGCATAGGATTGCGCCCTAAATAGAAGTACAATGCATCTATGCATCTATAATATTGGGGAGGTCTGTCTTGTGACCAGATGACCTGTGTGCCTGCTCTGTCTGCTGTCCAGGTGCTGCAAACCTTTGATGGGCAACTTCAAGGCCCCTGCTGTTCTCCCTTCTTAGAGTTCTTTCTCTTTAAACCAGACAGCCCTTCAAATAGAGGACATCTTCAAACAGAGGACTGTCCTTTGACAGCCCTTCAAACAGAGGACTGTCCTCTGTAAAGTAGGTCACATGGCCATTCAAATCTTTATTGAATGACTCTGCCTTGTCCATCAAACTAGAAGTCCAGTGAAACCACAGTGACAGCCCAGCCAAACTTTGTGAAATTGCATGAAAACCCTGGCCCGTTAGTAAAACAACGCCTGATACTGTGTCATGTGTAATATGTGAGGGAAGACGAGGAGTCTGTGGGAACTAAAATAACACATATAATAAGGGTGTTTTTTCCACTTCACTGACTTTATTACAATGCAGAGATTCTGCGGGGCTGATAACCCATTAGACAAAGCTTCAAGGGAATTTCTGGGACATTCCATCAATAGATAAAGACATTGTTTTGTATATACGATTGTATTTTTATTCTGAAGTCACCCAACTTGAGAGAACTGAAAGATGGGGCCTAACATTTTAAAATCAATGTTACCCAGTTATTTCAGTTGCTTTCCAGTCTTCTTAATATGCTGCTGTGGAAAATACCTTTTATTATGAAAGCTTTTTGTATAGCTTTTAAAAAAAAGAATAGCCTTGGGGGAAATCCAATGATGTTTCTCCATTAACAGAACTGTTTCAGAACTGCAGCAATTCTCCTGCCCTAATGCAGCATGGAGGGTTGGGGGACCCGGGGGGGGGGGGCTGCAGGGGGAAGGAGAGGGAGAAAATCCCATTACACTAACAGACCTCTGCTCACATGGTGCTGGTTTCTGCCCCTTCTCCTTAAGCATTTTTCAATTTTATGCTTTCCATATCACTTGTTGTCCTGGAACCCCTAAACATTGCACATTTGGGGGCATGTTCTAGGCTGCACCCTCAGTTCATGGCCAGGCCTACTTGTTTTTCCTTCATGTGAATTGAAAATAGGGCTGTGCACAAATGGCCTCTTGAAATTCTCCACCTTGCTTGTGGGCAGAGAAATTTGAGAGACAATTTCACCGAATTTCTCCAAGGGGGGGAGAAATTCTCAGCAGTTTCTCCCAGGTAGGGCTCCACATTGGCAGCGCTTGTAGCACAGCTTCTTTCTTTTTTAGTAAGGGTTTTGGGGGTCTTTGTGCTGCAACAGCATCAACTGTCTTGGCAGGCTGGCCCCAATGTGCATACACTGCAATGCAGGTGGGGGCAGTGTTGTGTCTAGCTCCAGAGATGAGATAAGAGTTAGTTCTCTGCCAAAATCTGTCCTCCAGTTTCCTGAAAGTTTTCTCCCCTCACAAAAATATTTTCGGCACAGCACTAATTGAAAATATGCCCAAGATTGCAACCAATACTTATTCCCCTGCAGATGCACATTGTAGGGGAAGATTGTTCACGGTGAGCAAGCTAGCTTTCAGGGAGGACTGAAAGTATTACTCATCTTCTTCCCTGACAAGCTTATAGGGAAGCAAAGCACAGTTTGAAATCCATTGTCCTCTGAGCTTTCCCAAATGGACATACCCCCTTCATCTGACCCCTCCACCTTTTCCCAACCACTTGTTATTTATGGCCACACCACTCCAATACAGAGGGAACACCAAAGGGTATGGATCAATGTATTATGACCCCAAAGTGGTCTCAATATACTTTGGTCCCACCAAAGTGGCAGCATTGTTTCCACAGGAGAAATGGGGAAATCTAGCTAGCTGGAAAGTGCTCTGTTTCTCTCCTCATACACATCATGGAAGAACTGACTACTACTAAGCACTTCATTTATTTATTTAATTTCTTAATCGCCCATCTGGCTGGTCACCCGGCCACTCTGGGCAATGTACAATAATACAAATAGTTTAAAACAATAAAATTCCACATTAAAACATTGTATTTCTAAAAATACCCTAACCCACCCCAAATGCCTGCCTGGACAACCACGTTTTCAATGTGTGGCGGAAGCTCATTAAAGAGAGGGCATGACACAGTTCCCTAGGGAGGGAGTTCCACAAAGTGAGGGCCACCACAGAAAAGGCCCTCTCCCTCATCCCCACCAGTCTAGCTATCCTGGCTGATGGGGCAGAGAGAAGGCCATCCGAGTCTGATCTTGTTGAGCAGCTGTCTGGTGTTGCTGGAGGCGCTCCTTGAGATAGGCTGGGCTGGAACTGTATAGGATTTTAAAGGTCAAAACCAACATCTTGAATTTGGCCCAGAAAACAACTGGTAGCCATCAGCTTTGACCCTGTGCTTCTTTGTTACGATGTCACAGGACATCATGTGAGAGCTGGCACAGTCTAGACCTCATTCCATTGTCTATTTTAGGCTTCAATTCCAGGTTTGGGGGCCAAATGTGAATCCTAACATTTGTACAATATCCCATACGATGACAAGGGCTATCAACGGATGCAAGAAATTTTAGCTGAGTAGCCATAGGAGTGTTAATCAAATCTGCATAGATGTGCATGAGAATAAGAAGGGTAGTATTGAAGAAAATCATGATTTGCTTTTAGATGGTGCACACACGAGTTGCAACAGCCACCATCTTAGAAGAAGCTTTCCCTCCTATGTGAGATAGAAGATGGTACCTACTGCCCACAGCTGGCACTTAAAATCTTCTGTCCCACCAACTGGTACCTTTTTAATTGATCAAGAGGTTTTTAATTCCTTGACTACATTCTGCAGCCCTGCTTGTAATTTTGGTGTGGACATCATGGGAGATGTTGACAAATGGGGCAAGTAGAATCATAGAATCATAGAACAGTAGGGTTGGAAGGGGCCTACAAGGCCATTGAGTCCAACCCCCTGCTCAATGCAGGAATCCAACTCAGAGCATCCCTGACAGATGGCTGTCCAGCCTCATCTTTAAGGCCTCCAGTGTGGGAGAGCCCACCACCTCTCTAGGTAATTGGTTCCATTGTCGTATTGCTCTAACAGTCAGGAAGTTTTTCCTGATGTTCAGCCGGAATCTGGCTTCCTGTAACTTGAGCCCATTATTCCGTGTCCTGCACTCTGGGATGATCAAGAAGAGATCCTGGCCTTCTTCTCTGTGACAACCTTTCAAGTACTTGAAGAGTGCTATCATATCTCCCCTCAGTCTTCTCTTCTCAAGGCTAAATATGCCCAGTTCTTTCAGTCTGTCTTCATACCGCTTTGTTTCCAGTGCCCTGATCATCTTTGTTGCCCTCCTCTGAACCCTCTCCAGTTTGTCTGCATCCTTCTTAAAGTGTGGTACCCAGAACTGGACACAGTACTCCAGATGAGGCCTTACCAGTGCTGAGTAGAGGGGAACTAGTACTTCCCGGGATTTGGAAGCTATGCTTCTATGAATGCAGCCCAAAATAGCATTTGCCTCTTTTGCAGCCACATCACATTGTTGGCTCATATTCAGCTTGTGATCAACAACAATTCCAAGATCCTTCTCGCTTGTAGTGTTGTTGAGCCACGTATCCCCCATCTTGTAACTGTGCATTTGGTTTCTTTTTCCTAGGTGCAGAACTTGGCATTTATCCCTATTAAATGTCATTCTGTTGTTTTCTGCCCAGCGCTCCAGTCTATCCAGATCACTTTGAATTTTGTTTCTGTCTTCCAAAGTATTAGCTATCCCGCCCAATTTTGTGTCATCTGCAAATTTGATCAGCATTCCCTGCACCTCCTCCTCCAAGTCATTAATAAAAATGTTGAAGAGCACTGGGCCCAGGACTGAGCCCTCCGGTACCCCACTTGTTACCTCTACCCAGTTTGAGAAGGTCCCATTGATAAGCACTCTTTGAGCCAACTGTGGATCCACCGGATCATTGTTTCATCTAGCCCACTTTGAGCTAGTTTGCTCATCAGGATATCATGGGGCACTTTGTCGAAAGCTTTGCTGAAGTCGGGGTTATATGATGTCTACAGCATTCCCACGGTCTACAAGGGAGGTGACTTGATCAAAAAATGAGATCAGATTCGTCTGGCAGGACTTGTTTTTGACAAATCCATGTTGGCTTTGAGTAATCATTGCATTGTTTTCAAGGTGCTTCCAGATGGATTGCTTTCTCATCTGCTCCAGAATTTTCCCAGGGATTGATGTCAGAATGACTGGTCTGTAGTTCCCAGGTTCCTCCTTTGTACCCTTTTTGAAGATAGGGACAACATTAGCCCTCCTCCAGTCATCTGACACTTCCCCCATCCTCCATAATTGCTCAAAGAGATAGACAGTGGTTCTGAGAGTTCTTCTGCCAGTTCCTTTATTACTCTAGGATGCAGTTCATCTGGCCCTGGAGATTTGAACTCATTCAAAGTAATTAGGTGTTCCTTGACCATATGCCTATTGATCTCAAGCTGCAATCCTGCCCCTTCAGCCTGTACTTCGCCTTTGCCAGGGGGGTCATAGACCCTCTTTTGGGAGAAGACTGAGCCAAAGTAGGAATTGAGTACCTCTGCCTTTTCTTTGTCATCTGTTATTGTTTTCCCATCCTTATTTAATAGCTGAAAAACTATTTCTTTCCTCTGTCTTTTACTATGCACGTAGGTGAAGAAAGCCTTTTTGTTGTTTTTAACATCCCTTGCTAACCTCAGCTCATTCTCAGCTTTAGCCTTCCTGACGCCATCCCTGCAATTCTGTGCTAGCTGCCTGTACTGTTCCTTTGTTACTTGGCCTTCTTTCCACTTCCTATATGTGTCCTTTTTTGTTTTCAGGTCATCTCTAAGCTTTTTGTGAAGCCACATTGGCTTCTGTTGTCTTCCACCTTTTCTTCTTGTTGGAATTGTTTGTAATTGTGCCTTGAGAATTTCCTTTTTTAAAAGCTCCCACCCATCTTGGACTCCTTTTCTTGTTAGTGTCGCTTGCCATGGGACCTTAGTGATCATTGTTCTGATTTTATTAAAATCAGCTTTCCTAAAATCCAGGGTACGGGCTTGACTATACTCGGCTTTTGCTTCCCTTAGAACCAAGAACTCAAGTACAACATGGTCACTTTCCCCCAGAGTTCCTGTAACTGCTACTTTATCCACTAAGTCATCTCTGTTGGTTAGGATCAAGTCAAGGATAGCCGATCCTCTAGTTCCTTCCTCTACTTTCTGTAGGAGGAAGTTATCCGCCACACAAGTCAGGAATTTCCTGGAGGGGCCATGTTTTGCAGAATTTGTCTCCCAACAAATATCGGGGAAATTGAAGTCCCCCATGACTATGACATCATGCTTCCTTAAAACATTGGCTATTTGCTTTTCAAAAGTTTCATCCTCGTCTTCTCCTTGGTTGGGTGGCCGGTAGTAGACTCCAACCACCAGGTTCCTTTTATTCTTTGCTCCATTTGTTTTGATCCAGATGCTCTCGATGGGGCTACCAAGCTCCTCCTCCTGTATTTCTGTGCAGAGATATGTATTTTTCACATACAGCGCAACCCCACCTCCCTTTGTGTTCCTCCTGTTCTTTTTGAACAAGTTATATCCTTCAATTGCTGTATTCCAGTCATGAGAGTCATCCCACCAAGTCTCAGTTATACCTATGAAGTCATAATTTCCCTCCTGTATTAAGAGTTCAAGTTCGTTCTGTTTGTTTCCCATACTCTGGGCATTAGTATATAGACATCGAAGACCATGTGCTTCATAGTCTGGCTTTCTTCCTACATGTGTCTGAAGACTATTATTGGGCGCTATCAGAGCTGTTCTCTCCATTGCAGTGCATGCGCCTACGTCCATTGTTATCCCCAACATTACATCTCCCTTCCCCGTAGGATTCAGTTTAAAGCCCTCCTGATGAAGTTCTTCATGCTGTGGCCAAACACATTCTTCCCATCCTTTGTGAGGTGCAACTCGTCCCTTGCCAACAGCCCATCTTCCAGGAAGTATAGCCCATGGTCCCAGAATCCAAATTTCTCTCGTCGGCACCACCTTCGTAGCCAGTCATTCACCCAGAGTATTTTTCATTCCCTTTCTATCCCTCTTCTAACTACTGGAAGGATGGATGAGAAAACTATCTGGACCCCAAAGTTCTTGAGTTTCCTTCCCAAAGCTTCAAAGTCTGACGTGATTTCTTCATCGCTCCGCTTGGCGGTATCATTTGTTCCCACATGGATGAGAAGAAAGGGATACCTGTCAGTGGGCTTTATGTGTGCAGGCAACCTTTCAGTCACGTCTCTAATCCGTCCTCCCGGGAGACAACATACCTGGCGAGTCCACGGGTCTTCGCGACATACTTGGGTCTCGATCCCACGCAGCAAGGAGTCTCCTACTACTACCACTCTTCTCTTCTTCTTGTTGTAGGCCTGGGTTTCATCGCCTCTGTTTGACTGACCTTCAGCCTCTTGCTCACTCTCATGTAGGTTCCCCTGTGATTCTTCCTCTGCAGGCTGTCCTCCAGTCTCATCCGCAAGTACCTGGAATTGGTTCCACAGCTCCACTGCTTCCACTGGTGCAGAGTGGCGTCTAGTTCTTCTTCTCCTAACTGTCACCCTTTTCCAAGGAGTATCCTCTATTCCATTTTTCTTCACCTCAGCATTTCCCACTGCCTCATCTTGCTGTTGCTCTTCAAGCTTCTGGTCTTCCCTTTGCTGCTGTAGTTCCCCCATTCTGTTCTCTTCATGTTCTCTTATTCCCCGGAGGGTCGACAGTCGCCGCTCCAGTCCACTTACTTTTTCTTCCAGCGGTGTGATCAACTTGCACTTGTTGCAGGTGTAGGCCATGTTGTTCTCAGGCAAGAAAACAAACATTGCACACACCTTGCAGGTCACCACCACTGGAGAGTCCTGTCCTTCCATTGCCTCTTTTCCCTTTTTGTGTCTAGCTTTGTGATTGTTCTAGACTAGCCTGTGCCTGCTCCTCTACTCAGAAGAGTTTAAAAGCAGAGTCCCACTGGCGTGGAAGTGTGTGTTGCAAGACAAATAAATGAAAAAAGTTAGTTAAAAAAAAATTAAAAAAAATGTTAGGGGCCTCCCCCTTGACCTCCCCTGCCGAACTCCCCTGACCAACTCCTGTTTGCTCCCCCTGTTTGCTTGCTCTGGTCGCTCGCTCTCTGGGAGCTTGCTTGCTTCTGTAGTCCCTGGACCAGCTGGAGCAGCTTGCTCTGCTCTGCTCAGCTGGGAGGTGGGAAAAAGACTGAAGCTTCCCGCCCACTCAGCTGCTGGGATTACTCAGGCCACCACCACCCCCAGTTCAGTTGGAGCTCTCAGAAGCACCTGGTGATCTCACAGCCAATCAGAAGGATAAAGGGCAGCCCCCTGGGCTTCCTGCAGCCCACTTACCTCTTAGCCTCCATCTCTTTTGTCTCCTTTGTCTCTTCTACCACTGCAACTCCCCTGGCCAACTCCTGTTTGCTCCCCCTGTTCGCTCGCTCTCTGGGAGCTTGCTTGCTTCTGTAGTCCCTGGACCAGCTGCAGCAGCTTGCTCTGCTCTGCTCTGCTCTGCTCAGCTGGGAGGCGGGAAACAGACAGTGCCTTCCTGTTGAACAAGAAAACTCCAAGATGATCCAAGGGTTCCTGCAAGTTGATCAAGCAGAATCCCAAATCTAAACTGCACAGTACACTGTAGTGCAGGCAATCTTAGCCCAGTGGCTGCTTCTCTGTTCCAAAGCAAACTTGGGGAAGGTGGTGATTTTCGGTGGGGAATGGTGTGTGTGTGTGTGTGGGGGGGGATTTACAGGGGTACTTAACCCTTCTCCATCATGCCATTTTCCCACTAAAACATCTTTATTACACCAGTAAAGGTACTGCACTAGTAAGGATTTTGAAAATTGTTTTATGCTGTGTTCTCATACAGAATTGTGGGTGCTTTAAATGAGATACTGTGAGATATGGCAGTATTACTCAAAGCAAAATTGACCATAACCCATGCCTTATTTTCCCAGCTGAGTATTCCCTTTACAATATATGTCTAAATGGATCCCAGGTGGCTAGACATTCACATAACTACGCCAGCTGCTTTCCATATTGTAGTTTGGTCATTAGTCAAAAAAGCTGGATTCTGGACAGGATCCAGGTATCATTTTTCACCATGGGCTGTATCTGTACAATGTTTTTGCTCACATTGTTTGCAGAACTTTCACTTTCATGGCATCCACCTGTATTTCATATGCATTTTCTTTCGGTGAGTATTGGTGATAGCTGGGGATTGTTGGTGATAGCTGGGCTCTGCCCAGTGGATGGTTTGCATTGGCTTTCACTTCCAAGACCCCTAGATTTGCTTGCTACAACAACAGTAACAACACTTCTGGGAGGTGTAAACTGGGTAAATTTTGATCAAAACCAAACTGAAACAAATTTCTCATACAGTCCTAGGTCAGACCAATGATTCCATTGTTGTTAATATAGCACCATCAGGCTATCTGGCATTTTACCGAGTAGAAAGAGGACAGCTCCCTGCCCTGAGGAGCTTACAATCTAAAATCTGACATGGGAACAATGGAGGAATGGGATATTTCTGTGTTCCTTCTGAAGGTGGTCAGCCAGAAATACAAGGAAATTAGCAAACCATATGATGGTGACGCCCATCCACCAGTGCAGCCTTCCCCAAACCAATACCCTCCAGCTGCATTAGCGTTAGTCCCTGCTTATGCCATCACTGCATACACAGAAGTGACTGATTTCTTTGACGATGCCAAAACCATGATGCATGTAAAACTTCATTATGGGTGTGAAATTGAAGTTGAGGCTGAGACTGCTGAGTTGGCTGAACATTTCTCTTCTTACAGTTCTGAGAGAGTTGGGGCTGCACTCTGGGACACATAGCTTCAGATACTGTTTAAACAGAAAATTGGTGGGGCAATCCTCTCTCACCCAAGAAGAGCTCTGCCTTGGAACTGGGCAGTTGAGCACTCTCAATGGTTTCATTTATTTATTTGAACATTGCTAGCCCATGGATCCCAAGACAATCTCCAAGTTAAAACACAAAAACAACATACAATCAGTACAAAGCGATCACAAGAAAGAAAGAAAGAAAGAAAGAAAGAAAGAAAGATGAATTAAAATGACTGCATAAAAAATAAAACAGGTTAGTTTAAAATTTAAAACAACAAACCAAACCAGGAAGTTAACTAGGGGAAGTTCAAAGCAAGAGCAAATTGAGAGGTCTTTGCTATAGAGAGAGCCATTTGAACCTCTTTAGGGAGGGAGTTCCATGTCAAGATGTGACCTGTTGCAAAACTATTGTTATTCTGCAAGTGCACCATGTATGCCATGTGTGAGAGCATCTTATTCAGATCATATGTGCACTGTGGGTACATGCTGCAGCAAGAGTGCTTCCCACCATGTACATGAAGACATAGAGTTAAGAAAGAAAAGACAGCCGACGTTCTGCCATATTATTACAGTGTGCTCCATAAGTACACAAATGCATGGGATAATTTCATAATGTATGAAGTAGTCCTCCAGGAAAGTGATATATTGGATTATGATGTGAATCAAGCAGTTCTGGACAAATGAGGGCAAAAGCAACTCACAGTTTCCTCCTTTTGGTTTAGGAGGGAGACTTGTCCCTCTTCTCCTACTCTTACTGCACTTTTGTACGCAAGCAGGGTTAATTGCCATGCCCTATGGCAGCTGTTGCCACTCGTGGTTCTTATCAGCATTGCATGGTAACCTGGCATTTGATAGTACTCTAGGAGTAATAGTTGCAATACAAATCAGGTTGAACAGCAGTTACAAAATGCACGTCCTTGTGTCACTGTGAACCCTAAATGGGATAGGCTTGGCTGGCTGTTGTTCTGAGGTTGCCTTAGAGACCAACGTTTCCTTTTTCTCAACAATGCGGTTTGTGTTGAGTTTATTCTGAATGTGAAGTGACATGCATATAGCACAGGTGTTGCATCCCAGCCTCAAAGCAAATGCAAACCTCCATTTCCTTAGCACTCTCTGGCCTCTTAAGTGGGTTATTTTTCCACAGAAACATTACCATGTGGTGACTTCCCCCCTTACTTTTTATGAGGGAATTGGTCTTACAAAAGTACTAGATGGTGTTGTATTAATGAAACCCCTGTCTTTGAGAAAATGGGGTGGGGTGGGAAGCTACCACATTGGGATACAGCAGCCTTCCCCAACCCAGGGGCTGCAACTCCCATCACCCCAATGTGGGCTGGGAGTGATGGGAGTTGTAGTCCAATACATCTGGAGGGGGTTGGGGAAGGTCATGGCAGGTAACGTCATTGGGGCTGTTCACACAACATGCCAACTCACACTCAGTGGTTGTCCTGAAGAGGAGTAATTTCTTTTTTTTCCTATAGAAATTAACTAGCAAAAAGAAAACCTGTTTTGAATGTCAAAAGTCAGCCCTGGAATGTGTGTGTGGAAAATGGAGATGGTAATTCTGGCTGGGAATGTGCAGAGTTCTTTTCCTCACCAACATCCTTGGAATTTGAGGGAGGGTTCCCAGGGATGTTTGAGCCCCAGTGCCTCTCTAAAAAGGAAACTTAGGAAGGGCTTTAGGTAGGATAAAAATATAATCCAGTGTTTATGGCAAGTAATGACATTCTTTAAAATGGACAGAGCAATCCTAAATGGGGCAGAAGGAAAAATCTGCTGAGGAACTCCTGAGGCAGCAAAGAACATTGGAGACTGCATTATATGTTTCTTTTGTGTATATTTTTATGTAAATCATTTTTAATCTCTGTATATTTTATTTTTAATGTTTTTAATCTTTGTAAACCGCCCAGAGCGCTCCAGCTTTTGGGCAGTATAGAAATGTAAGCAGTAGCAGTAGCAGCAGCAGTCATTACCCTGAATCAGACAACTGGTCCATCTATCTCCGTACTGTCAACACTGACCGGCAGCGGCTCTCCAGGCAGGATTCTTTTCTAGCCTTACCTGGAAGTGCTATGGGTTGAACCTGGGATATCCTGCATGCAAAGCAGGTGCCCTACCACCGAGCTACGGCCCTCAAGAGCGCTGGCCAGGGCAAGAGGTGAGGGGGTGGCTTTCTTCCAGTTTTTCCACCAGCAGTTTTCCTTCAAAAAAAATCCCCTTCCATTGAAATCAGATGGGAAGGCAAATACCTACACCAGCTTGAGGTTGGCATAGGGAAAAGGGCCTGATCCTTGGCCCTCACGGCAGAATGGCAGGGCTTTGGATCCAGTGGATCCAGCCTGTCCTCACCTCACCCCTGGAATGACCTGCTTCAAGGCCTGCCACTTCCTACTATTGGTGGGAATACTACCAGTGATAGATTTACACCCATGGAGCTTTCTGTGGGCGTAAGCCTCTGCCCCATCCTTCCCCTCTCAGATGGCTGTCTGAGAGAGTTAGGATTGCTCTGTCAGACTGCTCAAAGTACAAATATACAAGGGCACCAGGTTGGGGAAGGTGAACCATTTAGTTGACCCATCAGCTACCTGCCCAAATAAAGGTTTCTTAGTTCTTATGTCACTCTATATGCCTGAGTATTAGGCAGACAAAAGCCAAAAGGGGAATTCTTTGCGGCCTTGGAGCTACTCATGCCTCTCACATCTGGCTTCCAAAGGGTGATAAGAAGGAGAGTGCTGCCGTAAGGAATTGTAGGGGAGAAAGTCATCTCCAGCTGGGATCTATGTTTTGTCACTGATAGAGGCAGTGTGATTTTCAGCTATATTAAACAAGAGCCATCGTCTGATGATCCCCATGGCACTGAGGCTGTGTGTTTTTTCAAGAGGTTTTGAGCTCTTCAGGTAATTTTTGCAGTACAGTCAGTGAAGGCTGGTGGCTCTAATGTTAGCGGGGCAGTAAATGCACGCCAGGTTTCATTCAGAACCAGTCAGAACTCTAAAGGAGCTATCCAAGATACGAGCTCCTTTAGAGTTCTGACTGGTTCTGACCGAAACCCAGAGTGGATTCACTGCCCCACTGACATCGGAGCCACCAGCCTCCACTGAGTACAGTGTATGTCTCGGATATCTTGGCAAACACAAAGCAATAATGTGGAGAAAGTTCATTTTTGTGCCTTTAGTTTTAGCTGGTTCTAAAAGCAATTTCAGTTGTTTTGTACCAGAATGAAGATTTACAGAGTCTGTAATCCAATCTGCTCGCCTCGCCTGACAAAAACCCTTCATAGTCCTGCGGGTGTTTTTTTTAGCAGTGCTGCCAAGAGATCAACAGTCCAACCATGCTGACAGGAAATTATCTAAACCACAGCCCTGAGACAGATGTGTGTGTGCTCGCCAGAGGAAAGTTGGTTCAGCTAAAAAAAAGGAAAGAAAGAAAAGAAAGGTGAAGATCGCTCTGATTTGTCAGGGAATAAAACAGCAACAAGAACAGAACAGTGTAGAAGATTTCAGATCTTTGACACAACTGAACTGTGTACAGTACTGCTCAGCTAATCTAGATGTGGGAAAGGCCTTCTGTGAATCCTGACATGCATGGGTTAGTGCAATTATCTAGCCTTCTCTAGAGCTACAAATTATCCAACAGTATTATTTGTCTCACAGCATTAAGATATGCATCCATGTTGAACACATTTGTCATAATGAATGTCTGAAATTTGGTGAGCATCAGCATTCACATTCATGAATGCTGACAATCACAAACAACATGTCAATATTTGAAAACTCAAATCAGTGAATGTTGGGTCATCTAAATGTTATTGACTTGTCGGCATCTACCGACAATCTACCATTGTATATTCAAAGAGTGAGGAATGGCTCTCTGTTTTTTAAACTATTTCCAGTGGGGTGGGGTAGCTGTGTTAGTCTATCACAGGAAAAACAGCAAAGAGTCTTGTGACACCTTAAAAGACTAACACATTTTATTATGGCATAAACTTTTGTTAACTAGTTCATTGAATGCAGAGGATTGTAGTCCATGAAAGCTTATGCCATAATACATTTGTTAGTCTTTGAGATGCGAAAAACTCTTTGGTGTTTTTTTCCTCTGTTTTTGGATACCAGTTAAATTAATTTTGGATAGTTAACGTTTACCAAATGTTGGACATTCACTGTAACACATACACACTCATCGTTGCACTAAAAGAGAGTAAATTAATGTGTTATCTGACTTTTGTGAGCACAGCACAGACTCTTCAAAGCCAGCTCAATAATTGTCACTTTA
The DNA here is from genome assembly GCF_057233095.1 of Heloderma suspectum. Classification (NCBI taxonomy): domain Eukaryota; kingdom Metazoa; phylum Chordata; class Lepidosauria; order Squamata; family Helodermatidae; genus Heloderma; species Heloderma suspectum. Next base: position 393,183,874 of record NC_139458.1, read on the forward strand.
TTAACTATGCATATTTTCTCCATTAACTACTCTAATTGTTAATGAAACACCCGTTGATCCTGTCATCAGTTAAAATGCAGCAGTCTGCTAGAGTTGCCCTTAATTTTACTGAATTTAACAGAAGGTACACCGGGGGACTGCAAGAGCAAAGTAGGTCAACTAAATCTCTTAGCTGCTTCTTAGAAATGGTAATCACATGGGTTCTTTCTCTATCAGTTTAACAACTAACCTCATTGGACCTTTAATGTGTCAATCCTGCTTTCACCCAAAGCTTATCTGTTCTGTCAATCCTCAGGCATTCTAGGGGCCTTTCTACATAATCCAATGGAGGGTGCCCCCAGGTTTTATTTGGTACTCTGTAAAATACTCCTGCATGCTCCTATAGTTACAATAACTCTTGACAGCTGCAACAGGAGATGATAGGAGGTGAAGCTATGGGCTTTCATTAGCAATAGATATGGAATATGTCTCCCTTTTTAAATGCTGGATAAATCACGCTGAGATCACCAAGACAAATTAAAACTGTTTTAACTGTTTGCCAATGCACTAAGGGCATAACAAATTGCTGAAATACATTACAAACTAGCAGTAAACATGTTATTATTATCACTGCTCATAAGCAATATCCACTTGGGTCAGCAATGCCAATAGCAATTGAGTTACTGCAGCAACAATATAGCTATGAGTTATTGCTATCCAGAGGGCGAACTGCAAAAGGCTCCAGCCATGTGGTCATTTTGGTTGCCCTTTTCTGCACTTTTTCCAGCTCTACAACATCTGTTTTGAGCAGCAGTGACCAGAACTGTACACAGGTACCTCATCAAAAGTGTTTATGTCCTTGTGTTTTTCATAAGCAGTAACATAATTGCTGAATCTGTTTTGATGCTGCTATTTGTTTATTCTATTTTATTCTGTTGTATTTTTAATCTGCTGCTCTTTAATTTATGTGGCTTTTTATTGTAAATTGTTTTATTCTGGGTTTCATACCACCTAGAAAACCTTGCTAAGTGAAAAGCTGGGATGTAAATGTTTCAGACAAACAAAACTAAATGAGTTACAACTGTGCACAATTGTACGTCTCTAATAGGGAATAAATTGTTTGGAAATGCCCAGACTTATGTTTTATGTCCCAAATGTTATGGGGATTAGAAGTTTCAGAACTTTTTCTAGTCAAAAGGAGCATTTCCTCATATACTGGCTCAGGATACAGCAGTGATGTAACAATTTGAAGCTTACTTCCTGAATATAGTGTGGCTTCTGTTAGCATGGTTCCTCTAATTAAGAAAAGAGAAAGTGGAAATCAATCTATTTGACTTGGCACCATTGCAAAATCAGAATAAAATTGCAAAGGGTTTTTAAGATGTTTGGTTTTGTTCCGATTGCTTTATTAGGGTGGCCATGTGTCCTAGTTTATAGAGGACAGTCCTCTATCTGCTGGGCTGTCAGAGGACAGTTCTTTATTTGAAGGCAACGTTTATTTGAGGTGGTGTCTGGTCCAAGTCCAGTTAAAAGAGAAAGAACTATAAGGGAGCAATCCTCTGTCCCCTATTTCAGTTTCCTGGATCCAAGGTCAGAGACAGGGCTCTGAACTCTGAGCCAGGAAACTGCGCTCCCTTCCCCCTCGTAGGTGTCGCAGAGAGAACCGCGTCACCTGCCGCTCTACGCTCAGAAAACAGAGCACGGAAATGGGGAGAAAGGGGTGTTCCTGGGGACAGGGAGGGAGGATACCAGCAGCCATATAAGATGTCCTATGGCCATCCCAGCCTCCTTCCCTCCCCCTCCCTGAAGCCTCTGCTAAATGGGCAACATCGCCCACCTACCTTAATTGCAGAGCGGGTGGAGCAAGGCACCTCCTGCTCTGCATTGGATACACGTCAGCCTTCGAGTTCAGAGGCTTACAAGTACGCAGGGTGCATCCCATAGGACTGCACCCTAAGAAGGAAAATGGGGGCCTTGAAGTTGGCCGTCAACAGTTAGCACCTGGATAGCAGACTGAGCAGGCACACCGGTCAATTGGTCACAGTCTTCAGCACTATGATGAGATGCATCGTATTTCTGTTTAAATTGTAGTAATTCTTTCTAAATCTTCATACATGTGTGTCTGTGTATATATGTGTGTGTGTGTGCATGTGTGTGCACATGCATGTATGCACACACTAGCTATGCAAATGTTATGTGTCCTCTTCTTTTGGTGAGGAACAGTTCAAGGGAAAAGGACCAGAGTGGAGGAGGGAGAAGGAAACGAAACAAGAATGGAAGAAAGAGCAGAAGGGAGAGATGGAGAAGGAGAAAAGGAGCAAGGAGAAGAGATAGGAGGAGCATACTCATTTGTGGAAAGGCAAAGGAGACAGGCCTACAACAGGAGAGAGGAAGGGAGGAGTGGCATGCATACATACATACCTTATCCCCAGCACCTGATCCAGAACCTTGCTCCAGCTTATCAGGATAAGATTGGTGGGAAGGTCAGTTTAACAGACAGAAACCTGGGGGCCTCCAGTGGGTCCACCCTGTCCTCAAACCCACTGAGTCTTACTTAGAGAAAGATATTACTGGCACTGAGGAGCAAGCCATTCAAACCAAAAGCATTGTAGTTTTGCAGTAGAAGCCCAGCAGTATAGGGCTCCACGCTTGGCCAGTCAGAGTTGGAGGCATTGGCCACTCAAGATTGGCCAGCCCCTTGAAGAAAAGCATGAAGTGGGGACTCAAAGAAACGGAGTGGATCTATTATGGTCTGGAGGAAGGAAGGGATACTGTTGCGGGGTGGGGGCTAGAGAAAAGGCTTGTCATCAGCCTGAGGTTGAAATCCTGTATTATTAAGAGTATAAGACTAGTGCTGTAATTTGGCAAGGCTAAATAAGACTTTGACAAACACTTACTTGTCTTAGCCTCTGAATGGAACCCATTTATCTGTGGATGAGGGTTGACATGTCCCTCCCTGATGACCAGCAAACAACTGGCTTATTAACTGTGGATTTATGTTGGGGTGTGTGTGTTGGGGGTGTGTGTGCATGTATGCTTGTATTTATAGATATAGATTAGGGGTGGGCAACTGCAGGGACCTCAGGGGCCATTTTCACCCCCACGCCCCATGCAGGCCGCACTTGTGGGGTTCCAGGGAGAAAACCTAGTGATTTGCTGCCAAAATTCAGCAACAAACCACTAAGGGTGCAATCCTATGCATGTCTAGGCAGAGAAAAGGCCTACAACTCCCAGGATGCCAGCTTTGCTGGCTGGGGAATGCTGGGAGTTGTAGGCTTTTTCTCGGTCTAGACATGCATAGGTGCACCTTAAGGAAGCCTAAAGTGGCCAAATTACACTTCTTTTGAAGTGTGATTTGGCCATTTTAGGTTTCCATAGTGGTAGCAAACCACAACGGAAGCCTAAAATGGCCAAATCGCACTCAAAACAAGCAAGATTTGCTGGCTTTAGGCTGCCTTAGTGATTTCAGTTGCAAACTGGCAATGTTTTTGTCATTGCAAATTTTGGTGGCTCAATGGCAGGGGAAGGGAGGGGGGGGGCTGCACCAGGGGGTGGTGATGGCCTCCTGCAGACGGCATGTTGCCCACTCCTGATATAGATATAGATGATATAGATATAGATACACACACATACACATTCTGGCTATATGATAAGGATTATTGCATCAACCTCACTGAAGAAACATCTCTGCTTTATAAAAGTATCTCACCTTTTCTAGACATTACAGGTCTAGAGAGGCTCTCATCTTTGACAGTTTGATCGGACAACTCTGCAAAATGCCACAGTATTTAACTACAGGCAAAACTGAACTGAAGTTTCAGTGGAGAAAGTACTAATATCTGTAACTTGTAGCAAAATTTTAATTAAAGGATGAACTGCTTTCCCTAGCTCCCTTTTAATTACATTGAGACACAGATGATATAATTAGGCTAACCTGTCTGTACTGAAAACATTCATCATCATCTCTCAATACTGCCTGAGGCTTTTATGGAAGTTCTGTAAAGTGGATCTTAAGCCAACACCTCAAAATAGGCTAAAGAGACCATTGTAGGGGGCGGCGGGGAGGGGGGATCAGAAATAAAGGAAAATCCAAGTATTAAAATATGGGCAAAATGGAGTCAGAAGAATTGTTCATTTTTGTTCTATGTATTCTATGAGACTTCGTACAAGCAAAGGGTATTCGCTCCAAACTGTTGGTTCCTGATGTAATTGAACACCCGAGAATCATCCCTGATGTGTCTGTTCTGGCTAGGACAAGCCAGATTATACCTGCAGCATATTATAACTGGGAAGGACAAGAGACTGCCTTTGAAAACTGTGAGATAAACATGTAATGCTAATGTGGAGGCCAGGGGGCAGGGACAGTTATTTGCAGGGAAGAATGGGTGAACATGGGAAGGGTGACCTCATTGCCTCCTGATTCTGCCTTACAAATGACATGTGCTTCTGTGTTCACATTTCGTTTGGCAAGCACAGATTTGGAAATGCATTTTTGCTCAGGTTTTGTGAAGTTCCACATTTTGGAGGTTCAGTTTCTTCCAGTTCTCTGTTATGATGATTCACATGTAAGAGTCTTGAATAGAACCAGCATCTGGGCTCCTGCCTGCCTATTATTCTACCTTCCTTCCTGCATCACTTTGTATCCCTGTACCACTACCTTCCTTCATCATTTTTGTCAAGGCAAGCTCCTAAATAGGTTTTCCGATAAGAATACGGCCAACACTGTTGAGAGAAATAATCCGTATGGAATTAATGAAATGAATAGATGAATCTAATAATGAAACTGGAATGAATAAAGGAATGAATGAACAAATAATGAACAGTAGGAAGGACCTTATGCTGAGGAGAAAGACAGGGGCCATGATTCCTAACTTGATGAACAACTATGGCCGTGGCTGAGAATTATGGGAGTTATGGGAAAAATTAGAGATGTGAAGGAGAAATTGAGTGGTTTCTGTCTGTATATTAGCTTTGGTTGCACCCACTATATTCTCTAAACCAGCCTTTTTGGACAATGGGCTCATTTGGCAATTTGATAAACTGTCCTGGGCACCATCACAAAATGGCTGCCATGGGAGGCATGGCAAAGAAAAAGTAACCTGCCCAAAAGACTGAGTAGAAGGCAGAGGTGGGGTCTGAGCCCCAACACACTAAACAACACCTTTGAACCCACAGTTTTCAGTACCAACAAAAACCTATTTCACAGTAAGCCCAGCTACCGGTAAGAAAATATTTTTAAAAGTGGAAGAGGTAGGGTACCTTGGCGGATGCCAAAGAAGGTGTCCAAGGTTGCATTGATGCCTATGGGCACCACATTGCCTATCATTGCTCTAAACTGGAAAAAAATTATGATCTAAACAGCTTGCTTGGTCCAGCTTACTCTGGCCATGTATTTTAAGAATAAAGGGATGTGACAGAGGGCCTGTGAAGAGAAGGAAATTGAGGGAGGATATTTGAAGAGAGAAATCTGATACCAGCAGAGGAAGAGCTAGATGTGACCTTGCTTTCTTCCCACTCTCAAAGCTGCTACATGAACCCTGGTGCTGCGCATGTTGTCTGGCTCCAAATTCAGAAGCTGTATTGATTACTTCTTATAATGCTCTTGCCTGGTATGCTTTGAGAGAAAACAGGGTTAGGGTTTCAAACAGAACCTCCTCTATATGGACAGCCTCTCAAACACTTCATAAAAAATGAAGGAGGGTGTTATTTTGTGATGTGAGAAGCATCGTATGTCATGACCAAGTCATAACACTCCTTGCTAATTCTCACTGAAAATACTATGTTTAAAATACATAATGCATGTGCTGTGCAAAAGCTGATTTGCACAGCAGCAGCAGCTGGCCTGGAGCCAAGGTGAAGTTTTTTAGATCATCAGTCTCAGTTTGTGGCGGGTGTGGCCCTTTGGCTTTTGGCAGAAAAAGCAGAGTGTTGTTTGTCTTAATATTCTCTCTCTCTCTCTCTCTCTCTCTTTTAATAAAAAAAGAAATCAAAAACATATACAACAATTTATTATGATTAGAGGTGGGAAACCTGGGGCCAGATGTTGTTGAACTCCAAGTCCCGTCAGCCATAGCCAGCATGGCCAATGATCAGGGATAATGGGAGTGTAGTCTAGCAACTTCTGGAAGATCACTGGATCCCCATTCCTGGATTTATTTATTTGTATGTTTGTTTTTATTACATTTCTATACTGGGTGGGTCACAAAAATTTAAACCACAAAGTACAGAATAAAAACAGTATAAAATATAAAAGCTTAAAACTACAGTATAAAAATACAACCAGAATACAACCTGGATTAAAGGGTGCTTAGTTGTTGAGTTGCCTTAGGGAATGAATAAGTGTGCAACTCCCCCTAATTTTACAGGCCAGATGAAGAAACAAAGAAAATGTCTCATATTAGCTGTTAGTAGGTTGCCTCTCTGTTCTTTCCTTTGGCTTGGGCTCCAGAATGAGTCTCAGAGGCCTTTTTATATCAGAAAATTATTTCCCTTTTTCATAAAAATGTTAATTTTGCTAAACTATAGGGCCTTACAATAGACTTGCATGTTGTTGTTTATTCGTTCAGTCGCTTCCGACTCTTCGTGACATAATGGACCAGCCCACACCAGAGCTTCTTGTCAGCCATCGCCACTCCCAGCTCCCACAAGGTCGAGTCCGTCACCTCCAGAATATCATCCATCCATCTTGCCCTTGGTCAGCCCCTCTTCCTTTTGCCTTCCACTTTCCCTAGCATCAGCATCTTCTCCAGGGTATCCTGTCTTCTCATGATGTGGCCAAAGTACTTCAGTTTTGCCTTTAATATCATTCCCTCAAGTGAGCAGTCTGGTGTTATTTCCTGGAGTATGGACTGGTTTGATCTTCTTGCAGTCCAAGGCACTCTCAGAATTTTCCTCCAACACCACGGTTCAAAAGCATCTATCTTCCTTCGCTCAGCCTTCCTTATGGTCCAGCTCTCGCAGCCATAGGCTACTAAGGGGAATACCAGTGCTTTAACTATGCAGACCTTTGTTGTCAGTGTGGTGTCTCTGCTCTTAACTATTTTATCAAGATTTGTCATTGCTCTCCTCCCAAGAAGTGCATTATTCCATGCAGGACACGGAATAATGGGCTCAAGTTACAGAAGGCCAGATTCCAGCTGAACATCAGGAGAAACTTCCAGACTGTTAGAGCAATACGACAATGGAACCAATTACCTAGGGAGGTAGCAGGCTCTCCCACACTGGAGGCCTTCAAGATGAGGCTGGACAGCCATCTGTCAGGGATGCTCTGACTTGGATTCCTGCATTGAGCAGGGGGTTGGCTCAGTGGCCTTGTAGGCCCCTTCCAACCCTACCATTCTATGATTCTATGATTCTAAGTAAACGTCTTCTGATTTCCTGACTGCAGTCAGTGTCTGCAGTAATCTTTGGGCCTAGAAAGACAAAGTCTGTTACTGCCTCCATGTTTTCTCTCTCTATTTGCCAGTTATCAATCAAGCTGGTTGCCATAATCTTGTTATTGTTTTTTAGGTTTAACTGCAACCCCGCTTTTGCACTTTCTTCTTTCACCTTCGTCATAAGGTTCCTCAGCTCCTCCTCGCTTTCAGCCATCAAAGTGGTATCATTGGCATATCTGAGACTGTTACTGTTTCTTCCAGCGATTTTAACTCCAGCCTTCGCATGATGTGTTCTGTGTACAGGTTGAATAGGTAGGGTGACAGTATACAACCCTGCCATGCTCCTTTCCCAATCTTAAACCAGTCTGTTGTTCCGTGGACTGTTCTTACCGTTGCTACTTGGTGGTTATACAGATTCCTCAGGAGACAGACAAGATGACTTGGTATCCCCATACCACCAAGAACTTGCCACAATTTGTTATGATCCACACAGTCAAAAGTTTTAGAATAGTCAATAAAACAGAAATATATGTTTTTCTGAAACTCCCTGGCTTTCTCCATTATCCAGCGGATATTGGCAATTTGGTCTCTAGTTCCTCTGCCTTTTCTAAACCCAGCTTGTACATCTGGCAATTCTCGTTCCATGAATCGCTGGAGTCTACCTTGCAAGATCTTGAGCATTACCTTACTGGCATGTGAAATAAGTGCCACTGTTTGATAGTTTGAACATTCTTTAGTGTTTGCCTTTTTGGGTATGGGGATATAAGTTGATTTTTTCCAATCTGATGGCCATTCTTGTGTTTTTCAAATTTGCTGGCATATGGCATGCATCACCTTGACAGCATCATCTTTCAACCTCACTCTTCAGGATCTCTAACTCACTGACCACACCATCAAATCTATCCCCGATATTATTATCCTTCCTATACAGATATATAGACTTGCATACTGCTAGGGAAAAAACGTTTCTGAAAGGCTAGCAGGAAATCATTGTACGGCTTCACCGCAACCTATTTCTGTAAAATTGTCATGCTCATTTCCTAATTATTTATATACTTGAAAAACTGAATTGCACACACTAAAGTCCAAAGTATTGCATGAAACTTTGTATTGTCAAGGGAGTATCCCTGCATGGAGGGGGAGTTCCACAGTATCCAGTGACCCCAGGAAAACCCTCCCAGGGACCAGAGGATGGCACCCTGAAAAGATCAGTGCAGGGCAACTGCTTTTTCAGCATTCTGTTTGTGAAGCAAGGGGAAATTCTGAATGCTAACAGTTCTCCAAGGCAAAAAGGAATTGAGCAGATACAGAAAAGCAAATAGGAAAGTATAGAAAACACACACACACACACGCCCTTAAGTGTGTGGAGAATGACTGGAGCAATAAGGGGAAGGCACTTTTTTAATAATTTTTTTTAAAGAGGAAATGCAGATGTTGAAAGAAAAGGCATTTGGAGCTTGAGGACATTCTGAGGCGTACTGGCAGCTGTGCACAGGAAGGCAAACAAGAAATGTTCTACTTCAAAGCAACACCCATTCTCAAAAATATCTGAAATTTCCTTGCCTGAATCTGAGCCCCTGATAGGCTACAGGGAAGGGAGGGTTTAAAATTATTTTTACGGTCATCCTGGAGCTATCTCCAGTGGCATAGAGTTACTTTCAGTTTTCAGCTATGTTTCATAGCACAATATATGTGTTTTATCATGAAAAACCCACAGCTGGACAACCTGATGGACTGGTTTCCTTGAAATACCAAAACCGAATCCTCCAGTCCAACTATCTACAATACATGTTGTTCAGAATATCCCAGTAGAAGCTGGAATATCCTGCCATGTTGCTTTAAAAAAACCCTTTACTGCAGAACTATTCTTCTTATTAATGTACAGAAAAGCATCCCAGTTCTTACCCCAAATATGAAGCAACTGAAATTCTCACCCATCTCTAAAGTTAAACCCACGCTTAGCCATTGTAGTGGAGTGAGTTGGCTGACAGACCATCTTTACCCTCTCTCTTGTCATTTTCCCTGAGTGGGAGGTGGGGTTTGCAAGCATGGGATTGTGTTTTTAGCTATTGTGCATTCTTCTGTGTAGATTTGTGTGTTTAGATATCATGAGGTGAAACAAATAATGTAAAAATACTGGAAAGACAAGAGCATATCTGTGCCCAATAACACTGAGAGAGAAGAGTGGCAAAGTCCAGGGGGCCCAACTCCAGAATCAGACAGTTGTTGAGACCCTTGGACAGATAGAAGGTCTGCTTCCCCAACTCACTTTGCACTGGGCACCTGAGAAGCTTAGGGCACAATGCTGGGAGTTGTAGGACTTTTGTCTGTCTAAGCATGCATAGGATTATGCCCTTAGAGTCTTTAGGGAAATACAGAATCATTGAACTGTCTGCTCCCCAGCAAATATTGCCAGTCAAAGTGATGCTTAAGTGCAAGTGGTTCCTTCCCTCACTGTTGAGGTTGCCCCTCTTCAGTGCTATGAAGGGTCAACGATACCTCAGCCTAAACAGGTTACCTTGGAAACAAGCCCCATTTATTTCATTTCATTTTCATTTCATGTATTACATGTCTATACTGTACAATGGCCAAAGCTCTCTGGGCAGTTTACAAAGAATAAAAACCTTAAAAATACAGTATTATGCATCATATAAAAACAGTTACAAACATGAAAGCAGAGCAGACACACACACACACACATTTCAGTGGTGCTTCCTTCTCAGTAGGTGCGTTTTGGCCTGCAGTCATTGGCAGCTTCCCTTTCTTGAAGTAGGTGAACAGGATCATCATGGCAAAGGAAAAAAGGATTAAATCCCCCCTCCTCACATGTCATAGCACCAGTTCTGTCATGTCCCCACCCCACCGCACCTTCCATGGCTGCTATTCAATTTTTTAAACAACAACAACAGATACATTAAATGCATCCACTTATTTCATGTATCGTCTAATTTGGCCCTCGCAGTCTTTAAATGTTATTGGAAATGCAGTCCATTGAAATCAGCGTTGAAAATCATGACACCACTTCCAACTAATGCATTTAACATGGGGTGCAAGACAGACCTACATACTCTGTTTCCTACATACTCCATCCATATAGGAACTATTTCAACTTTGTCTTTCCTCTTCTCTCCCAATCTCCTTTCTTTTTGTGTTGTGGTCTTTAGATTGTAAGCCTGCAGGCAGGGACTGTTTCTTAACTTTGTAAGTGTGCAATTCTATGCATGGCTGGCTGCGGCATGATGGGAGTTCTAGGACTTTTTTTCTGTCTAAGCATGCATAAGATTGCACCCTAAGCAGCTCTGGGGGCCTTTCGCTCTGAACGGTGGGGTGGATAAAAATAGCAAACAATAAATCAGTATTAATGACTACTGCAAAGGATTCAAGTATACAGCAAATCTACCTGCTTTCCTTAATTAGTAAAGACTGCTTTCATCATACAAGCAAATGCTTATATAATCGTTTTAAAAAATGTATCTTCATCTGTGTTTTTGCCTTTCATGCAATATTGCTGGTGTCTTTCAAAATAACAACACGTTCTTTAATCAGCATGGGTACAATGAGATAATTATTCAGCCATAAGCAGGAAACATCTTTGTTTTCATGCAAGGCTGCTTAGCTGTGATGCCACTATCAGTTCAAGTTAACTCTCGTGTCTTTTTTAAAGCAAAGATTACCTCAGCAATCCCAGAATTGCATTATTATTGTTTTGTGTACAATACAATAACAGAGGAGGGAGAGAGTGATGGATCTGCATTGTTCCAAGATGTTCAATGGGAAATTATAATGATTACTAAATTTCCCACAAATGTTCTGTGACTACAGTATCCAGTTATGCTATTTCTTAAATTAGCACCCAACCTTTCGTGGCTCTATGACAAGAATCTGAATAAGTATTATGGGGAAAGGGCTAAACTAGATGCGACTTTACTCATGATTTTGAATCCCATGCATGGGGCTGTCCATGTCAGTTTCTTTACAAAAAAGCGGCGGGGGGGGGAATCCAAATGGGACCATGGCATAGGGAGGAGGCATAACTCTTCTCCCTCCAAAAATACCCCCCCCCCAAGCTGCTATTTACCTCATTTTTTAAAAAGTACATAATTCTTGAGAAAGTTGTGTTTGGTAGAGGTTGAATTTAGCCTGCATAGCTGATAAAGGATATGATTTGTAAAATGCAAGTAACGAAATATGGTGATGCAAAGACTAGTTTTGATTCAAATATAACCCCAGAGCTTATTTTTTTCAACCACAATATTTGAGTGGCATGAATTACTGCAGTGGGCATGTGTGTGTAAAAGAGGCTGCTGCGTTGTTCTCTGCTTGCTGTGCCTCTTTCATAGGTTGCTCAGATTTACGTTGTGTACAGATACAGAAGATAATTTTTCAGGGACTAGAAGGTGATATGATAGAGCTGTTGTTGCCCATGGTACACATAACCATTTTGTCTCAGTAGCTAAGATCTCTGGGGGAAAAAAAGATTTTGCAGGGTATTTTTAGTGTTTCAAAAAAAACTACAGTAGCAGTTTGGCTAGAAAACATTGTGGTATACAAAAATGAATGTACTATAGGCACTTTTCAGGTCTTTCAAAAATGATAGTCTGCACTAGGGATGTTGGGGAAATCCGCAACATATTCAAATGAGTTGGGATTTCTATGAATTCGAACCACAGATTCTGCAGTGAACTGGATTTTTTGGAGTCATATGGATTCCACGGACTTGTGGACCAGTTTCTTACTTTTAAGAATGCATAGTAGCGCAAGTGTGCATTTGTGGAAGTGGAACAAAATTCTTGTATATCCCAAAAAAGAATCCGATCCCTTCAATGAGAGGCCAACAAAATGAAAGATGGCTGACAATCCACGAAAGACAAATGGATCAGATTTATCAAAACCCATACACCCCTAGTCTGCACCCAGGGTGGTTCTATACAAAAGTGTTATGACACCATCACCCTGCCTCATTCACAAGGGACCAGATATTGTCATCTTCCACTCGTAACCCTCCCATGTTTCCCACCACTTCTTTCATCTTTTTTCTAGCAGAAAATATGTTAAGGTAAAAAAGACAGAATAGCTGCACACGGTAGCACTAGGAACTCTCTGTCTGAAAGCACCCCTATTTTAGTTCACTCTACACACCGCTCTGTGTTCTTCCCTATATAGATTAAGAATTTGTTTTTGAAGGTTAAACTCGTTATTGTATCCCAGCAGTGCTTTGCAATTTTTTGTTTTGTTTTTGAAAACTAGCTTGTCATTGTGCAGTAATTTCATGAAGATCTTTTTTATTGCATTTTTGGTAAATTCACTATGGCCACCTTGTTCTAGATTAGGGCCAGGTAGTGTCCACATGAATTAATATAAACTAACAGCATTAGGTACCTCTGTAGGGGTAACTCTCTACTGTGTGCCTTACTTCTGTACCATACGTTCACTTTTTAAGAATAGGAGTACTCCAACCTTCCCCAGCCTGACACCCTCCAAATTACGTTGGATTACCACTCCCAGCATCCAGAATTCATCTAGGAGGAAGCATGAGATCAGCTCTGGAAAACACTGTGCTTATCAAAGATATGTTTGGCCTAACCTGATTTTATGACGTCTAAAATAGGGCTAGTAAACCTTCGGCCCTCCAGATGATGTTGGACTAAACCTCCCATCATTCCTGACATTCCAGATGAGCTGGAGTCCAACAACATCTGCAGGGCCACAGGTTCCCCACTCTTGTCTGAAAGAAACTTTTACGCCCTCTTCTTCCTCCATATGCCTATTCCCCATGGCCTGGGAGAGCATTCAAGCAACTGTACAACCATACTGGGAAATGTGAACAGGTTCTTCAGCTGAATGATTCAAGTAGTATTTTGGAGACAGGATTCATATTCATATTAAATTGCTGGCATTTTTTTTTTTTTTACAGTTCCTTCATTTTAATAGGCCTATTTATTGTTTGTTGCTTGGATAGGACTGCCCCAGCTGTTGTAAACATGTAGTCCTGCATATTAATGATATATACAACCAGATGGCTCATGAGATTAGAAGATGCGTGCAGAACCTTCACTTTCTAGGCCACCAGTGAGAATGTAGGCCAAGTCAGGACCTGAGAGACAGCATAGTTGCTTACAGGCTGTACAAGCTTAAATGGCTTTAGTCCAGCTCTTAGAAGATAAGCATTACATGAGTCATTTCAGGTCATGACTGAAGATAGTAGTATAAGAAAGGCAGTGGCAAGTCAAACTACCTCTTACTTGTACTTCAAAGAGGCATGAATTACCAGCTTCCTCCACCTGATGCCCTCCAGGTGCTTGGGACTATAACTCCCATTCACCCCAGTGAAAGTGGCCAATGGGCAGGGATGATGGGTGTTGTAGTCAAAAACATCTGAAGGGCACCAGGTTGGGGAAGGCAGCATTATACCAATAGTTTACTTGTACTTTTAAAGGCATGCACTGCATCAGTCTGACCATCTATTTTCAAGGCAATTCACCTTCTTGAATTTAACAGGCAAGTCAATAGCTGATTAGGATGGTGTTGTTGCTGTTGTTCAGTCGTTCAGTCGTGTCCGACTCTTCGTGACCCCATGGACCATAGCACGCCAGGCCTTCCTGTCCTGCGCTCTCTCCCGGAGTGTGCTCAAGTTCATATTCATTGCATCGGTGATGCTATCTAGCCATCTCATCCTCCGCCGTCCCCTTCTCCTTTTGCCCTCAGTCTTTCCCAGCATCAGGGTCTTTTCCAGAGAGTTTTCTCTTCGCATTAGGTGGCCAAAATATTTGAGCTTCAGCTTCAGTATCTGTCCTTCCAATGAGCACTCAGGGTTGATTTCCTTTAGGATGGGCTGATTTGACCTCCTTGCAGTCCAGGGGACTCGTAAGAGTCTTCTCCAGCACCACAGTTCGAAAGCATCAATTCTTCGGCGCTCAGCCTTCCTTATAGTCCAGCTCTCACAGCCATACATTACTACTGGGAAAACCATAGCTTTGATTAGACGGACCTTTGTCGGCAAGGTGATGTCTCTGCTTCTTACTATGCTGTCTAGGTTTGCCATAGCTTTCCTCCCAAGGAGCAAGCGTCTTTTAATTTCATGGCTACAGTCACCATCTGCGGTGATCTTGGAGCCCAAGAAAGTAAAATCTGTCACTGTTTCCATTTCTTCCCCTTCTATATGCCAGGAAGTGATGGGGCCAGATGCCATGATCTTCGTTTGTTTAATGTTGAGTTTCAAACCAGCTTTTACACTCTCCTCCTTCACCCTCAACAAGAGGCTCTTGAGATCCTCTTTGCTTTCTGCCATTAGGGTGGTATCGTCTGCGTATCAGAGGTTGTTGATAATTCTCCCGGCAATCTTAATTCCGACCTGTTATTCATCCAACCCCGCGTTTCTCATGATGTACTCTGCATATAAGTTAAATAAGCAGGGTGACAATATGCAGCCTTGTCGTACTCCTTTTCCAATTTTGAACCAATCGGTTGTTCCATGTCTGGTTCTTACTGTTGCTTCTTGACCCTCGTACAGGTTTCTCAGGAGACAGGTAAGGTGGTCTGGTACTCCCATCGCTTTAAGAATTTGCCACAGTTTGTTGTGATCCACACAATCAAAGGCTTTAGCATAGTCAATGAAGCAGAAATAGATGTTTTTCTGGAATTCTCTTGCTTTCTCCATGATCCAGCAAACGTTGGCGATTTGATCTCTAGTTCCTCTGCCTCTTCGTAACCCAGCTTGTACTTCCGGTAGTTCTCGGTTCGCATACTGCTGAAGCCTAACTTGTACGATTTTGAGCATAACCTTGCTGGCATGTGAAATAAGCACAATTGTGCGGTAGTTTGAACACTCTTTGGCGTTGCCCTTCTTTGGAATTGGAATGTAAACTGACCTTTTCCAGTCTTGTGGCCACTGTTGAGCGTTCCAGATTTGTTGGCATATTGAGTGCAGCACTTTAACAGCATCATCTTTTAGGATTTTAAATAGCTCAGCTGGAATGCTGTCATCTCCGCTAGCTTTGTTGTTACTAATGCTTCCTAAGGCCCACTTGACTTCACTCTCTAGGATGTCCGGCTCAAGTTCAGTGAGTGCACTATCATGGCTATCAGGGACATTCAGATCTTTCCTGCATAGTTCTTCTGTGTATTCTTGCCACCTCTTCTTAATCTCATCTGCTTCTGTTAGGTCCCTGCCTTCTTTGTCCTTTATCATGCCCATCTTTGCTCAAAACGTTCCCTTGAGATCTCCCGATTTTCTTGAAGAGATCTCTAGTCTTTCCCATTCTGTTGTTTTCCTCCATTTCTTTACATTGTTCATTTAAGAAGGCCTTCTTGTCTCTCCTTGCTATTCTCTGGAACTCTGCATTCAGTTGGATATATCTTCCCCTTTCTCCCTTGCTTTTCGCTTCCCTTCTTTCTTCAGCTACTTGTAAAGCCTCATCAGACAGCCACTTGGCTTTCTTGCATTTCTTTTTCTTTGGGATGGATTTCGTTGCTGCCTCCTGAACAATGTTACGGACCTCCGTCCATAGTTCCTCAGGCACTCGGTCTATCAGGTCTAATCCCTTAAATCTATTCCTCACCTCCACTGTATATTCATCAGGGATATGATTTAGGTCATACCTGAATGGTTTAGTGGTTTTCCCTACGGTCTTCAATTTAAGCTGAAATTTTGCAAGAAGCAGCTCATGATCTGAGCCACAGTCAGCTCCAGGTCTTGTTTTTACTGACTGTATAGAGCTTCTCCATCTTTGGCTGCAAAGGACATAATCAATCTGATTTCGATATTGACCATCTGGTGATGTCCATGTGTAGAGTCGCCTCTTGTGCTGTTGGAAAAGAGTGTTTGCTCTGATCAGCGTGTTCTCTTGGCAAAACTCTATTAGCCTTTGTCCTGCTTCATTTTGTACACCAAGGCCATGCTTGCCTGTTATCCCGGTGATTTCTTGACTTCCTACTTTAGCATTCCAATCCCCTATGATGAAGAGGACATCTTTTTTTGGTGTTAGTTCTAGAAGGTGTTGTAGGTCTTCATAGAACCCACATAGGATGGTGTTAACCATGTCAAAACTGAGTGTCGTGCCAGTGTTGAAGAAAGATATGCTTGGGAACTGTTTAGGACAGGAGTATTAAAACAGTCGTGTCATTGTCCCCCACCCTCACCCCCAGCCCACCATTTTACTTATGAAAATGGTTACACTACGTTGCAAATCAGTCTTTCAGTATCAGTTTGGTAATCCTATCTTGTAAGCAGCTGAGAGGGGATGAAGATTTCTCTCAAGAATTTGTGTACCTTTGTTTTGTATTGCGTGCTCCAGGTGTTAGGTTACTGGGATTTTCCAATACCTTCAACACTAGATATGCTTGCATAAACGTATTCAAAGGCTCTTAAAGTTCTCTTTATTTATTTATTAAATTTCTGAGTCACTCCATCCAGCCTGAAACAGGAGCTCAAAGGGATGTACACTACAATAAAACATTCTCATTTAAGGTTAAAAACATGCAGCCCAACAAAAAATAAGAGGATTAAAAAACAGAATTAGCAGTGGAGGAACAAACCCCATTTCCAGTTCTTAACAAGCAACTCAGAGGTGGTGAGTAGGGATGGGAGAACCAGGGATGCTTGAGCTTGCCAAAATTCTCTCAGTTCCACTTTAAATTCAAGGTGTTGGTTTTGACCTTTAAAACCCTATATGGTTCTGGCTCAGCCTATCTTAAGGAGCACCTCCAGCAACACCAGACAGGCCACTTAACAAGATCAGCCTCAGATAGACTTCCCTCTGTCCCATCAGCCAGGACAGCTAGACTGGTGGGGACGAGGTGTAGGGATGGCGGAGAATTTCTCCACGAATCTCCGGGAGGCCGAATGCCAACGCATTCAGCCCCCCGAAATTAGTGGAGAAACGGTCTGCCCCCCCGCCCCCCCCCCCGGGATGGGACTTACCTTTCCTGAATGTCCCTGGCGCTGGTGGCTCCTGGCGGCGGCGGCGGCCGGTCTGCCGACTGGCTGCTGCCACCGCCATTTCCAAGTAAAAAAAAAAAAAACTCAAGCAAACGTGATAGGCTACGTAAAGATTTACGTAGCCCATCACGGCTAGATTTTCAAAAAAACACCGTGATAGGCTACGTAAATCCTTACGTAGCCTATTACGGCTGACTTTGGGGGGGGGGAAGCGCGTACGCAAATGGCAGCACCCATGGGCGCCGCCACATGCGTTCCTTATTTGGGCACGTGTAGTCTACGTAAATATTTACGTAGACTATGGCGAAAATAAGGGCAACGCAAATAGCTATTTGCGTTGCCCTTATTTTCGCCGTAGTCTACGTAAATGTTTATGTAGACTACACGTGCCCAAATAAGGAACGCATATGGCGGCGCCCATGGGCGCTGCCCTTTGCGTACGCGCTTTCCCCCCCCCAAAGTCAGCCGTGATAGGCTACGTAAGGATTTACGTAGGCTATCACGGCTGACTTCAGGCCAGGGACGCAAACGGCGGCGGCTATGGCTGCTGCCATTTGCGTCCCGGCCAGCAAGGAGGATTCGCAGCCGGAGGGACGGGGCGCCTCCCCCCCGGCCAGAATTTCGGCCGGAGGGACGGGGCACCTCCCCCCCCGCCAAGAATTTCGGGGGGAGGAACAGAGTGCCTCCCCCCCACCGTGAAGCAAGCTGCAGGACCAGGTAAGGGACTTTCGTCCATCCCTACGAGGGAGAGGGCCTTTTCTGTGGTGCCCCCACTCTGTGGAACTCCCTCCCTAGGGAACTCCGCCATGCCCCCTCTTTAATGAGCTTCCGCCATGCATTAAAAACGTGGTTGTTCAGGCAGGCATTTGGGGTGGGTTAGGGTATTTTAGAAAACATTTTTATTGTAGAATTTTATTGTCTTAAACTATTTTGTTGTGTGCTGTACATCGCCCAGAGTGGCTGGGTGACTAGCCAGATGGGCGATTGATAAATGCAATTAATTAATTAATTAATTAATTAATAGCTCAGTTAAAGCACAGTTCACCTTAAAGCAGGGTTCACTTTAAAGCATGGCTCATTTTAAGCAAGGTTTCATTTAAAGCACAGTTCACTTTAAAGCATGGTTCACTTTAAGCATGGTTTCATTTAAAGCACAGTTCACTTTAAAGCACAGTTCACCTTGTTCCTGTTTCTGTTTGCATCCTGTTTTTCCTTTCATTCGAATGGGGAAAGTGCATGTTGAACGAGAAAATTCCACATTTCTGTGCGCATTTTTCAAAAGTGTGCACTCCTCCCCATTGATTAAAGTGTGAAAATGTGTTTTTTTTAAGGCTAATTTAAAAGTGCTTATTAAAGAAGCACACATGCACACATTTTTCTAATGTGATTGGAAGTTTGGGAATGTGCAAGCTTTATCCCCTCCACTCTCCAAAGTGCTCCTATTTGCATTTGGGGCTTCAAATGGAGCAAGTTCTAATGATTTGTGAACTGAACTGAAATTCTCATGCTGTCAGAAATGGATCACCTTCCCCCCTCGCAATTAACACTACAAGCAGACAAAGCTTCAGGATAATACTACTTTATTTTGTTAGAGACTAGTCTCTTTACAAATGCAGATTCTAGGAAACTCTCAGACTGCCTCAGGCCCCTAAACAACTAATCTATGATCCCTAATTAGAGGAGACAAACTGGAGGGTAGTGAAGTTACCAACAGTTTGGGCGTGAACCTCATGGCCAGATTCACTTTGCAGTGATGCCCCTCCCTCAGGGTGGCTCCCTCCTACGTTGGCTTCTAAGAATGGCTATCCTGGTGGAGCGTCTGAGCCCCGCCTCTAACTTTTCCCGCTTTGCTTTGCGACGCACCCTGGCGTCACTCAAGTCACACCCCTCCTCCTCCTCCTCCTCGGAAACTTGAGTTCTCACAGTGGAGAGAGGTGGCAGGGACTCAGTCTGGGCCATCTGTTTGTCAAGGTCTTTTGAGCAATCTTTCCCAGTGTCTTGGCTCACTAGGGAGGATCCTGTCAAGGTGGAAACTGAGCCAATAGAACCCCAGAGCAGTTCTGATTCTGAGGAGGATCAGCAATCCATGGGAGAGGAGCCAGCTCATCCCTCACAGGCATAGCAGCTGGCAGAGATTCCTCCTGCTGGCATTCCTGAGATAGATAGTGATCCTGGCAGTGAGAAAGTGAGGGAGGGGGGCTTGCTAGACGCTCGACGCAGACGCAGGGAGTGACGAGCGATGGAGGGCGCGGAAAGGAGACGTAGGGCCCGTTTGGCACGCAAGCAACAGCTGCCTCCCGTGGACCCAAGAGAAAGAGGGAGGATCTCTCCCTAGCCCACAAGTTCAGGGTCTTCAAGTGACTCTCCTTCAAACGGGGATCAACTGCCTACCCGGAGCATAGGCTATTCTGCTGTTCCTTGCTTAGTCGCTGGTGATTAGCATCTGAAAGAGTCATTAAGTTGTCAAAGGATTAAAGCCTTGAAAAGAATCCTTTCGTCTGTATCTTGAGTTGGCTATTAGAGTGTATTGGAAGAGGCCGCTAGGGCGCTCCTGACAGATCCCTCCCCTGGCCTCTGATCTAGCTGCTCCAACTCTGATTCAGAATCAGAGCTGTCAGACATCTCAAGGCACTTGGATTCATCCCTGACACACACACCCCAAATAGTCAGAGATGGCTTAAGAAACTAAAAATATTTTCAATTGCCAACAAAATTGCCAACCTAAGGAGGATGCTAACCGAATCTTCCTCAAAAGAGAATTCCAAAAGATGGCACAACCACCGAGAAGGCCTTGCTGCATGCTCTTGCCAATCTCACTACAATAAAAGATGAAACACGCAGTTGTGCTCCATCTGTTGATATTAAAAGTGCTGGGAGGGGTGTCACATATGGCAGAAGACAGATCACTAACAGCTTCATAAGTAAAACAAAGCACATGAAGTGGGCCTGAAAACTAATTAAAGACTTATGTAAAGGGATGAATACTGGAGGGAGCGATATGCACTCTACTGCTTACACTGATAACAGATGAGCCACTACATTCTTCATTGAGACTTAAAAAAAAAAGGTTCCCATTAAAACGGGACACATTTTTGTATACATTTCTCCTAATGCATGTACATATTTTTGTACACAGTTCTGCCTAATTTACATTTTTGCAAGCAATTTTGCTAATATAATGCATTGTAATATTATTTTTACTAATATATGCATATTTGTGTATACCTTCCCCTAATATACCCATTTTGGTTTGCATTTTTGATTGGAGAATGCCCCTGCAAAATTTGGAGAAATGCAAATTTCAAAGAAGAACTGAGTTTTGTGTTGTACGTTGGTTTGAAAAATACTGAACAAATGTTTCCCCCAACTCTACTAAGGGCGCAATCCTATTCAGATAGGTGGCCACCTCCAAACTCGGAGGCGACTGCCTATCCAATGCAGGGCAGGAGAAGGGGATCGTTCCCTCCGCACTTCTCCTGCCCTGCATTTTCGGCTAGACAGCCAATTGCGGCTGTCTAGCCGCGGGAGGGCAGAGTGGGGGAGGAGGCTGCTGTATGGCACATTGGATGTGTCGTACAGGCATTCCGCCCTCCCCGCCCTGGAAGCCCTCCGGGAACACCCCTTTTCAGCCATTCCGCGCTTCTCTTGTGAGCGCGGAGCATCAGGTTGTTCCATGCTACCTCTGAGGCAGTGCAGAAGTGGGGGGAGGTTGGTTCTCCGGGAAACCAGATATTCTATGGTTGTCTAGCCGCTGTCTAGCGGCCATAGGATTGCTCCCTCTGGAATGTTTTGCTGTAGGCATTTATGGAACCTGAGACATGAAGTTCTACATTTTGTTTGGGGTCTCAAGCATCAAGCCTCTTACTCACATGATGGTAATGCTACCCTCTATCTGCAAGGCTTGCCTGAACCCTTTTATAATGTCTGGCCACTGACTAGCGGCCGTAGGATTGTGCCCTTAGTTGCTTATATTCAGACGCCCAGAAGTGCTTTTTATTTTTTGCTTTACAAAGCGTCAAAAACAATCAAATATTACAGGCAGTTGAAGTGGAGGGAAATTTGCTCTTTATATATTTTTCAAAAAGAAGACTGAGGCCATTAAAAAGACAAGAAATACCCCAGGGCCTAAGAAACTCAATAACTGCAACCTAAACATTTTGTGGTTCTCAGTATAACAATTATCTTTTAAAAATGGTGGCTCAGAAGTCTGATAATGCTATGAGTCTTGAGAAAATAATTCAGGCTCCAACTATCTTTAATATGAAGGGAAAACACCCCAAGAAGTGGGCTTCCCCCCTCCCACAATCTCCATATAGAAATCCATAGAATTTTTCACAGGACAATTCATTGGGGCAATGAATTGTAAAAGCAGTAGTAAACACTTCTTGGATAAGATACTACAGAAATTTTATCATAATACACAGGAACAGAAGGGTTGCACCAGCTTTCTTATGCAGCAACAGGCTTGCACAGCTCAAATACAGAAAAAGGAAGTTTGCTGCAGGCATGCAGATAAGGGGCTTGAGCAGATGAGGCTTTTAACATGCTACCACCTTGCCCTATTTGTGTGATTATGTGAGCTGTCCACATAACAAGGTCCTGCAGCTGCCCCACAGTTCCCCCCTGCTTTGTCCATATTTTTTCTCAAGGAAAATCCATTAATGTTTTTTGGTGTGCCACAGTGTTGCAAAGAATCATTGGCATCCCTGTTTTCTGGACCTTATGGAATTTCTGTGGGGCATGCTTGTGATGTTTGCTGTCATGTTTCTGCATGGACATGTAGCACAATTTTGCTCCTCTTTATGTCATTTCATTTCCGATTGGTGTACTAGAGACATGGCTGTTTTTCCCTTATTTTTTTCATTTTGATGTCACAGTATTTCCGCACTTTTGGAGTTACCTCCTTTTGAAAATGCACAGTTGCAAACTTCCACCAGAACAGTCTTGCACAATTTCTCATTTAAAAAAAAGGTGTGCACACAGGTGAATTGACTCACCTGCATGCATGCCCACAGAGGGAAACAGAAGTGGGTTAAGGGAAATGGTAGTGGAGGGGTGGCAAATAGGTAGCAGCGGGGAGGGATGAAAGGTAGCTATGGGGACAGGAGATTGCATTAAATACTGGGGGTTGGGGGCAGGCAGAAAACTTCAGCAGTGTGATAGATGCTGTGAAATTCCGCATTTAAAGAAAAAAATAGAACACAATTAGCTGCGCCCCTAAGAAGGTTACCATGTGATCAGACCCTTGAAGATTTGAATGGTTCTTGCTGGTTGCTTAGAGAATGATTTATTTCTTTTTTTATTAGATGTAGAGGCTCTAAAGAGCCTCTTGTTGAGGGTGAAAGAGGAGAGTGCAAAAGCTGGTTTGAAACTCAACATTAAAAAAACGAAGATCATGGCATCTGGCCCCATCACTTCCTGGCATATGGAAGGGGAAGAAATAGAAGCAGTGACAGATTTTATTTTCTTGGGCTCCAAGATCACCGCAGACAGTGACTGTAGCCATGAAATTAAAAGACGCTTGCTTCTTGGGAGAAAAGCTATGGCAAACCTAGATAGCATAGTAAGAAGCAGAGACATCACCTTGCTGACAAAGGTTCGTATAATCAAAGCTATGGTTTTCCCAGTAGTAATGTATGGCTGTGAGAGCTGGACTATAAGGAAGGCTGAGCGCCGAAGAATTGATGCTTTCGAACTGTGGTGCTGGAGAAGACTCTTACGAGTCTCCTGGACTGCAAGGAGGTCAAATCAGTCAGTCCTAAAGGAAATCAACCCTGACTGTTCATTGGAAGGACAGATACTGAAGCTGAAGTTCAAATATTTTGGCCACCTAATGAGAAGAGAAGACTCACTGGAAAGGACCCTGATGCTGGGAAAGATTGAAGGCAAAAGGAGAAGGGGACGGCAGAGGATGAGATGGTTAGATAGCATCACCGATGCAATGAACATGAACTTGAGCACACTCCGGGAGAGAGCGGAGGACAGGAAGACCTGGCGTGCTATGATCCATGGGGTCACCAAGAGCCGGCCACGACTTAACGACTGAACAACAACAACAACAACAACAACTGTATATACCACTGTCCATATTTTTAAAATCTCTAAATGGTTTACAAGGGGAAAAAAACCATTAAAATACATCATGATATGCATTAAAATACAATTAAAATATATAATACTAAAACATCTATATAAAACATTAAGAAAAACATTACAACCAATTAAAAACCACTATAACACATAATTATGAACAAATACTTATAAATAAAACAAATAGTTTTCTGTGTTTGGCACAGGTGAGTTTGGCTGTTTGTTTTTACAGAATCTCACACTTGTCATGATAACATTGCATTCATGTCACAAATTCTAAAGCACAACCAAAAAACGTATATAAAGATAAATGCTGTTTCTAGCTCTGTCACTAAGATTTCTCTCCTCCTCCTGCAAAAAGTTGTTTCCATAGGAAACTATTTGGAAAATTTTCCAGAAAGCAAGTACATTTAGAGCTGCTCCCAAGGCAGCTGTGTTTGATACATCTCTCGAATAGTCTGGGATTTTAGGTCCCAAGCTTAACCAATAGATGTTGCTAAATTTTCCTATAATAATGAATTTGTATTTAGCAACATATCCTTGCTAAAACTTCAAAAACATTACATAGCTTTTATTTTCTCAACACGTGTACTGCTTGCTGGTGCTTTATCAAATGCTTGTGTGTTATCTATTCCTGTTGCCAATTTAGCTTCAGTTTCATAATCACTCCTTCTAATAGTGAACTCAGCTGCTGGATGCCAACAGGACTGGAGCAAAAACAGGACCATTGAGAAAAAATAGGGAGGTATCAGCAGGCTTGGTGGAACCCCAAGGTTTGCAGTAGGAAAAAAAAAAAATCTTGTTCCCTCTAATGCTGAACTTGTGTGATTAAGGTAGTACTTACTCCCTAGGTATGCACAAATATATAAGTTAAGGCATATATATATATATATATATATAGCACACACACACACACACATACACACACACACAGCCTGACAAACACCAGTGAGTTTTAGAGGATTTACAGTCTGTTGATAGCAGAGGGAGAGGGTGTGGAATGGGGAGGAATCAGAAGTCAGATAGACTCTGTGAGTCTACCAATTAAGTCCATGGTTAAGAGCAGTTGAAATATGCAATGTTAGGGTGACAGTGGGTGAGTAGGAATGGAAGACAAGGGAAAGAGGGAACCGACCTGCCCAGGCACCTAATAGCTTATAGTAAGTATTCTGGATGGGGTGATTGAGGTGGTGGTATGGGGAACGTATGCCTGAGGTTAAAAATGCACACACACCCTGCGCTGTGTAGGGATGTATCAGGGGAAGGGGATAAAAAAGTTGTCATGTATTCCTTCCCCACTCTTGAAACTCCCTCCCCCCAAACTTGAACAGAGCTACAAGAACAGAATAGCAGAGATGTGAGGAGTTGCTTCCTCATGCTGTCCAACCTTTATGAAACAAAAAAGGAGTACAAGGGTGCTTCCAGACAAGGCTTTTATTGCACTGCCACTCTGCCTCATTCTACCAGGGGTCCAGACATTGCCATGTTCCTCTTCTAATCATCCTGTGTTTTCCCACTGCTTCTTGTGTCTTTTTTCTTACCTCAGAAAAAGACTGAACGTAAGAACATAGGAAGAGCCATGCTGGATCAGACCAAGGGTCCATCTAGTCCAGCATTTTGTTCACATAGCGCCAATTATCTGTGTAAGGGGAAACTCACAAGCAGGACAGGAGTGTAACTGCACCCTTCTGCCCACGTTCCCCAGGAAATGGTGTGCATAACCATACTGCCTCTGATAGTGGAGTTAGCGTATAGCGATCAGGACTAGTAGCTATCGATAGTGTTATCCTCCATGAATTTGACCAGTCCCCCTTTAAAGCCATACAAGTGGGTTGCCATGGCTACATCTTGTGGAAGTGAATTCTATAGTTTAACCATGCACTGTGTGAATAAGTACTTTTTATCTGTGCTGAATCTCCCACCAATCAGCTTCATGGGATGACCCTGGGTTCTAGTGTTATGAGAGAGGAAGAAACATGTCTCCCTATCCACTTTCTCAAAACCATGCACAATTTTGTACACCTCTATCCCTTCTTTAGGTGCAGTGACCTGAACTGTACACAGTATTCTAAGCATGGTTGCACCACAGATTTGTATAAGGGGAGTACGATCTTGGCAGTTTTCTTTTCCATTCCTTTTCTAATTATGCCCAACATGGAATGTGCCTTTTTCACAGCAGCTGCACATTGGGTCAACATTTTCATTGAACTCTCCACCACAATCCCAAGATCTACAGTTTATACTTGAAAGTGGGATTTTTTGCCCCAATGTACACAAACACCCCAAGTTGGGAATGAGGTAGTAGAAACCTGTTCCTACCCTTGGAACAGGCTTTGTAGTCCTAAAAATCAAACTATGCTCACGTGCCTGAAAGGGTAAGTTCTTTCAGCTGTAAGGGGAAAAGTGGTTTGGTTTGTGGTAGTTGAGTGGGGTTTTTGGAGGGGAAACACACGCAGTAGAAAAACTAAATGGAACCAGAAGCAAAGAGGGAAGGGCAGCAGGGCGGAAAACATAGGCACACGTAGCGGTGTGTGTGTGACAACAACCTCGGCAAAATCCGGAGCGAGCACCGTGTGGAGGTGTCATCCTTGAAGCTCCTGCTTCACTTTTTATTGGCAGAGAAAACAGTTTAACGCGCTGGGAGTGGGTGTGCGATGTTCTCTGCCCAGTGGTGACAGAAACGTGGGTTGTTTTACACTCCCAGTGTGTGGAACTATCTGATGCCAGTACCGAATGAGGCAGGGACCGCAAAGCGATGCCATCTGCGGGCGCCCCCCCCCCTTCAGAAAGACGACCTATTTATTGACATTTTATGTCCGTCAGCTTCAAGGCAAAGAAACTGCTCCCCCCCCCCCCCCCCCGCTCAGCACGAGCCAGGCCGGGAGCCAGCTCTGGCGCTAGGGCCGTTTATTGCGTTCCACTACGTCATTGGCTAACGCCGAGCCCGAACTTGGAGCGGAACTCGGCGGGCTGAAAGCCCGGCGCGAGAGGGAGGAACGCGCCACCGACTCGCAGCCAATCAACGGGCGCCGGGAGCGATTCAAACGCCACGACTTGCCCAATGGCGACGGTTGGCGCCTGGCCTTTCGCGCCTCCCCGCGGGACTGGGGGGAGGGGTTTGGAACGCGGCTCGTTCCCCCTCCTGTAACCGTCGCTGGAGGCGGTTGATTCTCGTGGCCGTTGTAGCCTGAGTTTCCTTCGTCCGTCCCAGGCGAGACGTGTCGTTGCGCGGCGGAGACCTTCGTGCCCAATTATACGGGGGGGACGGCGGCGGCCAGGTGAGGGGCGCGTTGTTTGCGGAGCGGGACACACCCCTTCGGCGCCTTTCCTGGGAGGGAGGGCACCTGGCGGCTGCCGCCTCCTCCTCCTCCCTCCTCCCTTCCTCCCTCCTCCATTTTCTGAGGCCTTGGCTGTCTCGGTGCGGTCGGACTTCAGCCTCTTTCTTTTCTCGGCCGTTGTCACCCTTCCTTCCCCCTCTTCCTCGGTCTTCCACCAGCCCCAGTTCTGAGGGTCACTGGGCCACCCTTTTCTCCCTCCCCGATTATACTTTCCGGCCGAGTTTCACCCCAGGGCGCGGCAACCGACGTCTCTACGAAACCTTGGACTCGTTCCCCTTACGGGCCGTGTGGGGGCGCCGCTGAATCTGCGAAAAAGAGTTGCTCTCTCCTCTTTGCGGGAAACGGCTCCCGCCGGTCGTTGGAGCGAAGCGTAATGTGGGGGCGGAGGAGCGGTTTACAGGGGTGTAATGGCGAATGCGGGCCTAATAATGTCACCTTAGAGACCTGTAGGAACTGCTGCGATCCTCCTTACTTAGGGCACAATCCTATACATGTTTAGACCCCCCCCCCCAAAAAAAACCCGTCCTACAACTCCCAGCATTCCCCAGCCAGCATGCCTGGCTGGGGAAAGCTGGGAGTTGTGGGACTTTTTCCTGTCTAAATATGCATAGGATTGCGCCCTTAGGAGTCAATTCCATTGAACTCGGTAGGGCTTGTTTTGGAATAAAGACGCTTAGAATAGCACTGCACGTGTCTTTTAAGTTGGTGTTTATCCGGCCCTGTCGCATGCACTCTTCATCCTTCTCGCATTGTGTTTTCTCCGAATACCTTTTATTGTTCCCGAGGAGAAGCAAATAAAAGGCACTTTTTACTGGTTTATAAAGCGATTTTTTAAAAGTACATTAGAGCTGTTCTATATTGGACAGAACGATATTCGACAGATAGAGCTTCTGAAGAATGAAAATATAACTGCAAGAAGTTTATTAATCCCAAGGACTCAGATCGCTAATTGTTGCCACTGTTGAGCTTGCTTATTTAATTGTTTGATTTATTACATTTAAATTGCTTCCCATCGCCAAATATTCTCTGGGTGGCTTACAGAGCAAAAAACCAAGACATACAATATTAAAAAAAATACAATAACTAGGAACATCAAACAATAAAAACTTTTGAAAACTCTGACTCCACCTCTACGCTTGTCCTCTAGGGGACCACAAATGGGTACAACCAGTGCTGTGTGAGAGGATCTGTGAACTATCCCACACTGGCATTAGAACAATAGAACAGTATTTCTTCTCTGTTTGACCCCGCCCCCCATAGTAGTAGCACTTTGTGAACTTGCTTATTAACAAATTGGATTAGAGTGATGGAAAGGTGCAGTGTTCCCCACAAATCCAGTGTGGGTCAGTCAGGGTCCCTGGCCAAGGGACATTGAGACTTAGCCTGTGGGAAGGATGGTTCCACTTTCCTCGGGATTCTGTCCTTCCATAGAACAGTGTGCAGTCCCGCATGGTGCCCCATGTCTTCTAAGGAGGCTTCTGGGCTTATCCTAAAGTTTGAGAACCACTATCCTACAGGCATCAATAGGATTTTTATTGGGGTTCAGTCACTGCAGTTTCCTGTAATGGTACCTGGTAATACACAGACATAATTAATGGAGATGCAGGGTAAGTGCAACTGACATAGTAAACAAGAAGAACTGTTGCATAAAACAGTGTGCATGATATACTTACAGCTTATCTAGTTTAGGGGAGGGCAACATTTAGCCTTCCAGATGTTTTGGCCTAGAGCTCAAATCATTCCTCACCTTTGGCTCTGCTGGCTAGGGCTGATGGGAATTGTAGGCCAAAACATCTGGAGGGCTACAAGTTGCCCACCCCTGAATAGTTGATGCGGGACAAACCACTAATGTGAGAAAATTGTGCCCTTTGCTTCAAACTTCAAAAGCAAACCAGAGATTAAGAACTAAATTGCCATGCAGAATAATAAACAACACAGTTCGGAAGTTTTCAAATCATTTACTTAGTTCAGCACAGAGTTATTCTACTTTGTCTCTACAGAAATAAGAATTCTCTTATGGATCTAATGTGGAGGTGATGAAAAAGGATGGATAACATCAGCTTCAAGTCACTTAGGGCACAGTCCTATGGCTGATAGACAGTGGCTAGACAGCCACAGGATTTTTCAGAAAGAGACATCGGAGCCAGCGCTCCGAGGTCGGTTCCCAGAAAACCGCCTCCCCGCCCCCTCATAGGAGGTGTGGTTTGTCCCCGGCTCCGCACTTAGAAGAGCAACGTGTGGGGGGGGGAGGGGGTGTTTCTGGGGGCAGTGGATGTGCCAGGACGACGCTTCCTATCTCTCCCCCCCCCCCCCGCCATTCCAGCTAGATAGCCAAAATTGGCCATCTAGGAGCAAATGCTGGGCGGTCAGAATGCGTAGAAGATCCACTCCGCCCACCCTGCATTGTGTAGTCAGTCGCCTACAAGTTCAGAGACGGCCGACTATCCCCATAGGATTGCGCACTTAAGTGCTTTTATGTGTGAGTATATTCAAAATCATTTCAGAACGGTAACCTTAAGGTTTTCTTCTGCTAAAGTTAGCATAACCAATAGTATTTTAGAAGTGCTGCAAAGACTAAAATACATGGTGGCATGTATTTTTGAAGGCAAGAATGTATTTCATCAGATGCTTCTGCATCTGATGTGAGTTTTTGTCTGCAAAAGCTCATGCTGCAGTGGACTTGTGTATGTTTTTGTTGAAGTGCCACAAGACTTTCTGTCCTGCTGCAGCAGACTTACATGGATGCTTCTAGAGTTTGTTGTGGAATTGATTCTGATGCAAAATGTTACAAATTTCAGATATAAGTTATTAGCATTTTACTCCACTCTTCACCTGTAAAGGAAGACCAGAGCAGCTTACAAGAATCAGAAACAAGACAGTCCCTCCCCTCAGGCTTACAATCTAAAAGTCATGACACCAAAGGAAAAGAGATTAGGAGGCAGGTGCTGGTTTAATTATCACCGTTGTCGGGGGGAAAATTAATGTATCTATTTAAACCATTAATAACATCTAAAATGTATATTTTAAACCAGAGCTGCAGAAGGATGCCCATTGCTGTAGGTAGACTGTAACTGCCTTTAGTTAGGAAGTATACACATAATGACTTTGTAAGGAATGTGGTACGTTGATAGTAATTTGTTTTAAAGAAACCCTATCCGTATTAGGTAGATTAAAAATATATCCTGAACTGATACAGTAATACGTGGTATTTTAGATAAATACCTTGCTGACTAACAGAAGTCATGACTGTCAATTATATGACCTGCTTTGCTGACAAAAGTTAATGGATTTTCTTTCCATAGACTGATTTTTATTTTTAAAACAACCCTACAAGCTCAGTTGCAGGTGGCAAAATTCCCCAGGTGCTCCACTCCAAGCTTCCCTCACCAGTCTTTGGGCAAGCAGTGCCCAGTTAAATACCTATAGATTGGGTTCAGACAATTGTGGGGGGGAACAGAATATGCGTTGTTTCCCCTTCTCCATGTATGCTGGTCATGTGAGTGACATTTCCCTAATTACCCTTGTCATGCCATGTTGTCCAAACCCAGCATGCAGCATGGTGACTTCTTATCCACCCTGCAACCCATGGCTTGCAGTAAGGGTTGCGGAGTGGGTGAGAAGCTACTCCCATGGGTTTGGACAGTGTAGGTAAATAGGGAAATGCTGCGCACATAACTGGCAGGGGCAGGAGAAACAACCCATACTGCATTGTCTCCCCCTCCCCCATCGTCCAAATGTGGCCTATGCGTGGGAGGGATAAACACAAGGTC
Source organism: Heloderma suspectum (assembly GCF_057233095.1). Lineage (NCBI taxonomy): Eukaryota > Metazoa > Chordata > Lepidosauria > Squamata > Helodermatidae > Heloderma > Heloderma suspectum. Next base: position 393,214,364 of record NC_139458.1, read on the forward strand.
AGCTGCAGGCAGCAGTTCCCCAGGTGTCTCCACTCCTAGCCTCCCTCATCAAACCTGCTTCAAATAAATATATTAGTGCCTGGTTTTCTGTTTTCTTTTTTTGCATGATCTGAAACATTTGTGTAGTGCGATACTCAAGTTGATGTTTAGTTGTATATATAGTTCTGAAATCTGATTCATTTCTAGTTGGGAAAACTGGTTGTGGTGGAGAGCTTGTACCCCTGGCCTGAATCCTGTTGTATCCTAATTCTAACCCCTTTTAACTTGTAGCTCCTTGTTTTATACAAATCAGTGTAGCAGATGCATCCATTGATTTGTATGGTATAAGGAAAGGCAGGCGTCTGCCTGGGAAGTTGGTGTTGGCGACACATGAGATACAGTCAGTGTGTGTGTGTGTGTGTGTGTATATGTGTGTGTGTAATGTATAGGATGCTTGCTACTAACTCACTGGGGGTATCAAAATTGTTAGGGTAGTTCTCTGCTACTTGGAAAACTGAAATTTGGTGCACATGTAGTTACTAAAGGCTGAAGGATATCCATGTTGGGGATGGGGGCAAGTTCTTGCATATGCACTTGCCAGTGGGAAGCATTGACTTATATGGCACAAGATAAACTGGCTCCAAGACTTTGCAGGATGGGTCATCTTCACAAGACATAGGAGTCATCTGTTTAGACATTTCTCCAGTTGTGTCTCCATGACTTGGTTCGGACAATCACAGCGAGGGATGCAACCATCATGGCTGCTCCCCAGTAGAGATGTAAAATTTCCAGAACTTTTGAGGCCATGGGGGGGGGAATGGGGGGGAATGTAAATTTTGGGGAAAATTGAAAAATAAGCAGTGCTTATTCTCGTAGTGCTCTTTACCAAAAAAAAAGTCACTTTGTTGCTTTAGGACAGCCTTCCCCAACCTGGTGCCCCTCAGATACTTTGGACTTTGTCTCCCATCAGCCTCAGGCAGCATGGCCAAAGGTCAGGAATGCTGGGCACTGTAGTCCAAAACATCTGGAAGGCATAAAGCAGCCTTTCTGTTCCTAAAGTCATTTTATGTATAACTTAGTTTGCTCATAAAATTAAAAGGAAACTCAGTAAATTTGTAATTATTGTCTAAATAAATTAGAACTACGTTGAATGACTGCTACAGGATCAGAAACACAGGACTCTATAGAACAAAACCCAAATTGCCAAGAATGCACACTTATTGTCAAGAATGCACAATGGTGACTCTATTCACGTGTTGGGAAACTGAGCATAAATATTTATCAGCAAAATATACTTTAGGTCAAGAATTTTAATAAGGCGTAAAAGAAATAACTATGCTGGGACTCTTACAGAAAGGATTAAAAAACATTTTCCCCATGGCTTCATTGTTTCCAAACATTTTCCATCTCTAGTCTTTCTATAAAAGTGTTCTTATTACATAATTTTTAGAAATCATTTTGAGGGGAGTAAAGCCTGGTTAACATTATAGAAATACTTTGTCTTAAATTCTAAAAGAAAATATTTCATAATCCAAAGCTTTTTGATTTTTCGGGGGAAAACCAAAATGGTCCTCTGGAAAAAACTGTTTTTTCTGAAGTTTTCACTTTTTTTTTCTGGGCCTTCACATCTCTGTTTCCCTACCTGCACATGTGCGACTGCCATTTGCATTATATCCCATGCTGCAGTGCGGATTGGTGTGTCGTCCGAACCTGGAGCATGGGGGGATCATACCCATCCTACAAACCACGACATGCAGTACTGGTTATAGGGTGGCTACGAAGGCCCCCCCATCCCGCCACCGTGCACCAGGTTTGGATGACACGCTAACCCACGCAGCACAGGTAATAATGCAAATGGCAGTGAGCAGGGTTAAAGCCTGTCCACTGAAACTAGGTGTCCTAATCTCCATTAATAAAGACCTTCGGTGAGGTACATTGTTTACTCATGGACTCAGGTTCCTGGATTATATGAATTGTCCCTCCACCCTGTAATAATGACAGGTGCCTTATTAGTTAAAATATAAAAGATATTTCACTCCCTTTAGTGTTTCTGTGAGCAGTTAATGGAGTTAGTGAAGCCTGGCTATAATTATTGTAGATTCAAGGAGGGATACAAGCTTCCATGGGGTTTTATCACATGTAGATCTACAGTCATGTGAAAAAAGGTACACCCTCTTTGAGTTCTATGGTTTTACGTATCAGGACATAATAAAAATCATCTGGTCCTTAGCAGGTCTTAAAATTAGGCATATACAACCTCAGATGAACAACAACACATGACATATTACACCATGTCATTATTTATTTTACAGAAATAAAGCCAAAATGGAAAAGCCATGCATGAAAAACTAAGTACACCTTATGATTCAATAGCTTGTAGAACCACCTTTAGCAGCAATAACTTGAAGTAATAGTTTTCTGTATGACTTTATCAGTCTCTCACATCGTTGTGGAGGAATTTTGGCCCACTCTTCTTTACAACATTGTAAATTTTGGCCCCACTCTTCTTTACAACAGTGGGGGCCACCACAGAAAAGGTCCTCTCCCTCGTCCCCACCTGTCTAGCTGTCCTGGCTGATGGGACAATGCATCCTATATGTCGTACAGCAGCCTCCTCTCCTGCTTGGCTCCCCCGCGGCAAGACAGCTGAAAACGGCTGTCTACGAAAAAAGCAGGGTAGGAGAGGTGCGGAGGGAATGATCCCCCCCCGCCGCCGCCTTGCTTTGGATAGGCGGTCGCCTCCGAGTTTGGAGGCAGCCGCCTATCTAGATAGCATTGCGCCCTTAATTAGATAAAGCATAATAGTTTGTAACTTTGATTTTGCATCTCTGTTGTAGGTTATTATATAGTCCAGATTCCCCAACCTGGTACCCTCCAGGTGTTTGGAGGATCGTTGGGCTCCCATCAGCCCAAGCCAGCATTGCTAGTAGTGAGGAATGTTGGGAATTATAGTTAAAAACATATGGAGGCACCAGGTTGGTATAGTCCATAGGGTGAACCTGCTTTCTCATTGTGCTTAATCTCATGATATTCCCATATGTGTGCCTATTGAACTAATACATTTGCACAGATGGGAAAATCACATCTTTTAAAACTTGTGTGGCTTGGAACTGGAACAGCAGAATAGTGGTAATTTTTTATTTATTATCATGGTGAACAATATTTATATACCACTTCACATTGAAACAAATCTCAAAGCTGTTTACAAAAGAATACAAACAAAGACCACACACACATGCACTGGGATTGGTACAAAGATAGCTTATGGCTGGTAAACCCTTAGACCATTGCAGTGCTGTAAGCCTTACTGCTAGCTAGAGGATCTGATGGAGTGCTCTAATGTCCTTTTCATTTATCTCATGCTTGGCATCTGTTCATTAGACTGGGAAAACAGAGTAAAGGTATGACTTGAATTTCTACAGCTTCTACACTAGCAACTTAATCCCCCTCTTCCCTGCTACCTTGTCTTTTCAGGGTTGTTTGAAAAATGCCCAGAAGAAAGTTTGCCGACGAAGAGGTGGTAATGGGCCGATGGCCTGGAAGTGTCCTGTATTATGAAGTACAAGTAACTAGCTATGATGACCGCTCTCATCTTTATACCGTGAAATACAAAGATGGAACAGAACTTCAACTGAAAGAAAGTGATATGAGAGTAAGCAGTCTCTAGAGTGAATAATCATATCTTGAAGCTTTCTTTGCCTTACTACTGAAGTTTTCAGTTGACATTTTAATATTCTGTCTGCCACACTGTAAACTTGTATTGGCACAAGAACCACCCATCTGATATTTGAAAATACTCGGTACCTTGTCCCTTTTAAACTGAAACTTCCTGAAGCTGAAGAGCTTTGATATCAGTCTACTTTTACTTTGTATGATTCTGAGGCATTTGATGTTTTATTCATGCAGTGTTTTATAAGAGTTGTGTACTAGCCAGAGCTCAAGTTTTTTGACAATGTAAAATAGCGGGCGTCTACTTGGAGCATCTGTGTGCTATGATGCATTGAAACTCTTAGTCCACTTAAAAACAGAAAATATGCAAAGGGGATACTGGGAAGAAGACAGAAGCCTGGTTTACTTGACCCGATAGTCTACCATGGCTTAATTTACCAGTGGGAGCTGTTGCATTGTGCTGGGCACCCACGGGCACCCTTCTTGCATGGTACCCATGTAGCTAGTGTAGTTTTTTCAAAATTGGTTGAGTATGTTCTTGTACACTTGCCTTTCTATCAAGGCATTATCTACTACATTCTGTAGTACCCCTGGCTTCTGAACTTTCTGCAAGAGTAGTGCCGTACGTAGCATGCTGCTGTATTGATCCTTGAGATTATCGTGGTATGAGTATTGGCTGAGATGTCATCGTTCTCTGGAAAATATATTGGTCTGCATATCATATCAGATGATGATAGTGAGAAAGAGCATTGCCACTACTGGAACTTAGCTGTCCAAGACAACTGTCTGGTTCATTACTAATCTCTTAAAATGAGTAACACGCCATTAATTATGAGCATCCTTCCCTCTTCCTAATCTTGGAGACCATTGACAATTACTTCTGTCTCGTCAAGGTTTGGTTCTTGTTTCTGGTGATAAGTATTAGCCCATATCCAGTCTGTCCCTGTGAATCCTAGGACATTGTGTTAATCTGGGGTCCTGATCTTGTCAAAGTAGATTTGGGATGAGACAAAGTGAGACAAAGTCACAAATGGATCAGTTTAACAGTTTATTGATTAAACTTGTGATAGTAAACGGATGCAGAAATAAAGCAAGGAAAAGAACCTTACACATCCCAATTGTGCTGACCAGCCCTGGCAACTGCCCCCACAGCTACATGTGTATCTGGGTCCCAGTCAAGATACACAAGATGCCTCTCCACGGACCAATAATCAGTTCTCCAAGTTGGTATGCACTCAGATTCCTCTTGAAGCAAGACTAACTTGGCATGCTTTAAACAATGCTTTTATACCCTCGTTTCCGTGCCCTAGTGGATGCATAAAGCATTACAGTCAAGGCAATAGGCCCCAACATTCCAATCACGCTCGGAAGCTTCCCAGCTCTTCATAGAGACATTACACCACGCTCTTCTCTGAGGGAGCAGAGCAATCTGGCAAGAATCATATTTGTTGACATATAGAACTGGCCTTGTCTGGGACCAGCCTCCTTTGTGAGACAGCCTACTTAATTACCTAGAAGCAGTCTTCTATACTATGTTAACACAGGCCTCTATGCACTTAACAAACTGTGTAGAACATGACTGGAAACTCACTATATTGTTCGCCATCTTCTGGTGTAAACTACCACAGGCATCTTTTAAAAATACTAAAACAGTTGCTTTAGAGACAAAGTTAGCTGCAAACTGGGAGATTTTTAAAAAAAATTCAAACCACAAAAGATCCTGAGCATGCACTTTGTATTCCTCAAATCATAGTCAAAACTTAATCCCTAGTTCACATATGACCACTTTACCCTTCCAATGTGGCCACTTGAATGATGTCATGAATTTGTTTTGTCTCTATCTTTTGGCCTGGTTCCTAGCCTGGGGAGGCAGTAGTCCTTCTTGCACACATCCCGAGTCTCTTAAGCTTGAATTGTAAATCAGATGCTGTTTGTTCGTCTATTTTCTCCATCTTTCACTGTTTTGATCCAACTTCAAGTTACGCTGCCAAAAACTGAATTATTTAAAACTGTGTGCAGGTTTTTACAGAAGATATAGAGACATTAGTAACTAATTGCTAGTTTGCAAAAGTCTAGTAGCAAAGCTGATTTTATTTATTTATATATTCATTTCCAGTCGGTGTCATCCTTTCGGTTAAGAAAAAGCAGCTCTTCCTCAGGTTCTCCATCAAGACGCAGCGGTAGCAGATCTAGATCGGGCTCTAGATCTCGTTCACCTGGTCGGCCAGCCAAACATAGACGTCGTTCTTCCTCTCAAAGCAGAGAGCCAAAAAATGAAAAAAATATGATTGGGGAACCTAATTTGATTCCTTTGGTATTTAATTTATATTTATTGTAAATTTTCTCATTAATCCCTTTGCGATTCCCTTGTGTTTCTGTATTCATATTTTATTTATTATGTTAAGACCTGCATCTAAAATTTTGAAACACTTTTATTCAGTTGAAAATGTTGATGTAGTTTTAGATGTATGACACTGCTTTGTTTTATGGATGCACAATCTTGAAACAACTTCCTTTTGATTTAATGAGTTTTTTCAGCCATGTGCAATTTGAAGCTTAGTCCTATAGTAATATTACTAATTAGTTCTCTGAAAGTTTATGCACTACCATAATGGATCATTAGAACAAAGTCTCAGCTGTTCCTGGACTCCCTTCTTCCCAAATCAGGTTGAAATGATGGAACAGTGGGGATAAGGCCATTTCCACTAATCCAGCGTAGAGCAGTGATGGTTCTTGGCCATGAAGCTCACCATGTTTTTGTAAGGAATGCTTGAAGAACTTTGACTGGGTTTACACAACACTACAACTCTCAGACAGGGTTGAGTGTGGGTTAAACTGTGGGTTGTTGTTGAACTGTGGGTGGTTGTGTTGTGTGAAGCCAGCTGTGTTAACCACGAACAACCCAACAACAAACCATGGGTTCTCTTCATGGGTTGTTCATGGTTAACAAACCATGGTTTGTTAGTGCAGCTGGGTTTACACAACACAGTAGCCCATGGTTCATTGACAACCCATGGTTCAGGCCATACTTAACCTTAAATGAGGGTTGTCATATTGTGTGAACCCAGCCTATATTTGTGAATTATGATACAAACTGACCTGATCTAGAGTGCCCAGACTAATATGCGTACTGGAACTTCATTATTCAATGGCTCAAAATGTGTTCTAAAAATACATATTTTGAGATTGTTCTAGAAATGTGGATTTTGAGAAACAACACAATTGTAAATCCAATAGTTTTGTGCAGATTTCTTAAATTGCAGGAACAGGACCGAATGGAGTTACGGATCAATACATGTGAAAGTCATATGGACCAGATATAGACTGATTTGTCCATTCTAAGTTTTAGCAAGTGAGGGAGGAGGCTCTGCCTGCCTCAAGGTCTTAGCCTACCCTAGAACTTTCTGTCCTCTTTCATGTGTCCTATGGCCTCAAGAAGCCCTGTGCCCCACAATTCAACAATCACTGTGATACAAGATGAATTCTGACTATAGAACTGCAACCAGCTGTGGTGACTAAGAATCCTTTAGTCAATTTTGAGTAGTCTACTGGAGGAAATGGAGAGTAGCCATTCTGATGAGAATAAAAAATGGCCTAAAACTGAGATTTGCTACAGTCCGGCAATACTGTGTTACTGACCTGGTCCCTACAACAAGTGAAAACAAAATTGCAAATGGACTCCTGAATCAAATTCTAAAACGAATTTAACTTTATACTCCTCCTTCATGGGAACATCTTGAAAACAAAAACCCTGTAATAATGTTATTATTTTTTTCGTCGATCCAGAAACTACATGAGAACAATACCAACCGGTATAATGGGGAGCCAGATATCACAGAAGTGAATTATTCTTCTCACAGCATTTTAGAGGTAGGAAATCCTAAGATTTTGACATACACATTTCCAGCATTGCTAGACATCTTCTGGCTAGGTGCCTAAAGTTAATTGATCTTAAGTTCTTTTAAGGAAGAAGTAGCGCTGCATTGAATGTATTGTCCAGTAGAATACAGTATAAATGAAAAAATGGCTTTGATATGTTATAAAGCAGGGGTGTCGAACCTCTTTCAGCCCAAGGGCCGAATTCAATTCTGGCGAAGCTGTCAGTGGCCGCATTCCAGTGGTAGGCAGGGCCAAAGGCAAAGCAGGCAGGGGCAAAAAAATACCAGCACATTTTACCTGAAAGCTCTTATTTTTAGTAACAGCTTTAGGAGGGGCATTTTGGGGTGGGGGACTGCAAAAGCCAGGTAATGATAAGCAGTTGGGATAGGTATGAAATTGCATATAGACTGCCAGAAACAAATAAATGACAGATTTCATGATAGTAATACTCAGACTGCAGGATAGATCTTCAACAGGTGGTACTGTAAGATTGCAAATTGCTCCCCCCCCCCCTTCACTGTTTGTGTTTAGCACCAAAGAATTGAGTCAGAGCGTGCGAGAGAGCGTATTCTGGAACGTTACAGCTTGCATCCAAGGAAGGAGGAGAAGAGAAAAGAAGAGATGTATTCAGAAGAGAGAATTTTTGTGACACCAAAAACTGTTGGAAAAGTATGCCTGAAGACAAAGGAACTGGAGTTTGGAGGAAAAATTGGTACGATAGTGTTAAATGTCATTAGTTGTGATTGGACACCAGAGCCTCATGTGCACTACAGCACTCATAAGGCACTACTGCAATTGCAAACTCCCCATGCACTTCAGTAGAGGGTACAGTTCTGAACATTCAGCTTGTATGTTCAGAGCTACCATCTCCATTGAAAGCAGTTGTAAACTCCTCCTGATAGAGGGGTTCCTTCTGAGTTGCGCGGACCCCAGTATGCAACACATTGTTATATCAGAGCAATGATTTTCATATCAGATTTATTTAAGAAGATTTTTATACTGCTTTTCATTTTTAAAAATAATATCTCCCTCAAATTACCTTTTCTACCAGTATTTAGTAAAGTTATCTGTATTGTGTCATCTACTACACTTCCATGTCATCAACATCTGGGCATGTGGCTAGAGGTTTGGACTAGTTTCCTCCTCCTGCATCTATGTGGCTACCTGATGCTGGCCAAAAGCTTTTAGATAGACAGTTTGTATGCAGCAAAAATAAAAAATAAAAAAATAACCAAGTCTTGTGGCACCTTAAAGACTATCACATTTATTCTGGCATACGCTTTCATGGACACTGTCCACTCAGATGCATGAAGTGTTAACCTCAAGTTGGCAGATCTATGAATAGATGCTGTGGGGAGGGGAGATGTAAACTGTTGATTGCCTTAACAGTTGTCATTCACAAAGCGTTGATGAGCTCTGAAGTGAACAGTGTCCACGAAAGCTTAGGCCAGAATATATTTAGTAGTCTTTAAGGTGCTAAAAGCTGCCACTATCACCACCACCAGGCCTTCCCTGTAGACTTCTGCCTGGCAGACTGCCAGTCCCTGCAGGACCAGGCCCCCAGGTACAAAGCCAGCTGTGCTGCTCCACCTGCCCCACCCTGGAGGTGCTACATAAGCTGGCTGGCTGAAGTGGCCTCGGAGAGCCAGGGCCTGCAGGAGAGGCCACCACCACCGGGGAAGAGGCGTGCCTGTTGCTGCTGGGCCTGTTGCTGCTGCTGCCGCCGCCACCACCAGGCCTTCCCTGTAGACTTCTGCCTGGCAGACCGCCAGTCCCTGCAGGACCAGGCCCCCAGGTACCCAGCCAGCTGTGCTGCTCCACCTGCCCCTCCCTGGAGGGGCTACATAAGCTGGCTGGCTGAGGTGGCCTGGGAGAGCCAGGGCCTGCAGGAGAGGCTACCACCACCCCCGGGGAAGAGGTGGGCCTGCTGCTGCTGCCGCCGCCGCCACTACCACCACCACCAGGCCTTCCCTGTAGACTTTTGCCTGACAGACCGCCAGTCCCTGCAGGAACAGGCCCCCAGGTACCCAGCCAGCTGTGCTGCTCCACCTGCCCCTCCCTGGAGGGGCTACATAAGCTGGCTGGCTGAGGTGGCCTGGCAGAGCCAGGGCCTGCAGGAGAGGCCGCCACCACCACTGGGGAAGAGGTGGGCCTGCTGCTGCCGCACCTGCTGCTGCCACCACCACCACCAGGCCTTCCCTGTGGACTCCGGCCTGGCATTATTTTTAAGGGGATTTTTAATTGTTTGTTTGTTTGTTTTTCTGGGGGGTTTTGTTGTGTTTTTAGGGGTGGGTAGCCTGCCTGATAGGCGGGAGCGAGGGGGCATGTGTCCACCTGATGGAGGCAGTGGGGGGAGTGTTGGGGGCCAGAACATACCAAGGCTGGGCGGCAGGTGCTGGCGGAGCGCTAGGGGCAGGCCATGCCAGGTAAGGGGAACAAGGGAGAGATGTGTAATATCTGTCCCCTGCTCCGGGCCTGTCCAGAGCCAAAGGATGGCTGGGGGAGGCGTGACCCCATCTTCTGGCCTTTGCTGCTCTGCAATGCCAGGTCTGTTACCCAGAAAACCTCCCTCATCCATGACATGATTCTGGATGAGGGTGCAGACCTGGCATGTATTACGGAGACCTGGCTGGCCGAGGCTGCTGCTCCAACCCTTGCAGCCACGCGTCCAGCTGGATTTTCGTATGCACAGCAGCTGAGGGCTGGGGATCGGGGAGGGGGAGTGGCTGTTATCTACAGAGAGTCCTTGGTCTTCACCAGGCCCCCTCTCTGGGAGACCAAGGTTGCTGAGTGCATGTACTGCAGGTTGGGCCTGAAGGGCAGTCTGGGGATTCTGCTCATGTACCGTCCACCCCGCTACACGACTGACTCCCTGGATGAGGTGCTGGAGGTGGTCTCTGATGTGCGTGTACAGCCCCCTAACTTATTGGTGTTGGGGGACTTCAACGTACATTCGGAGGCCATCCTCACAGGAGCACCTCGGGACTTCATGGAGACCATGGCCTCCTGGGAGCTGCACCATATTCTAACTGGGCCCACCCATGTAGCCGGTCATGCACTAGACCTTGTGTTTGTTTCTGGAGAAGCGGGGAATGATCTGGAAGTCGGGGGTATATCCACCACTCCCTTGTCATGGTCAGATCACTATCTGGTGACGTTGGACTTCTCGGTTCCACATCCCCTCCGCAGGGGTGGAGGACCCATTAAAATGGTCCGCCCCAGGCGTCTTATGGATCCAAATGGATTCCTGAACGCGCTTGGGGATTCTCTGGGGCACGCCAACGGCCACTCGGTCGAGACCCTGGGGGGTGGCTGGAATGCCACAATCATTGGGGCATTAGATCAGGTGGCTCCGAAACGCCCTCTCCCCCTGAACAGGGCTCGGACTGCACCATGGTTCAATCCGCGGTTACAAGCTCTGAAACAGGAGGTGAGACGGCTAGAGTGCCGGTGGCGGAAGTCTCGCTCCAAAGACGATCAGACACGGGCTAGAGCTGTATCTTCAGCCCATCACATGGCGGTGAAGGCAGCAAAAAAGGAATATTATACTGCCTCCATCGCGTCTGCAGAGTGCTGTCCCAGGAGGCTGTTCCAAGTGGTCCGGAGCCTGGTCGGTCCAGTGGCTCTGGAACCACTGGAGCATTCTAAGGCCTCCTGTGTGGCCTTGGCAAGGCACTTTGCAGATAAAATTGATCAGATTAGGTGTGTTACTCTGCACGCTGTGGATACAGTTAGTGAGCAAGAGGCGGCCTGTGGCAAACCGGTTTTGTGGGATCAGTTCCAGCTTCTTCCTCCTGATGAAGTGGACAAGGTGCTTTCATCTGTAAGGCCGACCACCTGCTTAGTTGATCCTTGCCCATCTTGGCTCATTATGGGCTGCAGAGAGAGACTGGGTGAGGGGATCAGGGCGGTGGTGAACGCCTCCCTTGAGGAGGGAGTGATGCCATCAGCCGTCAAGGAGGCAGTGATAAGACCGCTCTTAAAGAAGCCCTCCTTGTATCCTCAAGTTCTGAACAACTTTCGCCCAGTGTCAAATCTGCCATTTTTGGGCAAGGTGATTGAGCGGGTGGTGGCGGTGCAGTTGAAGGCACACTTGGAAGAAACTGATTATCTAGACCCATTTCAGTCGGGCTTCAGGCTTGGGCATGGGACAGAAACGGCCTTGGTCGCCTTGGTAGATGATATGAGGAGGGCTCTGGATAGGGGTGAATGCTCCTTCCTTGTTCTCCTCGACCTCTCAGTGGCTTTTGATACCGTTGACCACAGTATCCTCCTGGACCACCTGGAGGGGTTGGGCATTGGAGACACCGTATTGCGGTGGTTCTGGTCCTTCCTCTCCGGCAGGTACCAGAGGGTAGCACTGGGAGAGGAGGTTTCGGACCCGTGGCCACTCACTTGTGGGGTGCCACAGGGTTCCATCCTCTCCCCGATGCTATTTAACATCTGTGTGAAGCCGCTGGGGGCTATCATCAGGAGGTTTGGGGTGCAGTGTCATCAATATGCGGATGACACGCAGCTCTGCCTCTCATTCAAATCTTCACCGAGGTTGGCCGTAGAATCCCTGTCCAAATGTCTGGAGACGGTGAGTGGCTGGATGGGGAGGAATAGGCTAAAGCTGAACCCTGACAAGACAGAGGTACTTTTGGTGGGAGACAAGAGGAGGCTAGAGGATGTTGACCTGGTGTTGAATGGGGTACGGCTACCCTTGAAAGACCAGGTCCTCAGCCTGGGGGTCATTTTGGGCTCCCAGCTGTCCATGGAGGCTCAGGTGTCAGCTGTGAGCTGGACAGCGCTGTATCAACTCCATCTGATACGGCGGCTGCGCCCCTTCCTTCCCGACCATCTGCTCCCACCGGTAGTACATGCCCTGGTCTCCTCTCGTTTAGACTACTGTAATGCGCTCTACGTGGGGTTACCCTTGAAGACGGTTCGGAAGCTGCAGCTGGTACAGAATGCGGCGGCTCGCCTGATTAAAGGCAGCCGCCGGCGAGATCACATCACTCCAGTGCTGAAGGAGTTGCACTGGTTACCAGTTGTTTTCTGGGCCAAATTCAAGGTGTTGGTTTTGACCTTTAAATCCCTATATGGTTCCGGCCCAGCCTATCTTAAGGAGCGCCTCCAGCAACACCAGACAGGCCGCTTAACAAGATCAGCCTCGGATGGCCTTCTCTCTGTCCCATCAGCCAGGACAGCTAGACTGGGGGGGACGAGGGAGAGGGCCTTTTCTGTAGTGGCCCCCACTCTGTGGAACTCCCTCCCTAGGGAACTCCGTCATGCCCCCTCTTTAATGAGCTTCCGTCGTGCATTAAAAACGTGGCTGTTCAGGCAGGCATTTGGGGTGGGTTAGGGTATTTTAGAAAATGTTTTTATTGTAGAATTTTATTGTTTTATTGTATGTTGTACATCACCCAGAGTGGCTGGGTGACCAGCCAGATGGGCGATTAATAAAGTAAATAATAAATAAATAAATAAGGTGCCACAAGACTCTTTGTTGTTTTTGCTGCAACAGACTAACATGGCTACTCTTCTAGAGTTTGTATGCAGGTGCTACGAATATAAATGCAGTTAATTGTGTCATCTATTTCAATTTTTTTTCTATAGAAACAAGTGAAATTTAAGATTGTAATCATTGTATATATTATAGTCACAGTTCTATCTTTGAAGAGAGCTGATCTAAATACTCAGTAATCAGAATTGGTAATTTGAGTCTTGACATTCTAACAGAAGTAACTCTTACTGTTTTTCTGTTGAAATAAAACTTCATTTTGTGTTCTAATTCTATGTGTTTCTTTGTAGGTGCCTTCTTCATGATATTTCTCCTTCCCGGAACTGTATTTTACTTGCTGTTAATGTGCACACAGAAAGACCCTAGTGTTCTGAATTTCCCTCCTCCTCTCCCAGCTTTTGAAAGTTTATGGGAGACAAGAGTGTTTGGTGTCTTTCTTCTTTGGTTCTTTCTCCAAGCCCTGTTTTACTTACTGCCCATAGGAAAGGTAAAAAAATTTAGCAAGCAAGAGTTTGGCTTTGTATGCTGAGTTTATAGAAATGCTAACTTGTATGTTTGATTACAAATGTAAAAAAATATTGTATATAGTGAGTTGATATACAGCAACTCCAGTATAAACTGGTGATCTGAGATAGCTAACATTTTGAAAAGGAGTGCAAACTTCCACTGCAGTCATCAGTGTTGCTTTTCCTCTCCCCAAAAGTTCAGATCTCTCCAGTTAGGTACTCTGTTGGTTTGAGATTCTTTTTTGTGATGCACCCCTTTCTGCCACTGGGAACATTCTGGACAGAACTGTGCTCAGGGATGCTCCTGCCAAATAGAAATAGAAACTTCTGGATCCAATTCATTGTGCTTAGTGTGCTCAGAAAATTCAATATTTTGTAGCTAGGAAAATTTAATGCTTCCTCCTTATAGCATATCCTTTCCTGTTGTGATTGATGGAATGTGGTTGTATGAGTGTTGCGTTCATCTCCTCTACCTGTCTCAGCCTACTTGCAAGTGGGATCCGCGAGTGTGTGGAAAGACCCATAGTTAATCCAATTTTCAGTAACTTTTTTCTCTCTCTTTACATTGAAGAAAGCATGCAAACGTCAAGGTTTAGAGTTCCCCTTCCCTCAGCCTAAACATCTCTATGTGGAACTGTAAAATGTGGAAGGACAGCATGACTTTAATTGGTTGTTTCCCTATAATGATCTGCTTTCTGACTCTTGTATCAATGTGTGAAGATAGTTTAGTAAAATTATAGGTGGAAATAATTGTTGTTGTTTTTAAGGTTGTAGAAGGGACGCCCCTTTTGAATGGAATTAGGCTGGAGTACAGGATAAATGGTAAATGTGTTTTAAATTCAGCTTTTCTTCTAAATTTTGTAACCTGTTCTGATAGACAGTTCACATATTTCAGCAACATACTGCAATTTTAATTATTGTGGTAGTAAACATGAGAATACTGTAGCTCAGTTGAGTCATCATGTCAAACCATTGTTCATGTTAATCTCATGTTTTGAACCCAAACCATAGTCTGAGCTTCCAAATATATGTGCAGACTATGGTTTAGAGCTTTTCCGTTCATTTTCTGTGCTCAGCATTTGTCTCAAGGTATGGTTGGCAATGACCATAATTGTGATTTGTCAATTCAAACATCATACCAGACAGGCCTTGTAAATAAGCCCACAAATGTTATTAGCCTGCTTATGAGCAGAATAGACTGCAGATGGAAAGCATTATAGTTTTACACATCCAGAGGATCAACTTAGTTACCATCACCCCTTTCCAGATCTCCAGTTTTTTCTCCTCATTGAAACTTAACAGTCTGGTGCTCCTGGAGGCCACTGAGCATGCCTAGTCCTTGCCTTACTTTGGGGGGTAGAGTGGAGGGTGAGAGTTAACACTCTTTAGGTTTTTTTAAAAAAATTGTCCTGCAGATACAAAATAGGTAGTGGGCCTGTTGGAACGATTGCGGGGGGGAAAGAAGCCATCGTGGCTTCTCCCTCCACCCCGTGCATGCCACATGCACGCTGGTTCTTTACATAATTACCTGCACTGCAGTGCTGGTTGGAATGTCGACCAAACCTGGTGCGTGGCACAGCAGGGGTGGCTTCATACCCACCCTACAACCCCTACTGCATGTGGTTTGTAGGGTGGATAGGAAGCCAGCCCCGCCTCACCGGGTTCTGACAACACACCACCCTGTAGCGTGGGTAATTATGTAAACTACCCGGGGTGAGGGCAGGGGAAGAAGCCATGACAGCATCTTTTCCTCCCACCGTTGTGCGAACCCAGGCACTGTCTCTTCCACACACTAAAAAAAATGTTCTTGGGGAAAAAAGGGTTTTAAAAAGTCAATCCTAGAGAAACAAAGAACAGTGAATTCCAAATAAAGCATGCTCATATGAGGGCACGTATACAAAAGTTGCAGATTTGCATACGTTCACATTTACATACATTGATTTGATATTTAATGAATTGCTCAGCCTTCCCATGTCCACCTAGGCAACACATTTTTCACCCTTCCCAACAATAATCTACCTTTTGGCTGCAATCATATACTCACCTGGGGCTTACTTCTTGGTTGGCATTCATTCTCTCACTCTCTCTCACACACGCGCACACTCATTCTGTAAGAGAATAGAACGATAAACACTGCATGAGAAATCAGTATGGGAGACTACTCAGTGCAGGGCACTACCCAACTGGCATGCATATTCTTTTAATTTTGAAGTATACACAGATGTGGATGATAGTTACCATTTACATTACAGGTCTCTCTCAAAGTTGTACTCAAACACTAATGTGTTTATTTAACCAAATTGTACAGAAATACTAGCCGATTTTGCACGCAACGGTAACCCACATTTTGTTTAAGCCCTGGTTTACTTGAACAACTAAGTGTGCCAGTTCATGCTGTTCAATCTCTGCTGTGTGGTTCCTCCTGTGAGCGGGAGTAACTAAACAGTCCAGAGGCACTCCATCCCTGGGTTGTTTGGCATGATGTCCAAACCTGGAACTCTGCTTCCTTCTCCCAGTTTCTGTGTATGCATGCATATTCAGACTGTTTGCATGACACGATAGCCTACCGTAGGATATTTAATCCATGGTGAGGCTGTGGCACGTGCGGCCACCATTTTGAATATGCAACTGCTACTTGGGTTGTCATGTCACGTAAACTAGCGAAAGTGGGTTATGCGAAGGCTAAACAACCTTCGCCTAACCCATGGTGTGTTTTAGTGTTATGCAAAGCTTGTTAACTCTCTCATAACCCATGCTTGCTGGGTTTGCACAGCATAACAACCCCTGCAGATGCCATGGCTCATTGTGGGTTAAATAAACCATGATGAGCTATGCCATGTGAACCTTGTCATTGTCTAAGAGGAAACTCTGAACACAAAGACTTCACATATAATATTTTCATTTAACAAATGACTTGGTTTTCAGTGTTCCTATTCAATTACGTATTTTAAAGTGATTTTCTTAGGTTTTTATTTCATTCTAAGGTTCAACCCATGCATTGTCACACCAGCAGTTCAAAACTTTGAAAAATATCTGCTTCTTTCTTACAATACGCAATAATAAGAATACTTGACAAGTGTCTCTTGTTAATTTTATGTTTTTTCTTCTTTAAGGGTTCCATGCTTTTATCCTAACAGCTGCCGCTATAGGACTATCTCTGTATTTTGAAATGGAGCTTTACTATTTATATGACCATTTCCTGCAGTTTGCTGTCAGTGCTACAGTTTTTTCTGTGGTCTTAAGCATTTATCTCTATGCCCGCTCCCTGAAAGTATCTGAGCAGGAATTATCACCTGGGGGAAATTCTGGTAAGTGATTGCACAATTATGGAAACATGATTTTTGTTATCCTTACTGAAGCATTTTTGTGTGGAAAATATTATCATTAAAAACCACAGTAATCCCCATTATTCATTTTTTTCCTCTCCTGCTCCATAGTCACTATTTTGGAGCTTTCGGTAAACCATTAACCAGACTCATGCATTTCTTGGGTGCATATTCATGGAAAATCTGTGTTTGCCTTAATTAACTATTTCTTACGCAATCTACATGAAGAAGGTATCCAGTGTTGTGAGACTTTTTTCCCTCTCTCTTTCAGCCCTCTGCCACCCAAAAAGCTGCTCTAGAGGGTTTCCTTGCCCTCAAGAGCAGGTGCTGATGCAATGAAGGGGCATCAAACCTCTCTCAGTTCCACTGACAGAAATGCTTTCATCAGCAGAATGATGCAATTGTATTCAACCCTTGCTAATTAAATTTGATGAAACTTAGATGAAAAGTGTTCTCATTTGTTTGAAGTTAAGCTCCTGTAACTTCTAAGTGGTGATAATTATAATTTAGAAGCATTTATATCTGCTTCTATTTTCAGTGTATTTTAAAAGTCTTAGAGAAGTTTTGCTTTAAGTCTGCCTTTAAGAAGGATGCAAAGGATTTCTGTGTAGCTTTATTGGAGCAATTTGTGAAAACATTTAACTGGACTAAAATTGCAGCATGGGAAGTGGTTCTCAGGAATAAAGTATAGAGAGAGTTGTATTCTGAGACATGAAATTTTGCATGGAGAAAAATAAAATGATATCTGCTGCTGAAGACAATAGGATGTATTCAGAAATTCAGTGAGCAGGAAAAATAAAATAAAAATTTAAATTGGTACAACTGTCTGAGTAAATATTATATATGAACACATACATATTGGAAGGGCCTGGGGAAGAGTTACATTTAAGTGCTGCTAAAAAAAGACCTTTACCCAGTAAAGCAAATCTGAATGCACATGTCTGTTGTTTACCTGATTTCTTTCGAATGCACAATTATTTTTTTTTTTAAGTAGCTGTAGGACTTTTATTTCTTTTACCTATTGGCCATGCTGGCTGGACCTGTTGGGAATTGTAGTCCAAAAATCTAGAGGACGTAAGGTTAGGGAAGGCTCACCTAGACTAGTCCTTCATATAGAATAGTTATTATAATTCTAAATAAAAAATAAGTGGGATTACAGCCATATTCCAAGAAGTTGTATTCCCAGAACTTGGCGGCAAAGAAATGATACTGGAGCGGGATGCAGCTGCCAGGAGAGAGCTTCGGCTATTGGGCAGTATAGAAATGAGATGAAATGAAAATAGATAGATAGATAGGGTCTGCAAGCTGTGTCTATCCTCGTGAGATGGGGTCCAAAAAAAGTAAGGTCTCGGCAGAGACTAATGAAGCTTTTAAGGGCAAAGTGGGCTTAGTAGGCAGGAAGTAAGAATTTAGGAGGGATAAATGAGAGGATAAATTGGACCTTGTAAAACGAGTGGGGGACCCTTGGAGACCTCCCACTCCAAGTTATTGATATTGTTTACTCCAGGGGTGCAGAACCTCTTTCAGCTCAAGGGGTGAATTTCATTTAAGAGAAGCTTTTAGGGGTCACATTCCAATGGCGGGCAGGGCTGAAGGCAAAAGGGGTGTGGCCAAAATGCTAACATACTTTAGATTAAACCTGTTACTGCAAGTAATGAAGAGAAGCATTTCAGTCCTTTAGAAACCTGCACAAAAGCCCGGAAGCCACCAAATGAAAAGTGGGGTGGAGCCAGGGAAAGGGTGGGTGGCTGTCTGGGGACCCCAGGAGGGCCAGACTTAGTCCTGAGGCCTGAGGATCTGCACCCTTGGTTTACTCTGTCCCACTGTCTCCCAGCTGCAAAGCTTATGGAGGGAGCCTTGCACAGGTTGGGGAACCAGAGTGCCTGAATGCAAATATCTTTTTTAAAAAACAAAGGTAAGAGCCAAAGGTAACTGGGCACACTCACTGCTGGATTGCAGACCCTGACAGGGAAAGGGTTCCCCACTCCTGCTGTAAAATAATTTGGCAGCTCTGGATGAGCTGAGGAGGGAGAGGGGGGAAAGGACTGTAGGAGCATGAAGATTAGAGGGGAATCGTTTGAGGGGATTTTTGGAACCATATAGTAAGCATGAAGACATTTTTGTGAGTGGCTGGACATCTGTCTTACTTTCAACAAGAATTTCTTCATCCTGCTGGGTTCTTTCTATTGAGGAGTAGCAACTTACTCTCCTCTGGCTTCTGGCCCTCCAAGCAGACAGCCACACTGGCAGGTGCATCCCTCTCCAGTATCATTTCTTTGCCGCCAAGTTCTGGGAATACAACTTCTTGGAATATGGCTGTAATCCCACTTATTTTTTATTTAGCGTTATAATAACTATTCTATATGAAGGACTAGTCTAGGTGAGCCTTCCCTAACCTTATGTCCTCTAGATTTTTGGACTACAATTCCCAACAGGCCCAGCCTGCATGGCCAATAGGTAAAAGAAATGCTCTGTACCAGAGAAATGTAGAAGTCTATGCTTTCCCTAGGGAATTATTCCCTACCCCCCAATCTTACACCACTTCTGGAAGATGTTTTGACTCTCGCAAAACTCAAGAATAAGGGAAGTAGTCAGCTGTGGAGCTTTTTCTGAGATGTCTCTATTACTTGAACTTAGTGAAAGGATGGCAAGCATACGTGGACATGCCCAGTCTATTCTTCATAGGTCAAAAACATCACATTTAGGTAGCACTTTGAATAATGTATGAAACCTCTTTAAACCCTGGAGTACCAGTGAAAATGTTTTATGGTGATGCTTCCCCATCACAGTACCTGTTGTCACTTTTTGCATTGGCTGAAGCTTCCATATGAATTAACTGATGTAGTGCATTTCAGTACCCTCAACAGGAAAAGTTTGTTTAAAGGTAGAATAATGAATTTTTAGCATAGAATAAGTGCAGTAGCCAAAAATATTATTGCAGATCAATTTTATTTTTGTTTATAGGAAATATAATTTATGATTTTTTTATGGGACATGAATTAAATCCTCGCATTGGAAATTTTGACCTGAAATATTTCTGTGAATTGCGCCCAGGGTTAATTGGCTGGGTAAGTAAGTGTATAAACCTATTGTCACACTTTTAATTTTCCAAATAAGGCACTGGTGAATAATATGCTGTAAGCAATGTGTGCTAAATAGTTGTGTACTGAAACGAGTAGTATCATTGAGTGCTAGTTGTACAATATTCACAGCTTCAAAGGCCTCTGATTATACATAATTGTTTTTTTAATTTATAAAAATTTAAATATAAGCATGGAAAGATATATAGATAAGTAAAAAAATTTAAAGCACACAATAAACACTATTGTGTTCATAAACACTACATAACTGAAATGCTTTCTGTGAGCAGGGACAAGTCCTTTAAACGAAATTACTATTTAAGATTGTGATACTATAGTATTTATATGTTATATTAGATCACTGTAGAGTTGTATATTAATATCCCTTTGTGGTTTTTTTACAATTTGATTTTTCTAAAGACTGTTATTAACTTGGCAATGCTCTTGACTGAGATGAAAGTACAACATCTGAATATGCCCTCTTTGTCGATGATTCTAGTACATAGTTTCCAGCTCCTCTATGTGGTGGATGCTCTTTGGAATGAGGTAACTTGTGCTTCAGCATATTCTGTTACTTATAACATTCTAGTTAAGTAGATGAAAGATTAGTGTATGATTTATATACTTGCGTATCTGTCACTTGTTATATATTCGGCCTCCTGTTGATTTTCTGTTCATTTATCTAGGTGAACCAAAGAGGGGAGAGGTCTTGGGAAAAGTGGTGGGAGTGCAGCCCTTAGTCTTTAAAACAGGGAGTACTAATGAGTAAATTATGAACACAGGAATTCAAAGTCTGGAGATGTTTTGATAATGCAATTGAGAAATTGAGATAAGTCTACATTGGTGAGTGAAGGTTCTCGTGACATAACACACTACTTACACAAGATGGTGTGAAATCTTTAAAATTAGAAAATTATTAAATGCAAGTGGAACCTGCAACAAATTGTTATAGTGCAGGACTGGCCCTCCCATGAGGCAGGATGAATCCCCACCGGAGGTAGCAGATCACTCACTCTCGTCACCACCTGGAAGTCTGCCCACTTCCCTCTGCTGCCAGGCCTGGATTGGGCTGATGCCTTTCTCTAAGAACTCTTCAGAGCGAGGCATCAGGGAAGGAGGGTACTCCAGAGAGCCCCGCTGGTCACTTCTGCTACAACAAATGCTGCAGCAGGAAAGCAGCTGTGCAAGTCTCCAGAGCCAAGGCCATGACCTGCTTCATTCTGAGGACCTCTCATAGTGAGGCACAGGATGGATGCTATCGTGCTGCAGCAGGAAACTGGCTGGCATGGCTTTTCGTAGTGGCCACCTAGTTGCCCAACCTATGCAAGGTCCTCGGAGGAAGGCATCAGGTGCAGGGGCTCTTTGGGGAGCCCTGTGGACTACTTTCCTGCTGTGGCAAATACCATAGGACTCCTCAGAGTGAGTCATTGAGGGGGAGGGGGAGGAAAGAAGGCAGAGCATTGTGGTGGTGGTGGGAAGAGAGCAAGGGGGCATTGCATCCTCCTACCTTGGGTGGCATGACGTCTCATGCTAGTGCTGTTGTGATGTTTCTTCACATCCTAATGGGAACATTGGGAGTGCTAGCCAGCCATGCCTTCCTCCAGGATACTATGAAGTGTAGGGCTCAAGCAGGCCAATTCATTCCCCCCACCCCTCCATTTTCTGTTTAAGATGACACTCAATTTTCCATGGTTATTAAGTCTCTACTGAGCATGCTCAGTCTTCACTGGGCTTTTTTGTGAAGGGGTTGCTCCCTTTGGGGCTTAATTGTGTGTGTGTGTGCGCTTCTGCATATCTGAGGGCACACCTGAGCATTCTGGTACCTCTTGTTCTCTGTGGCTCGGTTTTGGAGCAGATCTTGTCAGCACTCAACTACCTATTGGACAGAACAAGTGGGTCATACACAAAAAAAAAGGTTGCAGTATATCTTATCTCTTAAAAAGAATGGTACTGTTCAGGGTTCTAGCCAGCCATTCCCTCTAAGCAGAATATTATCACTCTGCCCCCCACCTGTGTTTCTTTTCCCAACTGATGCTCTGCCTTCTGTGGCTAAACATGCTTAGTGCTTATTGGTCTATTTTTGAGGGGTTTGCCCCTTGTTTTTTTGAAGAGGGGTGTGTGTGTTTTGGTGTGGGAGTATGTCTGCAAACCTCAGGGTTCTATGCTGATACCTCCCATCTTGTTTCTCAGTGGTGCCATTTTAGCTCCAGTCCTGTCAGCATGTACCACCTGAGTTTGCTACTTAATGATGATTTCAAAATTTACATTTTGAGGTACTGTTACTAAAGTGAGTGTTCCAGTGTCAGGGAGAAAAACTTAAAAAGATAGCAAATATTTTTATTTGAATATTTAGAACATTGCCCCTTAGAGTAATGGCTTGGCTCACATGTAATGGGGAACCATAGTTCCCCACTATAATTATGAACCATCATGTGCCCTCCTGCTCCCTTTTCACATTGAGAACAAGGAGTTCAAAAGCATAATAGATTGCCTGATCCCCTACGGTCTGCTTGGTTGCTTTGCTCATCAGGAAATACCCTCCTGGAGATGCCCAAGATTTTGGAGGTCTGGGTTGTTTCATAGCACTCACTCTATGGAACCCCCTACCACTACAAATTAGCCAGCCCTTCTGCATTTTCAGTGTTTACTGAAAGCATATATTTTCCAACAGGCATTCCCAAGAAGGTAATCTTGTCCTCTGTATGAAGACCTGTTGGTTTGTTTTTGTTATATCACTTAGAGAGGAATTCAGGGGTGGGGTGGGGATGGCCGCCTCCGAACTCCGAGGCGACCGCTTGTCTACTGCAGGGTGGGAGGAGCGGGGAGGAGCTCATCTTCACACTCCAGCCACCCTGCTGTTGTGGCTAGACAGCCGATTTTGGCTGTCTGGTCGCAGGACCTTGGAGTGCACAGTGGGGAGGCCACATAGGAAGTTTCATAACGGCACTTGAGACTGCCCTGCCCCCAGAAACGTCTCATTTTCCTGGCTCCGTGGTGCTCTTCCAAGTGCAGGGCCAATCCATGCTGCCTACAAGGCAGCGAGGGAGGGCGTGGAGGGCGGTTCTCCAGGAACTGACCAATCTTATGGCTGTCTAGCCTCTAACTAGCGGCCATAAGATTGTACTTTTAAATTCTTTAATTTAAGCAATATATAAAATCATTAAATAATAAAATCTTCCACTTAAGTTGTAAGGAAACCAGTTTACAGTGACATGTGAACTCTGATCCTAATTTGTTCTCACTAGTTTAAAGAAACCACAATTCCCGTGAATTGTGGCTAATTTAAAATGAAAGTTTGCTCCTTGTGGGTGCAAAAGAGGAGGCGACAGCGTGTAAGTTTCATTCATGGGCGGTTTGTGGTTGCAGAGATACAGCAATTTCAAATCGGGTCCATCTTGTTGAAACACCTATATTATAAAAGGAAGCCATGCTTTCCTGGTAATGTCTGAACCAAGCCATAAAGTGTGGAATCTTTGAGCAACTTTTTGTATATAATAAGCAGACACTTCGGCTTTGTTCGCATGAAAAACCATGTGAACATCATTATCATTAATCATGTGAACATTTAATGAAATCACTTTAATGCTTTTTTAATTCCCATACTAAGCAGTTGACTCAGAAAAGAGGCATTGAGAGTTCCTTTTCTGAAAAATACTAACCTCTGCTATTTCCTGATTCAGAAAAGTGTACATTCGTGTACACACAGGCTCTGCTCAATTTGTTATTAAGCATATCCTTGCAAAGGATACAGTTCATTTTGATGTAGATTTAAAGCATGTATAACCTCTGTGTAAGAGATTAGAACTTCTTATAGCCTGGTGCGTGTTCAGCATACAGACACCCAGAACACTGTAGTTCTGATAAGATATAATGAAAAAATATTTTAACCATTTATGAAATTTTTCTCTACTAATAGATCATCTATTATTTAACTTTTTAGGAAGCTATTTTGACAACTATGGACATCACCCATGATGGGTTTGGGTTCATGCTAGCATTTGGAGACTTGGTGTGGGTTCCCTTTCTCTACAGCTTACAAGCTCTCTATTTAGTGAATCATCCTAATGAGATTTCATGGCCTGTAGCTTCTGCAATTGTGGCTTTGAATAGTAAGTGATGAGTTAGTGGTGATTGCAAGTAAATATATTGTTTATATTGTTATACAGTGACTGCATTTGCACATCATGCTAGCCCAGGGTTTATTTAAACCGTTTTTCGTTGCCCTACCCAGGGTTTGTCTGGCAGAATAGCAATGAAATTGGTTTGTTCTCTTGATCCCTGGGTCATTTTTTCCCTGCCGCCTTCATGCATTCTCTCCCTGCATCTTGAATGTCTTTGTGGTTCTGTAAAGGTGGCAGGAGTTCACTGTATCAGCTGCCTGCTTTTCATTAGATTGTACTACACACGGGCTGTGGAACATTTGTCAGTTGATACCAGAACTGCTTATAGCTCACTGACGAAAAGCTC
Organism: Heloderma suspectum; assembly: GCF_057233095.1. NCBI lineage: Eukaryota > Metazoa > Chordata > Lepidosauria > Squamata > Helodermatidae > Heloderma > Heloderma suspectum. Next base: position 393,238,776 of record NC_139458.1, read on the forward strand.
CCTTCCCCCAGTCCCAGCCAAAATGCTGGAAACCTTACTTTCAGAGAACATTAACCCTTTCTCACCACAGTGGACTTCTTGATCTATGGAGATTGGGTAGTTAGTGTGAGTTCTTTGCAGAAGAGAGAAATTTGTTTTTGTGGTAACCTTCAAAGGTCTAAAATTCTTGATCACCATGGTGTGAGGTAGAGATGATTTGGTACGTGCAGTTTGGCAGCGAGGTGCCCCACTCAGTAACTAGTCTTTGAAAACTCCCCCAGCACTGTCAGGAGCAGTGCTGAGCTTCAAGTGAGGGAAGTGAGTAGATCTGGGCTGGTGTTGCCAGCCAGACTTTGCAATTTGTGTTAGTTTGGGTGAAGGGCAAGCAAGAGTGTGACTGCCTGTGGAGCAGCCTGGTTACTTTCACCTCTGCAGTCTGACAAAATAACCCCTGAACAACCCACCATTGCAAATTCACACATCATGGCAACCCATGGTTTAAAAACCCAAGAGTTCATAACCAACAGAGTTCACCAACAACAAATAATGGATTTTACATTATGTGGTTCCACTAGACTAGTGATTATAGAAGTGTAAAATAAATGCACCCTTGAGGATAATGTCCTTCTTGCTATTAATGTGAAATGGAGAAGGTAATAGAATATATACTTGGTATTTTCTACAGCATATGTAGCTGCTTTTCCTTTTCTTTTTCAAGTCCTAGGATATTTCATTTTCCGTGGTTCAAATTCACAAAAAAACTCATTCCGAAGAAATCCAAAGGATTCAAAATTTGCTCGTAAGTATTGCTTAGGCAAATGAGTTTTATATCATTTCTTTCAACCTATTAGTATTACACAGATGTATGTTCTGCTGGGTACTATAATATATGTTTGTATATACCACAATGCAGATTTGAAAGTTATTCCTACTGCAACAGGAAAAAGCCTCCTGGTCTCTGGCTGGTGGGGTTTAGTGCGTCATCCTAACTACTTAGGGGATATCATCATGGCTCTGGCTTGGTCCCTACCTTGTGGTAAGATCATAAAGTATTGTCTCTTGAAATCTTGTATTTTCCTGCTTCTCCTGTTAATTTTCTAATCTGTGCAGTTACTGACTGAGGTATTAGGCTTCTCATAATTAAAATTGAGATTAGGATTAATTTTCACAGAACCTATATCCAAGAGAAAACTGTGGAGGGGTAAAGGCTACATAGCATAGTACACTATAAATATATAGCTCTAGTTTCTTTGGAGAGTGAGGAAACAAGTACCTTTATTTTTTGTTTACATAAACATACAAAATACAGAAAACTAAAAAATACACTGTTGGATAAATTTACAATATCAAGAGACTCAAACGAAAATGTTTTAAAATTTGCAACCCATAACCTAGCCTAATATTAAAGTTATTTTAAAAACCTTTATATTTTTAAAAACACCTGTTTATATAGGTGGTTATAACTTTTTTTTTAACTTTGTGACCCATCCTGGTAGAATGAGAAAAAACAATAATGTTTTGTATATCTTCTTACAGGGTTCAATCACATTTTACCATATTTCTATGTCATATATTTTACTGGTTTGCTTATTCATCGAGAAGCCCGTGATGAACGTCAGTGTAAGAAAAAATATGGCCTAGCATGGGAAAAATACTGTCAACGTGTGCCATATCGCATATTTCCATACATCTACTGAGCCTCTTCAGATTGGTGGATGATACACAGCTTCTGCAGTTAAATTTTCTTTGCCATAAACAACATACCTCATACCATTGCACTTGGTCTATATGTTAATTCTGCTGGATTTTCTTAGATATGCATTCAGATAGTGAACTAGCGGATACCTTACCATTGCAGCCTTTTTTAACCATTTGTGCATTTTAAGTTACAGAATTCAACTAAACAATAAACTAGTTGTGTAGCGCATGAAAATTTTGTCAAGCAATTCGTATGCTTTGTGAACTGGTTGTCCAATGGATAATTTTACTTTCTGTTATGGATAGTGGGAAACGAAGGGCCAGTTGTAGGTTTCAGTGTCCAAGATTTGCTTGTGTTGTAATTTTATTTTGTATTTTAACCTTTTGTAAGCTACTTTGAGGACCTTTGGTTTAGAAATAGCATATAAACTAATAGTCATGTAGCCAGCTCCAGTAGAGAGTGGCTTCCACCATGCTACAGCTCCCCTAATCAGGATTGTTCTCACTCAGGTCTGTCTGCCCTAACTGGTTCCCTCAGACTGATTCCACTAGTGACATTGGCACAAGAAGGTTGAGCTTCCAGGGGAGCCAGTACACAGGTTAGCACAATGATTGTCACAGGACTATTAGAGGGTTTAGCTAATGTTATCTATCATTATGCACTATGCTAAAATCAGTACATTGTTGATGTAAGGGGGTTAAAAAAGATCCCATGCAGCTCGCTCTTTGAGTGTCTCAGGCCTCAAGAAATGCAAGTGGCAAAAATAGTGTATCATTCAGTGATAGAGAGTAGTGTGGGGTGTGGCTTACTGTACAAACTGTTTGTACAAACCGAAAAAATAGGCACAATTAGCTTTCTTCAGCTATTATAAACCATTGCTTTGTACTATAGCTTTCCTTTATATTACAACATTGAAAGACTTCGTTGTACAGTGTTTTGAGTGTAAGATGCAATAGTATTTTTAGGACTGGATTATTATTTTTACTAAAACCATTTCCAGTATTTTTTAAAAGTTTTGTAAAGTAATGTATTGCTATGAAATAGATTTCAACAATTGAAATGCTCATTTAAATATTATAATGACAAATGCATTATGAAAGTAGAAAATTTATTCAGAGTTTTGTGAATTGGCATTGCTACCTCAGTGTAGGTTATTTTGCCTTTTTTATACTGTTGCAAATAGGAAAAAATGCTAATATTTCAAATTGCTATTTAAAACAGCTTTTTAACATGAATTTGTGATTAAAGTCAGCCACTTCTGAACTAATGTATTTTTGTATATTTGAGTTTTTCATAGGTATTCACTATAGCTATGGAGTTTTAAGCTATTCATAGCTTTAACATCTATGAATTTTATTGTAGTAGTTTTTGCTTAATTGGCTATTATTTAAAGTGGAACAATTGCCATTTTAATATATGAAATTATAAGGCAGATGTGTTGAAATAATTGTTTCAAATGTTGAATTTACACATTTTTTATAGCTGACGGAAAAATGTCCTTTTAATAACAATGTGAAAGTGCCCATTTTAATTTGAATATATTTTGCATTTACAGATTTGTAGCTTTGTTCTTGATAACCTTTGTTTCCAGTTTTAATATAGTTTAAAATGTTTCTAAAATGCTATGGAGCACAGTTGTGAGAAGGGATCACCATAGGGCATAACAAAGCCCTGTTACTGACCCCCCCCCCTCCCTCGGTATGGATGAATGTGTAGACACCATTAATGGGAAATACCCATATCCCCTATCTAACCTGCCCCTTTGTTGGAATACCTTGCACATTTCAGTGGGGGGTGGGAAGGAAGGTTCTTATGCCCTGTGGTAATCCCTGTCGTGCCCTGTATTTTTATATGAGCCATTTTAGTTACTGCTGTACAAAAATAATTTTGTACAAGATTGAAGCGTGTGTGTGGCATAATGGTTCCAGAAATGATCATGACAACTTTCTTCAGACTACATTACACTTTCCCCAACCTGGTGCCCCCCAGATGTGTTGGACTACAACTCCCAAAATGCCTAATCATTGCTGTGCTGGCTGATGGGAGC